>NC_140170.1:29758225-30380725 GCF_963971535.1 Notolepis coatsorum
ACCTCTTAACCACTGAGTCCAGCTAGTTTAAGATGCTGCATCATCACCTCTTAACCACTGAGTCCAGCTAGTTTAAGATGCTGCATCATCACCTCTTAACCACTGAGTCCAGCTAGTTTAAGATGCTGCATCATCACCTCTTAACCACTGAGTCCAGCTAGTTTAAGATGCTGCATCATCATCTCTTAACCACTGAGTCCAGCTAGTTTAAGATGCTGCATCACCTCTTAACCACTGAGTCCAGCTAGTTTAAGATGCTGCATCACCTCTTAGCCACTGAGTCCAGCTAGTTTAAGATGCTGTATCACCTCTTAACCACTGAGTCCAGCTAGTTTAAGATGCTGCATCATCACCTCTTAACCACTGAGTCCAGCTAGTTTAAGATGCTGCATCATCACCTCTTAACCACTGAGTCCAGCTAGTTTAAGATGCTGCATCATCACCTCTTAACCACTGAGTCCAGCTAGTTTAAGATGCTGCATCACCTCTTAACCACTGAGTCCAGCTAGTTTAAGATGCTGCATCATCACCTCTTAACCACTGAGTCCAGCTAGTTTAAGATGCTGCATCATCACCTCTTAACCACTGAGTCCAGCTAGTTTAAGATGCTGCATCATCACCTCTTAACCACTGAGTCCAGCTAGTTTAAGATGCTGCATCATCACCTCTTAACCACTGAGTCCAGCTAGTTTAAGATGCTGCATCACCTCTTAACCACTGAGTCCAGCTAGTTTAAGATGCTGCATCATCACCTCTTAACCACTGAGTCCAGCTAGTTTAAGATGCTGCATCATCACCTCTTAACCACTGAGTCCAGCTAGTTTAAGATGCTGCATCACCTCTTAACCACTGAGTCCAGCTAGTTTAAGATGCTGCATCATCACCTCTTAACCACTGAGTCCAGCTAGTTTAAGATGCTGCATCATCACCTCTTAACCACTGAGTCCAGCTAGTTTAAGATGCTGCATCATCACCTCTTAACCACTGAGTCCAGCTAGTTTAAGATGCTGCATCATCACCTCTTAACCACTGAGTCCAGCTAGTTTAAGATGCTGCATCATCACCTCTTAACCACTGAGTCCAGCTAGTTTAAGATGCTGCATCATCACCTCTTAACCACTGAGTCCAGCTAGTTTAAGATGCTGCATCATCACCTCTTAACCACTGAGTCCAGCTAGTTTAAGATGCTGCATCATCACCTCTTAACCACTGAGTCCAGCTAGTTTAAGATGCTGCATCATCACCTCTTAACCACTGAGTCCAGCTAGTTTAAGATGCTGCATCATCACCTCTTAACCACTGAGTCCAGCTAGTTTAAGATGCTGCATCATCACCTCTTAACCACTGAGTCCAGCTAGTTTAAGATGCTGCATCATCACCTCTTAACCACTGAGTCCAGCTAGTTTAAGATGCTGCATCACCTCTTAACCACTGAGTCCAGCTAGTTTAAGATGCTGCATCATCACCTCTTAACCACTGAGTCCAGCTAGTTTAAGATGCTGCATCATCAGCTCTTAACCACTGAGTCCAGCTAGTTTAAGATGCTGCATCATCAGCTCTTAACCACTGAGTCCAGCTAGTTTAAGATGCTGCATCATCACCTCTTAACCACTGAGTCCAGCTAGTTTAAGATGCTGCATCATCACCTCTTAACCACTGAGTCCAGCTAGTTTAAGATGCTGCATCATCACCTCTTAACCACTGAGTCCAGCTAGTTTAAGATGCTGCATCATCACCTCTTAACCACTGAGTCCAGCTAGTTTAAGATGCTGCATCACCTCTTAACCACTGAGTCCAGCTAGTTTAAGATGCTGCATCATCACCTCTTAACCACTGAGTCCAGCTAGTTTAAGATGCTTCATCACCTCTTAACCACTGAGTCCAGCTAGTTTAAGATGCTGCATCATCACCTCTTAACCACTGAGTCCAGCTAGTTTAAGATGCTGCATCATCACCTCTTAACCACTGAGTCCAGCTAGTTTAAGATGCTGCATCACCTCTTAACCACTGAGTCCAGCTAGTTTAAGATGCTTCATCACCTCTTAACCACTGAGTCCAGCTAGTTTAAGATGCTGCATCACCTCTTAACCACTGAGTCCAGCTAGTTTAAGATGCTCATCACCTCTTAACCACTGAGTCCAGCTAGTTTAAGATGCTCATCACCTCTTAACAACTGAGTCCAGCTAGTTTAAGATGCTGCATCACCTCTTAACCACTGAGTCCAGCTAGTTTAAGATGCTCATCACCTCTTAACCACTGAGTCCAGCTAGTTTAAGATGCTCATCACCTCTTAACAACTGAGTCCAGCTAGTTTAAGATGCTGCATCACCTCTTAACCACTGAGTCCAGCTAGTTTAAGATGCTGCATCACCTCTTAACCACTGAGTCCAGCTAGTTTAAGATGCTGCATCATCTCTTAACCACTGAGTCCAGATAGTTTAAGATGCTGCATCATCACCTCTTAACCACTGAGTCCAGCTAGTTTAAGATGCTGCATCACCTCTTAACCACTGAGTCCAGCTAGTTTAAGATGCTGCATCACCTCTTAACCACTGAGTCCAGCTAGTTTAAGATGCTGCATCATCACCTCTTAACCACTGAGTCCAGCTAGTTTAAGATGCTGTATCATCACCTCTTAACCACTGAGTCCAGCTAGTTTAAGATGCTGCACCACCTCTTAACCACTGAGTACAGCTAGTTTAAGATGCTGCATCACCTCTTAACCACTGAGTCCAGCTAGTTTAAGATGCTGCATCACCTCTTAACCACTGAGTCCAGCTAGTTTAAGATGCTGCATCACCTCTTAACCACTGAGTCCAGCTAGTTTAAGATGCTGCATCATCTCTTAACCACTGAGTCCAGATAGTTTAAGATGCTGCATCATCACCTCTTAACCACTGAGTCCAGCTAGTTTAAGATGCTGCATCACCTCTTAACCACTGAGTCCAGCTAGTTTAAGATGCTGCATCACCTCTTAACCACTGAGTCCAGCTAGTTTAAGATGCTGCATCATCACCTCTTAACCACTGAGTCCAGCTAGTTTAAGATGCTGCATCATCACCTCTTAGCCACTGAGTCCAGCTAGTTTAAGATGCTGCATCACCTCTTAACCACTGAGTCCAGCTAGTTTAAGATGCTGCATCACCTCTTAACCACTGAGTTCAGCTAGTTTAAGATGCTGCATCACCTCTTAGCCACTGAGTCCAGCTAGTTTAAGATGCTGCATCACCTCTTAACCACTGAGTCCAGCTAGTTTAAGATGCTGCATCATCACCTCTTAACCACTGAGTCCAGCTAGTTTAAGATGCTGCATCATCACCTCTGAACCACTGAGTCCAGCTAGTTTAAGATGCTGCATCACCTCTTAACCACTGAGTCCAGCTAGTTTAAGATGCTGCATCATCACCTCTTAACCACTGAGTCCAGCTAGTTTAAGATGCTGCATCACCTCTTAACCACTGAGTCCAGCTAGTTTAAGATGCTGCATCATAACCTCTTAACCACTGAGTCCAGCTAGTTTAAGATGCTGCATCACCTCTTAACCACTGAGTCCAGCTAGTTTAAGATGCTGCATCACCTCTTAACCACTGAGTCCAGCTAGTTTAAGATGCTGCATCACCTCTCAGCCACTGAGTCCAGCTAGTTTAAGATGCTGCATCACCTCTTAACCACTGAGTCCAGCTAGTTTAAGATGCTGCATCACCTCTTAACCACTGAGTCCAGCTAGTTTAAGATGCTGCATCACCTCTTAACCACTGAGTCCAGCTAGTTTAAGATGCTGCATCATCACCTCTTAACCACTGAGTCCAGCTAGTTTAAGATGCTGCATCATCACCTCTTAACCACTGAGTCCAGCTAGTTTAAGATGCTGCATCATCACCTCTTAACCACTGAGTCCAGCTAGTTTAAGATGCTGCATCACCTCTTAACCACTGAGTCCAGCTAGTTTAAGATGCTGCATCACCTCTTAACCACTGAGTTCAGCTAGTTTAAGATGCTGCATCACCTCTTAGCCACTGAGTCCAGCTAGTTTAAGATGCTGCATCACCTCTTAACCACTGAGTCCAGCTAGTTTAAGATGCTGCATCATCACCTCTTAACCACTGAGTCCAGCTAGTTTAAGATGCTGCATCATCACCTCTGAACCACTGAGTCCAGCTAGTTTAAGATGCTGCATCACCTCTTAACCACTGAGTCCAGCTAGTTTAAGATGCTGCATCATCACCTCTTAACCACTGAGTCCAGCTAGTTTAAGATGCTGCATCACCTCTTAACCACTGAGTCCAGCTAGTTTAAGATGCTGCATCATAACCTCTTAACCACTGAGTCCAGCTAGTTTAAGATGCTGCATCACCTCTTAACCACTGAGTCCAGCTAGTTTAAGATGCTGCATCACCTCTTAACCACTGAGTCCAGCTAGTTTAAGATGCTGCATCACCTCTCAGCCACTGAGTCCAGCTAGTTTAAGATGCTGCATCACCTCTTAACCACTGAGTCCAGCTAGTTTAAGATGCTGCATCACCTCTTAACCACTGAGTCCAGCTAGTTTTTAAGATGCTGCATCACCTCTTAACCACTGAGTCCAGCTAGTTTAAGATGCTGCATCATCACCTCTTAACCACTGAGTCCAGCTAGTTTAAGATGCTGCATCACCTCTTAACCACTGAGTCCAGCTAGTTTAAGATGCTGCATCACCTCTTAACCACTGAGTCCAGCTAGTTTAAGATGCTGCATCATCACCTCTTAACCACTGAGTCCAGCTAGTTTAAGATGCTGCATCACCTCTTAACCACTGAGTCCAGCTAGTTTAAGATGCTGCATCATCACCTCTTAACCACTGAGTCCAGCTAGTTTAAGATGCTGCATCATCACCTCTTAACCACTGAGTCCAGCTAGTTTAAGATGCTGCATCACCTCTTAACCACTGAGTCCAGCTAGTTTAAGATGCTGCATCACCTCTTAACCACTGAGTCCAGCTAGTTTAAGATGCTGCATCACCTCTTAACCACTGAGTCCAGCTAGTTTAAGATGCTGCATCACCTCTTAACCACTGAGTCCAGCTAGTTTAAGATGCTGCATCACCTCTTAACCACTGAGTCCAGCTAGTTTAAGATGCTGCATCATCACCTCTTAACCACTGAGTCCAGCTAGTTTAAGATGCTGCATCACCTCTTAACCACTGAGTCCAGCTAGTTTAAGATGCTGCATCATCACCTCTTAACCACTGAGTCCAGCTAGTTTAAGATGCTGCATCATCCTCTTAACCACTGAGTCCAGCTAGTTTAAGATGCTGCATCACCTCTTAACCACTGAGTCCAGCTAGTTTAAGATGCTGCATCATCACCTCTTAACCACTGAGTCCAGCTAGTTTAAGATGCTGCATCATCACCTCTTAACCACTGAGTCCAGCTAGTTTAAGATGCTGCATCATCACCTCTTAACCACTGAGTCCAGCTAGTTTAAGATGCTGCATCATCACCTCTTAACCACTGAGTCCAGCTAGTTTAAGATGCTGCATCACCTCTTAACCACTGAGTCCAGCTAGTTTAAGATGCTGCATCACCTCTTAACCACTGAGTCCAGCTAGTTTAAGATGCTGCATCATCACCTCTTAACCACTGAGTCCAGCTAGTTTAAGATGCTGCATCATCACCTCTTAACCACTGAGTCCAGCTAGTTTAAGATGCTGCATCATCACCTCTTAACCACTGAGTCCAGCTAGTTTAAGATGCTGCTTTAAGATGCTGCATCACCTCTTAACCACTGAGTCCAGCTAGTTTAAGATGCTGCATCACCTCTTAACCACTGAGTCCAGCTAGTTTAAGATGCTGCATCACCTCTTAACCACTGAGTCCAGCTAGTTTAAGATGCTCATCACCTCTTAACCACTGAGTCCAGCTAGTTTAAGATGCTCATCACCTCTTAACAACTGAGTCCAGCTAGTTTAAGATGCTGCATCACCTCTTAACCACTGAGTCCAGCTAGTTTAAGATGCTCATCACCTCTTAACCACTGAGTCCAGCTAGTTTAAGATGCTCATCACCTCTTAACAACTGAGTCCAGCTAGTTTAAGATGCTGCATCACCTCTTAACCACTGAGTCCAGCTAGTTTAAGATGCTGCATCACCTCTTAACCACTGAGTCCAGCTAGTTTAAGATGCTGCATCATCTCTTAACCACTGAGTCCAGATAGTTTAAGATGCTGCATCATCACCTCTTAACCACTGAGTCCAGCTAGTTTAAGATGCTGCATCACCTCTTAACCACTGAGTCCAGCTAGTTTAAGATGCTGCATCACCTCTTAACCACTGAGTCCAGCTAGTTTAAGATGCTGCATCATCACCTCTTAACCACTGAGTCCAGCTAGTTTAAGATGCTGTATCATCACCTCTTAACCACTGAGTCCAGCTAGTTTAAGATGCTGCACCACCTCTTAACCACTGAGTACAGCTAGTTTAAGATGCTGCATCACCTCTTAACCACTGAGTCCAGCTAGTTTAAGATGCTGCATCACCTCTTAACCACTGAGCCCAGCTAGTTTAAGATGCTGCATCACCTCTTAACCACTGAGTCCAGCTAGTTTAAGATGCTGCATCATCTCTTAACCACTGAGTCCAGATAGTTTAAGATGCTGCATCATCACCTCTTAACCACTGAGTCCAGCTAGTTTAAGATGCTGCATCACCTCTTAACCACTGAGTCCAGCTAGTTTAAGATGCTGCATCACCTCTTAACCACTGAGTCCAGCTAGTTTAAGATGCTGCATCATCACCTCTTAACCACTGAGTCCAGCTAGTTTAAGATGCTGCATCATCACCTCTTAGCCACTGAGTCCAGCTAGTTTAAGATGCTGCATCACCTCTTAACCACTGAGTCCAGCTAGTTTAAGATGCTGCATCACCTCTTAACCACTGAGTTCAGCTAGTTTAAGATGCTGCATCATCACCTCTTAACCACTGAGTCCAGCTAGTTTAAGATGCTGCATCACCTCTTAACCACTGAGTCCAGCTAGTTTAAGATGCTGCATCATAACCTCTTAACCACTGAGTCCAGCTAGTTTAAGATGCTGCATCACCTCTTAACCACTGAGTCCAGCTAGTTTAAGATGCTGCATCACCTCTTAACCACTGAGTCCAGCTAGTTTAAGATGCTGCATCACCTCTCAGCCACTGAGTCCAGCTAGTTTAAGATGCTGCATCACCTCTTAACCACTGAGTCCAGCTAGTTTAAGATGCTGCATCACCTCTTAACCACTGAGTCCAGCTAGTTTAAGATGCTGCATCACCTCTTAACCACTGAGTCCAGCTAGTTTAAGATGCTGCATCATCACCTCTTAACCACTGAGTCCAGCTAGTTTAAGATGCTGCATCACCTCTTAACCACTGAGTCCAGCTAGTTTAAGATGCTGCATCACCTCTTAACCACTGAGTCCAGCTAGTTTAAGATGCTGCATCATAACCTCTTAACCACTGAGTCCAGCTAGTTTAAGATGCTGCATCACCTCTTAACCACTGAGTCCAGCTAGTTTAAGATGCTGCATCACCTCTTAACCACTGAGTCCAGCTAGTTTAAGATGCTGCATCACCTCTCAGCCACTGAGTCCAGCTAGTTTAAGATGCTGCATCACCTCTTAACCACTGAGTCCAGCTAGTTTAAGATGCTGCATCACCTCTTAACCACTGAGTCCAGCTAGTTTAAGATGCTGCATCACCTCTTAACCACTGAGTCCAGCTAGTTTAAGATGCTGCATCACCTCTTAACCACTGAGTCCAGCTAGTTTAAGATGCTGCATCATCACCTCTTAACCACTGAGTCCAGCTAGTTTAAGATGCTCATCACCTCTTAACCACTGAGTCCAGCTAGTTTAAGATGCTGCATCACCTCTTAACCACTGAGTCCAGATAGTTTAAGATGCTGCATCATCACCTCTTAACCACTGAGTCCAGCTAGTTTAAGATGCTGCATCATCACCTCTTAACCACTGAGTCCAGCTAGTTTAAGATGCTGCATCATCACCTCTTAACCACTGAGTCCAGCTAGTTTAAGATGCTGCATCATCACCTCTTAACCACTGAGTCCAGCTAGTTTAAGATGCTGCATCACCTCTTAACCACTGAGTCCAGCTAGTTTAAGATGCTGCATCACCTCTTAACCACTGAGTCCAGCTAGTTTAAGATGCTGCATCACCTCTTAACCACTGAGTCCAGCTAGTTTAAGATGCTGCATCATCACCTCTTAACCACTGAGTCCAGCTAGTTTAAGATGCTGCATCATCACCTCTTAACCACTGAGTCCAGCTAGTTTAAGATGCTGCATCATCACCTCTTAACCACTGAGTCCAGCTAGTTTAAGATGCTGCATCACCTCTTAACCACTGAGTCCAGCTAGTTTAAGATGCTGCATCATCACCTCTTAAACACTGAGTCCAGCTAGTTTAAGATGCTGCATCATCAGCTCTTAACCACTGAGTCCAGCTAGTTTAAGATGCTGCATCATCAGCTCTTAACCACTGAGTCCAGCTAGTTTAAGATGCTGCATCATCACCTCTTAACCACTGAGTCCAGCTAGTTTAAGATGCTGCATCATCACCTCTTAACCACTGAGTCCAGCTAGTTTAAGATGCTGCATCATCACCTCTTAACCACTGAGTCCAGCTAGTTTAAGATGCTGCATCATCACCTCTTAACCACTGAGTCCAGCTAGTTTAAGATGCTGCATCACCTCTTAACCACTGAGTCCAGCTAGTTTAAGATGCTGCATCATCACCTCTTAACCACTGAGTCCAGCTAGTTTAAGATGCTTCATCACCTCTTAACCACTGAGTCCAGCTAGTTTAAGATGCTGCATCATCACCTCTTAACAACTGAGTCCAGCTAGTTTAAGATGCTGCATCATCACCTCTTAACCACTGAGTCCAGCTAGTTTAAGATGCTGCATCACCTCTTAACCACTGAGTCCAGCTAGTTTAAGATGCTGCATCACCTCTTAACCACTGAGTCCAGCTAGTTTAAGATGCTGCATCACCTCTTAACCACTGAGTCCAGCTAGTTTAAGATGCTCATCACCTCTTAACCACTGAGTCCAGCTAGTTTAAGATGCTCATCACCTCTTAACAACTGAGTCCAGCTAGTTTAAGATGCTGCATCACCTCTTAACCACTGAGTCCAGCTAGTTTAAGATGCTCATCACCTCTTAACCACTGAGTCCAGCTAGTTTAAGATGCTCATCACCTCTTAACAACTGAGTCCAGCTAGTTTAAGATGCTGCATCACCTCTTAACCACTGAGTCCAGCTAGTTTAAGATGCTGCATCACCTCTTAACCACTGAGTCCAGCTAGTTTAAGATGCTGCATCATCTCTTAACCACTGAGTCCAGATAGTTTAAGATGCTGCATCATCACCTCTTAACCACTGAGTCCAGCTAGTTTAAGATGCTGCATCACCTCTTAACCACTGAGTCCAGCTAGTTTAAGATGCTGCATCACCTCTTAACCACTGAGTCCAGCTAGTTTAAGATGCTGCATCATCACCTCTTAACCACTGAGTCCAGCTAGTTTAAGATGCTGTATCATCACCTCTTAACCACTGAGTCCAGCTAGTTTAAGATGCTGCACCACCTCTTAACCACTGAGTACAGCTAGTTTAAGATGCTGCATCACCTCTTAACCACTGAGTCCAGCTAGTTTAAGATGCTGCATCACCTCTTAACCACTGAGCCCAGCTAGTTTAAGATGCTGCATCACCTCTTAACCACTGAGTCCAGCTAGTTTAAGATGCTGCATCATCTCTTAACCACTGAGTCCAGATAGTTTAAGATGCTGCATCATCACCTCTTAACCACTGAGTCCAGCTAGTTTAAGATGCTGCATCACCTCTTAACCACTGAGTCCAGCTAGTTTAAGATGCTGCATCACCTCTTAACCACTGAGTCCAGCTAGTTTAAGATGCTGCATCATCACCTCTTAACCACTGAGTCCAGCTAGTTTAAGATGCTGCATCATCACCTCTTAGCCACTGAGTCCAGCTAGTTTAAGATGCTGCATCACCTCTTAACCACTGAGTCCAGCTAGTTTAAGATGCTGCATCACCTCTTAACCACTGAGTTCAGCTAGTTTAAGATGCTGCATCATCACCTCTTAACCACTGAGTCCAGCTAGTTTAAGATGCTGCATCACCTCTTAACCACTGAGTCCAGCTAGTTTAAGATGCTGCATCATAACCTCTTAACCACTGAGTCCAGCTAGTTTAAGATGCTGCATCACCTCTTAACCACTGAGTCCAGCTAGTTTAAGATGCTGCATCACCTCTTAACCACTGAGTCCAGCTAGTTTAAGATGCTGCATCACCTCTCAGCCACTGAGTCCAGCTAGTTTAAGATGCTGCATCACCTCTTAACCACTGAGTCCAGCTAGTTTAAGATGCTGCATCACCTCTTAACCACTGAGTCCAGCTAGTTTAAGATGCTGCATCACCTCTTAACCACTGAGTCCAGCTAGTTTAAGATGCTGCATCATCACCTCTTAACCACTGAGTCCAGCTAGTTTAAGATGCTGTATCATCACCTCTTAACCACTGAGTCCAGCTAGTTTAAGATGCTGCACCACCTCTTAACCACTGAGTACAGCTAGTTTAAGATGCTGCATCACCTCTTAACCACTGAGTCCAGCTAGTTTAAGATGCTGCATCACCTCTTAACCACTGAGTCCAGCTAGTTTAAGATGCTGCATCACCTCTTAACCACTGAGTCCAGCTAGTTTAAGATGCTGCATCATCTCTTAACCACTGAGTCCAGATAGTTTAAGATGCTGCATCATCACCTCTTAACCACTGAGTCCAGCTAGTTTAAGATGCTGCATCACCTCTTAACCACTGAGTCCAGCTAGTTTAAGATGCTGCATCACCTCTTAACCACTGAGTCCAGCTAGTTTAAGATGCTGCATCATCACCTCTTAACCACTGAGTCCAGCTAGTTTAAGATGCTGCATCATCACCTCTTAGCCACTGAGTCCAGCTAGTTTAAGATGCTGCATCACCTCTTAACCACTGAGTCCAGCTAGTTTAAGATGCTGCATCACCTCTTAACCACTGAGTTCAGCTAGTTTAAGATGCTGCATCACCTCTTAGCCACTGAGTCCAGCTAGTTTAAGATGCTGCATCACCTCTTAACCACTGAGTCCAGCTAGTTTAAGATGCTGCATCATCACCTCTTAACCACTGAGTCCAGCTAGTTTAAGATGCTGCATCATCACCTCTGAACCACTGAGTCCAGCTAGTTTAAGATGCTGCATCACCTCTTAACCACTGAGTCCAGCTAGTTTAAGATGCTGCATCATCACCTCTTAACCACTGAGTCCAGCTAGTTTAAGATGCTGCATCACCTCTTAACCACTGAGTCCAGCTAGTTTAAGATGCTGCATCATAACCTCTTAACCACTGAGTCCAGCTAGTTTAAGATGCTGCACCACCTCTTAACCACTGAGTACAGCTAGTTTAAGATGCTGCATCACCTCTTAACCACTGAGTCCAGCTAGTTTAAGATGCTGCATCACCTCTTAACCACTGAGTCCAGCTAGTTTAAGATGCTGCATCACCTCTTAACCACTGAGTCCAGCTAGTTTAAGATGCTGCATCATCTCTTAACCACTGAGTCCAGATAGTTTAAGATGCTGCATCATCACCTCTTAACCACTGAGTCCAGCTAGTTTAAGATGCTGCATCACCTCTTAACCACTGAGTCCAGCTAGTTTAAGATGCTGCATCACCTCTTAACCACTGAGTCCAGCTAGTTTAAGATGCTGCATCATCACCTCTTAACCACTGAGTCCAGCTAGTTTAAGATGCTGCATCATCACCTCTTAGCCACTGAGTCCAGCTAGTTTAAGATGCTGCATCACCTCTTAACCACTGAGTCCAGCTAGTTTAAGATGCTGCATCACCTCTTAACCACTGAGTTCAGCTAGTTTAAGATGCTGCATCACCTCTTAGCCACTGAGTCCAGCTAGTTTAAGATGCTGCATCACCTCTTAACCACTGAGTCCAGCTAGTTTAAGATGCTGCATCATCACCTCTTAACCACTGAGTCCAGCTAGTTTAAGATGCTGCATCATCACCTCTGAACCACTGAGTCCAGCTAGTTTAAGATGCTGCATCACCTCTTAACCACTGAGTCCAGCTAGTTTAAGATGCTGCATCATCACCTCTTAACCACTGAGTCCAGCTAGTTTAAGATGCTGCATCACCTCTTAACCACTGAGTCCAGCTAGTTTAAGATGCTGCATCATAACCTCTTAACCACTGAGTCCAGCTAGTTTAAGATGCTGCATCACCTCTTAACCACTGAGTCCAGCTAGTTTAAGATGCTGCATCACCTCTTAACCACTGAGTCCAGCTAGTTTAAGATGCTGCATCACCTCTCAGCCACTGAGTCCAGCTAGTTTAAGATGCTGCATCACCTCTTAACCACTGAGTCCAGCTAGTTTAAGATGCTGCATCACCTCTTAACCACTGAGTCCAGCTAGTTTAAGATGCTGCATCACCTCTTAACCACTGAGTCCAGCTAGTTTAAGATGCTGCATCATCACCTCTTAACCACTGAGTCCAGCTAGTTTAAGATGCTGTATCATCACCTCTTAACCACTGAGTCCAGCTAGTTTAAGATGCTGCACCACCTCTTAACCACTGAGTACAGCTAGTTTAAGATGCTGCATCACCTCTTAACCACTGAGTCCAGCTAGTTTAAGATGCTGCATCACCTCTTAACCACTGAGTCCAGCTAGTTTAAGATGCTGCATCACCTCTTAACCACTGAGTCCAGCTAGTTTAAGATGCTGCATCATCTCTTAACCACTGAGTCCAGATAGTTTAAGATGCTGCATCATCACCTCTTAACCACTGAGTCCAGCTAGTTTAAGATGCTGCATCACCTCTTAACCACTGAGTCCAGCTAGTTTAAGATGCTGCATCACCTCTTAACCACTGAGTCCAGCTAGTTTAAGATGCTGCATCATCACCTCTTAACCACTGAGTCCAGCTAGTTTAAGATGCTGCATCATCACCTCTTAGCCACTGAGTCCAGCTAGTTTAAGATGCTGCATCACCTCTTAACCACTGAGTCCAGCTAGTTTAAGATGCTGCATCACCTCTTAACCACTGAGTTCAGCTAGTTTAAGATGCTGCATCACCTCTTAGCCACTGAGTCCAGCTAGTTTAAGATGCTGCATCACCTCTTAACCACTGAGTCCAGCTAGTTTAAGATGCTGCATCATCACCTCTTAACCACTGAGTCCAGCTAGTTTAAGATGCTGCATCATCACCTCTGAACCACTGAGTCCAGCTAGTTTAAGATGCTGCATCACCTCTTAACCACTGAGTCCAGCTAGTTTAAGATGCTGCATCATCACCTCTTAACCACTGAGTCCAGCTAGTTTAAGATGCTGCATCACCTCTTAACCACTGAGTCCAGCTAGTTTAAGATGCTGCATCATAACCTCTTAACCACTGAGTCCAGCTAGTTTAAGATGCTGCATCACCTCTTAACCACTGAGTCCAGCTAGTTTAAGATGCTGCATCACCTCTTAACCACTGAGTCCAGCTAGTTTAAGATGCTGCATCACCTCTCAGCCACTGAGTCCAGCTAGTTTAAGATGCTGCATCACCTCTTAACCACTGAGTCCAGCTAGTTTAAGATGCTGCATCACCTCTTAACCACTGAGTCCAGCTAGTTTAAGATGCTGCATCACCTCTTAACCACTGAGTCCAGCTAGTTTAAGATGCTGCATCATCACCTCTTAACCACTGAGTCCAGCTAGTTTAAGATGCTCATCACCTCTTAACCACTGAGTCCAGCTAGTTTAAGATGCTGCATCACCTCTTAACCACTGAGTCCAGATAGTTTAAGATGCTGCATCATCACCTCTTAACCACTGAGTCCAGCTAGTTTAAGATGCTGCATCATCACCTCTTAACCACTGAGTCCAGCTAGTTTAAGATGCTGCATCATCACCTCTTAACCACTGAGTCCAGCTAGTTTAAGATGCTGCATCATCACCTCTTAACCACTGAGTCCAGCTAGTTTAAGATGCTGCATCACCTCTTAACCACTGAGTCCAGCTAGTTTAAGATGCTGCATCACCTCTTAACCACTGAGTGCAGCTAGTTTAAGATGCTGCATCATCACCTCTTAACCACTGAGTCCAGCTAGTTTAAGATGCTGCATCATCACCTCTTAACCACTGAGTCCAGCTAGTTTAAGATGCTGCATCACCTCTTAACCACTGAGTCCAGCTAGTTTAAGATGCTGAATCACCTCTGAACCACTGAGTCCAGCTAGTTTAAGATGCTGCATCATCACCTCTTAACCACTGAGTCCAGCTAGTTTAAGATGCTGCACCATCACCTCTTAACCACTGAGTCCAGCTAGTTTAAGATGCTGTATCACCTCTTAACCACTGAGTCCAGCTAGTTTAAGATGCTGCATCACCTCTGAACCACTGAGTCCAGCTAGTTTAAGATGCTCATCACCTCTTAACCACTGAGTCCAGCTAGTTTAAGATGCTGCATCATCACCTCTTAACCACTGAGTCCAGCTAGTTTAAGATGCTGCATCACCTCTTAGACACTGAGTCCAGCTAGTTTAAGATGCTGCATCACCTCTTAACCACTGAGTCCAGCTAGTTTAAGATGCTGCATCACCTCTTAGACACTGAGTCCAGCTAGTTTAAGATGCTGCATCATCACCTCTTAACCACTGAGTCCATCTAGTTTAAGATGCTGCTTCATCACCTCTTAACCACTGAGTCCAGCTAGTTTAAGATGCTGCATCACCTCTTAACCACTGAGTCCAGCTAGTTTAAGATGCTGCATCATCACCTCTTAACCACTGAGTCCAGCTAGTTTAAGATGCTGCATCATCACCTCTTAACCACTGAGTCCAGCTAGTTTAAGATGCTCATCACCTCTTAACCACTGAGTCCAGCTAGTTTAAGATGCTGCATCATCACCTCTTAATCACTGAGTCCAGCTAGTTTAAGATGCTGCATCATCACCTCTTAACCACTGAGTCCAGCTAGTTTAAGATGCTGCATCACCTCTTAACCACTGAGTCCAGCTAGTTTAAGATGCTGCATCACCTCTTAACCACTGAGTCCAGCTAGTTTAAGATGCTGCATCATCACCTCTTAACCACTGAGTCCAGCTAGTTTAAGATGCTGCATCATCACCTCTTAACCACTGAGTCCAGATAGTTTAAGATGCTGCATCATCACCTCTTAACCACTGAGTCCAGCTAGTTTAAGATGCTGCATCATCACCTCTTAACCACTGAGTCCAGCTAGTTTAAGATGCTGCATCATCACCTCTTAACCACTGAGTCCAGCTAGTTTAAGATGCTGCATCATCACCTCCTAACCACTGAGTCCAGCTAGTTTAAGATGCTGCATCATCACCTCTTAACCACTGAGTCCAGCTAGTTTAAGATGCTGCATCACCTCTTAACCACTGAGTCCAGCTAGTTTAAGATGCTGCATCATCACCTCTTAACCACTGAGTCCAGCTAGTTTAAGATGCTGCATCATCACCTCTTAACCACTGAGTCCAGCTAGTTTAAGATGCTGCATCATCACCTCTTAACCACTGAGTCCAGCTAGTTTAAGATGCTGCATCATCACCTCTTAACCACTGAGTCCAGCTAGTTTAAGATGCTGCATCATCACCTCTTAACCACTGAGTCCAGCTAGTTTAAGATGCTGCATCATCACCTCTTAACCACTGAGTCCAGCTAGTTTAAGATGCTGCATCATCACCTCTTAACCACTGAGTCCAGCTAGTTTAAGATGCTGCATCACCTCTTAACCACTGAGTCCAGCTAGTTTAAGATGCTGCATCATCACCTCTTAACCACTGAGTCCAGCTAGTTTAAGATGCTTCATCACCTCTTAACCACTGAGTCCAGCTAGTTTAAGATGCTGCATCATCACCTCTTAACCACTGAGTCCAGCTAGTTTAAGATGCTGCATCATCACCTCTTAACCACTGAGTCCAGCTAGTTTAAGATGCTGCATCACCTCTTAACCACTGAGTCCAGCTAGTTTAAGATGCTGCATCACCTCTTAACCACTGAGTCCAGCTAGTTTAAGATGCTGCATCACCTCTTAACCACTGAGTCCAGCTAGTTTAAGATGCTCATCACCTCTTAACCACTGAGTCCAGCTAGTTTAAGATGCTGCATCACCTCTTAACCACTGAGTCCAGCTAGTTTAAGATGCTGCATCACCTCTTAACCACTGAGTCCAGCTAGTTTAAGATGCTGCATCACCTCTTAACCACTGAGTCCAGCTAGTTTAAGATGCTGCATCATCTCTTAACCACTGAGTCCAGATAGTTTAAGATGCTGCATCATCACCTCTTAACCACTGAGTCCAGCTAGTTTAAGATGCTGCATCACCTCTTAACCACTGAGTCCAGCTAGTTTAAGATGCTGCATCACCTCTTAACCACTGAGTCCAGCTAGTTTAAGATGCTGCATCATCACCTCTTAACCACTGAGTCCAGCTAGTTTAAGATGCTGTATCATCACCTCTTAACCACTGAGTCCAGCTAGTTTAAGATGCTGCACCACCTCTTAACCACTGAGTCCAGCTAGTTTAAGATGCTGCATCACCTCTTAACCACTGAGTACAGCTAGTTTAAGATGCTGCATCACCTCTTAACCACTGAGTCCAGCTAGTTTAAGATGCTGCATCATCTCTTAACCACTGAGTCCAGATAGTTTAAGATGCTGCATCATCACCTCTTAACCACTGAGTCCAGCTAGTTTAAGATGCTGCATCACCTCTTAACCACTGAGTCCAGCTAGTTTAAGATGCTGCATCACCTCTTAACCACTGAGTCCAGCTAGTTTAAGATGCTGCATCATCACCTCTTAACCACTGAGTCCAGCTAGTTTAAGATGCTGCATCATCACCTCTTAGCCACTGAGTCCAGCTAGTTTAAGATGCTGCATCACCTCTTAACCACTGAGTCCAGCTAGTTTAAGATGCTGCATCACCTCTTAACCACTGAGTCCAGCTAGTTTAAGATGCTGCATCACCTCTTAACCACTGAGTCCAGCTAGTTTAAGATGCTGCATCATCACCTCTTAACCACTGAGTCCAGCTAGTTTAAGATGCTGCATCACCTCTTAACCACTGAGTCCAGCTAGTTTAAGATGCTGCATCACCTCTTAACCACTGAGTCCAGCTAGTTTAAGATGCTGCCTCACCTCTTAGCCACTGAGTCCAGCTAGTTTAAGATGCTGCATCACCTCTTAACCACTGAGTCCAGCTAGTTTAAGATGCTGCATCACCTCTTAACCACTGAGTCCAGCTAGTTTAAGATGCTGCATCACCTCTTAACCACTGAGTCCAGCTAGTTTAAGATGCTGCATCATCACCTCTTAACCACTGAGTCCAGCTAGTTTAAGATGCTGCATCATCTCTTAACCACTGAGTCCAGATAGTTTAAGATGCTGCATCATCACCTCTTAACCACTGAGTCCAGCTAGTTTAAGATGCTGCATCACCTCTTAACCACTGAGTCCAGCTAGTTTAAGATGCTGCATCACCTCTTAACCACTGAGTCCAGCTAGTTTAAGATGCTGCATCATCACCTCTTAACCACTGAGTCCAGCTAGTTTAAGATGCTGCATCATCACCTCTTAGCCACTGAGTCCAGCTAGTTTAAGATGCTGCATCACCTCTTAACCACTGAGTCCAGCTAGTTTAAGATGCTGCATCACCTCTTAACCACTGAGTCCAGCTAGTTTAAGATGCTGCATCACCTCTTAACCACTGAGTCCAGCTAGTTTAAGATGCTGCATCATCACCTCTTAACCACTGAGTCCAGCTAGTTTAAGATGCTGCATCACCTCTTAACCACTGAGTCCAGCTAGTTTAAGATGCTGCATCACCTCTTAACCACTGAGTCCAGCTAGTTTAAGATGCTGCATCACCTCTTAGCCACTGAGTCCAGCTAGTTTAAGATGCTGCATCACCTCTTAACCACTGAGTCCAGCTAGTTTAAGATGCTGCATCACCTCTTAACCACTGAGTCCAGCTAGTTTAAGATGCTGCATCACCTCTTAACCACTGAGTCCAGCTAGTTTAAGATGCTGCATCATCACCTCTTAACCACTGAGTCCAGCTAGTTTAAGATGCTCATCACCTCTTAACCACTGAGTCCAGCTAGTTTAAGATGCTGCATCACCTCTTAACCACTGAGTCCAGATAGTTTAAGATGCTGCATCATCGCCTCTTAACCACTGAGTCCAGCTAGTTTAAGATGCTGCATCATCACCTCTTAACCACTGAGTCCAGCTAGTTTAATATGCTGCATCATCACCTCTTAACCACTGAGTCCAGCTAGTTTAAGATGCTGCATCATCACCTCTTAACCACTGAGTCCAGATAGTTTAAGATGCTGCATCATCACCTCTTAACCACTGAGTCCAGCTAGTTTAAGATGCTGCATCATCACCTCTTAACCACTGAGTCCAGCTAGTTTAAGATGCTGCATCATCACCTCTTAACCACTGAGTCCAGCTAGTTTAAGATGCTGCATCATCACCTCCTAACCACTGAGTCCAGCTAGTTTAAGATGCTGCATCATCACCTCTTAACCACTGAGTCCAGCTAGTTTAAGATGCTGCATCACCTCTTAACCACTGAGTCCAGCTAGTTTAAGATGCTGCATCATCACCTCTTAACCACTGAGTCCAGCTAGTTTAAGATGCTGCATCATCACCTCTTAACCACTGAGTCCAGCTAGTTTAAGATGCTGCATCATCACCTCTTAACCACTGAGTCCAGCTAGTTTAAGATGCTGCATCATCACCTCTTAACCACTGAGTCCAGCTAGTTTAAGATGCTGCATCATCACCTCTTAACCACTGAGTCCAGCTAGTTTAAGATGCTGCATCATCACCTCTTAACCACTGAGTCCAGCTAGTTTAAGATGCTGCATCACCTCTTAACCACTGAGTCCAGCTAGTTTAAGATGCTGCATCATCACCTCTTAACCACTGAGTCCAGCTAGTTTAAGATGCTTCATCACCTCTTAACCACTGAGTCCAGCTAGTTTAAGATGCTGCATCATCACCTCTTAACCACTGAGTCCAGCTAGTTTAAGATGCTGCATCATCACCTCTTAACCACTGAGTCCAGCTAGTTTAAGATGCTGCATCACCTCTTAACCACTGAGTCCAGCTAGTTTAAGATGCTGCATCACCTCTTAACCACTGAGTCCAGCTAGTTTAAGATGCTGCATCACCTCTTAACCACTGAGTCCAGCTAGTTTAAGATGCTGCATCACCTCTTAACCACTGAGTCCAGCTAGTTTAAGATGCTGCATCACCTCTTAACCACTGAGTCCAGCTAGTTTAAGATGCTGCATCATCTCTTAACCACTGAGTCCAGATAGTTTAAGATGCTGCATCATCACCTCTTAACCACTGAGTCCAGCTAGTTTAAGATGCTGCATCACCTCTTAACCACTGAGTCCAGCTAGTTTAAGATGCTGCATCACCTCTTAACCACTGAGTCCAGCTAGTTTAAGATGCTGCATCATCACCTCTTAACCACTGAGTCCAGCTAGTTTAAGATGCTGTATCATCACCTCTTAACCACTGAGTCCAGCTAGTTTAAGATGCTGCACCACCTCTTAACCACTGAGTCCAGCTAGTTTAAGATGCTGCATCACCTCTTAACCACTGAGTACAGCTAGTTTAAGATGCTGCATCACCTCTTAACCACTGAGTCCAGCTAGTTTAAGATGCTGCATCATCTCTTAACCACTGAGTCCAGATAGTTTAAGATGCTGCATCATCACCTCTTAACCACTGAGTCCAGCTAGTTTAAGATGCTGCATCACCTCTTAACCACTGAGTCCAGCTAGTTTAAGATGCTGCATCACCTCTTAACCACTGAGTCCAGCTAGTTTAAGATGCTGCATCATCACCTCTTAACCACTGAGTCCAGCTAGTTTAAGATGCTGCATCATCACCTCTTAGCCACTGAGTCCAGCTAGTTTAAGATGCTGCATCACCTCTTAACCACTGAGTCCAGCTAGTTTAAGATGCTGCATCACCTCTTAACCACTGAGTCCAGCTAGTTTAAGATGCTGCATCACCTCTTAACCACTGAGTCCAGCTAGTTTAAGATGCTGCATCATCACCTCTTAACCACTGAGTCCAGCTAGTTTAAGATGCTGCATCACCTCTTAACCACTGAGTCCAGCTAGTTTAAGATGCTGCATCACCTCTTAACCACTGAGTCCAGCTAGTTTAAGATGCTGCATCACCTCTTAGCCACTGAGTCCAGCTAGTTTAAGATGCTGCATCACCTCTTAACCACTGAGTCCAGCTAGTTTAAGATGCTGCATCACCTCTTAACCACTGAGTCCAGCTAGTTTAAGATGCTGCATCACCTCTTAACCACTGAGTCCAGCTAGTTTAAGATGCTGCATCATCACCTCTTAACCACTGAGTCCAGCTAGTTTAAGATGCTGCATCATCTCTTAACCACTGAGTCCAGATAGTTTAAGATGCTGCATCATCACCTCTTAACCACTGAGTCCAGCTAGTTTAAGATGCTGCATCACCTCTTAACCACTGAGTCCAGCTAGTTTAAGATGCTGCATCACCTCTTAACCACTGAGTCCAGCTAGTTTAAGATGCTGCATCATCACCTCTTAACCACTGAGTCCAGCTAGTTTAAGATGCTGCATCATCACCTCTTAGCCACTGAGTCCAGCTAGTTTAAGATGCTGCATCACCTCTTAACCACTGAGTCCAGCTAGTTTAAGATGCTGCATCACCTCTTAACCACTGAGTCCAGCTAGTTTAAGATGCTGCATCACCTCTTAACCACTGAGTCCAGCTAGTTTAAGATGCTGCATCATCACCTCTTAACCACTGAGTCCAGCTAGTTTAAGATGCTGCATCACCTCTTAACCACTGAGTCCAGCTAGTTTAAGATGCTGCATCACCTCTTAACCACTGAGTCCAGCTAGTTTAAGATGCTGCATCACCTCTTAGCCACTGAGTCCAGCTAGTTTAAGATGCTGCATCACCTCTTAACCACTGAGTCCAGCTAGTTTAAGATGCTGCATCACCTCTTAACCACTGAGTCCAGCTAGTTTAAGATGCTGCATCACCTCTTAACCACTGAGTCCAGCTAGTTTAAGATGCTGCATCATCACCTCTTAACCACTGAGTCCAGCTAGTTTAAGATGCTCATCACCTCTTAACCACTGAGTCCAGCTAGTTTAAGATGCTGCATCACCTCTTAACCACTGAGTCCAGATAGTTTAAGATGCTGCATCATCGCCTCTTAACCACTGAGTCCAGCTAGTTTAAGATGCTGCATCATCACCTCTTAACCACTGAGTCCAGCTAGTTTAATATGCTGCATCATCACCTCTTAACCACTGAGTCCAGCTAGTTTAAGATGCTGCATCATCACCTCTTAACCACTGAGTCCAGCTAGTTTAAGATGCTGCATCACCTCTTAACCACTGAGTCCAGCTAGTTTAAGATGCTGCATCACCTCTTAACCACTGAGTCCAGCTAGTTTAAGATGCTTCATCATCACCTCTTAACCACTGAGTCCAGCTAGTTTAAGATGCTGCATCATCACCTCTTAACCACTGAGTCCAGCTAGTTTAAGATGCTGCATCACCTCTTAACCACTGAGTCCAGCTAGTTTAAGATGCTGCATCACCTCTGAACCACTGAGTCCAGCTAGTTTAAGATGCTGCATCATCACCTCTTAACCACTGAGTCCAGCTAGTTTAAGATGCTGCATCATCACCTCTTAACCACTGAGTCCAGCTAGTTTAAGATGCTGCATCACCTCTTAACCACTGAGTCCAGCTAGTTTAAGATGCTGCATCACCTCTTAACCACTGAGTCCAGCTAGTTTAAGATGCTGCATCACCTCTTAACCACTGAGTCCAGCTAGTTTAAGATGCTCATCACCTCTTAACCACTGAGTCCAGCTAGTTTAAGATGCTCATCACCTCTTAACCACTGAGTCCAGCTAGTTTAAGATGCTGCATCACCTCTTAACCACTGAGTCCAGCTAGTTTAAGATGCTGCATCACCTCTTAGCCACTGAGTCCAGCTAGTTTAAGATGCTGCATCACCTCTTAACCACTGAGTCCAGCTAGTTTAAGATGCTGCATCACCTCTTAACCACTGAGTCCAGCTAGTTTAAGATGCTGCATCACCTCTTAACCACTGAGTCCAGCTAGTTTAAGATGCTGCATCATCACCTCTTAACCACTGAGTCCAGCTAGTTTAAGATGCTCATCACCTCTTAACCACTGAGTCCAGCTAGTTTAAGATGCTGCATCACCTCTTAACCACTGAGTCCAGATAGTTTAAGATGCTGCATCATCGCCTCTTAACCACTGAGTCCAGCTAGTTTAAGATGCTGCATCATCACCTCTTAACCACTGAGTCCAGCTAGTTTAATATGCTGCATCATCACCTCTTAACCACTGAGTCCAGCTAGTTTAAGATGCTGCATCATCACCTCTTAACCACTGAGTCCAGCTAGTTTAAGATGCTGCATCACCTCTTAACCACTGAGTCCAGCTAGTTTAAGATGCTGCATCACCTCTTAACCACTGAGTCCAGCTAGTTTAAGATGCTTCATCATCACCTCTTAACCACTGAGTCCAGCTAGTTTAAGATGCTGCATCATCACCTCTTAACCACTGAGTCCAGCTAGTTTAAGATGCTGCATCACCTCTTAACCACTGAGTCCAGCTAGTTTAAGATGCTGCATCACCTCTGAACCACTGAGTCCAGCTAGTTTAAGATGCTGCATCATCACCTCTTAACCACTGAGTCCAGCTAGTTTAAGATGCTGCATCATCACCTCTTAACCACTGAGTCCAGCTAGTTTAAGATGCTGCATCACCTCTTAACCACTGAGTCCAGCTAGTTTAAGATGCTGCATCACCTCTTAACCACTGAGTCCAGCTAGTTTAAGATGCTGCATCACCTCTTAACCACTGAGTCCAGCTAGTTTAAGATGCTCATCACCTCTTAACCACTGAGTCCAGCTAGTTTAAGATGCTCATCACCTCTTAACCACTGAGTCCAGCTAGTTTAAGATGCTGCATCACCTCTTAACCACTGAGTCCAGCTAGTTTAAGATGCTGCATCACCTCTTAACCACTGAGTCCAGCTAGTTTAAGATGCTGCATCACCTCTTAACCACTGAGTCCAGCTAGTTTAAGATGCTGCATCATCTCTTAACCACTGAGTCCAGATAGTTTAAGATGCTGCATCATCACCTCTTAACCACTGAGTCCAGCTAGTTTAAGATGCTGCATCACCTCTTAACCACTGAGTCCAGCTAGTTTAAGATGCTGCATCACCTCTTAACCACTGAGTCCAGCTAGTTTAAGATGCTGCATCATCACCTCTTAACCACTGAGTCCAGCTAGTTTAAGATGCTGTATCATCACCTCTTAACCACTGAGTCCAGCTAGTTTAAGATGCTGCACCACCTCTTAACCACTGAGTCCAGCTAGTTTAAGATGCTGCATCACCTCTTAACCACTGAGTCCAGCTAGTTTAAGATGCTGCATCACCTCTTAACCACTGAGTCCAGCTAGTTTAAGATGCTGCATCATCTCTTAACCACTGAGTCCAGATAGTTTAAGATGCTGCATCATCACCTCTTAACCACTGAGTCCAGCTAGTTTAAGATGCTGCATCACCTCTTAACCACTGAGTCCAGCTAGTTTAAGATGCTGCATCACCTCTTAACCACTGAGTCCAGCTAGTTTAAGATGCTGCATCATCACCTCTTAACCACTGAGTCCAGCTAGTTTAAGATGCTGCATCATCACCTCTTAGCCACTGAGTCCAGCTAGTTTAAGATGCTGCATCACCTCTTAACCACTGAGTCCAGCTAGTTTAAGATGCTGCATCACCTCTTAACCACTGAGTCCAGCTAGTTTAAGATGCTGCATCACCTCTTAACCACTGAGTCCAGCTAGTTTAAGATGCTGCATCATCACCTCTTAACCACTGAGTCCAGCTAGTTTAAGATGCTGCATCACCTCTTAACCACTGAGTCCAGCTAGTTTAAGATGCTGCATCACCTCTTAACCACTGAGTCCAGCTAGTTTAAGATGCTGCATCACCTCTTAGCCACTGAGTCCAGCTAGTTTAAGATGCTGCATCACCTCTTAACCACTGAGTCCAGCTAGTTTAAGATGCTGCATCACCTCTTAACCACTGAGTCCAGCTAGTTTAAGATGCTGCATCACCTCTTAACCACTGAGTCCAGCTAGTTTAAGATGCTGCATCATCACCTCTTAACCACTGAGTCCAGCTAGTTTAAGATGCTCATCACCTCTTAACCACTGAGTCCAGCTAGTTTAAGATGCTGCATCACCTCTTAACCACTGAGTCCAGATAGTTTAAGATGCTGCATCATCGCCTCTTAACCACTGAGTCCAGCTAGTTTAAGATGCTGCATCATCACCTCTTAACCACTGAGTCCAGCTAGTTTAAGATGCTGCATCATCACCTCTTAACCACTGAGTCCAGCTAGTTTAAGATGCTGCATCATCACCTCTTAACCACTGAGTCCAGCTAGTTTAAGATGCTGCATCACCTCTTAACCACTGAGTCCAGCTAGTTTAAGATGCTGCATCACCTCTTAACCACTGAGTCCAGCTAGTTTAAGATGCTTCATCATCACCTCTTAACCACTGAGTCCAGCTAGTTTAAGATGCTGCATCATCACCTCTTAACCACTGAGTCCAGCTAGTTTAAGATGCTGCATCACCTCTTAACCACTGAGTCCAGCTAGTTTAAGATGCTGCATCACCTCTGAACCACTGAGTCCAGCTAGTTTAAGATGCTGCATCATCACCTCTTAACCACTGAGTCCAGCTAGTTTAAGATGCTGCACCATCACCTCTTAACGTTAGGTTATGACTATAACCAAGTTCTGTTAGTATAGCGACGCTCGGCATCGCTCTCTGCACTATCTCGCATACGTGCACGCGCACTGAATAAAGACCACAATGTACCTTTAATCCCAATATTCATCTGACCACACCCCTATCAGCTTACCCATATAAGCAGGGGTGGGGCCACCCACTCGCCTCCTTCCCAAGCTTTCGCCACAAGGCGAGGTCAAAGGCTGCAGCGGCGTCGGATGCCGAGCGTCGCTATACTAACAGAACTTGGTTATAGTCATAACCTAACGTTCTGTATCGTATCGCTCTCGCTCGGCATCGCTCTCTGCACAAGGGAGGCCGAGCGAGAGCCAACGGCCGACA
The DNA here is from genome assembly GCF_963971535.1 of Notolepis coatsorum. Lineage (NCBI taxonomy): Eukaryota > Metazoa > Chordata > Actinopteri > Aulopiformes > Paralepididae > Notolepis > Notolepis coatsorum. The sequence goes on from NC_140170.1 coordinate 29,783,570, forward strand.
AATACACCCCGCTGACAGCCCCCCACAAACCATCAGAACAGGGAGGGCCGAGCCCCCCCGACCCACCCTAATGGCGGGCACCCCCCCTATTAGGGGCTTCACGGGAGGGCGACGGACCCGACCGTGCGAAGAGGCACTCAAGCAACTCAACGCACAGGGTGAGCAGACCGTGGCTTGACCCCACGACTACACACACGCACAACCCGCATGCCACCCGGGAACGAACGGAGGAACAACCTCGTTACTGCCCCCAGAATCACGGGGTCAAGGGCAAACCCAACCCCGTGGCAAGGCCGTAGCAGCGGAGCACGAAGGAAGACCCAGACCCACCAAAAGGACTGGACTCCCTAGAATGGGGGCCCGGAGAAGTCCATGATGCCAGCATCAAGACCCCACCAGGTGGGCACGTAGTGCCCCGCCCCCCACATCGCCAGCGTATTCGGACAAAGGCCCCTCAGTTACTGCACCTGGTATTCCCAGGCGGAATCCCATCCAAGTACTAACCAGGCCAGAACCTGCTTAGCTTCCGAGATCGGACGAGATCGGGCGTGTTCAGGTCGGTATGGCCGTAAGCCGAGCGGGCCCCGTCCCCCCAACAGTACACCGCCTGGCACACTGACCCTGCAGAACAGACAGTCAGCATGGCCGTAAGCACACAAAAAAGGTTAACCAACGGAAGCAGGCAGCGCACCGGGGAAAAACCAGGCAACAGGCTGTTAACCCTAGCCTGGAGACTGCGGACGAGACAGGCGCCAGAGGGGACAGCTGAACACAGCTGCCCCGGTGGAAGGGGCGTATGCTGGCGTTGTTGCATGACCAAGCCTCCATTTAAAAACCCCCACCCAGAGGGGTCGAGGCAGAGAAGGCTGACACGATTGGCAGACGTCATGAACGTGCAGGGGCACCCTCAAACGGTGAACCCGGGAGTTGACACTGCACCAACACACCAGGGAATCAACCACCTCGGTGTTACCCAATGCGGTGGTTGTTCCTATAACCCCTCAAGAAAAAACTCCAAAACACACCTGCGGGTATACACCGGCTATACCGCAGTACAAGTGTTTCAGTTTCCAAAAAGGGTTAACCCAGGCCTACGGGTCGCAAACATCACTTCGGACCGGGCCTGGCGGTACGGGAAGCACAGGGTCACCAGAGGAGGTCAAAAAACCACCCCCACAGGCCCCTCTTCGCCATGCGTGAGAGAGGAGCGAAAAATAATGGAGAACCAGCCCCTAAGCACACCGTACTTGGTATTCCCAGGCGGTCTCCCAACCAAGTACTAACCAGGACCAACCTGTGTAGCGGCCGAGATCCGACGAGATCGAGCGCGTACAGAATGGCATGGCTGTAAGCCATGACGACAGTGCTGAGTAAAAACATACCCAACCAGGGTCTCCATAGCGCTTAACCCTGTGACACCCAGACCGACCTGGCATTTTTCCCCCTGAAAAAAGCCCAAGTCCCTCAGGGTACCAGAACAGCAGATCTGCATCCCCGGCGGACAATGGGTTCAACTGATCTGGACCAGCGTGACCAGAACCAGTCCCGTGCCCTAACCACGCCGACATGCCTACTCCAGGAGAAGGGCAGACATGCGTGTTGATCTTAACATGAAAAGAAGGCGCCACCCAGACGTTCGGACGAACCGCGCCTGGTGGCCCACCCCAAGGGCGTGAGACCCCACCACATATGTTCAGATCCATCCCGTCATCATCCCCCAGACATGAACGAGAATCCGTCGACAACCCACCCAGGTCATGGGATGTGGTCGTCGGAAGAGGAAAAACCCCCATCTCAGTTGCTTTATAAAAACGCTGTTTCAACCACAAGCAACCAAGGCGTGCCAGTCAATCGCCTGTTTACAGCGAGCTAGCACTATACGTGCGTCGGGACACACCCCCATCAATGAACAGGCTATTTAGACCTGTCATTGAATCCCCAAGGCGCCCAGGGGAACGACAAGAGGGGTGTGACACTCCCCAACTCCAACACTTCTGGAATAGAAAGAAGGAAGCATCAACAGTATGTATCCCAGTCTACACAGCCGGGGTAAAAAATGTTCACATTTTTACATCCCACCACCCTCCCATAGGAAAGAGACGGGGATCCCCAGAGAGACTTCCCACGTGAGCTGTACAGATTGAAAAGAATATATTGCACCTTGAGCCATGTAAAAAACTGGTTTTAGGGCCTCCGGGGAAGAGGCACTGAACCCATACACACTCAATAAACGAATTGAATCGAATATACATACAATAGAAAAGGACCCTTCTAGAGGGTCCACTCACTTTGACAATCTGAGGAGGAAGGCTCTGTACTCTGATGGAGGCTTCCTCACATGGAAGAAGGAGTCCGAACTCACAGAAGGCCTGAATAGGCGCTTGGTGAGGAGGAGCCCTGACCACCCCCCCTGAAAACAGATCCATCACATGGACCTGAACAGCACACGGAAGTCCTACCAACAGAGACGCGCACGGTGACGTACTCTATGGCGGGGGAATTCCTGCGGTGCACACGCCCAATATACCAGGCCGTGGGACCAGGAACTCCCTCCCCCCCCCCCCCCCCCCCCCCCCCTGTAACGTGCCGAACCGCCACGTGACGGGAACCTTGAAGGTCAGGGGGTGTACCCCTGACCGACAGAACAATGGGGAGAGGAAAGGTTACCAGTTCACCCCTTTACGACCCCACACCCATGATACGATGTAACGACAAAAAGAGAATATGACACAGTCATAGTCAGCTCTATGAAGCGTTTCACAGCTCCACACAGCGCATGAGCTAACCTGCTATCTGATTTTTACTAAGGAAAAACACAGAATAGAGAGGGCTCTAAGAACCCCGGTCCAACATACACATGTGCTTCCGTGGCCAGTACAACCCAGTTGTAGGTCACATGACACACACAACCCATCATCACCTACAAAAAATGGCAAAAAACACTCAACAGAGGAACGCCATTTTTTTCACAATGAGAGAATACATCATTCTTGATTAGTATCGACCACAGGCCTTGCTAAGCACACATGACAGCAACCAAACCAATTTCCCTTTAGGAAATAAGTTTCTCCAGCAGATTTAGCACAACCTCAGCAATCAAGCTAAGAGTTACATCGTATCCCTACCACACAAAAGACACAATTAATGCACAACATGTCTGATAGGAGGATGAAAAAGTCCCCAGGGAACCGGGGGGGAAACACAATCCTCCTATTTTACCCTCAATACGGCCAGTTAAAACAGGAAAACCTGTTAATGTGTGAACACACTGTTCATTGTCATTACAGTCTGAGAAAGAACATTCTTTTACTCACTTGTCACCAAGCATAGCTTCATAGGTTAGTTACCTTAGTTGTGAGCACACGGTACATATAAACACCATGATGTTTCTCACACAACAACCAGATCATTACATCCCGATTTGCCACGGAGAAGCTAACTGCCAGTGACAAAAAACAGCTCACACATAACCCGCAACGTATCCTAAATGCATTGCAACAACACACGTTTTGGGAAAAAACACCGTTATTCACAATACATTTAGCAAAGTAAAACCAGAAGAAGTGTTATGAGGTCTGGTCAACCCCGTTCCTACCCGGAACGCAGATCAGCGAAGTGCAGTCACAGACACCGTAGGAACACAGCCGCTCCTGTGTTGTCCGAACTGGGTAGCGTCACCGCCCCAACCCCCACTACAGTCCCCCGTTGATGCAACCTTGCCGTCCAGGCTCAGGGCAGGGTCGACGAAACATCCCCTGTCAAGGATGACGTCGCGGTCAAGAGTGTAAAACATGTTAAAATCAAAGCACGTTCAACAGAATAGCATCAAGCCAATGGCCGCTCCAACCGTTCGGGTGCTACTGCTTCTGCTTGCGAGACGCCGAGCTAACGACGCACGCGATCAGAAGCGAGCTCACGGCGGCGCGCGAGAAGCTAAGCTACCCCGCGCCAGCCACGGCCTATAGCAGCAAGCTAACGTTACCTAGCGACCACGACATGCTAGCCCCGCAGCTAACAGCTGACTGGCTAATAGTAGGCCCTAAGCAGGCCACGCAGCGATCCAGCAGGCTAACGCAGCAGTTAACAGCTGACTGGCTAACCGTAAGCTAAGCAGCTATCAACTGAACATGTAAACAATGACATAACACTCACCCAGACAGGCCGCCGTTCTGAACCTCTCCTCACTGTTTAAGAGAACAGAGAAACAAGATGTCAACACTGCTTTACAACGGTGATTTTACCAACACCCGACGGAATCAGCACAATACCAAACTGGCCTGTGTAGCTGATTTGAACATGGATCTGCCGCTATCGCACATCCATGCACATATCCCCTCGTGAAGGAATACTCTCATTTGGATATGAAAGATGGGGCCTTAACACGGTGACAGAGAGATGTCCACTCGTCCAGAACACACAGGGATCACCAGTGTTAATGGTCGCGGCCCACTAGTCAAAACTATAATGGTCTTCAGACCAAGGCCTTCTGTCGCCTAGGTGGCTGAACAAAGGACCCTAGCCTGGGGCCGGTTTCCATAAACATTGTCAAGTAGCCCCCATAGCACTAACAGACAAGTGGAGCCTGCCAGCAAAACACTACTCACCCAACCTGGAACGCACCGCTTCTCACAACAGCGGCATGTCCGACAGTTCAGCTGTGGCCTGACAGGTTTCACCCCAACAAACACAGCAAGGAACTGCAGTTGAGAAGCATGCAGCGGCGTGCTCCCAATACAAAAAACCGGTGGAGGGTTTTTAGAATGATCATCATCTTCCAGACCCTCCAGTACGAAGACAATATCGCCGTATTTTCTCGAAAATAGTGAGAGAGAAAATAAAGATATGATGTCAACGTATCCTTGTTTCCCAAGCTGCTCCTAAACCTTTCTTCCATCATGGTGTCAAGTGTGGGGATCTACCGAGGCACTTCTTCCTTGTGGTGAAAGCGAGAAGGAGGCGAGTGGGTGGCCCCACCCCTGCTTATATGGGTAAGCTGATAGGGGTGTGGTCAGACGAATATTGGGATTAAAGGTACATTGTGGTCTTTATTCAGTGCGCGTGCACGTATGCGAGATAGTGCAGAGAGCGATGCCGAGCGAGAGCGATACGATACAGAACCACTGAGTCCAGCTAGTTTTAGATGCTGTATCACCTCTTAACCACTGAGTCCAGCTAGTTTAAGGTGCTGCATCACCTCTGAACCACTGAGTCCAGCTAGTTTAAGATGCTCATAACCTCTTAACCACTGAGTCCAGCTAGTTTAAGATGCTGCATCATCACCTCTTAACCACTGAGTCCAGCTAGTTTAAGATGCTGCATCATCACCTCTTAACCACTGAGTCCAGCTAGTTTAAGATGCTGCATCATCACCTCTTAACCACTGAGTCCAGCTAGTTTAAGATGCTGCATCATCACCTCTTAACCACTGAGTCCAGCTAGTTTAAGATGCTGCATCACCTCTTAACCACTGAGTCCAGCTAGTTTAAGATGCTGCATCACCTCTTAACCACTGAGTCCAGCTAGTTTAAGATGCTGCATCATCACCTCTTAACCACTGAGTCCAGCTAGTTTAAGATGCTCATCACCTCTTAACAAATGAGTCCAGCTAGTTTAAGATGCTGCATCACCTCTGAACCACTGAGTCCAGCTAGTTTAAGATGCTGCATCACCTCTTAACCACTGAGTCCAGCTAGTTTAAGATGCTGCATCATCACCTCTTAACCACTGAGTCCAGCTAGTTTAAGATGCTGCATCACCTCTTAACCACTGAGTCCAGCTAGTTTAAGATGCTGCATCACCTCTTAACCACTGAGTCCAGCTAGTTTAAGATGCTGCATCACCTCTTAACCACTGAGTCCAGCTAGTTTAAGATGCTGCATCACCTCTTAACCACTGAGTCCAGCTAGTTTAAGATGCTGCATCACCTCTTAACCACTGAGTCCAGCTAGTTTAAGATGCTGCATCATCACCTCTTAACCACTGAGTCCAGCTAGTTTAAGATGCTGCATCATCACCTCTTAACCACCGAGTCCAGCTAGTTTAAGATGCTGCATCATCACCTCTTAACCACTGAGTCCAGCTAGTTTAAGATGCTGCATCATCACCTCTTAACCACAGAGTCCAGCTAGTTTAAGATGCTGCATCATCACCTCTTAACCACTGAGTCCAGCTAGTTTAAGATGCTGCATCACCTCTTAACCACTGAGTCCAGCTAGTTTAAGATGCTGCATCATCACCTCTTAACCACTGAGTCCAGCTAGTTTAAGATGCTGCATCATCACCTCTTAACCACTGAGTCCAGCTAGTTTAAGATGCTGCATCATCACCTCTTAACCACTGAGTCCAGCTAGTTTAAGATGCTGCATCACCTCTTAACCACTGAGTCCAGCTAGTTTAAGATGCTGCATCACCTCTTAACCACTGAGTCCAGCTAGTTTAAGATGCTGCATCACCTCTTAACCACTGAGTCCAGCTAGTTTAAGATGCTGCATCATCACCTCTTAACCACTGAGTCTAGCTAGTTTAAGATGCTGCATCATCACCTCTTAACCACTGAGTCCAGCTAGTTTAAGATGCTGCATCATCACCTCTTAACCACTGAGTCCAGCTAGTTTAAGATGCTGCATCATCACCTCTTAACCACTGAGTCCAGCTAGTTTAAGATGTTCATCACCTCTTAACCACTGAGTCCAGCTAGTTTAAGATGCTGCATCATCACCTCTTAACCACTGAGTCCAGCTAGTTTAAGATGCTGCTTCATCACCTCTTAACCACTGAGTCCAGCTAGTTTAAGATGCTGCATCATCACCTCTTAACCACTGAGTCCAGCTAGTTTAAGATGCTGCATCATCACCTCTTAACCACTGAGTCCAGCTAGTTTAAGATGCTGCATCATCACCTCTTAACCACTGAGTCCAGCTAGTTTAAGATGCTGCATCATCACCTCTTAACCACTGAGTCCAGCTAGTTTAAGATGCTGCATCACCTCTTAACCACTGAGTCCAGCTAGTTTAAGATGCTGCATCATCACCTCTTAACCACTGAGTCCAGCTAGTTTAAGATGCTGTATCACCTCTTAACCACTGAGTCCAGCTAGTTTAAGATGCTGCATCACCTCTTAACCACTGAGTCCAGATAGTTTAAGATGCTGCATCATCTCTTAACCACTGAGTCCAGCTAGTTTAATATGCTGCATCATCACCTCTTAACCACTGAGTCCAGCTAGTTTAAGATGCTGTATCACCTCTTAACCACTGAGTCCAGCTAGTTTAAGATGCTGCATCATCACCTCTTAACCACTGAGTCCAGCTAGTTTAAGATGCTGCATCACCTCTTAACCACTGAGTCCAGCTAGTTTAAGATGCTGCATCACCTCTTAACCACTGAGTCCAGCTAGTTTAAGATGCTGCATCATCACCTCTTAGCCACTGAGTCCAGCTAGTTTAAGATGCTGCATCATCACCTCTTAACCACTGAGTCCAGCTAGTTTAAGATGCTGCATCATCACCTCTGAACCACTGAGTCCAGCTAGTTTAAGATGCTGCATCACCTCTGAACCACTGAGTCTAGCTAGTTTAAGATGCTGCATCATCACCTCTTAACCACTGAGTCCAGCTAGTTTAAGATGCTGCATCATCACCTCTTAACCACTGAGTCCAGCTAGTTTAAGATGCTGCATCACCTCTTAACCACTGAGTCCAGCTAGTTTAAGATGCTGCATCATCACCTCTTAACCACTGAGTCCAGCTAGTTTAAGATGCTGCATCATCACCTCTTAACCACTGAGTCCAGCTAGTTTAAGATGCTGCATCACCTCTTAACCACTGAGTCCAGCTAGTTTAAGATGCTGCATCACCTCTTAACCACTGAGTCCAGCTAGTTTAAGATGCTGCATCACCTCTTAACCACTGAGTCCAGCTAGTTTAAGATGCTGCATCATCATCTCTCTTAACCACTGAGTCCAGCTAGTTTAAGATGCTGCATCACCTCTTAACCACTGAGTCCAGCTAGTTTAAGATGCTGCGTCACCTCTTAACCACTGAGTCCAGATAGTTTAAGATGCTGCATCACCTCTTAGCCACTGAGTCCAGCTAGTTTAAGATGCTCATCACCTCTTAGCCACTGAGTCCAGCTAGTTTAAGATGCTGCATCACCTCTTAGACACTGAGTCCAGCTAGTTTAAGATGCTCATGACCTCTTAGTCACTGAGTCCAGCTAGTTTAAGATGCTGCATCATCACCTCTTAACCACTGAGTCCAGCTAGTTTAAGATGCTGTATCACCTCTTAACCACTGAGTCCAGCTAGTTTAAGATGCTGCATCACCTCTTAACCACTGAGTCCAGATAGTTTAAGATGCTGCATCATCTCTTAACCACTGAGTCCAGCTAGTTTAATATGCTGCATCATCACCTCTTAACCACTGAGTCCAGCTAGTTTAAGATGCTGTATCACCTCTTAACCACTGAGTCCAGCTAGTTTAAGATGCTGCATCATCACCTCTTAACCACTGAGTCCAGCTAGTTTAAGATGCTGCATCACCTCTTAACCACTGAGTCCAGCTAGTTTAAGATGCTGCATCACCTCTTAACCACTGAGTCCAGCTAGTTTAAGATGCTGCATCATCACCTCTTAGCCACTGAGTCCAGCTAGTTTAAGATGCTGCATCATCACCTCTTAACCACTGAGTCCAGCTAGTTTAAGATGCTGCATCATCACCTCTGAACCACTGAGTCCAGCTAGTTTAAGATGCTGCATCACCTCTGAACCACTGAGTCCAGCTAGTTTAAGATGCTGCATCATCACCTCTTAACCACTGAGTCCAGCTAGTTTAAGATGCTGCATCATCACCTCTTAACCACTGAGTCCAGCTAGTTTAAGATGCTGCATCACCTCTTAACCACTGAGTCCAGCTAGTTTAAGATGCTGCATCATCACCTCTTAACCACTGAGTCCAGCTAGTTTAAGATGCTGCATCATCACCTCTTAACCACTGAGTCCAGCTAGTTTAAGATGCTGCATCACCTCTTAACCACTGAGTCCAGCTAGTTTAAGATGCTGCATCACCTCTTAACCACTGAGTCCAGCTAGTTTAAGATGCTGCATCACCTCTTAACCACTGAGTCCAGATAGTTTAAGATGCTGCATCACCTCTTAGCCACTGAGTCCAGCTAGTTTAAGATGCTCATCACCTCTTAGCCACTGAGTCCAGCTAGTTTAAGATGCTGCATCACCTCTTAGACACTGAGTCCAGCTAGTTTAAGATGCTCATGACCTCTTAGTCACTGAGTCCAGCTAGTTTAAGATGAATCATCACCTCTTAACCACTGAGTCCATAAGATGTGTGTATGTGTAACTAGGAGGGATATGAGCACTGTGTGTAACTAGGAGGGATATGAGAACTGTGTTTAACTAGGAGGGATATGAGGACTGTGTGTATGTGTAACTAGGAGGGATATGAGGACTGTGTGTATGTGTTACTAGGAGGGATTTGAGAACTGTGTGTATGTGTTACTAGGAGGGATATGAGGACTGCATGTATGTGTTACTGTGTGTATAACTAGGAGGGATATGATGACTGTGTAACTAGGAGGGATATGAGGACTGTGTGTATGTGTAGCTTTATTAAGTGATTGCAGAATGGGTACAATACAGTACAGCTTAATACAAACAACTGCTAAGAGAATGAAGACCAGAAAAATACTTTCGTCTTGTTTACATCAGGGTCCCGAGGAGGGATGTCATGTAGGCTTTTCACAGTCATGACATTGTGGCAGCACTTAATTATGTTAATGTTATTCAGGTGAGGGGCGTTGCTGGAGGGGGTTTTGTTGACGCCCAGTTGAAACTGTCTGAAGTGTGAAAATGTGGCCTGCCTTTCAGAAGCATTATCTCCTCTTAAGTTTCCTAGAAAACATCCTGCTTTACAAGTTACAAATTAGCGTATCATGTTTCAACATATGACACATCATTTGAAAGCTTACATTCTGTACTTTCGCAATCTGGAAAAATCTGAAAAATGAAAATGTAGAGATCTGGCACAAACCGCTGTGCGGTGACACATATGTTTACGAATGCATGCTATATAGGCAATCTGAAAAATCGATTCTCTTATTTCCTCATCAGCGATCACAGCCAAACAGCCACATCACACATAGGGAAAAAGCTTATATCTCCGTGAAAACAGGTCTGATTATCCTAAGACTGGTCAAATAGATTCCTTACCTGAGATCAGATGTTATCCAAAAAGATTATTCTAATTCGTGATCGTCATTCCAAATATCGATCACGCTTATTTATTGATTATTGGCTGCTGTGAATATATATTCCAGGCTGATTTCCGTCCCGCGATCACTTCCATGTTCATCAGACGGCTTGCCAGCACAAGGCTCCACCACAACGGGAGACTCGGTTGATGAAATATGAATTCAGATCGCTAATAAAAAATAAAACGATAATTGTCGTCGTGGGCATTCAGGCATTGGGCTGATAAAACGAGATATGACGTCCGTGGCACTCAATATGTTAAGGGTAAACATAAACGCACAAGGGTGATGCTACACAAAGCCTCAGCTCTGGTAATCAGCTCTCTGTCAACAGTTTACAATATGGAAATGACAGATGACCTTGTAATGTAGTTGATACACCTATAAGCTTTGGGTTTTAAAATCACCTCATTTCATATATATAAATATACATTAATTTTCTTTTTCTTTTTACAATTCTACATTTTGTTAAATTTCTTTGAGTAAAATATGTCTCAATATAATACTGACCTGAGAGTCTCCAGTGTACAGTGTGGACTCTTCAGTCCAGCAGAGAGCAGCTCCACTTCTGAATCATGCAGGTCGGTTTTACTCAGGTCCAGCTTTCTCAGACTGGAGGAGGTAGAGCTGAGAACTGAGGCCAGAGCTTCACAGGATCTCTCACATAGTTCAGAGCCTTCCAGCCTGAATGAAGATGGATGGGAAGGAAACAGAATGAACCCAGCATGCAGGAAATATTTCATTATTTATACAGGTAAAAAGTAGTCAGTAGTCATTGTAACCATAATACTCAGTAGAGCAACTGATTTACAGTTTCCTGTCCTGCAGCAGAAATAAAATATATAGAATGTAAATAGAAAATAGAACAAAGATGATTTTAATTTTTTTTTAAGTTCTTGGAAAAGAAAGGATGAGAAAGTACATGAATATTAAGAAGGATTTATTAACAACCATAGAACAAGATGAGCTTGTGTGAATTATGAATGAATTACACCACTGCACACAGTGAGAGGAAGCATTGTTTCACTCCTGTCTGTGATTCTGTTTGTGTCTGTCTGTACCAGCCATACCTCCTACAGTTCTGATCCAGTTTGTATGAAATGTCGCACATATACTGTAGGCCAACAATTCTCAAATATGTTTCAAATCAGTCAATGACAAGTATTTTAATTTAATTATTTTCCACCATTGTCAATTGAAATCAATATTAAGGGAAAACATAAACGCACAAGGGTGATGCTATACAAAGCCTCAGCTCTTGTAATCAGCTTTCTGGCAACAGTTTACAATATGGAAATTACAGAAGACCTTGTAATGTAGTTGATACACCTATAAGCTTTGGGTTTTAAAATCACTTAATTTCATTTACAAATATACATTTATTTTATTTTTTACAATTCTACATTTTATTACATTTCTTTGAGTAAAATGTGTCTCAATATAATACTGACCTGAGAATCTCCAGTGTACAGTGTGGACTCTTCAGTCCAACAGAGAGCAGCTCCACTCCTGAATCCTGCATGTAGTTGTTAATCAGGTTCAGCTCTCTCAGACTAGAGGAGGTAGAGCTGAGAACTGAGGCCAGAGCTTCACAGGATCTCTCTGAGAGTCTACAGTGCTTCAGCCTGAATGAAGATGGATGGGAAGGAAACCAGAATGAACCCAGCATGCAGGAAATATTTATTTATTTATTTATTTATTTATACAGGTAAAAAGTAGTCAGTAGTCATTAAACTAACCATAACACTCAGTAGAGCAGGGGTCAGCAATTAGGTCTGGCCACGGGCCACATTTTCCCCAAGCCATTGACTGGCGGGCCAGCACCAAAAACAATGGCTAATTTAATATAATGATAGTGAAAAATGCAGCACCGCGGCGGGTGCATACACATAATAATAATAATAATAACTTTATTTGTATAGCACTTTTCATACAGAGGTTGCAGTTATATTTCGTACTTGGCTTATCGCGTCCCGCTCTTAAGCCTATCGAGATACACCTCATCTCATGTACCTATTGTACTCCATCACGAATAAAAAACACGTACACCCACACCTGCCGGGTCCCGCCTCTATGGAGGCGCAGCCTATAAGACCGTAACCATGGTCACCAATACACCCTTCCTCTATTTTCGTTCCATCATAACGGATGCAGTGCACCTTATGTTAACTAGCGTTATGAAAAGATTAGAGAAATTGCGTAATGTTGAAAGCTTACCGGAGGTTTGCTTACCCCTGGCATCTTCGAGGCATGTTTCAGCGACACATTGGGCCTGTGCTGATGTTTCCTCGTCTGACGGCGACAGACCAAGGGGCAGCGTACAAGGTTTGGCTATCGAGCCGGCTTGTACAAAGGTAGGGCCTGTATCATTAGGCATCAATGTTGGTATTGGTAATGCTGTGGAGTATGTTTCGGCGCCAGGGCCGGGGTGGCTTGGTGATCGTTCCACTGCAGTGGACGTTTTCCTGGCAATCCTGGAGCACGCTGCTAACGCTAATGCTACTAATGCTACTACTGCTAATGCTAACGTTGACGCTGAAATGGGTCGTTGTTCTAATAATCCCCGCCGCGGGATGCCGCTTTTCCCTCCTCTTGCCAGCTTCATTGATGAAGGTCAGTCGGTTGTTAATGTGGGGGGTTTCGCTGAGTCCTATTTACCTTTTTTACAGGTAAACGGGCTAACAACAGGGTGCAGGCGGGGTGTACCGTGGCTACGTAGCCAGGTAGCTTTGTTCCTGTGCCCCGGCGGGGATGAACGACGTCCCACCCGGCCGATGCTTGACAGCGAATCGGCTCGGAGGGTGGCAGTATGGACGGATGAGTGTTATACTGCTGCAGGATGGTATTTAGCGGCGGCCAGTGTTATGGCTCGGCTGGCTAGTTTCCTATCCACATTGGCGTCGGGTAGTAGGACTATGGGTCCAGCCGACATTGTAAACATGTTGCATGTTTGTGGTGTTATAGAGATCTTGACTCAGTCGCAAGCTATAACTGCGGGGAGGATTAGGATGCTATCAACGTTTGTTGTTAGGCATGTTTGGTTGGAGCAATCTCCTCTTGGGGAAGAGGATAGGTTTTCTCTCCTCACAACTCCTTTTTCCACAGAAAGTCTTTTTGGGCATTCTGTGGAGGCGCAGGCGGTTGTTGATCTGGGTCCTACACCGCCTCACGCCGTGCAGCCAGAGGTGGGAGCACGGTCTCGTCAACGACTGTGGCGAGATCCTCGACAGGCGGCCATGTTTCCCCCGCAAGTGGTGCCCTGGGTGGAGAGTCAACAGGGTCCCACAAGGCCGACAGCCTTGGCGGCCGAGGGATCGGCCATTTTGGGTGAATTCGAGTTTGGTAAAACAAGCCGTCGTCACTTTGCCGCGAGCAGCCCGCTCCCCATTCAATCCTCTCTGTTACCCACGGAAGCGGGGCTCTGATTGTTCTCCTTTGGCTGCGGGCCGCGAACCTTCCTTGAAGCGCATGCGGCCCCATTCTTCACTTCTCATGGGGACAGGGGCTGACACCCAGTTGATGGCTGAGCCTGGGTCTGTCCGTGAGAATGTTCTGTCGCGTGGTTCCTGCACCACACGTTGTGTGTTGGATGAGCCTGGTGTTACAGCTGCCACTAGCTACAGTGGTCAGCAGGGGGACTCGAGGCCTCTTCTGTTGAATGCACAGCAAGGGTTACCCCGGCCTCGCCTTCGCCAGGCGGGGTATCGCGCTGATGCCTCCCACTCCCGTCACAGTGGCAGTGGTCTGCAAAGAAGAGGCGAGCGTGATTTGGGTGGCAATATCACTGCAGGGCTTCGGCGTGTAGGAGCCAATGGGGTCCTCATGCCTTGCGTGTCTAGCTGCGGAACAACTCCTCAGCATGCGCTAGAGGGGTGTTCAGGGGGGGGGGGTGTGTCAGCCAGTTTTATGACAGCTTCTCCCGTATCACACCGGCCCTTTCTGTCGGGGTCCCTCCTTGGGTGCGTCGCACAGCGGGAGGGACCGGGCCAACTATCTACTGTTCCTTGCGGCCCAGCGTCAGTTGACGGCGGGTGCGCTGTGGGATTATTTTCACATATGGCGACAAGAATGCCGTTTGGTGGGGTGGATAGAGAGAACGTTGAGGGAGGGGCTTGTTTTGCAGTTCGCACAACCCCACCCTCCGTTCTCAGGTTTGGTGCCGACCCTATTGTCAGGGACAGACGCAGTGACAGCCCTGGCCGACGAGATCCAATCTCTGTTGGCGAAGCAGGCCGTCGTTGTGGTTTCGAGAGAGGACGCGATGTCAGGCGTCTACTCCCGTTATTTTCTGGTACCCAAGAAAACAGGGGGGGTCAGACCTATACTGGATCTGTCCGCGTTCAATCGGTTGAGTGTAGCGAGACCGTTCAGAATGTTGACCGTCAAACTCCTTCTGCTTGCTGTCAGAAGGGGAGACTGGTTCACCTCCATAGACCTGAAGGATGCGTATTTTCACATCCCGTTTTCCCTCCTCACAGGAAGTTCCTACGGTTCCTGTTTCAGGGCGTAGCGTACAAGTACCAGAGGATGCCGTTCGGCTATTCTCTGGCTCCCCGCACATTCACCAAGTGCGTGGCGACTGCGCTGGAGCCTTTACGTCGTCGGGGGATACGAGTTCTATTCTATCTCGACGACATTCTACTCCTCAGTTGTTCGGAGGAGGTTGCCAGGTCTCATACCAGGCTGGTGGTGGAATTCCTCACCAGGCTGGGTTTTGCTGTGAATTGGAAGAAGAGTACGCCTCTTCCCAGTCAACAGGTGGAGTACTTGGGCTTGACGTTGAGGTCGAGGCCCATGATTGTAACCCTCTCGGAGCAGCGTCGGGTGTCCATCCGTCACGCGCTCGGGGGTTTCCGTCTGGGAGGGACGGTCACGGCGCTGCAAGTGATGCGTCTGCTCGGCATGATGGCATCTGCTCACACGGTGGTTCCTCTTGGCCTCCTCTTCATGAGGAGGATACAGAGGTGGTTTGTCTCTATGAGAATAGATCCGGTGAGGGACAAATGGAAACGGTTGACGGTTCCTTTGTCGATATGGGGAGATCTCGCCCACTGGAGGAGGCTGGATATCCTCACCATTGGGGTCCCCATGGGCAGCAGGCGCTCACACGTCACGGTCTTCACCGACGCCTCTCTCACGGGTTGGGGAGGGACGTGTCGGACCCACGCTGTGGGGGGCAGCTGGACTGAGGTTCATGCTGGCCCATCTACCCCGCACATCAATGTGTTGGAATTGAAGGCGGTCCTCCTGGTCCTCAAACGGTTCGACCACCTGGTGGTAGGCGTACACGTTTTGGTCAGGATAGACAGTATGACGGCAGCGGCGTATATCAACAGGCAGGGTGCGACTCGTTCCATCCACCTGCTCCGGGCGGCGGTCGAACTTTGGCTATGGGCATCCCGCAGGCTGCGCAGTCTGAGGGCGCTCCACATTCCTGGTACAGAGAATATGGGCGCGGATATGATGTCTTGGGGCGGTCCTCATTACGACGAGTGGGAACTCCGCCCCGACATAGTCAGACAGATCTGGGATCGGTTCGGGGAGGCCTCAGTAGATCTGTTTGCGTGCCGACGCTCTCACAAGTGCCCCTTGTGGTTCTCGCTCAGTCGAGCAGATCATCCCCCCTTGGGGGTGGATGCCTGTAACGGCAACATGCCGGTGCCGTTTCCTGGTGTAGACGGGGAGTGAATCCATACGCGCTCAACGTCCAAAGAAATAGTCTTCACACATTAAGCTCCGTTATCAGACACCGATGTGGTGATCCGATTTAATTAGAATAATTAGGTTACATGGGAGGGTTGATCACAGTGATCCTAAACGTCATATAACCTGGTCTAATTGCTTAAAGTGTTTCCTAAATAAGACTAATCTAAACAGTTTCCGAAAGCGTCCTGAAGCGCTGAAGCGTTCTACGCGTTCTAAAGCGTTAAGCTTCCTAAGCGAGCGGTAAGAAAATCATATGCCTTCCCCATCGGCTACCGCCCACAGCTGATTCCTATCACCTATTTAATGATCTCTGCCGCGCCGTGGCCGATCACCTGACAGGTGCAGGTGATACACTCACAGCGCAACAGAGTCCACCCAACAGGCTACACAGAATCATAACATTCCCCTCAATCATTACATTCCCATAAAACATTACATTCCCATAACTCATTACATTCCCATAAATTGTAACATTCCCATAAATTGTAACCTTCTAATAATGATAATAATAATAGTAATAATGATAATATTAATACTAATAATAATAATAATAATAATCAATAACAAAAAACACTCATTTGGCCTTTACACCGGCCCCTAATTGTGTTTACACAATTACAAAATAAATAACATGGCCAGGTGAGTGTTCATTTACGGCTGGCAATCCTCCTTTTGGCTCCAGTAGTAGGCACTGGTTGAACCTTCGTCATTTGGAAAGGCTTCCTGGATCCGTCCGAGCGGCCAGGGTTCCTGGGCGCTGTGTAGTCCACTATAATGGCTAAGGCACAGTCCTTACCGGCCCCATTATCTTCACCAAGCCTCACCTTTGGCTCTTTAACCGGTGTGGCTGATGCTCCTGCTCGTGTTTGCCATCCATAATATGATAATGTTCATTCCGAGTCCATATTCTGGTCTTCTGGACATTCCATGTTACAAAATAATAAATCTTCATAGCGATGATCAATTCATAACTTAAAAGAGTCCATAATAAACTTAAATGTCTTAATGATGCATATTCCTTGGTCTTAATTGGGTATTATTGTCGTGTGATCAATACACCAATGCATCATGTTCACATTCTTGTGTTTGTGTTTCCTTTTCTCAAGGTCAAGGCCTTGTCAGGACCTTGGTCAGCCTCCCCTTTACCCTACCAAAGTGGGCTGAAAGGGGGGGGGGGCTT
Organism: Notolepis coatsorum; assembly: GCF_963971535.1. Lineage (NCBI taxonomy): Eukaryota > Metazoa > Chordata > Actinopteri > Aulopiformes > Paralepididae > Notolepis > Notolepis coatsorum. The sequence goes on from NC_140170.1 coordinate 29,800,719, forward strand.
GAGAGTCCACAATCCACCTCACTCCAGAGTTTGCCATGGTGGTGCCTTGGAATGATGATGTGAATCAAGCACCACTCATGTCCTCTTCTCTTTCTTCTTTTATGATACACCTTGTACCAGACATGGCTATCTTCTTTGTTTAGCTCTTGAAGAGGTACATTCTCTATGCTGTTAGATATGCCAGTCTTCTCTTTGCACTTAGATCTTTTAGAGTTGTCTCTGCTCTGAGATCTTCCAGACTTGTTTTTTCTCTTAGATCCTCCAGAGTTGTCTTTGCTCTGAGATCCTCCAAACTTGTCTTTTCCCTCCACCACTACTGCTCTCTTGTTCTTAGTCTTCTTGGGCTTGATGTCCTCTTCTTCATCCCGTTTACTTTTCTTGACCTTGTTTTTAGTCTTGATTTTCCTAGGTTTGAAGTCGATTCCTGTCACGTCATCTCGCTCCCTCTTCAGAGACTTCTGGTGTTTAGGAGAGTGGTAGGGGTCCTCTTCATGCTCAGACTTCATATTCTTCTTACGTGAACTGTTCTCTTCCAATACAGAACTGTTCTCTTCCTTCTTAATCTTGCCGTCTGGTGACTTCACTTTCTCCTTCTTTCTCTTGTTCTTGTACTTGTCCTTGTCCTTCCGTTTATCCGTGCCGTCATCTTTGCGCTCTGCATCCTTCATGAGCTTATTTTGCAGGTGCGTGGAAACCTGAGCCACCTGTGGCTTGGTGGCGGCTGTCTGCTGCTGTTTCAGCTGTTGTCTTTGTTTGCCGTCAAGGGACTTCACTTTCACCTCTGGCTTCTTCTTCGGCTGAGCCTGGCTGGCTGCAGACTTCGGGGTTGGTGCCATCTGGACTTGGTTCTGTTGCTGGTTCTGCTGAGCCTGGAGAACCAGGCTCTGGGCTAGCTTCTGTTGTTGTTGCTGTTGGTGTTGCTGCTCTTGTTGCTGCTGGCGTTGTTCTTGCTGCTCTTGTTGCTGCCGTTGCTGCTCTTGTTGCTGCTAGCGTTGTTCTTGCTGCTCTTGTTGCTGCTGACGTTGTTCTTGCCGTTGTTGCTGCTGGCGTTGCTGCTCTTGTTGCTGCTGGCGTTGTTCTTGCTGTTGTTGCTGCTGGCGTTGCTGCTCTTGTTGCTGCTGGCGTTGTTCTTGCTGCTCTTGTTGCTGCTGGCGTTGTTCTTGCTGCTCTTGTTGCTGCTGGCTTTGCTGCTCTTGTTGTTGCTGGCGTTGTTCTTGCTGTTGTTGCTGCTGGCGTTGCTGCTCTTGTTGCTGCTGGCGTTGTTCTTGCTGTTGTTGCTGCTGGCGTTGCTGCTCTTGTTGCTGCTGGCGTTGTTCTTGCTGCTCTTGTTGCTGCTGGCTTTGTTCTTGCTGTTGTTGCTGCTGGCGTTGCTGCTCTTGTTGCTGCTGGCGTTGTTCTTGCTGCTCTTGTTGCTGCTGGCGTTGCTGCTCTTGTTGCTGCTGGCGTTGTTCTTGCTGTTGTTGCTGCTGGCGTTGCTGCTCTTGTTGCTGCTGGCGTTGTTATTGCTGTTGTTGCTGCTGGCGTTGCTGCTCTTGTTGCTGCTGGCGTTGTTCTTGCTGTTGTTGCTGCTGGCGTTGCTGCTCTTGTTGCTGCTGGCGTTGTTCTTGCTGTTGTTGTTGCTGGCGTTGCTGTTGTTGCTCTTGTGGCTGTTGTTGCTGTTGTTGTTGCTGTAGTTGCTGTTGTTGTTGCTGTAGAGACACGAGGTAGGCCCTCTCCTGTTGAAGCTGTCTCTGCAGCCGTAGAAGTTGTCGCTGATCCTCAATCCGTCTACGCTTGTACTTCCGCTCTCTCTCCTCTCTTCTCAGCTGCTCTTTGCAGGCAGGCATGTCACTTGGGTTGACAGAGTCAGAGTAAAACTGTTTCTTGTCAGCCGGTCTGGCCTCCTGTTGCTGTTGCTGGTGGCTAATTAGCTGGAGCTGCTCCTGCTCCTGCAGCCTTAATTTAACCTTTAATTCAGCCTTTAAATTAGCCTCCTGCAGCCTTAATCTATCCTCTAATTCAAAACGTTCCATTACTTTGATTTTGGCTTTTGATACAGAGATGTCAGTATCAATTTCCAACATCTCCCTCTCTGCCTTTAATGCAGCTCTCTTTAGACTAAATTCAGCCTCTAATGCAGCCTCTACTGCAGCTCTGTTATCGCTTAATTCAGCCTCTAATGCAGCCCTCTTTAGACTAAATTCAGCCTCTACTGCAGCTCTGTTATGGCTTAATTCAGCCTCTACTGCAGCTCTCTTTAGACTATATTCAGCCTCCATTTCCGCTTGTGTCAAATCCATGTTCTCTGTTTCAATATCTGGCATCTTGTGTCAAATCCATGTTCTCTGTTTCAATATCTGCCGCTTGTGTCAAATCCATGTTCTCTGTTTCAATATCTGACATCTTGTGTCAAATCCATGTTCTGTTTCAATATCTGCCGCTTGTGTCAAATCCATGTTCTCTGTTTCAATATCTGACATCTTGACATCTTGTCTATATTTATCGACCAGTTCTTAAGACAGCTTTATAATTTGGCTTATATTCCACGGCGCCGTTTGCGTGCGCCACGTACGCAGTAGTGTCTATACCATTCATACACTCTACTCACGCACGTTCCGTTTGTTGTCCTCGAGCCGGGAGGGAGGATCCTCCCCTCTGGGTGGTGATGCTTTCGTTGATCGATCCTGTTGCTGATCACAGGCAGCGATGTCCTCGGGCTGTGATCATTCACTGTGCTGGTGGTTGATCGATGATCGGTGATTGTCTCTCTCAACAATGCTGGTGGTGTCAGTCCTCTTGCGAGTCCTCCTCCGGTGTTGTCCTTATTGACGCGCGCCTCTGCCTTGGGTCGCGTCAATATCTGCGCGAGTCCTCTTTCACTTTATTGAAGCTGGTTGGGGTTCAATAAACGCGATTTTCTTACTTATTTTCTTTTATTATAGGCAGATTTTCTTACTTAATGTAACGCAACATGCCGGTGCCGTTTCCTGGTGTAGACGGGGAGTGAATCCATACGCGCTCAACGTCCAAAGAAATAGTCTTCACACATTATGCTCCGTTATCAGACACCGATGTGGTGATCCGATTTAATTAGAATAATTAGGTTACATGGGAGGGTTGATCACAGTGATCCTAAACGTCATATAACCTGGTCTAATTGCTTAAAGTGTTTCCTAAATAAGACTAATCTAAACAGTTTCCGAAAGCGTCCTGAAGCGTTGAAGCGTTCTACGCGTTCTAAAGCGTTAAGCTTCCTAAGCGAGCGGTAAGAAAATCATATGCCTTCCCCATCGGCTACCGCCTACAGCTGATTCCTATCACCTATTTAATGATCTCTGCCGCGCCGTGGCCGATCACCTGACAGGTGCAGGTGATACACTCACAGCGCAACAGAGTCCACCCAACAGGCTACACAGAATCATAACATTCCCCTCAATCATTACATTCCCATAAAACATTACATTCCCATAACTCATTACATTCCCATAAATTGTAACATTCCCATAAATTGTAACCTTCTAATAATGATAATAATAGTAATAATGATAATATTAATACTAATAATAATAATAATAATAATAATCAATAACAAAAAACACTCATTCGGCCTTTACAATGCCTTCTCGACCTTTCCATGGCCGCCCGGTCTTCTGTACGCCTTTCCTCCTGTACAGCTGTTGAGTCAGCTGTTGGAGCGGATACGGAGGGAGCGCAGGACGGTGATCCTGGTCGCGCCGGACTGGGGCACGGCAGTGTGGTTCCCGGTCTTGATCCAGCTTCTGGTCGCTCCTCCTTGGGTCATTCCTTGGTCGGCGACGGCCCTCTCACAGCACAACGGGTCACTGTTCCAGTACCCGATGTTGGGCCAACGACTGTTGGTGTGGCTGGTGGGAGGGTGAGTCTGGAGAGGATGGACCCTTCTGTGGTTGATACCATCCGGAATGCACATGCTCCCTCCACTGTCACGCTTTACGCGGGCAGATGGCATACGTTCCAAGAGTGGTGTAAGGCGGGGGGCCGGGACCCAGTCTCCTGCCCCCTGGATGCTGTCCTGAGTTATCTCCAGTCTATTCTTGGTAGACTGTCGGCTTCGACGGTGAGGGTATATGCGGCACTATATCCTCCTATCATGAGGGAATTGAGGGGGAGGTCTTGTTCAGCCACCCTCTTGTGAAGCGTTTCCTGCTTGGCGCTCGACACGTTAAGCCGGTGCAACGCTCCTTGGCTCCGACTTGGGATCTTCAATTGGTCCTCGTCGGTTGTCCTTGGCCCCGTTTGAGCCGCTCGAGCAGGCGCCATTGGAACAGCTGTCTTTCAAGACCGCGTTCCTGCTGGCTGTCACTTCCGCTAAACGCGTGAGTGAGCTCTGTGCTCTTTCGGTACGTCCAGAGTGCCTGCCTTTTCGGGCCGATTACGGTGCCACTCTGCGACCTAATCCTGCTTTCATGCCTAAGAATATCCGGAGTTCCTTCCGCTCCCGGGATATTGTGGTTCAGGCGTTTCGTCCTCCTCCTCACGCTAGTGAGTTGGATGCGGGCCTTCACCTGTCATGTCCGGTCCGTGCTTTGGGAATTTACCTCAGCCGTACTCAGGACCTCAGAGTTACCGATCAGCTTTTTGTCTATTACGGTGGTTCTCGTGCCGGTAAGGCACTGTCGAAACAGCGCCTGTCCCATTGGTTGTGCGAGGGCATTGCCCTCTGCTACACATTGGCTGGGCAGGATCCCCCTGGGGGCATCAGGGCGCACTCCACTCGTGGAGTGGCTGCCTCTGCCGCTCTCATGGGTGGGGCCTCGGTGGAGGACATCTGTGCTGCAGCTTCATGGTCCTCCCCGAGCCCCTTTGTAAGGTTTTACCTCATGGACATGACTGGGGGTTCTGTCTCCCAGGCGGTTTCTGGGGTCTGTGGCCTTTCCTGCTTCCCGTCCTTTGGTAGGGTAGCAGGAGTGTGTGGGTATGGGCCACAGTGTGTTAGGTCACACTTGGTTCCGCCTGTGCTGTGTGTTCAAGGGGTTCTAGTTCCCTCTTGCTCGCACTCAGGTGGAGTTGACTGTGCCCCCCCTTCATTAGGAAGGATGGGGTGACGGGGCTCCCCGAACCCCTTGGTGTGGGCTTACGGGTCATCAGCGGGTGCATCTGTCGGGCCTCGCGTCCGCTCTAACTCATATCTCGATAGGCTTAAGAGCGGGACGCGATAAGCCAAGTACGAAATATAAGGTAGGTTATGTATATAACCTAGTTATATGAGTACTGGCTGAGCGTCCCGCTCTTAAGCGGCCCTGAGTCCCCTTGTGGGGTCTTTTACTGGAACGGGATTTTGGCGAGGAAGGGTGTATTGGTGACCATGGTTACGGTCTTATAGGCTGCGCCTCCATAGAGGTGGGACCCGGCAGGTGTGGGTGTACGTGTTTTTTTTTCGTGATGGAGTACAATAAGTACATGAGATGAGGTGTATCTCGATAGGCTTAAGAGCGGGACGCTCAGCTAGTACTCATATAACTAGGTTATATACATAACCTACCGTTCAAAGTGCTTCACAACAGTAAAAAATCGCAAATGGGGGACCCTGATGTAAACAAGACAAACGTCTTTCTCTGGTCTGCATCCCCTTAACAATAGACCTGTCTCAAACCCTGCCCCTTTTCTTGATCCTCCAATCACAGCTGTCGCTTACCTCTGACTTCCTCGTACAAACTTTGTTTGTACGAGGAAGTCAGAGGTAAGCGACAGCTGTGATTGGAGGATCAAGAAAAGAGGGCAGGGTTTTGAGACAGGTCCATTGTGTGTATTGAGCCGTACTGTATTGTACCCATTCTGCAATGTGTTAATAAAGTTTTCATTCATTCATTCATTCATGAACAGCAGATCAGCTGTTGCAGATCACCGCGGCGAGTGATGAACAGCAGATCAGAATGCATGAAAACTCGACTCACCATAACTGCCCTGGGCTTGTTTCAGTCCTCCAAAATCCCTGCTAATGTTTGAAGCATGTCAAATGTCCACTCGCCGCCCTCCAATTCCAGATTGGCGTTGAATGCAGCTACTTTATCTGCCAACTTGAACACAGTTGTCATCATTGCCTCGAGTCGTTTGCTATCTTGTCGCCTCATATTATGCAGAGGACCTCGGCACGCAAGAATCACTGACTTGTTGCGATAAACCCGTATTTTAAATATGACTCCTGTTTATTAAAAGAAGCTTTATGTGTCTTGGAGGTCATAGGCTCCTCTTCTGGCTCCTCGGTTGGTATTTCCCCGTTGCAAAGAAGCTATCCAAAGACGTTTGTTTTGTTTTTTTAACACATTTTTGCTCAAGTTAATCGCTCGCATCCCGAACGCGGAAGTGAATGTGCGTTAGGGAAAATATACACGCGGCCCGGTGTCACTATTCCATTGGTTCTCCCAGTCCACGTGACCATTTCTAGCATTTCAATTGGCTATAGTGACAGACATAGATATGATGAATAGATAGATACAGCTTCACAAAGACACTCTGGCGTCACAAGTGAATATTTCCCATGCGTAAAATAAATATCATATTCTCAAAATAAACTGACGGGCCAGAAATTATTGCTGGCGGGCCAATGTCGGCCCCCGGGCCGCCTATTGCCGACCCCTGCAGTATAGCAACTAAAGTACAGAGTTTCCTGTCCTGCAGCAGAAATAAAATATATAAAATGTAAAGAGAAAATAGAACGAAGATGAAAAAAATAAGGAAAATTAAACAAATGTCCTTGGAAAAGAAAAGATGAGAAAGTACATGAATATTAAGAAGGATTTATTAACAACCATAGGACAAGATGAGGTTGTGTGAATTATGAAATAATTACACCAGTGCACACAGTGAGAGGAAGCATTGTTTTCACTCGTGTCTGTGATTCTGTCTGTGTGTCTGTCTGTACCAGCCATAGCTCCTACAGTTCTGATCCAGTTTGGATGAAATGTCGCACATATCCTGTAGGCCAACAATTCTCAAATATGTTTAAAATCAATCAACGACAAGTATTTTAATTAATATAATTAATTTCCACCATTGTCCATTGAAATCAATATTAAGGGAAAACATTAGGGCTGACCCCTATTAGTCGATTAGTCTACTAATCGGTCGAAAGGAGCCGTAGTCGACTGGCCAACCTCTTAGTTGAATATAAAATAAAAAAAAAATAAAAAATGTACAATAGTTTACAATATGGAAATGACAGAGTGACCTTGTAATGTAGTTGATACACCTATAAGCTTTGGGTTTTAAAATCACTTCATATATATAAATATACATTTATTTTCTTTTTACAATTCTACAATTTGTTACATTTCTTTGAGAAAAATGTGTCTCAATATAATACTGACCAGAGTTTCTCCAGTGTACAGTGTGGACTCTTCAGTCCAGCACAGAGCAGCTCCACTCCTGAATCCCGCACGTAGTTGCCACTCAGGTGCAGCTCTCTCAGACTGGAGGAGGTAGAGCTGAGAACTGAGGCCAGAGCTTCCCAGGATCTCTCTGAGAGTAAACAGCCCTTCAGCCTGAATGAAGATGGATGGGAAGGAAACCAGAATGAACCCAGCATGCAGGAAATATTTATTTATTTATACAGGTAAAAAGTAGTCAGTAGTCATTAAACTAACCATATACTCAGTAGTACAACTGATTTACAGAGTTTCCTGTCCTGCAGCGGAAATAAAATATATAAAATGTAAATAGAAAATAGAACGAAGATGAAAAAAAAAAAAAATAACAAAAAATGTCTTGGAAAAGAAAGGATGAGAAAGTATATGAATATTAAGAAGGATTTATTAACAACCATAGAATAAGATGAGGTTGTGTGAATTATGAATTAATTACACCAGTGCACACAGTGAGAGGAAGCATTGTTTTCACTCCTGTCTGTGATTCTGTCTGTGTGTCTGTCTGTACCAGTCATAGCTCCTACAGTTCTGATCCAGTTTGGATGAAATGTCGCACATATCATGTAGGCCAATAATTCTCAAATATGTTTAAAATCAGTCAATGACAAGTATTTTAATTTAATTAATTTCCACCATTGTTCATTGAAATCAATATTAAGGGTAAACATAAACACACAAGGGTGATGCTACACAAAGCCTCAGCTCTGGTAATCAGCTATCTGGCAACAGTTTACAATATGGAAATGACAGAGTGAACCTTGTAATGTAGTTGATACACCTAGCTTTGCGTTTTAAAATCACTTCATTTCATATATAAATTTATTTTCTTTTTCTTTTTACAATTCTACATTTTGTTAAATTTCTTTGAGTAAAATGTGTCTCAATATAATACTGACCAGAGTTTCTCCAGTGTACAGTGTGGACTCTTCAGTCCAGCAGAGAGCAGCTCCACTCCTGAACCCTGCAGGTTGTTGTTAATCAGGTTCAGCTTTCTCAGACTGGAGGAGGTAGAGCTGAGAACTGAGGCCAGAGCTTCACAGGATCTCTCTGAGAGTTCACAGTCCTTCAGCCTGAATGAAGATGGATGGGAAGGAAACCAGAATGAACCCAGCATGCAGGAAATATTTCATTATTTATTCATTTATACAGGTAAAAAGTAGTCAGTAGTCATTAAACTAACCCTAACACTCAGTAGAGCAACTGATTTACAGAGTTTCCTGTCCTGCAGCAGAAAGAAAATATATAGAATGTAAATAGAAAATAGAACGAAGATAAAAAAAAAAATTAATATTGTTTTGGAAAATAAAGGATGAGAAAGTACATGAATATTAAGAAGGATTTATTAACAACCATAGAACAAGATGAGGTTGTGTGAATTATGAATGAATTACACCAGTGCACACAGTGAGAGGAAGCATTGTTTTCACTCCTGTCTGTGATTCTGTCTGTGTGTCTGTCTGTACCAGCCATAGCTCATACAGTTCTGATCCAGTTTGGATGAAATGTTGCACATATACTGTAGGCCAACAATTCTCAAATATGTTTAAAATCAATCAACGACAAGTATTTTAATTTAATTAATTTCCACCATTGTCCATTGAAATCAATATTAAGGGAAAACATAAATGCACAAGGGGGATGCTACACAAAGCCTCAGCTACTGTAAAAAAAAAAGGTTTTTTCACAGGAAATGAACTGTATTATTTTACAGATTACTTTTTTTCCTACTTTAAGTGTAAATACCATAAAAATACAGTAAATAACATTTGATACAAATATTAACCATTAAATAAAGATTGTAATCTGTAAATTGATTTAATAAGAAATTATATATTTTTTTACAGGATTATTCCATTGCTTAATTGTCTTGAATGTTAAATTACATGTAAAAACACCTAGAATATACATCATTTTACTGTATGTGAAAATAAGGCAACTTTCAGTTTTTTTGCTGTTAAACTTTAAATGTAATGTTAAATAATGTTAAAAAAAGAAAATAATATAATTAAAAAAAACAGTAAAAACCTTCAGTTATTCTACAGGTACTTTTTCTAAAATACATGTACTTGCTTAATTGTGTTGAATGTTAAATTACATTGAATTTTATGTAAAACACATAAGATCATTTTACTGTATGTGAAAATAAGGCAACTTTCAGTATTTAGAAATATATATTTTTAATACAGATATTTGCTATATATTCTCTGTATTTTTACAGCCCAACTGCTGTATAAAACTCAAAATTACATTCAAATTACCCTATTTGAAATCCCTTTAAAAGTATCTTGTCAGCATTACGCTTTTACTTTCCCATCTATTTACAGTAAATTCCTATTAAATATTGGTTTTATACTGTACAAAAAAGTAAGATAATAATAATAATAATAATAATAATAATAATAATAATAATAATAATAATAATAATAATAATAATAATAATAATAATAATAATAATAATAATAATAATAATAATAATAATAATAATAATAATAATAGATTGGATTTTAAGAGAGAAGCGCCTTTCTCAGACTCAAGGATACTGTACAAGGAAAGGATGGAAAAATAAAAATGTTGAAAGATAAAAAATAAAAGATAAAAAAATAATAATAATAATGATTATCTGTGTATAGTAACAACAGGAAAAAAGTTTAAACAAATAAGATAAAAGAGATAAAAAAAAAGGATGCAAGGTCCTGTCCAATTGGATGAAGTGGTTGAAATTAACAAACAAACTTAACAAAAAAAAGCTTAAAAGAGTCAGGGGTGGGCTAATTTGGAGAGGGGCCGTGTTGCGTGAAGGCAAGTGTGAACAGGTGGGTTTTTAGCTTGGTTTTGAAGAGGTTGATGGTGTCAGAGCCCCGGATGAGGGGGGAGAGGGAGTTCCACAGTCTGGGGGCAGCTACAGCTAAAGCTCGGTCTCCCAGTGTGGAACGCCTGGTGCGGGGGATGGTGAGGAGGTTGGAGTTGGAGGAGCGGAGGCCTCGTGCTGGAGTGTAGGGGTGGAGTAGGTTGGTCAGGTAGGAAGGGGCCAACCCGTGCAGGGATTTGTAGGTGAGGAGGAGGATCTTGTAGGGGATTCGGTAGTTGATGGGGAGCCAGTGGAGTTTTTACAGGGTGGGGGTGTTGTGCTGCCAGGGTTTGGTGCACGTGAGGACCCTCGCAGCAGAGTTTTGGACGTACTGTAAGCGGTCCAAAACCTTCTTGGAAGCACCAAGAAGGATTCCGTTACAGTAGTCGAGGCGGGAAGTGATGAAGGCGTGAATGAGTGTTTCCGCTGAGGTGTCGGAGAGTGAGGGGCGTAGGCGGGAGATGGTCCTGAGGTGGAAGAAGGCGGATCTGGTGACAGACTTGACGTGAGGGTGAAATGAGAGGGTTGAGTCCAGTATTACGCCCAGGTTCCTTACCTCCGTGGAGGGGCAGATGGTGTAGCCATCCAGGGAGAGAACAAGGTGGTTGATCTTTTGGAGGAGGGCTGGGGAGGCTACAACTATTAATTCTGTCTTCTTGCTGTTGAGTTGAAGGAAGTTGGTGGTCATCCATGTTTTTATGTCCTGGAGGCAGGCATTGAGGGAGGGGGGAGGAAAAGGAGCCGAGGGTTTGGTGTGGAGGTAAAGCTGCGTGTCGTCTGCGTAAGAGTGGAAGTGGAGGCCGTGTTTCCTTATGATATCACAGAGTGGGAGGAGGTAGACCATAAAAAGGAACGGACCTAACACCGAACCCTGGGGAACACCCTGTTTGACAAGTGCTGGAGCTGACCTGGACCCCCCGAGGGAAACATACTGCCACCTGTTGGTAAGGTAGGATGTGAACCAGGACAAGGGGGTACCAGTGATGCCAAAGACACTTTCCAGGCGGTCTAGGAAGGTTGAGTGTGAGATGGTGTCGAAAGCAGCTGAGAGGTCCAGGAGGATGAGGATGTTGATGTTGCCAGCATCAGCAGCCATGAGGTCATTTGTTACCTTGATCAGGGCGGTCTCGGTGCTGTGTTTAGCCCTGAACCCAGACTGGAGTGGTTCAAACAGGTCATGGTAGGCCATGTGACTCTGTGGCTGGGCGGCTACTGCGCGTTCGAGGACCTTGCTGAGGAAGGGGAGGTTTGAAATGGGGCGGAAGTTGTTGAGGTTATCGGGGTCCAGACCGGGTTTTTTTTAGAATTGGGGTGACTGCTGCCACCTTCAAGTCAGCAGGGACGGAGCCAGTGGACAGGGATGAGTTGATGATGTCTACCATGAGAGGACAGAGGGCAGGCAGGCCAGCCTTCACCAGGGTGGTGGGCATGGGGTCCAGAGAGCAGGTGGAGGATTTAGAGCCCGACACCAGCTTCGTAATGGAGTCGGTGTCCACCAGGGAGAAGGATGAAAAGGAGTAGGTGGGATGGGGCAGAGGGTCATGTTTAACAACCGGAGGTGTGGGGGACACAGGAGTAGACTGGAGCTGCTGGTAGATGGCATCGATCTTGTTTTGGAAGAATTCCGTGAATCTGTTGCAGAGATCAGAGGAGGTGGTCTGGGGGGGGTTGTCGGGGGGCTTGAGGAGTTTGGTGATGGTGGAGAAGAGGGCTTTGGAATTCCCTTGGCCTTTGGAGATGACATCAGAGTAGAAGGAGGACTTGGTTTGGGTGAGGGCGATTCTGTAGGAGATGATGTGGTCAGAGTAGGCATGGACAGCGAGGCCTGTTTTCCTGCAGCGCCTCTCCAATTGGCGGCCCTTGGCTTTCATGGAGCGGAGCTCAGGGGTGTACCAGGGGGCGGAGTGTGTAAATGTGACAGTGCGGGTTTTGAGGGGTGCAAGGGAGTCCAGGGTGGCAGCTAGGGCTGTGTTGTAGGTGTTCACCAACTCAATGGTTGAGAGCAGCTGGGAATCATGAGCGAGGTGGGAGCTCAGGGCGTTGGTGAGGTCAGTGGGGGTGATATTTTTTGTGTTCATGTACGTCATGGGGCGCTGTGGGCCAGGGGAGGAGGGGACAGGAACTGAGAACTTAACGGCAAGATGATCAGCAACGTGGAGGTCCACACCACTGAGATTGGAGGGAGTGATGGTCTCGGTGGAACACACCAGGTCCAGTGTGTGGCCTCTGGTGTGGGTGGGAAAATCTACATGCTGGGTGAGATTGTGGCAGTCAAGGAGGGAGAGGAGGTCGTCGGAGGCGGTGATGTTGTCAACATGAATGTTGAAGTCGCCAAGGAGGAGAATTGAGGAGGTGGATGAGCTGACAGAGTTGAGTAGGTCAGATAATTCTGAAATAAACACAGGGAGGGAGGGGGGGGGACGGTAAATCAGGATGACAAGCACAGGCTGGGGGCCAAGCAGTTTGAAGGCAAGGCATTAAAATGATGTAGCAGGAGGGGTGGGGACAGCCTTAACCTTGAAACAGGTACGATGGAGAACAGCAAGTCCACCACCCCGCTTTCCAACACGGGGTTGTTGTAGGTATGTGTAGCCTGGTGGGGTGGCCTGGTTGAGTGTTAAGAACTCATTTGGTATCTGCCATGTCTCGACAAGGCAGGTAAAGTCAAATTTATGGTCCAAGATAATGTCATTAATGTAATGGGATAATAGCTTACAGAAAGTTAACAAACTTTACTTTATATAGACATTTGATAGTAATTATTAGAAAGGGTTGTCATAGAAACCCTAAAAAGTTGTCTGTGTGCTTTGGTGTGGCCTTCAGTGGCGTGAGCTGCAGAAAATAGAATGAACATGAAAAATTGTCTTTGGAAAGAAAGGATGAGAACGTACATGAATATTAAGAAGGATTTATCAACAACCATAGAACAAGATGAGGTTGTGTGAATTATGAATTAATTATACCAGTGCACACAGTGAGAGGAAGCATTGTTTTCACTCCTGTCTGTGATTCTGTCTGTGTGTCTGTCTGTACCAGCCATAGCTCCTACAGTTCTGATCCAGTTTGGGTGAAATGTCGCACATATCCTGTAGGCCAACAATTCTCAAATATGTTTAAAATCAGTCATGACAAGTATTTAATTTAAGGGTAAACATAAACGCACAAGGGTGATGCTACACAAAGCCTCAGCTCTGGTAATCAGCTCTCTGGCAACAGCTTACAATATGGAAATGACAGATGACCTTGTAATGTAGTTGATACACCTATAAGCTTTGGGTTTACAAATCACTTAATTTCATATATACAAATATACATTTCTTTTCTTTTTACAATTCTACATTTTGTTACATTTCTTTGAGTAAAATGTGTCTCAATATAATACTGACCTGAGAGTCTCCAGTGTACAGTGTGGACTCTTCAGTCCAACAGAGAGCAGCTCCACTCCTGAACCCTGCATGTTGTTGTTCCTCAGGTGCAGCTCTCTCAGACTGGAGGAGGTAGAGCTGAGAACTGAGGCCAGAGCTTCACAGGATCTCTCTGAGAGTTTACAGTCCTGCAGCCTGAATGAAGATGGATGGGAAGGAAACCAGAATGAACCCAGCATGCAGGAAATATTTCATTATTTATACAGGTAGAAAGTAGTCAGTAGTCATTAAACTAACCCTAACACTCAGTAGAGCAACTGATTTACAGAGTTTCCTGTCCTGCAGCAGAAATAAAATATATAAAATGTAAATAGAAAATAGAACAAAGATGAAAAAAAAAAAAATTAAAATATTGTCTTGGAAAAGAAAGGACGAGAAAGTACATGAATATTAAGAAGGATTTATTAACAACCATTGAACAAGATGAGGTTGTGTGAATTATGAATTAATTACACCAGTGCACACAGTGAGAGGAAGCTGTTTTCACTCCTGTCTGTGATTCTGTCTGTGTGTCTGTCTGTACCAGCCATAGCTCCTACAGTTTTGATCCAGTTTGGATGAAATGTCGCACATATACTGTAGGCCAACAATTCTCAAATATGTTTAAAATCAGTCAATGACAAGTATTTTAATTGAATACATTTCCACCATTGTCAATTGAAAGACCAATCTCAGTCACTCTGTCTGGGACCAAATACAGCCACACCCCATTTTGCGCGACATCCAGAGTTTTTTTACAGTCAGCGTTTGGGAATTTCATGTCGACAGGTAGATGAAGTGAAATTATACTTATTTTAGAATATATATATCAAATTTCATGAGTATTCAACTATATTTAGTCATCTAAAGACTATTAGATATGAACCTATGTACCAGTATATCTACCTGCTACACCTCTTAACCTTGTTCTACCTGTATGTCTACCGGCTACACCTCTTAACCTTGTTCAACCTGTATATATACCTGCTACACCTCTTAACCTTGTTATACCTGTATATATACCTGCTACACCTCTTAAACTTGTTCTACCTATATATCTACCTGCTACACCTCTTAACCTTGTTATACCTATATATCTACCTGCTACACCTCTTAACCTTGTTCTACCTGTATATATACCTGCTACACCTCTTAAACTTGTTTTACCTATATATCTACCTGCTACACCTCTTAACCTTGTTCTACCTGTATATATACCTGCTACACCTCTTAACCTTGACCTAAGGGCGAGGGTCCGGTTCCAACGGGAGATGAGAGACATCAACATCATGTGTCTCACGGAGACATGGCTCACGTCGGCGACTCCGGACAAAAGCGTATCTCCCTCGGATGCCTTCACAGTATTACGTGCAGATCGTACCGCTGCCTCAGGAAAGAGCATCGGCGGCGGGGTCTGCCTCCTCACGAACAATTCCTGGGTTAATCCCGAAGGGGTGCATGTTCTCTCGAACTCGTGTTCCCCGGACAAGGAACATCTTTCTATCCTGTGTCGTCCGTTTCACCTCCCGAGGAAGTTCACCGCGGTCATCATGACCGCCGTATATATTCCCCCACACGCGAATACGGGCAAAGCGCTGGGAGAACTACACGATTATCTCAACAGACACCAGATCAAACATCCAGACGCAGCGATGGTAGTGGCCGGCAATTTCAACCAGGCAAACCTGAAGAAAGTGATGCCGTCCTTTTTTCAGCACATCGCTTGCTCCACCAGAGGGAAGAACACACTCGACCAATGTTATTCCCCGTTCAGAGCCGGCTACAAGGCAGTAGCCGCTCCGCCATTAACGGGGTCCACAAGCTCGAGCGACCACGACTCCATCTTGCTATTTCCGGCATATCAACAGAGATCACGTGACGCCGTCGTGTCACATGAGACAAAGAAGTGGACCCACGAATCAGAGGCCATGCTCCAGGACGTGTTTACAGATACGGATTGGGATATGTTCAAAGGAAGCGCCAGTGACGTCAGCGAGCTCGCAGACACAGTGGTGAGCTACATTACAACCATAGCTGATGGTATTGTCCCCAGAAAAACGGTGCAGGTTTTCCCAAACCAGAAACCGTGGGTGGACAGCACTATTAGAGCAGCTCTGAACTCTCGTACCACCGCCTACAACCTGGGTAGAGAGTCAGGAAACATGGAGGAGTATAAGGCTTCAGGCTATACTCTACGCAAGGCTGTTAAACTTGCTAAGAGGACATATGCTGACAAACTGGAGACACAAATGGCACAAAACGACACAAGAGGATTATGGCAGGGACTGAAGACAATAACTGACTATAAAGTCAGCGCCCCCTCAATGGGGAGCGACGACGCCTCCCTCGCGGACAAGCTCAACATCTTCTATGCTCGGTTTGGTGTAGACAGTGGCGCTGCTGGCTCTCCGGCTAGTGACGTCACTGGCGCGCCGGCTGTTGTGGAGGGGGGGGGGGCAACCGCGGGGGGGCGGGGACGCTCTCTCGTTGTCGGAACACAGTGTGAGAAGAGCATTTATGCAGGTGAACACCAGGAAGGCTGCTGGCCCAGATGGCATAACAGGACGCATACTCAAGTCCTGTGCCAACCAGCTGGCCCCAGTGTTCACCGCCATATTTAATCAATCCCTGGCGGAGTCAGTGGTCCCTGCCTGCTTCAAGATGTCTACCATCATCCCTGTACCGAATAAACCCTCCCCAACATGTCCAAATGACTACAGACCGGTGGCACTCACCTCTGTGGTCATGAAATGTTTCGAGAGGCTGGTCAAGGACCACATTTGTGCCTCCCTCCCCAGTGATATGGACCCTATGCAATTTGCATACAGGACAAACAGGTCCACCGACGACGCGGTCTCCCAGGTACTGCACAGCACCCTCTCGCACCTTGACCGTCAGAAAGGGGGCTATGTGAGACTGTTGTTCATTGACTACAGCTCAGCGTTCAACACCATAGTCCCCACCAGACTGGTGGACAAGCTGATCGAGCTAGGTCTGAGCTCCGCCCTGAGCGCCTGGGTACCGGACTTTCTGAGCGAAAGACCCCAGGTGGTCAGGGTGGGGGGTCAGACCTCCAACACCATCACCCTGAGCATCGGGTCCCCCCAGGGCTGTGTTCTGAGCCCCCTGCTGTACTCACTCTACACACACGATTGTGTGGCCAAGTTCAGCTCCAACTCCATAGTGAAGTTCGCAGACGACACGTGGTGGTGGGGCTGATCTCGGACAACGACGAGAAGGCCTACGGGGAGGAGGTTGAGGTACTGGAACGCTGGTGCCAGGACAACAGCCTGGTCCTGAACATTGGTAAAACCAAGGAGCTGATCGTGGATTATAGGAGAGGACAGCAGGAGACGCACACACCACTGATGATTAACGGGGCTACCGTGGACAGGGTGAGCAGTTTTAAGTACCTGGGGGTCCACATCTCAGAGGACCTGACATGGTCAACACACATAGACACAGTAGTAAAGAAGGCGAAACAGCGCCTCTACCACCTGAGACAGTTAAGGAAGTTCAGAGTATCGGGGAAGATACTCCAGTCCTTCTACTCAGGAGCTGTAGAGAGCATCCTGACTGGAAACATCACTGCCTGGTATGGAAACAGCACGGCACAGGACAAGAAGGCCCTACAGAGAGTGGTGCGCTCAGCCGAGAGTACCACGGGTATTGCACTACCCCCCCTGCAGATTCTATACAACATGAGGTGCAAATCCAGAGCCTGCAGGATAATGAAAGACCCTCACCACCCCAATAACAGCCTGTTTCAGCTGCTGAGGTCAGGCAGACGCCTGCGAACCCCAGCTACTAGGACAGAGCGGCTTAGGCTCAGCTTCTTCCCCCAGGCCATCAGAGCCATGAACAATGAACATTGAGTGCTCAGAACATTGAACTATCCACACACAAGCACACATGAACACACACACGACACGCACGCTGTGCACGCTCACACACAAGCAGCCACTTAACACTTTAACATGAGCGGGCACACACTCATGTCGCACACACGCACACTTATGGCCAAAGGAAAGGACACTTTAAATTAGAATAACAGGAACATTGTATTGCACTACCAAAGCTAACTAGCATGTCCCATATGCTCTGTAAATAACTATGTACAGATACCGAGATGTCACTCCATGTTACCTGTTACCTGTTTACTGCACAATGTTGTTTTTTCATTTTTTGATTCTATTATATGTTGTACCACTGTATTGCACATCGTTGCGGGCAAGACCACCCGCATTTCATTGTATACCTGTATGCCGTGACAATTAAAACTCTTGACTTGACTTGACTTGAACCTTGTTCTACCTATATATATACCTGCTACACCTCTTAAACTTGTTCTACCTGTATATCTACCTGCTACACCTCTTAACCTTGTTCTACTTGTATATATACCTGCTACACCTCTTAAACTTGTTCTACCTGTATATCTACCTGCTACACCTCTTACACTTGTTCTACCTGTATATCTACCTGCTACACCTCTTAAACGTGTTCTACCTATATATCTACCTGCTACACCTCTTAAACTTGTTCTACCTGTATATATACCTGCTACACCTCTTAACCTTGTTCTACCTGTATATATACCTGCTACACCTCTTAAACTTGTTCTACCTGTATATATACCTGCTACACCTCTTAAACTTGTTCTACCTGTATATCTACCTGCTACACCTCTTAACCTTGTTCTACCTGTATATCTACCTGCTACACCTCTTAAACTTGTTCTACCTGTATATCTACCTGCTACACCTCTTACACTTGTTCTACCTGTATATCTACCTGCTACACCTCTTAAACGTGTTCTACCTATATATCTACCTGCTACACCTCTTAAACTTGTTCTACCTGTATATATACCTGCTACACCTCTTAACCTTGTTCTACCTGTATATATACCTGCTACACCTCTTAAACTTGTTCTACCTGTATATATACCTGCTACACCTCTTAAACTTGTTCTACCTGTATATCTACCTGCTACACCTCTTAACCTTGTTCTACCTGTATATCTACCTGCTACACCTCTTAACCGTGTTCTACCTATATATATATACCTGCTACACCTCTTAAACGTGTTCTACCTGTATATCTACCTGCTACACCTCTTAAACTTGTTCTACCTGTATATCTACCTGCTACACCTCTTAACCTTGTTCTACTTGTATATATACCTGCTACACCTCTTAAACTTGTTCTACCTGTATATCTACCTGCTACACCTCTTACACTTGTTCTACCTGTATATCTACCTGCTACACCTCTTAAACGTGTTCTACCTATATATCTACCTGCTACACCTCTTAAACTTGTTCTACCTGTATATATACCTGCTACACCTCTTAACCTTGTTCTACCTGTATATATACCTGCTACACCTCTTAAACTTGTTCTACCTGTATATATACCTGCTACACCTCTTAAACTTGTTCTACCTGTATATCTACCTGCTACACCTCTTAACCTTGTTCTACCTGTATATCTACCTGCTACACCTCTTAACCGTGTTCTACCTGTATATCTACCTGCTACACCTCTTAAACTTGTTCTACCTGTATATCTACCTGCTACACCTCTTAAACTTGTTCTACCTATATATATATACCTGCTACACCTCTTAAACGTGTTCTACCTGTATATCTACCTGCTACACCTCTTAAACTTGTTCTACCTGTATATCTACCTGCTACACCTCTTAACCTTGTTCTACCTGTATATCTACCTGCTACACCTCTTAACCTTGTTCTACCTGTATATCTACCTGCTACACCTCTTAAACTTGTTCTACCTATATATATACCTGCTACACCTCTTAACCTTGTTCTACCTGTATATCTACCTGCTACACCTCTTAAACTTGTTCTACCTGTATATCTACCTGCTACACCTCTTAACCTTGTTCTACCTATATATCTACCTGCTACACCTCTTAAACTTGTTCTACCTGTATATATACCTGCTACACCTCTTAACCTTGTTCTACCTGTATATCTACCTGCTACACCTCTTAAACTTGTTCTACCTGTATATATATACCTGCTACACCTCTTACACATGTTCTACCTGTATATATATACCTGCTACACCTCTTAACCTTGTTCTACCTGTATATATACCTGCTACACCTCTTAAACTTGTTCTACCTGTATATCTACCTGCTACACCTCTTAAACTTGTTCTACCTGTATATCTACCTGCTACACCTCTTAAACTTGTTCTACCTATATATATATACCTGCTACACCTCTTAAACGTGTTCTACCTGTATATCTACCTGCTACACCTCTTAAACTTGTTCTACCTGTATATCTACCTGCTACACCTCTTAACCTTGTTCTACTTGTATATATACCTGCTACACCTCTTAAACTTGTTCTACCTGTATATCTACCTGCTACACCTCTTACACTTGTTCTACCTGTATATCTACCTGCTACACCTCTTAAACGTGTTCTACCTATATATCTACCTGCTACACCTCTTAAACTTGTTCTACCTGTATATATACCTGCTACACCTCTTAACCTTGTTCTACCTGTATATATACCTGCTACACCTCTTAAACTTGTTCTACCTGTATATATACCTGCTACACCTCTTAAACTTGTTCTACCTGTATATCTACCTGCTACACCTCTTAACCTTGTTCTACCTGTATATCTACCTGCTACACCTCTTAACCGTGTTCTACCTGTATATCTACCTGCTACACCTCTTAAACTTGTTCTACCTGTATATCTACCTGCTACACCTCTTAAACTTGTTCTACCTATATATATATACCTGCTACACCTCTTAAACGTGTTCTACCTGTATATCTACCTGCTACACCTCTTAAACTTGTTCTACCTGTATATCTACCTGCTACACCTCTTAACCTTGTTCTACCTGTATATCTACCTGCTACACCTCTTAACCTTGTTCTACCTGTATATCTACCTGCTACACCTCTTAAACTTGTTCTACCTATATATATACCTGCTACACCTCTTAACCTTGTTCTACCTGTATATCTACCTGCTACACCTCTTAAACTTGTTCTACCTGTATATCTACCTGCTACACCTCTTAACCTTGTTCTACCTATATATCTACCTGCTACACCTCTTAAACTTGTTCTACCTGTATATATACCTGCTACACCTCTTAACCTTGTTCTACCTGTATATCTACCTGCTACACCTCTTAAACTTGTTCTACCTGTATATATATACCTGCTACACCTCTTACACATGTTCTACCTGTATATATATACCTGCTACACCTCTTAACCTTGTTCTACCTGTATATATACCTGCTACACCTCTTAAACTTGTTCTACCTATATATCTACCTGCTACACCTCTTAGCCTTGTTCTACCTGTATATCTACCTGCTACACCTCTTAAACTTGTTCTACCTGTATATCTACCTGCTACACCTCTTAAACTTGTTCTACCTGTATATCTACCTGCTACACCTCTTAAACTTGTTCTACCTGTATATATATACCTGCTACACCTCTTACACATGTTCTACCTGTATATATATACCTGCTACACCTCTTAACCTTGTTCTACCTGTATATATACCTGCTACACCTCTTAAACTTGTTCTACCTGTATATCTACCTGCTACACCTCTTAAACTTGTTCTACCTGTATATCTACCTGCTACACCTCTTAAACTTGTTCTACCTATATATATATACCTGCTACACCTCTTAAACGTGTTCTACCTGTATATCTACCTGCTACACCTCTTAAACTTGTTCTACCTGTATATCTACCTGCTACACCTCTTAACCTTGTTCTACTTGTATATATACCTGCTACACCTCTTAAACTTGTTCTACCTGTATATCTACCTGCTACACCTCTTACACTTGTTCTACCTGTATATCTACCTGCTACACCTCTTAAACGTGTTCTACCTATATATCTACCTGCTACACCTCTTAAACTTGTTCTACCTGTATATATACCTGCTACACCTCTTAACCTTGTTCTACCTGTATATATACCTGCTACACCTCTTAAACTTGTTCTACCTGTATATATACCTGCTACACCTCTTAAACTTGTTCTACCTGTATATCTACCTGCTACACCTCTTAACCTTGTTCTACCTGTATATCTACCTGCTACACCTCTTAACCGTGTTCTACCTGTATATCTACCTGCTACACCTCTTAAACTTGTTCTACCTGTATATCTACCTGCTACACCTCTTAAACTTGTTCTACCTATATATATATACCTGCTACACCTCTTAAACGTGTTCTACCTGTATATCTACCTGCTACACCTCTTAAACTTGTTCTACCTGTATATCTACCTGCTACACCTCTTAACCTTGTTCTACCTGTATATCTACCTGCTACACCTCTTAACCTTGTTCTACCTGTATATCTACCTGCTACACCTCTTAAACTTGTTCTACCTATATATATACCTGCTACACCTCTTAACCTTGTTCTACCTGTATATCTACCTGCTACACCTCTTAAACTTGTTCTACCTGTATATCTACCTGCTACACCTCTTAACCTTGTTCTACCTATATATCTACCTGCTACACCTCTTAAACTTGTTCTACCTGTATATATACCTGCTACACCTCTTAACCTTGTTCTACCTGTATATCTACCTGCTACACCTCTTAAACTTGTTCTACCTGTATATATATACCTGCTACACCTCTTACACATGTTCTACCTGTATATATATACCTGCTACACCTCTTAACCTTGTTCTACCTGTATATATACCTGCTACACCTCTTAAACTTGTTCTACCTATATATCTACCTGCTACACCTCTTAGCCTTGTTCTACCTGTATATCTACCTGCTACACCTCTTAAACTTGTTCTACCTGTATATCTACCTGCTACACCTCTTAAACTTGTTCTACCTGTATATATACCTGCTACACCTCTTAACCTTGTTCTACCTGTATATCTACCTGCTACACCTCTTAAACTTGTTCTACCTATATATCTACCTGCTACACCTCTTAACCTTGTTCTACCTGTATATCTACCTGCTACACCTCTTAAACTTGTTCTACCTATATATCTACCTGCTACACCTCTTACACTTGTTCTACCTATATATATACCTGCTACACCTCTTAACCTTGTTCTACCTATATATCTACCTGCTACACCTCTTACACTTGTTCTACCTGTATATATACCTGCTACACCTCTTAACCTTGTTCTACCTATATATCTACCTGCGACACCTCTTACACTTGTTCTACCTGTATATCTACCTGCTACACCTCTTAACCTTGTTCTACCTGTATATCTACCTGCTACACCTCTTAACCTTGTTCTACCTATATATCTACCTGCTACACCTCTTAACCTTGTTCTACCTGTATATCTACCTGCTACACCTCTTAACCTTGTTCTACCTGTATATCTACCTGCTACACCTCTTAAACTTGTTCTACCTGTATATCTACCTGCTACACCTCTTAACCTTGTTCAACCTGTATATCTACCTGCTACACCTCTTAACCTTGTTCTACCTGTATATCTACCTGCTACACCTCTTAACCTTGTTCTACCTGTATATCTACCTGCTACACCTCTTAAACTTGTTCTACCTGTATATCTATCTGCTACACCTCTTAACCTTGTTCTACCTGTATATATATACCTGCTACACCTCTTAACCTTGTTCTACCTGTATATCTACCTGCTACACCTCTTAAACTTGTTCTACCTGTATATCTACCTGCTACACCTCTTAAACTTGTTTTACCTGTATATCTACCTGCTACACCTCTTAACCTTGTTCTACCTGTATATCTCCCTGCTACACCTCTTAACCTTGTTCTACCTGTATATCTACCTGCTACACCTCTTAACCTTGTTCAACCTGTATATCTACCTGCTACACCTCTTAACCTTGTTCTACCTGTATATCTACCTGCTACACCTCTTAACCTTGTTCTACCTGTATATCTCCCTGCTACACCTCTTAAACTTGTTTTACCTGTATATCTACCTGCTACACCTCTTAACCTTGTTCTACCTATATATCTACCTGCTACACCTCTTAAACTTGTTCTACCTGTATATATCTACCTGCTACACCTCTTAACCTTGTTCTACCTATATATCTACCTGCTACACCTCTTAAACTTGTTCTACATGTATATCTACCTGCTACACCTCTTAACCTTGTTCTACCTATATATCTACCTGCTACACCTCTTAAACTTGTTCTACCTGTATATATCTACCTGCTACACCTCTTAACCTTGTTCTACCTGTATATCTACCTGCTACACCTCTTAACCTTGTTCTACCTATATATCTACCTGCTACACCTCTTACACTTGTTCTACCTATATATCTACCTGCTACACCTCTTAACCTTGTTCTACCTGTATATATACCTGCTACACCTCTTAAACTTGTTCTACCTGTATATCTACCTGCTACACCTCTTAAACTTGTTCTACCTGTATATATCTACCTGCTATACCTCTTTTTTAGATTTATCTTTTTTTTATTGGAAGAATTAGTACATATTTATACATTTCAGTTATCAAAATTATACAACTTCCATTTCCTTCCCCATTCCTATCCCCTAATCCCACCCATCCCACCCAGTGAGGGCGACGACAAACATACATGTAAAAAAAAGAGATAAAATAAAAATAAAAAATAAAGACATTTAAATAATTAAACAAAAGTACAGATGTGGCAGACAAAGCTACGCAAAAAAATTAAGTAAAATTAAAAGAAAACAAAGAGAAAAAAAAAATATATATATATATATATATATACATACACACACACATACACATACACACATATATATACACATATATATACATACTGTACATACATACATATATACATAAATAGGAAAGACTGTAATAATAATATATAATATAAGTGATACTCTCCATTTTAGTAGCGTGATTTCCAGATGGTAAAACAAATAAAATGGAAAGTAAATTTAACACCCTTAGCAGACCACCACAATGCCATCTCCCCAGCCATGCGTGGGCTAGCAGTGTCATGCAGATAGATAGGGGGAGGAGGGGGGTCATGGGGTCCCAAGTTTGGATGGAGTCATATAAGTTTTGAAATGAGATAGGAAGGGCTGCCATGTTTTGTGGAAGATATCCGTGTGGCCTTGTGTAGTAAATCTGATTTTCTCTATATGTATAAGAGACATGACATCCCTCATCCAGTGAAAGTGTGAAGGGGGAGTGGCTGCCTTCCAGTTGAATAGGATGAGGCGTCTGGCAATGAGTGAGGCAAAGGCCATGGCATTGGATTGCCCAATAGATATTGCAGCGTTTTCCGGTGTCAAACCAAATAGTGCAATAAGAGGGCATGGGTCAATATTCATAAAAAATATGTCTGAATAAGATTTAAAAATGGAAGTCCAGAAAGGGGCCAGTACTGGACAATGCCAAAACATATGAATAAGTGAGCCAGGGGCTTGGTGGCACCGGTCGCATGTGGGATCCATGCCAGGATTTATCTTCGCCAGTCTAGTCTTTGACCAATATAGACGGTGGAGGAGCTTGAACTGTATCAGTGAATGGCGGGCACATATTGAAGAAGAGTGTATTCGGGCAAGAGCGTTTTCCCATTCTTTGTCTGTAAATTGATGATTTAGATCGGACTCCCAGTTTTGTCTTATAGCCAATACTGAGGAGGGTAGGGATAGGGATATGATGTTATATAGTTTAGATATTGAGCCTTTGATTACAACCTTCACCTCCAAGATGTGATTGATCAAAGTTTTTGGAGGTGTATGGGGGAACTGGTCAAATTTGCTCTTAACAAAATCACGCATCTGTAGATATCTGAAAAAATTAGTTTTTGGTAAGTTAAACTTTCGGGACAGTTGTGTGAAAGACATAAATGAACTGTATTGGTACAAATCATAAATGTTCAGAATGCCCTTCTTAAACCAGTTGCTGAAGGTTTCATCCACCATAGAGGGAGGGAAAAAGAAGTTTTTGTGGACAGGTGACGACTGTGACATGGCGTGGAGACCAAAGTGTTTTCTGAACTGGGACCAGATCCGGAGGGAGTGTTGTACTAAGAGGGTGTTGGTGTACTGGGCGGTTGTGACTGGGAGCGAAGAGCAGACTAAGGATTGCAAAGATGTTCTAGAACAAGATGCCCTTTCCATGTCCACCCATGCCGGTACCCACTGACAGAGTCCGTAGTGGGAGTGACTCCAATAGAGAATGCTGTGAATATTTGCAGCCCAATAGTAGACCAAGAAATTGGGTAGTGCGAAGCCTCCCTGCGATTTAGGCTTCTGGAGGGCCATTTTATTTATTCGGACTGGGCGTTTGTTCCAAATAAAATCTGATATTGCCTTGTCGAGGGCTTTGAAAAATGACTTTGGAATAAAGGTTGGAATATTTTGAAATAAGTACAGACATTTCGGTAATGTGTTCATTTTCACAGTGTTCACTCTGCCAACAAGTGATAAAGGAAGTGATGACCATCTGATAAAATCCTGCTTGGTGCGCTCCAGTAGAGGGGTGAAGTTGGACGCTATGAGATTAGAAT
Source organism: Notolepis coatsorum (assembly GCF_963971535.1). Lineage (NCBI taxonomy): Eukaryota > Metazoa > Chordata > Actinopteri > Aulopiformes > Paralepididae > Notolepis > Notolepis coatsorum. Next base: position 29,826,910 of record NC_140170.1, read on the forward strand.
GTTTATGTGTTATCGTTATGCCAAGGTAACGGAAGCTGCTTGGGGAAAGCTTGAAGGGGAACCTAGAGGGGGGGATATTTCTAGCTAAGGAGTTTATGGGGAAAAGTTCACTCTTGTTTAAGTTTAATTTATAGCCAGAAAAAACACCAAACTCGTGTAGTATGTGAAGGACACGTGGAAGTGTGGCCGCTGGATCCGCGATATACAACAGGACATCGTCCGCATATAGCGAGATTCTTTGTTCCTGTCCATTTCTAATGATGCCTTGGACATGGCGGTCCATGCGAAAGGAAATAGCTAGTGGCTCGATCGCTAGTGCAAATAGTAGCGGGGAGAGGGGGCAACCCTGTCTTGTACCGCGTTGTAGGGGGAAATATTCCGAAGTCACATCATTTGTTCGAACTGATGCCACTGGAGAGGAGTATAAAAGTTTGACCCAGGACACAAATTTCTCGCCGAAACCGAATTTCTGCAGAGTATAGAATAAATAGTCCCATTCAACCCGGTCAAAGGCCTTCTCTGCGTCTAGCGCAACAACGACCTCTGCAACGGGAGACTCGGTGGAGGAGTAAATTATATTCATAAGGTGCCGCAGGTTGAAAAAAGCCATTCTATCCTTCACAAAACCAGACTGATCTGGATGGATAATACTTGGTATAACGGATTCCAGTCGTCGAGCGAGTACCTTTGCCAAGATCTGCTTCATTGTTAAGGAGAGAAATAGGACGATATGAGCCACAGTCTTTCGGGTCCTTATCTTTTTTTAAGAGCAGGGATATTGAGGCTTGATAGAGAGTCGGAGGAAGCGAGCAAGATTGAAATGATTCCTCAAACATTGAAGCCATAATGGGACATAACTGGGTGGAATATCTTTTTAAGAATTCCACTGGGAACCCGTCTGGGCCTGGGCTTTTCCCACTCTGCATCATAGTTAAAGCCTGTTGAATTTCATCAGCGCTAATGGGCTCTTCCAAAAGCGTCATTGAATCATTGTCTATGCCTGGTATATCCAAATTTGCGAAGAAACTATTCATGAGAGAGGGGTCTTTAGGGGAATCGGAGGTATATAGTGAAGAATAAAATGTTTTGAATTGACCATTTATTTCCAATGGTTCCGTATAGATCTCTCCAGTGGCAGAGTTAATTTGCATGATCAAGTTCTGAGCGGCGCGGTGTTTTAGCTGTAGTGCCAGCACTTTACTAGGTTTGTCACCAAATTCAAAAAAGGACTGGCGTGATTTGAGTAGAAGCTGCTCAGCATGAGTGGTGGAAAGGAGGTTAAATTCCGTCTGTAGAGTCACTCTTTCATTATAAAGTGAAGGTGTCGGAGAGACTGAGTATGAATAATCCAATTTAATAATTTGGTCTGAAAGTTCAGTGCGTCTGCTGTTGCACAGTTTATTACGTCGAGCACAGTTAGAAATAATTTCTCCACGGAGAAAAGCTTTAAGAGCTTCCCAAATGATGGACATAGACATGCCAGGGGTAGGATTTACCTCAATATCTCTGCTTATTTTTAAAGCAAACTACAAAGAAATTCTCATCCAAAAGTAGTAGATAGATAACAGGTCATACATGTAGGTATGCATTTGGTTATGTGGGTGGGTAGGTTTATAGGCAGGTGGGTGGGTTGTTATATATTATTATGTACACAGTATATCCATGTATGTACTGTGTGTATGTATGTTTGTATTAACACAAATCTTTTAATGTATTCTGGTATTTTATAATATGCATATTTTTGTATGTTTGATTTTATAAAACGGGGGACGTTCTTGATAAGCCTCTAGGCTTCTAACTTCTCCTTCACAATCGTTATAACTTATTATGTATTGTTTTTACTTCTGTTTAACTGTGTTAATAAACAAACAAACAAACAAACATATTTACCTCAATAAAAAATTTGATCTTAGTGGACAGGTACGATGAAAATGAGTCCGCGCTCCACATTCGCGAGAATCTCAGAGCGCTTACAGGAGACAAATACAAAAGTTAAATGAATAAAACAATTTAAAATTAATAAAAACAATTAAAAAGACTAACAACCAGTAAATTGGAAGAACCTAAGAGTAAAATAAAATAAAAATAATAGTAAAATGAATAGAAGTAAAAAAAAAAAAAAAAAAAAAAAGTAAAAGAAAATTCAGGCAAAAGCCTTGTTAAAAAGAAATGTTTTTAGGCCCCTTTTAAAAACCTCGACGGATTGTGGTGCTCTCAGGTGGATGGGGAGAGCATTCCACAGTCTGGGTGCGGCGGAGCAGAAGGCGCGATCACCCATGGAGTGCAGCTTAGTCCTGGGGGCTTTGAGGAGGAAGGCTGTGCCGGAGCGGAGGGAACGTGAGGAGGACTGGGGGGTGAGGAGTTCCTTGAGATAGGCAGGGGCACCACCGTGTACGCACTGGTGAGTGAGGAGGGACACCTTGAACTCAATTCTGTGTTCCACGGGGAGCCAGTGAAGGGATCTGAGGGTGGGGGTGATGTGATCATATTTGCGCACCCTCATCAGGATCCTAGCAGCGACATTCTGAATGGTTTGCAGTTTTTTAATGCTTTTGCTAGGAATCCCGATGAGGAGTGCATTGCAATAGTCCAGCCTGGAGGAAACAAAAGCGTGGACGAGTTTCTCCGAGTCTGCCAGGGTGAGTGAGGGGCGGAGTTTGGTGATGTTACGGAGGTGAAAGAAAGAGGTCTTGCAGAGGTGTTTGATGTGTGTATCATATGTGAGGTAGGGGGCCATTTTCACGCCCAAGTTGGTGACAAGGGTGGAAAGGGGAATGTCCTGACCGGAGAAGGAGATGGTGGTGATGGTGGTTGACCGGACCTGGTGTGGGGTACCGATCAGCATGGCTTGTGTTTTGGAGCTGTTGACCTGGAGAAACCTGTGGTTCATCCACGCCTTAGTCTCCTCCAGGCAAGTGGTCAGTGTGGGGGGTGATGAAGGTGATGATGGTGTGATCCGGATATATAACTGGGTGTCGTCAGCGTAGCAGTGGAAAGACACACCGTGCCGGCCGATGATGCGGCCGAGGGGGAGCATGTACAGGGTGAACAGCAGGGGGCCGAGGACGGATCCCTGGGGGACACCGCAGGTGACAGGGTGGTTGGAGGATGTTGCGCCCCCGAGGGAGACACACTCAGTCCGACCAGCCAAGAGGGACTGGAATAAGCCAAGGGCTAGGTCGCGGAGTCCGACATTGGAGTGGAGACAGTCCAGTAGAATGGGATGATCCACCGTGTCGAAGGCTGCCGATAGGTCGAGAAGGACCAGAATGGATGGGGTTCCCGCATCCGCCGCCATCAGTAGATCGTTGGTTACCCTGACCAGGGCTGTCTCTGTACTGTGCGCGGAGCGGAAACCAGACTGGAACTTCTCGAAGATGTTGTTGTCTCCGAGGTGTGCTAGGAGCTGCTTCGCAACTACCTTCTCCAGCACCTTGTAAAGGAACGGGAGGTTGGAGATGGGCCGGTAGTTGACGAGGGCCTCTGGGTCCAGGGTGGGTTTCTTCAGGAGGGGGGTGATGATGGCAGTTTTGAGGGCAGGCGGAACGTGGCCAGCCTGCAAGCAGAGGTTGATGGTGCTGGTCATGAGGGGGCCAATAGTGCGGATGTTGGCTTTCACCAGGGCTGTGGGGAGGGGATCCAGAGCACACGTGGATGACTTCATCCTCCCGATGATGGCCTCGACCTCCCGCTGCGTGGTGTCGCTGAAACAGCGGAGGAGCTGGGAGACTTCAGGCTGTAAGACAGCAGGTGGAGCAGGTGAGGAAGAGGAGCCGGGGAGGAGAGAGCGGATGCCCTCAACCTTGGATGTGAAAAATGACATAAAGTCATTACATCGCTTCTCAGTGGTCTCTCTGTGTGCCTGGGTTTGGGGTTTGAGGAGGTAGTGTATGGTGGAAAAAAGCTGTTTGGAATTGCCGGGGCTATTGTTGATGATGTTGGAGTAGAACCGTGACCGAGCGTCCTTCAGGGCTTTGGAGTAGGCCTTTTGGTGCTCTCTGTAGACCTATCTGTCTAGCAATAGTGGATTAAGTCTCCACGGCCTGAATGATGGACATTTGTCCGGGAAGGCTAGCTCTAAGATTATTGCTGCATGGTCTGAAATAACAATGCTATCGTAAGAGCAGGAACGCACTTGAGATAGAAATGTGTTGTCAATAAACAAATAATCAATTCGAGAATATGTATGATGAACTGGTGAAAAGAAAGAGTACTGTTTGGCGGTGGGGTGAAGGATGCGCCAGACATCTGAAATATAGTATTGCTTCAGGAAGGACACTATGGCTCTAGCAGTCTGAGATTGTGGAGCTGGATTAGATGATGATCGATCTAAGGCTGGGTTAAGAGCACAATTAAAGTCACCTCCCATAATCAGTTGATTAGAGTTCAGGTCGGGGAGTGAAGAGATAAGTTTATTGATGAAATGCGTGTAACCAAAATTGGGAGCATATACGTTGACTAGGACTACCTTTGTGGAATAGAGAGTTCCTGAAACTATAATGAATCTGCCATTAGGGTCAGAGATCACATCAGATGGAGTAAATGGTGTGTTTTTGTTAATCAGAATGGCTGTTCCTCTGGCTTTGCTCTGAAAACCAGAGTGGAACACTTGACCTACCCAAGCTCTGTGTATTCGACTGTGATCTACTCGCCGGAGGTGAGTTTCTTGCAGAAAAGCGATGCCAACCCCAAGCTGCTGTAAGTGAGTAAGGATCCTAGTACGTTTCAAGGGGTTATTTACACCCTTCACATTCCAACTAATTATGTTAGTATTGCCCCCTGACCCCTTATTAGGATTAAACACTGGCATAAGAAAGTGAAAAAATATTCATGACATTTGAGATGGCAGAGTGGTGGTCCAGGGTGCTTACAATTAAAGATGAAAAAAAGTCATAAGAATAGAAACAAAAAACAATAAACAAAAACAAAAATAGACAAAAATATTCACTGTGAATATTAGCAATGAAAAACAAACAAACATAGAACGCCCTCTCACGTCCCCGTGGGGCGTGACTACTCACAGCCATAGTAACACTGACTGTGCCTAGCATTACAGCTAACCTTGTGCACCCTGTGCTCTAAACGAGCACCCAGTGAGAACTGTAATTCTTAATTACACATGGCAAGAACCGAAAAAGAAAAGAAAAGAAGGGAAGAAAGAAAAAATAATGAATAAATAATAAATAAATAATTGCTCGACACGTGGCCATATATATGCAACTAGCTTGGTTAGACAAGGCAGGTTTCTAACAGTGTATACACCTAAACCCCTGTTTGGAATCTCATTGTAGTCCACCCCCTCAAGAGACAGGTACTGCCTATTTAGACCAGTAGAATGTAAGATATATCTCTTTGGTTAGAGTTCTACGCCAAATGTTTGGGCCATGGGGTATGTTGTTTTATAAGGGTGCATAGTGGCACCAAACCTGTCTTTTCCATATAACTAACACACACACACATACATACACAGACACACACACACACACACACAGGGGCAGGGGCCAATTGATCACCGCCCTGACACACACATACACACACGCACACACCCACACACACACATACACACACCCACCACGTATATAGCTATGGTTAACTTGAATAAGTATGACAAAGATAAATCGCAAGCCTGCAGCCAATTCGGCGCATATAATGTAGTGATAATAAATAATACGATATCCCCAGGAGTGGGATATGGGCGAGTAAACCCGTCAGCTTGCACCCAACGTAGACTGAGACTGAAAGTTTAGCAATAGCCAGGCGGCTGGCTGTGGTAAGTGACGTAATCAAGTCAGCCACCAGTGACCCGGATGAAGATGAATATACATGTTAATCGCCAGCGGGATGACAGTCAGCTTGTATTTAACGAAAGAATAATAATAGTAACAAGTTGGCTTTAGCAAGTAATAATAATAGTAGTAATAGTGATAATGAATTCAACGTGAACTGAGTTAGCCAACCGTCTATAGTAAGTGACGTAATCGAACCAACCCGGCAGTGACCCGGAAGAAAAATAAATACAAAAATAATAAAAATAAATAAATAAAAAATAGGCGACATTCACCGGCGGGTTCACATTCAGCTTGTATTCTACGTAATAAAAATAGTAGTAAAAAATGAGCTTTAGTAAGTTAAGACTAGCCGGCCGGTTATAACGAGCAAGTTGGCCGCTGTACACAGCAATTGCATAGCGACAATCATACAGTGTTGTTACCCACATCAATTTCGTCAACAGTATATAATAGGAGCAATAACAGATTGTTTTTTATATAGTCTTCCATTACCTCTGTAACTGAGGGGTACAATTCCCTGACTGTATTGAGAGTATGGTATCATTAAACCACTACTTAGTTATGTACTTTAATTACTGGCCATACAGTACACGGTATATCTGGTGAACACCCACACAAGAATACGGCTTGACAAAGAAAGTTCTATTTAGAGGTATTTATTATTAGAGCAGCAACGGTAGGTTACAGATTGAGAATTATGATTGCGCTTGTAAGGCGAAGAACACTTAAGTAAGTCAAGAGCGTAAGTCCATGAGCATAGTAAGATGGGTATAACTGACGCCACCTGTAGCATAATAATTACATAAGGCACACTCGTAGTCAGCTGGAGACACTAAGGGGTTCCCTCCGGTTGTAAGCCAGCAGGGTAGAGGAATGTTCGGGAGCAAAGTCTGGATCAACGCGGAATAACGAGGCTCCAGATACAGGAGCCAGTGCAGTAATCCCTTGGTCCGTAGACAAAGCAACAGCTATACTCCAGTATGCACGACAGCATGGATGAAAGCTAGCCAGCCTCTGTGGTCCTAGAGGCGGGCTCGATGGTGCTCCTCACAGGGTAGATCACACACAGCAGTGGGGTAGACGGTTCTCTGCTCCAGCAGCCACAGTACCAAAGCAATATAATCCAGCCGGAAAGGCTCTGCATTCGCCGGTGTAGGTTCTCCGGTGTACATATCCAACGGTTCTCGTCTAGGACTCCTCGGGTGGTGGCGCGAGTTAGGCCGCCCAGCCTGGATAAGTGCACTAGCTAGAGTACGACGAACCGGTGGTAATGATGGTCACGGAAAACGGTAGCCGCACGATACACTATAAATAATAGACTATTACTTCACAATAGAATAAGTCGAACTCGACGATACAGCGTTAAACTCTGACACTTTAGCTATCTATTCGCACACGGTTCTCAAGGCTCTATTCAGGGGCAAGGATGCCCACTTCACGGTACGTTGTATCGTGGTGAAGGCTTCAACGTTTAGGTACTCAACTACTGCTGTATCCACCTGCGACGTATTTATACGTAAGGTGAACAATCTAGTGCCAACCTCAGTTCTGTCTCGTATTACTGCGCAAACCTGGACATGTTGAGACATGCCTTGGCGGTGGCTTTGAACTTGCCATTGGGGGTATGGCCGTTGGCACCTAGGGGTCGCTGTCCAATAGGAGAACGAATATTATGGTCTGGCCTGTACCTAGGTAAAGGGATATTCCGTGTATATATACAAAGAATATACAAGGGATATCAGACGATATACAAATATTATACAAGGTATCTCAAGTAATAAATATATATATTCGGTTTAATCTGACCCTTTGTAACAGCCGCCTCCTAATTAGTCCGCACCTAATTAGATAAACAGAGACAGATTAACCGTCTTGTCCACTACTCAATGTCCGTTGTGGGGAGTAGGGCAATTCACAAAGTCAGTGGGTCATGGTCGTCATCAAGGGAGTCAGGGAGCCTTGGCAACTCTATCAGCCTCGCCACGGGTCGGGTGTATGTCCGTCCCTGGACGAGAACTTCTGCCGCTCTGACCTTTCCGTCGGCACCAGTGATCACTTTGCTTATGCGGCCGGCCGGCCACATAGCTCGGGGTAGTGACTGGTCTATGATCATGACGACTGTGCCCTCCGTCAAATTGTCTCTTTCTTTTACCTATTTCTGGCGGGTCTGTAGAGACGGTAGATAGTGGAGGAGGAAACTGTTCCAAAACTTGTCAGCCAATACTTGACTGTACCTCCACATTCTTCGGCCGTTCGCTTCCTCAGGTCTGTACACCGTCTGTGGGAGCGCGGGGTCCAGCCGCCCCATCAAGAGAGTGTTGGGGGTGACTGGGTCGACATCTGCTACATCACTTGAGATGTAACCGAGGGGCTTTGAGTTCAATACTCCCTCGATCTCTGTGAGGACTGTCGTGAGGACTTCTTCAGCCACGGTCTGGGCCCCAAGCACGGCGTACAGGGCTGTCTTTATTGAACGTACTTCTCGTTCCCAGGTTCCCCCGAAGTGAGGGGCGTTTGGGGGGTTAAACTGGAAGTCAATCTGAGAGGGAGCGAGGTGGGTCTTAAGTTCTGGGCCCATAGCTTGGAAGCTCTCTCTCAGCTCTCTTTCTCCGCCTTTGAAGTTTGTCCCGTGATCAGACAATAATATAGACGGTTTTCCTTTCCGCGCTGTGAATCTCCGGAAGGCCATAAGGAATGAGTCCGTACTCATGGTTGGAAGGAGTTCTATGTGTATCGCTCGGGTGGTCATGCATTTGAATACAATACCCCACCTCTTCTCCGTCCCTCTTCCTTTCTTCACATACAGCGGGCCGAAGCAGTCCATACCAGTGGAGTGAAAGGGCTTGTCGCCAAGTCGGAGGCGACAGCGAGGTAGGTCAGCCATCCTGGGTATACTGGGCTGTGCTCGCCACTTGCGACAGTCTAGACAGGTCCGCTGGAAGCGTCGTACTGCTTCTCTTCCTTGCAGTATCCAATAGCGACGTCTGATCTCAGCGAAGACTCTCTCTGCCCCAGCGTGGTGCACATCCTCGTCGTATTTCTTTATGATGAGCTCTGTGACCTTGTGTCGGCTGTTGAGAACTATAGGGAACTTGACGTCATCCGTTAAGTCCGGGGCCCTTCTCAGAGGACCACCCACTCTGATGAGATCATGGGCGTCGCGCTCAGGGGCCAAGTGGAGCAGTCTGCTGTCTGACAGGACTGGCTTTGATCCCTGCAGACAGTCTAGCTCGTCGGGGAACGAGTCTCTTTGGGCTCGCTGTAGCAGAAGGAGTTCTGCTTCTTCGTAATTAGCTGCATTAATGTCAGTAGTGGAGGGAACCTCAGGGTGGTGCCACAGGAATGTCTTTAGCTGCGCACTCTCAAGGGTGGGGCAGTCGTCTATGTTAGGGTCTGTGGGGACTAGTGTGTGCGTCAACCCACAGAACATAGATTTCTTCATCTCTGCCTCCTCTTGACTAGCCTCCCGTGGGGTGGGGTTAGGCCACTCTTCTTCCGGGAGCTTGAGGAACTCTGGACCGTCACTGTAGATATTGTGACGTGTGAGGTCATCTAGGGACATTCCCTGTGTGATGACATCTGCTGGGTTGTTTTGTGTCCACGTACCTCCAGCATGCTGATTCTGTTAAATCTTGGATCTCTGTGATTCTGACTCCCACGAAGACCTTGTATCTACACGAATCGGACTGGATCCATGTGAGTACGGTCATGGAGTCTGACCACAGGATTGTTCTTTGCACCGGGATGGTGAGTTCACGTTGGATTAACGTGGCGAGTTGCGCTCCTACTAGGGCTGCGCAGAGCTCTAGACGCGGGATCGATTGTTGCTTGCGGGGGGCTATCCTTGAACGAGCCAGGATGAAGGCGGTATGTATTTCTCCTCCCTCCTCTCGGGCCCGCAAGTAGGCCACCGAACCGTAGGCTACTTCTGAGGCGTCGCTGAAGACGTGCAGGTCCATCTGGCACGTCTCCAGCCGCACTGTGGGTGGGAAGTAGCTGCGGCGTATGTTGACACCTGGGAGCGAGTTGAGTTCTTTTTCCCACTCTCTCCATGTGGAAGCAAGGTGGTCGGGTATGGGGTCGTCCCAGCCCTGGTCCTTGTCCCACAGCTCTTGCACAATCATTTTTGCCCTGGTGGTGTAAGGTAGGATACATGCCAACGGGTCATATTGTCTGGCGAGTGTTCTGTATACACTCCGTCTGGTGGTCGGTAGTGAAATCGACCTTCCCTGCTCCTTGGTCAGGGGTGTGTGTCTGTAATGGAGCGAGTCTGTTTTGAAGCGCCAGACTAGTCCTAATGTCATTTCTTGGGCTTCACCTGGGATGGTCGCCATCCAGGTCTCGCTGCTTGCTGCCTTGTTCTCTGGGGAGAGGCTGCGCAGTACTTGAGGGTTGCTGCTGGCCCACTGCCGGAGATCAAAGCCGCCTTTGATCAGGGAGGCGCGGAGCTTGAGTAGGAGGGCCTCGGCCTCTTCTGGCGTTGAGACGCTTTGCAGACAGTTGTCCACGTAGAAACTCGTTTCTACACTTTGTCGGACCTCCTCGTCAGCTGCTGGGTCCTCTGCGACATGTTTTTGCAGTGCGAACGTAGCACAGCATGGGCTGCATGTGGTTCCGAAAGGGAGGACCTCCCATTGGTAGATGGATGGTTGCTCATCCCCGATCCTCTCTCTCCATAAGAACCGCAGCAGGGGCTTGTCCTCTTCCACTAGTCGCACCTGCAGGAACATCCCGCTGATGGCCACCTTGTTTTGGCGGAAACGTAGCAACACGCCTAGTAGAGAGGGGCCGAGTGTTGGACCGGGCAAGAGTTCTTTATTCAGATTCTGTAGTCCGATCTGGTAGCTGCAGTTGAACACAATACGATCCTTGCCGTTGTGGTGGACCTTGTGGTGGGCCACGTACCATGATTCGGTCATCTGATCGGCCTCTTGAATGTCAATTTTCTTTATGTGTCCCGCTGTGATTAGCTTGTCAATCTCAGCGCGGTACACAGTGGCTTGAGCGGGGTCTCTGGCTAGACGCCGCTCGGTGTTCAGTAGATATCGCTCCGTCGCTTCTTTTGGGGCGTGGAAGGTGGGCATACCCTCTCGCCTCAAGAGTGGAGTTGCGTATCTCATCACTCCATTGACCTCGACTCTCTTTGTCCTCTGCTCGAGGAGGGCTATGGCATAAGTGTCTTCCTTTGAACGAATGTGTTTCTTTTCGTTCTTAAAGGGCATTGTGTCTAGTGTCCATAGCCTCTCGACGTGCTGTAAGAGGGTGGTGTCTTCTTCTGTCATTCTGGAGTGGAGGCAGCGAGTGGCTGCTGGTCGGTTGGGAGACCTGGAGAGGGGGCCTTGTAGTGTCCATCCTAGGCGGGTCTCGACTGCTGCTGGACAGCCTCTGGGCCCGATGTGGACCCGGTCCGTTGGGACGATGAGGTGTGCGTGGTCGGATCCTATGAGCAGGGTCGGGGTGGCGCCATCGATGAGCGGTATAGGTAGTTGACGTAGGTGCACGTATTTTTCCATCAGCTTGGGGATGGGGTAGGTGTACTGTGACAGGCCTATGTCTTGGCTGGTGAAAGCGTTAGTAATCCTATACTGCCTCTCTGGCTGCCCGCTTGCTGCGATAGTGAAGGAGACGTTTTCACCCTTTATTGTCTTCAGGTCTCTTCTTATAGTACGAATTGTCATTGTTTCTTCGCTCCCCCGCAGACCCAGCTGGGCGGCGGCGGATGCGAGGAGGAGTCTTTTCTGACCCATCGTCAAGGACGGCGTAAGTGTCCATGACCTTGTCCTCGTAGCTTAATATCACTCGGACCACTTTCAAGAGCACTCGGGAGCTCCCGCTGCTGGTGGGGTCGATATACATGACGTTTACTCTGGTGCTGCTTGGGGGTGCGAGTTTCTTCCTGTTGCTGTCATGCAAGACGTCCAAGTGGGCGCCGTCACACCTGCTGCACCTCTTCTTCAAGCGGCACTCGGCTGCCATATGGCTGCGCGCACAGCGGTAACAGCGGCGGTTGGCTTTGATCCACTGACTCACCTCGTCGGCGGTCATCTTCTTGAAAGTGTCACATTGAGACAGCCAATGTTCTTTCTCGCAGTACTGGCATACAATCTTCCACTTCTCTTTCGTCGAGGGGGTGTTGTGGTTCTTGTGCCGCGGTACTGATTCGGCTTGGTGCATGACGGTCACCAACCGGCGGTTATCGTTGGATCTCCGAGGTCCATCTCTTGGGCTTGGTCCACTCCGCACGAACGTATCCAGTCGTAGGCTGCTGACTTCTCTCGCGAGGAAGTCGGCCAGGTCTAGGAGGGATGGCTCGGGACCGTCGGGATCACGGTGGTCTCTCTGCCGCCTAAAGCGCTCTTGGCGGGCTGGAGGGAGCTTCTCTAATATCCTTTCTACATTAGAGTTAGCATACAGTTCGTGTCTACCTTTTTCCTTTTGGGACCCCAGCATCCCTACCAGGGATTGTACCTTGATAGAGAGGTCATCCAATGATCGATTGTCTGTGGCTGGGGGGAGACGGTCAATATTCCTTATTTCTTGTATCACGTAGTCCAATACGCGTCCATAACGCTGGTCGAGGGCTACTAGAGCCGCGGTGTATGGGGTACTTGAGTTGGAATATGCCAGCGCTATATTATGCGCTCTGGGCACCTTGAGATGCTTGAGGAGGATTGCATATTTGCACGACTCATCAGGGACGTCGGACATCATAGTCTCTAAGCACATCCGTAATTCCGTGTACTGTGCTCTGTCCTCGTGCGTAAAATCCGGGAACGTCGGTGTGCCAAGGTGCGATGCCCTGGATGGCTGGCACATCGGTGAGCGTTGGGGGAGAGGCCTCCTGGGCGAGTCTCCCCGTACGTGTTGTCGTGGGCTGGTACTTGGTGGGTACCAAGGCCCGGGTACCCAGGTGCTGTTCCTCGGTGCTGGCTGTGCGTCAAACTCACCCTTGAGTTGAGTCGGGGGTTTGTAACGCAGTGCCTCGGGGGTGAAGTCTGGGCTGTACTGGACCTCCTGGTCCTGTGGAGTACGTTGCGGCTGGTGGGCTTGACCTTCCTCCTCTTCCTCTTCCTCTGCTAGGTCTTCTAGGTCTTGAAGTCGTCTATTCAGTCTCTCGGCGGCATAGGCCGGTTCTTCCCGGTTGCTGGGTCTCGTATGGACCGTTCGGGGAGGGGGTTCGGAGACGTGGATATGATCTTTCTGTTGGCCGGGCTCCGGGTCACTTGGTCGGGTAGGGGAAGGTGCCCTAGACCCTTGTCGTGATGATGCCCTGGAGCTCCGTGCGGAGAGAGGGGGTGTCGCCCTGGCAATCAATTGCTCCATTATCTGCGCCTGTAGCCGGTCGCGCTCTGCTTGGCGCTTGATGTGAGCGATGTCGCGCTCTGCTTCGCGCTGGGCTTGGGCTGCGTCGCGCTGTGCATTGGCGGCGTCGCGCTGTGCATCGGCGGCGGCACGCTGGGCATCGGCGCGGTCTCTTTCAATATTCTCTTCCGTCTGGAGGCGTCTGGTCTCCAGGCGTATGCGGTCGTCTTCACTCCTTTGCTGCGCCTGGAAGCGCTCTCGCTGGGTTGCAGAGTGTTCACGTTCACTAAGGGCTTGCGCTTGGAGTTGCGCGTGAAGGCGCTCTCGTTGGTATGCAGATTGTTCGCGCTCACTCAGTTGTTGAGCCTGCAGGCGTTCTCTTTCCATGGTAGTGTTCGCGCTCACTTAGTTGTTGCGCCCGGAGGCGCTCTTGTTCCATGGAAGAATGTTCGCGCTCACTAAGCGTCTGTGCTTGGAGTCGATCGCGTTCAGTGGAGGCTGCCAGGGTGGCGATAAATGCCTGCGCCATCATCTTGTCCGCTTCGCTGGGGGAAGACACTGATGGAGGTGATCGGCTTCTGACAGTGCTCGTTGGAGATCTGTTCTCTTGGCGCGCCCCGAGGTCTATCTCCTGGGCGCGCTTCTCTTCTGGTAGTGGGTCGGGTTCCGTCCCTGGAGCGCTTTCTTTATCCTGGAGCTCTCCGGGGACCGTCCCGTTGACGTTGTCTGGGGGTATAGTCATGTCATGTCCCCCCTGGTCCCCCCTGTGAGCTTGGTCAGTTACGTTAGAACCCACTAGGGTCTCTACTGGCAGGGTCGCCTGGTCGGTAGGATTTGACATGCTTTTACTATCCGCTTTTCCCGCATTTAACGTCTGTATAAAGCTAGGTATTAGACTGACAGCGTAGTCCTCTAGGTAGGGAGGTGGCTGACGTCTGCGCTGCGGGCGTTCTAGCTTAGGAGAGCCGTTTGTGGAGTGTTCACCGCTGGCCATGGTTAATATCAATATTATATTTAGATATTACACTGATATTCCTCCGGCTCGAAGGACCAATTGTAACTGAGGGGTACAATTCCCTGACTGTATTGAGAGTATGGTATCATTAAACCACTACTTAGTTATGTACTTTAATTACTGGCCATACAGTACACGGTATATCTGGTGAACACCCACACAAGAATACGGCTTGACAAAGAAAGTTCTATTTAGAGGTATTTATTATTAGAGCAGCAATGGTAGGTTACAGATTGAGAATTATGATTGCGCTTGTAAGGCGAAGAACACTTAAGTAAGTCAAGAGCGTAAGTCCATGAGCATAGTAAGATGGGTATAACTGACACCACCTGTAGCATAAGAATTACATAAGGCACACTCGTAGTCAGCTGGAGACACTAAGGGGTTCCCTCCGGTTGTAAGCCAGCAGGGTAGAGGAATGTTCGGGAGCAAAGTCTGGATCAACGCGGAATAACGAGGCTCCAGATACAGGAGCCAGTGCAGTAATCCCTTGGTCCGTAGACAAAGCAACAGCTATACTCCAGTATGCACGACAGCATGGATGAAAGCTAGCCAGCCTCTGTGGTCCTAGAGGCGGGCTCGATGGTGCTCCTCACAGGGTAGATCCCACACAGCAGTGGGGTAGACGGTTCTCTGCTCCAGCAGCCACAGTACCAAAGCAATATAATCCAGCCGGAAAGGCTCTGCATTCGCCGGTGTAGGTTCTCCGGTGTACATATCCAACGGTTCTCGTCTAGGACTCCTCGGGTGGTGGCGCGAGTTAGGCCGCCCAGCCTGGATAAGTGCAATAGCTAGAGTACGACGAACCGGTGGTAATGATGGTGACGGAAAACGGTAGCCGCACGATACACTATAAATAATAGACTATTACTTCACAATAGAATAAGTCGAACTCGACGATACAGCGTTAAACTCTGACACTTTAGCTATCTATTCGCACGCGGTTCTCAAGGGTCTATTCAGGGGCAAGGATGCCCACTTCACAGCACGTTGTATCGTGGTGAAGGCTTCAACGTTTAGGTACTCAACTACTGCTGTATCCACCTGCGACGTATTTATACGTAAGGTGAACAATCTAGTGCCAACCTCAGTTCTGTCTCGTATTACTGCGCAAACCTGGACATGTTGAGACATGCCTTGGCGGTGGCTTTGAACTTGCCATTGGGGGTATCGCCGTTGGCGCCTAGGGATCGCTGTCCAATATGAGAATGAATATTATGGTCTGGCCTGTACCTAGGTAAAGGGATATTCCGTGTATATATACAAAGAATATACAAGGGATATCAGACGATATACAAATATTATACAAGGTATCTCAAGTAATAAATATATATATTCGGTTTAATCTGACCCTTTGTAACAACCTCCCAGGTAATCCCAATGCAAAAAATTACGAAAAGTGGTGGCTCCCCTGGTAGTAGATGAATGCGAATAAGATAAATCATAATGATAATAGTAGTAATAATAATAATAATAATAATAACGGTCTAGCTAGTTGCTAGGACCGTGATTGATTGATTTGTTGATGGTCCGGGTTCCTTGATGTAAGACGGACATTTGCCCATACTTCTTGCCAATCAAAGTCACTTTCCAGGTCTGGAATATCCCTCCTCCAGACAGTGTCTAGTTGAAGGGTTTCATACGAGGACGTTAGTAATTGATAATAAAAACCTGATACAAAACCTCCCAATGTTTCTCTTTCATAGACAAATTTGTGGTATCTGTGGTGTTCAACTGGTATGTGTAATGGAACACCGTGAGACCTCAAACATAGGCGTAACTGTATGTAAAAAAGCCATGTGGACTCGGTGAGGTTAAACTTTGTGCATATTTCTCCATAACTACAGAAGCCCTGGTTATTAAAAATATCCCCTAATGAGTGTATGCCTTGCTCTTCCCATATAGCGAATCTTATAGGACGTTTTTCCATTAAGAGTGAATTATTATTGAATATGGGAGTGTGATTATGCCATTTTTGAGGGTTAGGATATTTTTTTTGTGTTTCCCGCCATGTTCTGATTGCATGGGTAATTATGGGGCCAAATTTCCGCTCACATTGCTTGATTGGAAGTTTAGTGTGTGCTATGTCCTTCAGTCTCTGTGGGGCTACTATGTTTTCTTCCAATTCTCTCCAAGATACCAAAGCCTGGGGATCAAACCATATTGTCAATGGTCTTAATGTGAAAGCCTTAAAATATTGTAAAAAATCTGGAACTGCCATGCCACCGTCTGCTTTATTTCTCTGTGCGGTGGATCTTTTTATGCGAGGTGGTTTGTTATTCCAAATAAATTTGTATGTGGAGGAGTGTAATCTTTTCCAGTAGCCCTCTGGAGGGGGTAACGGTAGCATTGAGCTGATGAAGTTGATTCTTGGTAATACATCCATCTTAACTATTGATACCCTTGCCTGTACTGAGTTTTTAAGTTTTGCCCACCTGTCCAGGTCGTCTTTGATTTTGTTCTGTATTTTTGTGTAATTGTGCTTCACCGTTTGTCTTATGGTGGAAAATATTTCCACACCCAAGCATCTAAAATGTTTTACCATGGGTATCGCACCTGGGAGGGTTGTGTCTTTTTTTGCATGGATGTTAAGTGGAAGGAAAGCCGACTTCGGCCAATTTATTTTAAATCCCGATAAATCACCAAAGTTCTCTATCAGCTTGAGTAGATGCGGCAATGTGGTGTTGGGGTTTTGCATGAACAATATTACATCGTCCGCATATAAACTAATTTTATGTTGTGTGCCCTTGATTACGATTGGTTCTATGTATTGGGATTGTCTTATATATTGTGCTAAAGGCTCTAATGATAGATCGAATAGTCCGGGACTAAGAGGGCAACCCTGTCTGGCTGAGCGTGATACCGGAAAGATTTCGGAGATGAATGTGCCTGTTGTAATCATGGCCGATGGGTCCTTGTATAATACTTTAATCATATCAATGAATCCTTTTCCTAACCCCATCCTTTCTAATACTGCCCATAGAAACGACCATTCCAGCCTGTCAAATGCTTTCATAGCATCCAGGGATAGCATCGCCTTAGGTGTGGTGTCCTCTTTGTCTGCATCTAGTACGTGCAGTATTCGTCTTATGTTATCATTGATCAGGCGACCTTTTATGAAGCCAGTTTGGTCCGGATGAACTAAAGACGTCATATGCTTTTGCAATCTGATGGCTAATACCTTAGAGTACAGCTTGACATCGGTTCCGAGGAGGCTTAAAGGTCTGTAACTACCGCACTCGGTGGGGTCTTTGTCTTTTTTGAGAAGGACTGAAATGAGTGCGATATTGTGGTGTTTATGGAAGCTCCCCTCCTTGACGGAGTATAAGATCATATTTAGTAATAAGGGTCCAAATATGTCCCAACAAGAAAGGTACATTTCTGATGGGATACCGTCTCTTCCCGGAGCCTTACCATTTTTCATTCCGGATATGGCCTTCTTGAGTTCTTCTAATGTGATCGGTGCTTCTAACTGTTTAGCGTCATCCTCCGAAAGTTTAGGGAGAATAATTTGATTGAGATATGTGTCCAATTTGTTTTGATCAAAGGTCGTTTCTGAATTATACAAGTCGGAGTAGAATTCTTTGAATGTATCGTTTATTATTTTGGGGTCTGTTACAAGTACTTGTTGTTTTCTAATGGCAGTTATATCTGCAAATTTTGCATTAATTCTTAATCGCATGGCTAATAGGTGACTAGGTTTAGAACCTTGGAAATACTGCTGTTGTCTTGTGCTGCGTATTTGCATTTCCGATTTGTGTCTGTATATTGCATTGATCTCTGTTTTTAGAACGTTAACTTGATTTTCTAGTCTAGTTGAGTTGTTGTATTTTAAAGAATTAAATAACGTTGAGTAAAGCGTTTCCATTTCAGACAGTTTTGTGCATTGATTTTTGCGCAATATGTAGGAAAATCTATCCGTGAAATCCTTGATCATACCCTTTACCGACATCCATATTATTCTGGGGTCTTGCACCGCGTTCGCATTCTCCCGTAGGAATACTGTGAGAGCTTCTTTGAGTTGCGTAATGAATTCCTTGTTGTTAAGCAGCATAGTATTAAAACGCCATCTTGGGGCCCGGGAAGATAGTATACCAAATGTTGCTTTTAGGATTAAATAACAGTGATCTGAAAGCGCATTGGGTATCATTTCCACTTCATATTTATCAAATAGTCTTGGGGATGCAAAGACATAATCAATTCTGGATAATGTGTTGTGTCTCGCCGATCGACAGGAGTACTTTCGGGTTGTGGGATTAAGTGAACGCCATAAATCAATTACCCCTGTAGTCTTTGACCAATCTTTTAATGCTTTGGATGAATTTTTTTGTTCGCTGGAAAAGGCAAGGTAAGATTTGTCCATCCTTGGATTCCAAATGGCATTAAAATCCGCACCTATTATAAATGAGTACTCGGGATGGTTTAACATTTCACCGGTTAGTGAAGTGAAGAAACCCACTTCGTACAAATTTGGGGCATATACCGCTGCCAACGCTATTTTCCTGTTATTATGTACAATCCTAGCTATAGTTATACGCCCCTCAGCATCCGACCATACCCCTTTTAATTCGATATTTAATTTACGTCTGACGACTATGGCTACACCTCGAGTTCTCGTACCAAAAGAAGAGTGACTAATATTATGGTATATGTTATCCGCTAACGTATCTGTGTCTTCCTCTAAAATGTGCGTTTCGCTTAGTAGAGCCACGTCCACATGTTCTTTTTTCATCAGTGTGAGCACGCTTTTGCGTTTGTGTTGTTTGTTTATCCCACCGGTGTTCCATATCATTATATTCAAACTAGCCATAATCTATGCATGTTTTTGTGTAGTTTTTGGTAATGCTTCTGGAGTGCGAAGCTACAATAGATGTACATCCAATTAATGAGGTCCCGTTGAGAGCCGAGCTTAAAAACATATATATATACAAATAAAAATCCCCTATTTTCCCCTCACCCAGAGAGTCGTACAGGCCTGTGTTCCAAAAACACATCCTCCGCGTATGACTTTCTCCCTTAGTCCACCGGATTGCCCAAACTGAGCATTGTAATCCTAATATTCCTATGCTAATTGCCATAGGATCTAACCTTTTCATTCTAATACAATAGAATGTCGCTTTTGGTCTTGCACCTTCCCTTACTGTAATGAAATATTGTGAAAAATGAAAAAAAAAAAAAGAGAATAAACTTTCATCGACATATTCATTTGAACCCTCTACTAACATGTAGGAAAGTCAGGAAAAAGGAAAAGATTGTAGAGAAATATTGATACCTTAATGTGAAAAACAATGGAAAAGAACAATGTAAGTTAAAAGAAAGAGAGAAAAAATAGAATAATAAAAAAATAAAAAAAAAGATAAAGATAAGGAGTGAGAGATAGAATAATACTCAACGTGGAGAAGCCACTAGAACCGAATTAAGTGATTAGATAAAATAGAAAAACAGCGCCTTTTAGAGCTTCAATGTGCCAGTCACTTCATCAGTGGAGTGATTACTTAAATTGTTAGAATGACCTTGTTGTGTTCATACGTTTAGGTGTGGTTGATTTTTAAAGTATTATTACGGACTGATTGAACTTCAGTTAATTGATTATATGCTATGTTTACACACACCGGATGTTTAATGTTAGAGTTGCAGGCCTACGTTGTCATGGTGCATTATATTCTAGAAGGTTGTAGAATACACTAGTACTAATATACTGCTGTTGTGTTCCAGAATGATCTAAGAGATGTCATGGTGCATTATATTCTAGAAGGTTGTAGAATACACTAGTACTAATATACTGCTGTTGTGTTCCAGAATGATCTAAGAGATCCGGGGCAGTCGGGCGATAAACCCAGAATATTCCAGATTGATCTTATTGCCAATGATATGATCTTGTCTCCCTGGAGACCAGAGGTCTGAAATTATAATGTATTACGAATCGTATTATACACAATACGCATTGGTATAGACGGCCTGCATATCATCTGCTACTTTGATGAACACAATAAAAGTCATTCTAATACTGATATACACAGAGAATCGGCTTATCTGTTTTCAGACAATGTCGTCCTGCCTTGGGGTATCTGCTCCATATCGATTCCAATAATCCTCAGCATCTTTAGGTGTGTGTAATCCAAACCTGCGGCCGTCCCTGCCCACGATCGATAACAGCGCCGGGTATGTTAGCCTTGGCTTGTAACCAGACTTGAACAATTTTTGCATCACCTCCTTGTATGGTAGACGTCGAGCGATGGCGTCTTTGCTTAGATCTTCGTAGATAAATATTGAATTATCACCATGTTTCAGCTTCCCACGTTGGATGCGAGCAATTTTGATGATGTCATCTCTTATTGATGTCTTCCGCAGAGTAACAATGATGACTCTTGGCCCGTTGTTTCTTTGCTCCCGAGAACCGATTCTGTAAACTTGGTCCACTTTCGGCACTGTGTTTGGAAGGTTGTTACCCAAAATCGCTGATAGCACTGTTGGAAAGTTGTCGTCTTCGCAATTTACTGCTTCATCAAGCCCTACAATGCGGATGTTATTTCGCCTGTGGTAGCGTTGGGATTCGAGTAGCCTCTCCCTCGCTTCATCTTTAACCTCTTGTATTTCCCTCCGGCATGCTTCTTTCACACTTTCTATCTCTTTTGCCATTTCTGTCATGCCACTGCAGATGTGTCTTCGTTCGCTTTGACTGCCCGTGTAATATCTGTCACCGTATTCTCCACTGTCGTGATTCGCTCGGACTGTGCAGCGACCGCTTTCTTGACTTCTTCTAATTTATCATCGATGCGATCGAATTTAGCATCGACGTGTGCTTTGAGCTCCTCGATGTGTGTAATCTGTTCTTTCATCAGGTTAGTCAGTGTGTTGAAATCGGGTGGTGTGGTTGTACTGCTTGTTTCAGTTGGTGATATAGGTGCAGCGACAATGACGATGGATTTGTTTGCTATTATCTTATCCAGATCAGCAGCTCTATCTCTCACGGAGCTTGTTCCTGTCGCTCCTGTTATGTTGACATCTATTGTCTCTCTGTCGGGGACCATAGTCGATGGTCCCGGTGTATTTTCCTCTTTATTCTCCTCGTCGGGGCTTGTCGCCAACGGATCCGTACCCGCGTCGCCTAGAACGTGTCTTCTTGATCGTGTTTCGCTCTGCGCCGCTGAAGTTGCCGTATCTTGTTTCTTTCCCGTCTTTCCCTTATCCTTACCCATGTTGTCTTTTGATATAGTTAGTAGAAGGTCTTATCAATACATACGATGTGGTCTAATCTCTTTTGGTATTGTCCAAATAATGTTTTTAAACGAAATTAACGTTGATGGGAGCGGAGCTATTGCCAAATGCGTGCGCTACATATTGCGCTAAACCGGAAGTCCTTTGTTTACATTTGTTTATTTCATAAAGATTTTCCCGACATAATGCTACCTGCCCCGACCAGATCCGTGACTTTGTTGCGATACAGATGAATTATCTACTCAGAATAGTATTATAAAGTGGCTATCTTTTATGCTGTAGATCACTGCTGGTATGTGCGTGCAGAACCTT
Organism: Notolepis coatsorum; assembly: GCF_963971535.1. Classification (NCBI taxonomy): domain Eukaryota; kingdom Metazoa; phylum Chordata; class Actinopteri; order Aulopiformes; family Paralepididae; genus Notolepis; species Notolepis coatsorum. The sequence goes on from NC_140170.1 coordinate 29,848,546, forward strand.
TATTTCAGCGGGGACTGTAGTATTTATTTGACGTTACTGTACAATATATGTGTATTAAAAGACGGAGCTGTCTTTTATTGTATTATAATAATTATTAATATTAAAAAAAATGAAGAAAGGCATTCTTATTCCAGCATGCATTAATGACACCAACGGGCAACGGCAAAACAGTGGTTAATGGTCTTTATTAGTGTTTGCGGTGTCCAGGCAGCAATGGTCTTTTAGGAAGTTAATAGATATAATATCCGACATCACCGTGTACAACACGCTTCACTCGGCTTAGTCCACTTTTCCACATTTCATGGGGGTGTTCCATTACCGTATATGGTTAATCGGGGCGGTTCTGGTATGCAAATACTTAAAACAGTGCACAAGCTCCAGCGTAGGAGCAAGGTGATATTTATCAAGACAACTGTGCGTAGGACCTGTGTACGCACGTGTGATAAATCCCGTTTTTTTGTGTGTGCACACATTCTAAATTCTGTGCTTACGTGTGGAAATAGAAGGTTTTCTAAGAAAACTTGATAAATGAGGGCCCAGGTCTGTAGTCAGAGGGGACTGTGTAGTCCCAAACAGGAGGTCTGCTTTTAGTCAGACAGTCTTGAGAGCAGCCCACACCTGGAACAGTCTGCCAACACGGCTCAGGGAGTATCAAAGTTACATTTCATTTAAAACGAACTTAAAATCATGGTTGAGAGATGGTCAAGTGTGCAACCATTTTAACTGAGGGGTTGTATTGTAATGTATTTTAATGTATTTACTTGTATGTATTTTAGTGTATTGTAACCTATACTGATTCCTACTGTGTTTTAATTATTGTACTATGTTTTAATTATTGTTGTGCTCATGTCACCTGCCCCAGAGACTATAGTTGAAAGTTAGCCAACTTGGCTAAACTGGCATATTTACAGTCAAATGTTCCTTAATATGCACTGTCTCTGTATTTTAAACCAATAAATACAAAATACAAAATACACCTCTTAATCTTGTTCTACCTGTATATATACCTGCTAGACCTCTTAACCTTGTTCTACCTATATATCTACCTGCTACACCTCTTAACCTTGTTCTACCTGTATATATCTACCTGCTACACCTCTTAAACTTGTTCTATCTATATATCTACCTGCTACACCTCTTAACCTTGTTCTACCTATATAGATGGAGTTGAGTGGGGATAGGGGGAGGGGTTGATATTACTGGTCACACCTCAGCCTCCGGAGAAGAGGTCTTGAGAAATTCACTGTATAATAAGTTACTAAACTCCAACCCACACATTAGACCAAAACAAAAAATTTAAACAAAGTACAATACCAAACAGGGCTTTTTTCCTAGAGGTCGCTATTTAACATTACATTACAGAGCATCGTCAGAGCATTTTTTTCAGAAATTACTTTCAGAATTTAATCACGGGAATATTACCTAGACATTATCTAGACAGCACACCTAATTATCTAGAATAGATAGTATCTAGACAGAACACTTCATTTTCTACATATTATCTAGACAGAACACTAAATGATCTAGATTACAGAACACTTACCGAGCTGTTAATTATCTAGATATTATCTAGACAGAACAATTCATTATCTAAATATGACAGAACACTTACAGAGCTGTTAATTATCTAGACAGAATACTTACACAGCTGTACTGCGGGCTTTGACCATTGGCATCAGTCTTCGACCCTCCTCTGATGCAGAATATTTCTCCAGGTCAAACTCATCCAGTTTCTTTTCTGATGTCAGGCAGAAATGGCCACTTTTATTCAGCAGACAGATCATTTACAAAAATCAATCACCACTAGAGTTTCTCCACCTACTGTACATCAGGATCAATTCATTTAGAATTAATATTTAATTTACCAGTTTCAATGGGTCCAGATGCTTTGGAGGTTGATCCTGTCTCATCACTGACTGCTGGAGAACAAATAAGACAAAATAAGTAAGAACACATCTACACAGAACAGAGAAGACAGCTGGAACACATCTACACAGAACAGAGAAGACAGCTGGAACACATCTACACAGAACAGAGAAGACAACTGGAACGAATCTACACAGAACAGAGAAGACAGCTGGAACACATCTACACAGAACAGAGAAGACAGCTGGAACTCATCTAGACAGGCTGACAAGAATACCTGTTTGTAGATCTGCCACCAGATCATTCCTGCCAACCAGCTTCAGTATCTCCTCTGTAGTCTTCAGAGCTCCATCAGGACCATAGGTCTGCACCATCACCTCCATCATATCCAGTCTGATAGCGTTCTCTAGCCGGCATGTTGGGATGGGAATGTAGCCATGCCCTTTATCCTTCAAATAAAACATGAACTTCTTCAGCTCCTCCTCCTTCAAGTCATCCAGAATGGTGATGAGTTGATGTGACACCATTGTTGATCACTGGAGAAACAGAGCAGAGCTTGTAAATGTTCTCATCTTGAGACCCAAACTGAGTCAATTCAGTATTGAGAGCTTGGATCCAAGCTCTTTCATTCATTCTAGTTTGTTGTGTCAATTTCAAAGCTATTTTCTATCAACAATGCGGTCATTAGAAGTGTGCATGTTTGTTTGAATTATGACCAAGATGCATAATCTTAATTAATGAATTGGGCAATAAATAATTAGAATCTGAATATATACTATGAGTAAAGTATAGTAAACAGTATACACAGGTGCAGTATACACAAGGTACCATAACTGTTATGATATACGCCATACGTCATGATATACGTTGTTATACATTGTAGTCTGTGGTGGTAAGAGTCAGACACACTTAGTAGGGTCTATAGATAAATACATTATATAGTTAATACCTGGCTTATATGCAGTGTGCAAACCATACCATGGTCTTCGGGGGAGCTCATTATATTTTGGGGGGGGGGGGGTCAGCAGCGCTGTGCGTGCCTCACAGGGAGGAATTTACTGTGACGCTGGCAATGCTGACATAGGTATGAGTAACGTTACAGAACCACACATAGTCCACACCACACAGGTCTGCATGCATGCATGATGAAGATGCGCATATTGAAATCATACCTGTCCACCCTCCTGTTTTTCCAGGGATTCTCCCGTATTTCAACCTTCTCTCCCGCCGTCCTCCCGTTAAAATATTTTCCCTTATTTTTCCAGTTTTTTTTTATTTATACAAAATGGCTGCAATTCCCCTCCGTGACGACAGGTGGCAGAAGTGTAGATTAGACCATTAGCACTGAGAAAACTGTCTGGCAAAGTGGGGTTGTTCCCGGAGAGCTCACTCTCGGCCGTGGTTTCTCAGTGTATAATGTATGGTGCTCTCCCTCAACATGCGAGTAGGGTGAGACAACACCATTCTTTAGTCCAAATAATACCCTACTTTATACTATATTATTGTCATTCGTTTAATGTAAAGTCAGTCTTACATTGGCCCTGCTTTAACATTGCATTTACCCATAATCCATTGCTGTATTAGACCCATGTGCCAGTATAACTTTTGTAAGGTAAGGGGTCAGCAGCGCTGCGCGTGCCTCACAGGGAGGAATTTACTGTGACGCTTGCAATACTGACATAGGCTATAGGTATGAGTAACGTTACAGAACCCCACATAGTCCACACCACACAGGTCTGCATGCATGCATGATGAAGACGCACATATTGAAATCATACCTGTCCACTGATAGATTAATATCTAATATCTTCTAAACTCTTCTATCTAAGCTCCTCTGGTCATCTCCCTCATGCTGCATGTGGCCAGTGGGTCGAGTGACGACACCAGCCAGGAATATAAATACATTGACCTGTGTGGCCTCTGTATCCTGGCACAGGCCAGGTTTATACTATGAGGAGAAAACCAGATTCATCTTTAGACTACTACCATATACGACCAAGCCTGTCTGATCATCATTTTTAACCATTGGCTCGCTAAATTTGGAACCCACATAGTAGTTAAGCCATAATTGTGTCATCATTCTAGAGCCTCAGAGCCACGCAGCCCCCATGGAGGGCTGTGGTGTCCAGGACTGTTCCTCTGTGTGATCCTGTGTCAATAAATACCATCGATTGACTTCACCTTCGTCTCCTGGCTCAACATATCAATCAAAGAACTCAGTTTTATACTAACAAATGGAGGCGCTGCTGAGATTGGTTTGGGCCAGATGACAGACGAAGTACACCAAAGAAGCTGTCTGCGGCGCATCTTCAGGATCAGCTGTGGCAGAGAGGGAGGTCGGCAGCAGTATGTGCTGGTCAAAAAGGGCTCTCAGGGGAGAGATGCCTCAGCAGCCCCTCAGACGTCAGAGACCCAGACCACCAGCAGACGACCCTCGTCGTCCTCCGTGGAGACCAACCTACAGGCAGGAGGAGGAGGCAGCTAAGCCCCATATCTCCTCCACCCAGCGAGGCCAAACACAGCAACCTGGTACAGATCATCTACGATGAGAAGGAAGACAGCAGCAGGAGAGACACTGAGGCAGAGCTGAAGAGAGGGGTATCAGTTGGGGAGAGGCAGAGAAGACAGCCAAAGACACTGACGACGCAGACCACCGGAAGAGACATCTTGCCTAAGAACCGCACTCTGGAACGGGGACTTCTCGTTCAAAAAGGAGAACTTTGCCCTGGGAAGGGAGACCTGCATGCACCTCTATTGGGGGTAGGGGGTCTGCGGCGGATGCAACACAGCCAAGGCTGGTTGGTTCGACGTATGATCTACCTCAACCTTTTGGGGGTAGGTGTATCCTAAGTAAGGGAAGGTACTGTATGCATCCGAACGGAAGGGGTGCATCTGAGTAAGAGGGGTTCAGGGTTATATGTAATTATTCTGGAGGTTGCAAATCTGTGTCTCTCTCTCTCTTTTCTCTCTCCCTCTCTCGCTCCCCCCCCTCTTCTCTCTCTCTCTCTCTCTCTCTCTCTCTCTCTCTCTCTCTCTCTCTCTCTCTCTCTCTCTCTCTCTCTCTCTCTCTCTCTCTCTCTCTCTCTCTCTCTCACCTCTCTACCTGTTGTTTAGTTTTCTTATGATGTGTTTAATGGTTGATAATAGGCAGGTATGGTCCATTAATGAACTGTTGTGTTGACATAAATTAAATTAATGTCAAGAGAGGGAATTGATAGATTAATATCTAATATCTTCTAAACTCTTCTATCTAAGCTCCTCTGGTCATCTCCCTCACGCTCATGTGGCCAGTGGGTCGAGTGACGACACCAGCCAGGAATAGAAATACATTGACCTGTGTGGCCTCTGTATCCAGGCACAGGCCATGTTTATACTATGAGGAGAAAACCAGATTCATCTTTAGACTACTACCATATACAGCAGCATCACACCTGGACAAGAGGCAGGGGAACTATGTGAAAATGCTATTCATCGACTACAGCTCAGCATTCAATACCATAGTCCCCTCCAAACTCATCGCCAAGCTCAGGGACCTGGGCTTGAACTATGACCTCTGCCAGTGGGTCTTAGACTTCCTGACGGGCAGACCCCAGGTGGTGAGAGCAGGCAACTGCACCTCCTCATCCATCACCCTCAACATAGTGGCCCCCCAGGGCTGTGTTCTGAGTCCCCTTCTCTACTCCCTGTACACACATGACTGTGTGGCTCAGCGGGAAAACAACACAATCATCAAATTTGCTGACGACACAGTAGTGGTGGGCCTGGTCTCTGCAAACGACGAGAGGGCCTACCTGGAAGAGGTCAAGGTCCTGGCGGGATGGTGCCAGGAGAACAGCCTCTCACTGAATGTCAGCAAAACAAAGGAGATGATTGTGGACTTTAGGAGGTCGGGGGTCAAGGACTACAGCCCCCTCAGCATCGACGGGGCACCGGTTGAGAGAGTGAACAGTTTTAAGTACCTTGGAGCCCATATATCCGAGGACTTGACATGGACCACACACATTGACAGTGTTGTGAAGAAGGCACAACAACGCCTCTACTTCCTCAGGCGCCTAAGGAAGTTCCAAGTCAGTTAGAAGATCCTTAAGAACTTCTACTCATGTACAATAGAGAGCATCCTGACTGGAGAGTGGCACGTTCAGCCGAACGCACAATTGGAGGGGTGAATAAATCTTCACCCCTCCACCCCTACGGGCCTGGCTGGTCGCCAGGTGGCTCCCGTGGAGGGGGGGGTATTGTGAGGGCTGGTTAGGAACTGCATGCTTCCCAACGAGGGGGCGTGCCGAACATTCAGCTCACGCACAAGAGTGGTTGGCAGTTAGCTCGTTGGGAGACTACAAGTACTGCTGACTGCCTTCCACTTATTGCCAGGTCGTTCTGTACACTACCATCTACTGCTGCGTCTCTGGGGTGAGACGTCGTGCCATCTACTGCCCTACTCTCTCTCCGTGGGCCTTGTTCCTGGTGTGAGACATCGTCATCGCTCTCTATGCTTCCACGGGAGGATTCCTATGTTCTCACTCCTTTTTCATGGGTCCTGTTTTTTTTAGTTGTCCGTCGGCAGTGTTCTGTGGTGTGAGACATCGTCATCGCTCTCTATGCTTCCACGGAAGGATTCCTATGTTCTCACTCCTTTTTTCATGGACCCCTGTTTGCTGTGTTGCCCATCGGCAAGTGTTCTGGTGAGTCTGAACAGGACCAGACTCAGAACTTTCATTTCATTCATGGACTCTAGAAGATTCACCTGTGTATATTGAGTTCTCCCTTAAAGGGACAGTGCCGCTTTTTTGTTGTGAATAAATTATGCCCTTGTTTTGGCTAACTCTGATTACCTGTCAGTGTCGTGCAATTGGGGTCGCATTACAATCCCTAACACAAATCAAGTTTCAAAGGGAAACATGTGAATTTGTTGAAAAAAATTTCTATGTAGAGCCCGCACCTTTACATGGTTAAATAGCTCAGACCTTTCTCTACATGAATATACAACTCTAATCAATATAGTGTGCATTCTCAAAATATAATATTAAAAAGTGTTTTGTCCCGACTTTCAAGAATCAGTGATATCTATATATCTGTATGTCATAAATGTCATGATGAATTGAAAATGGGGGACCCTGATTAGATTAGATTAGATTGTACTTTATTGTCATTCTATTTGCATACAACGATATTTGGGACTCAAACCTAAGGTGAAGTAATAAAATCACAAGTAATAAAAGAGAAACATAAAATCCTATACAGAAACATTAAATGCTATACAATAAGACAATGTTACAGTCCTGTACAATATACAAAATAACAACAATATACAGAATAGCAATACACAAATAACAATCACAGTGTCAGACGGTAGTGGGTGGGTGTTGCACTGTGGATATTGCACATCATCAGGATGTTGCACAGTGTGGGAGGAGGGGGAAAGGTGAATTACCCTAGACCAGTCTACCTTTGATGGTCTTAGCAAATATGTGTGCCACCTGTATGGCCAGCCATCAGCTAAGAATGTGAATGATGCAAGATATAAAACATTCTGCATGGCATCATTGGCTTTGCCAGAACTCTCTATGCCCCCAACAAGTGATGCATTGTACCAACACTGCAAAAGGGCAAATTACCAAGCAGCTATAATTGAAAGCTATAATGTGTGCCCCTTCACCTGTTGGCAATGGGTGGCACGTCGAGGATGGGGAGTTAACAGTGACCTGGATGAATACAAATCCGGCCCGTGATAGTGTGTGTGTGTTGACTGCGGTTGCAAACAAGGAACATTTGAGACAGGAATATTCAATATACATACAATACAGAGTAAAATGAGTAAACAGTGAGGTGTGTGGAGAGATCAGTGTCAAACTGATCACAACAGTATTAGTTTATGTATATGTACGTGTGTTTCATTAAGTGAAAGAATAAATAGTTTAAAACATATTCTGGATCTGGAACTGAATTATTATACGATGCAAAGAGATTTGCACTACAATTCATACCTCATTGCACCTTACCCTAAGTTGTACCTCATCCCATTTCTGCATTGTACTATATACTGTATTGTATTGTATTGTTTACATACTTTTGACCATCTAATTTATACTTTTTATCTATTTTTATCTAGCACACTCCCAGGAGCTCATACAGAAAAAAGCATTTCATGGAAAAGTATTCTGTATTTTTTACTATGACAACTAATAATGAAACTTGATGCACGCCACCATGTTTTTCCAGGGGTTAGTCCAGGGGTCAGCAACCTTTACTATCAAACAAGCCACTTTTCCCCCCTCCCACAAAATAAAATGCTCAGGGAGCCGCACAACCTATTTACCCTTAAAATGAAGATAACACAGTGTATAACCTTTTATATATCCCCAAGCATACCCCACATTTAGCATAAAACGCCTGACAATTGCATACACAAAGTAATTTGCGATTTATTATACTTCATACTTATAGCACACAGTTTTTGTTGCATAAAGCGGTGGCGCTGGTAAGACCGGCCGCCGTTCTGTTAGCTCCGTCGAGACTGTGCTCACTTTTGTTAATTTTTATAGTTTTAAGAGTTTTATTTGCACCAACTGTTGGTGCATTAAATGTGTATGACCGTCAGTCACTCATTGACTGACGGTCTTGTTCCTGGTGTGAGACATCGTCATCGCTCTCTATGCTTCCACGGGAGGATTCCTATGTTCTCACTCCTTTTTCATGGGTCCTGTTTTTTTTAGTTGTCCGTCGGCAGTGTTCTGTGGTGTGAGACATCGTCATCGCTCTCTATGCTTCCACGGAAGGATTCCTATGTTCTCACTCCTTTTTTCATGGACCCCTGTTTGCTGTGTTGCCCATCGGCAAGTGTTCTGGTGAGTCTGAACAGGACCAGACTCAGAACTTTCATTTCATTCATGGACTCTAGAAGATTCACCTGTGTATATTGAGTTCTCCCTTAAAGGGACAGTGCCGCTTTTTTGTTGTGAATAAATTATGCCCTTGTTTTGGCTAACTCTGTTTACCTGTCTGTGTCGTGCAATTGGGGTCGCATTACAATCCCTAACACAAATCAAGTTTCAAAGGGAAACATGTGAATTTGTTGAAAAAAATGTCTATGTAGAGCCCGCACCTTTACATGGTTAAATAGCTCAGACCTTTCTCTACATGAATATACAACTCTAATCAATATAGTGTGCATTCTCAAAATATAATATTAAAAAGTGTTTTGTCCCGACTCTCAAGAATCAGTGATATCTATATATCTGTATGTCATAAATGTCATGATGAATTGAAAATGGGGGACCCTGATTAGATTAGATTAGATTGTACTTTATTGTCATTCTATTTGCATACAACGAGATTTGGGACTCAAACCTAAGGTGAAGTAATAAAATCACAAGTAATAAAAGAGAAACATAAAATCCTATACAGAAACATTAAATGCTATACAATAAGACAATGTTACAGTCCTGTACAATATACAAAATAACAACAATATACAGAATAGCAATACACAAATAACAATCACAGTGTCAGACGGTAGTGGGTGGGTGTTGCACTGTGGATATTGCACATCATCAGGATGTTGCACAGTGTGGGAGGAGGGGGAAAGGTGAATTACCCTAGACCAGTCTACCTTTGATGGTCTTAGCAAATATGTGTGCCACCTGTATGGCCAGCCATCAGCTAAGAATGTGAATGATGCAAGATATAAAACATTCTGCATGGCATCATCGGCTTTGCCAGAACTCTCTATGCCCCCAACAAGTGATGCATTGTACCAACACTGCAAAAGGGCAAATTACCAAGCAGCTATAATTGAAAGCTATAATGTGTGCCCCTTCACCTGTTGGCAATGGGTGGCACGTCGAGGATGGGGAGTTAACAGTGACCTGGATGAATACAAATCCGGCCCGTGATAGTGTGTGTGTGTTGACTGCGGTTGCAAACAAGGAACATTTGAGACAGGAATATTCAATATACATACAATACAGAGTAAAATGAGTAAACAGTGAGGTGTGTGGAGAGATCAGTGTCAAACTGATCACAACAGTATTAGTTTATGTATATGTACGTGTGTTTCATTAAGTGAAAGAATAAATAGTTTAAAACATATTCTGGATCTGGAACTGAATTATTATACGATGCAAAGAGATTTGCACTACAATTCATACCTCATTGCACCTTACCCTAAGTTGTACCTCATCCCATTTCTGCATTGTACTATATATATACTGTATTGTATTGTATTGTTTACATACTTTTGACCATCTAATTTATACTTTTTATCTATTTTTATCTAGCACACTCCCAGGAGCTCATACAGAAAAAAGCATTTCATGGAAAAGTATTCTGTATTTTTTACTATGACAACTAATAATGAAACTTGATGCATGCCACCATGTTTTTCCAGGGGTTAGTCCAGGGGTCAGCAACCTTTACTATCAAACAAGCCACTTTTCCCCCCTCCCACAAAATAAAATGCTCAGGGAGCCGCACAACCTATTTACCCTTAAAATGAAGATAACACAGTGTATAACCTTTTATATATCCCCAAGCATACCCCACATTTAGCATAAAACGCCTGACAATTGCATACACAAAGTAATTTGCGATTTATTATACTTCATACTTATAGCACACAGTTTTTGTTGCATAAAGCGATGGCGCTGGTAAGACGGGCCGCCGTTCTGTTAGCTCCGTCGAGACTGTGCTCACTTTTGTTAATTTTTATAGTTTTAAGAGTTTTATTTGCACCAACTGTTGGTGCATTAAATGTGTATGACCGTCAGTCACTCATTGACATTGGATTAAGAAAAACGTACCGACTGGATTGCTCTCTGGATCGGATTGCTGAACAACAACAGTGGCCAGCGGAGATCCTTTGTTGCGGCCGACGCAAGGAAAAGGGGAGACGGCGAGGAAGGAGAGCTGGGGTCCGAAACGGATTGAGATCCAGGCGACACAGAACCACATTGCCCAGCATATTGTTGGCCAATGTGCAATCAATAGGAAACAAACTGGATGACATGAGAGCACGGATTCAATTCCAGAGGGACATTCGGGACTGCAACGTCCTCTGTTTCACCGAGACTTGGTTGACTCCGGACATCCCAAACCATGCAATAGAACCGGCAGATCACTTCTTCGTTCTCCGCAAGGACCGAACGGCAGAAGAATCACTAAAGACGAGAGGAGGCGGCATAGCTTTCATGGTAAACAAGGAGTGGTGCGATCCAGGCAATGCAAAGGAATTGTCGAACCACTGCTCCCCAGACCTGGAGTTTATCACCATCAAATGCCGACCCTTCTTTCTCCCAAGGGAGTTAACGTCCATCATCATGATCGGAGTGTACATCCCACCACAAGCAAACACTGGGGCCGCACTCTCGAAGCTACACGACGAGGTAAACAAACTACAGATAGCTAACGTTGACGCTGCCATTTTGGTAAAAGGTGTTGCCGAATTTCTATCAGCATGTGACCTGTCCCAACAGAGGCGAGAACATATTAGACCATGTATACTCGCAATTTAAGAACGGGTACAAGGCACAGGCTCTTAGTCCATTCGGCAAATCGGACCACGCCGCCATCTTTCTTTTGCCAAAGTATAAACAGAGTCTTAAGCGCACGCCGGTAGTATCGCGAGAGGTTAATCATTGGACTGTGACGTCAGAGGAGACACTCCAAGCTGCACTTGAAGGCACAGACTGGAGTGTGTTTCGTGATAACACAGCCAACATTAACGAATATACTGAAACGGTGCTTGACTTTGTCTGTACTCTGGTAGAAGAAACAATCCCCTCTACCACACTTAGAATTTACCCAAATCAAAAGCCCTGGGTAGATAAATCCGTCCGTGAGGCTCTGAAAGTGCGCACCTCAGCCTACAACGCCGGGCTTGTGACAGGCAACATGAATGAACACAAGACGGCGAGATACAACGTCAGGAGAGCAGTAATAGAGGAAAAACGGCGTTACAGGGATAAAGTTGACAGGCTGACTCTAGGTATGTGGCAGGGCCTCAGAACGATGACAGATTACAAAGGCACCTCCCTCAAGCTGAACAGTGACATCTCCTTAGCAAATTATCTCAATACCTTCTATGCGAGGTTTGAGGCTGTGAATAACAACACCAGCCTACAAACCACTGCAGTGGAGGGGGGGGGGGGGGGGGGGGGCGCTGCTGATGGAGATTCAGTGTTCAGAATAACAGAACATGAGGTGAGGAGGACCTTAAAGAAAGTGAATATCAGGAAGGCAGCAGGACCGGACGGCATCCCCGGCCGCATCCTAAAAGTCTGTGCCGACCAACCGGCCCCGGTATTCACTGACATATTTAACCTGTCCTTAGAACAGGCTGTCATCCCCACCTGTCTGAAGAAGTCCACTATTATCCCTGTACCCCAAAAATCTACGCCCGCTTGCCTCAACGACTACCGCCCTGTAGCCCTCACCTCCATAGCCATGAAGTGCTTTGAGAAGCTAGTGAAGGGCTACATCTGTTCCTCCCTCCCCATCAACCTGGACCCCCTGCCATTTGCATACCGCCCCAACAGGTCCACGGAGGACGCCATAGCCCATGTGCTGCACATGGCAGCATCACACCTGGACAAGAGGCAGGGGAACTATGTGAGAATGCTATTCATCGAGTACAGCTCAGCATTCAATACCATAGTCCCCTCCAAACTCATAGCCAAGCTCAGGGACCTGGGCTTGAACTATGACCTCTGCCAGTGGGTCTTGGACTTCCTGACGGGTAGACCCCAGGTGGTGAGAGCAGGCAACTGCACCTCCTCATCCATCACCCTCAACATAGGGGCCCCCCAGGGCTGTGTTCTGAGTCCCCTCCTCTACTCCCTGTACACACATGACTGTGTGGCTCAGCGGAACAACAACACAATCATCAAATTTGCTGACGACACAGTAGTGGTGGGCCTGATCTCTGCCAACGATGAGAGGGCCTACCTGGAAGAGGTCAAGGTCCTGGCGGGATGGTGCCAAGAGAACAGCCTCTCCCTGAACGTCAGCAAAACAAAATAGATGATTGTGGACTTCAGGAGGTCGGGGGTCAGGGACTACAGCCCCCTCAACATCGACAGGGCACCGGTTGAGAGAGTGAACAGTTTCAAGTACCTCGGAGTCCACATATCCGAGGACTTGACATGGACCACACACATTGACAGTGTTGTGAAGAAGGCACGGCAACGCCTCTACTTCCTCAGGCGCCTAAGGAAGTTCCAAGTCAGTCAGAAGATCCTTAAGAACTTCTACTCATGTACAATAGAGAGCATCCTGACTCGCAATATCACCTCCTGGTTTGGGAATAGCACCGCACAAGACCGTAGCAGACTACAGAGAGTGGCACGTTCAGCCAAACGCACAATTGGAGGGGGGCTTCCCCCTCAGGGATACAGTTGACCGGCTGACTCTAGGTATGTGGCAGGGCCTCAGAACGATGACAGATTACAAAGGCCTTGTTTGTTTGTTTGTTTGTTTGTTTGTTTGTTTGTTTGTTTGTTTGTTTGTTTGTTTGTTTGTTTGTTTGTTTGTTTATTAACACAGTTAAACAGAAGTAAAAACAATACATAATAAGTTATAACGATTGTGAAGGAGAAGTTAGAAGCCTAGAGGCTTATCAAGAACTTCCCCTGTTTTATAAAATCAAACATACAAAAATACAAAAATATGCATATTATAAAATACCAGAATACATTAAAAAGATTTGTGTTAATACAAACATACATACACACAGTACATACATGCATATACTATTACTGTGTACATAATAATATATAACAACCCACCCATCCTCTTGGTTTTAGTTAGTAGCCTAGCTGCCACGTTTTGAATTAATTGGAGTCGTTCTGTGTTTTTTTTTGGTAGGCCGGTGAGGAGTGCATTACAGTAGTCAAGTCGGCTTGAGATAAAGGCATGGATCAGTTTTTCAGCGTCTTTTTGATTTATAAACGGCCGTACCGTAGCTATGTTTCTAAGGTGGAAAGATTATGTTTTTGTCACCTTGTTTATGTGTGATTTAAAGCTTAGGTCTGAGTCTATTATAACACCAAGCCTTGTAACTTCGGGTTTGATCCAAGGAGTAAGTAGCCCCATATTCCTCTGTAACATTTCTCTTTTTGTTATAGGACTGACTAGGATTTCAGTTTTGTCCTCATTTAATTTTAGGAAGTTGTTCGTCATCCATTTATTATTATTATTTATTGCTAAGAGACAGGTGGAAATGGAGTTAACACATCAAGTGCCGTTCAGCAGGGGGCACTGTGGGCCATCAGTGCCAATGCTGTGTTCAATGCCGTGTTTGCAGTGCTAACATTATATTAAATATTATAGCTATGGATCTAATAACGTTGTCGATTGTCAGTTTCTTCTGGTCAACATGCAAAAAACTAAATTCTTTCATCCGTACATTTCCGTTTTATACCGTGGTGAATATGAGTATAGTTTGAGTAATCCCAGGAAAAGACGCGAACACAGTGTTTTAGTGAAATTCACTAAACACGTTGCCATTCCTCGCTTGGATCAACAAACAATCTGAAATCAACGCTAGATTATCGGTATCATCTTTCATCATGCACGCATGAAAGGGGGTTTGGAGTGGGGCGCCCCTCCGTGCTGTGATTACCAGTGATGCCAGTAACTAGTTACTAAGTAACTAGTTACTCTAATCTGATAACTTTTTTCAGTAAATAGTCATCTAACTTGTTACTTTTTACAAGCCAGTAATCTGATTACAGTTACTTTTCCAAGTGGCTGTGCATTACTATTTAATTACTATCTCATAATGCTGATGATAAGAGTGCCTGAGCAGTGGATAGCTGTGACCTAATATGGCCTGATGGCTGATGACGTCTCATGATGACCTGTCTGAGCAGCCAATCATGATTTATGACATTATGCACTTTCAATAAAGCATTATTTAAAAAAAACTGTTGTCATTCTTATGTTGTTGTTATGGTTTGACACCGACCCCAAACGCAACGACACAAGAGAGTAGGATTCAGAGTTGCCAAAAACAAGGGCTTGTTTATTAAGACTAAATAAACAGCACAGACTTGGAAGAGTTCAAACAAAGACTGGAATACAAGCAAGGATGAATGTTGCTGCTCTGCAGCTTCTCCCGGGATGGTAGTCAGGGGAAGCAGACGCTGACGTCAGAGCCACTCTGCAGACTTCTCTCGGCAGAATCTCCGAGGTGGTTGCGGGACCGAGAGAGAGAGAGGGAGCGAGTTAACTCAGAGTGCAGGTGGAACAGAGCAGGTGAACAGGAGAGGTGACTTGTACCCGAAAACAGAGTTATCCAAGTGACTGAATCTTCGGTGTAAATACACACTGTGAGTAACGTTCCAAACACAATCCCAAGTGATAGATATCTTCGGTGCAAAATAAACACTGTGAGCGAAGTCCCAAAATACAAATCCAATGTGATAATATCTTCGGTGTGTAAACACACAGTGGGAGATGTTAGGCCAAAATATTATCCCAATGAAACAATCCAAAAAAGGCTAAACGCTGGGTGAGTGACTGTCTGATAAAAAGCTGGAAATCTTCAGTGTTATATAACACACGAAAAACGGAATAAAAAACTCACCCAGGCGTTGTGCGTAAAGAGCGTTGGAACAGAATGGAGCGAGCGCGTCGCCTCGGGGAAAGGGTGTCCAAGAGGAATGCTTCTTGAATATCCTGGAGGCAAAGCACAGGGAAACAACAGCAGGCAGCAGGAACGGCGAATGCAACTGAAATATCAAAACGATCCAACAAAACTTGAATGGGGAAACGGGGTATAAATAATACGGGAATGCTTAATTGACAAGCAGTGACAGCTGAGGGATGTGATTGATAAGCGTGTGGACGGGGGAAAACCAATCAACGACGTCTCTGGGAAGAAGCGTGTGAATAGGGGAATGAAATGATTAACAGAAAACAAATGGAAACAGAGCGAGTAGGCTTAAAGGAAAAGAGCGAGTAAGTGAGCAAAGGACAAAAACCTCACAGTACCCCCCCCTCCACGGGAGCCACCCGGCGACCAGGCCGACCCGGCTCATCAGGATGGGCACGATCGAAGTCAGTGATCAAGCCGGGATCCATGATGAGCTGCCGGGAGACCCAGCTACGCTCCTCAGGGCCGTAACCCTCCCAGTCCACCAGGTATTGGAACCCCCGGCCCCGCCGACGAACGCCCATCAACCGGCGGACCTGCCACTGGGGGTGACCATCCACCAACACGGGAGGCGGAGGGTCAGGAGCTGGAGGCATAAGGGGACTGAGGGAGACGGGCTTAACCCGGGAGACATGGAACACGGGGTGAATGTGCATGGACGCAGGAAGTTTCAGGCGTAGGGCCGCCGGACTGAGTACCTTCAGGACCTCGAAAGGTCCGACGAAATGGGGGTTGAGCTTCTTGGCCGAGGACCGAAGCGGGAGGTCCTTTGCGGAGAGCCACACCCTCTGCCCAGGGAGGTAAGTCGGCGCAGGAACCCGGCGCCGGTCGGCACCACGACAGGCGCGCTCAGATGTCCGGAGCAGCGCGGTCCTGGTGATCTCCCAAACTCGTCGGCAGCGGTCGAGGTGGTCCTGCACGGAGGGAACTGCCACTTCCGCCTCCTGTGCGGGGAAAAGAGGGGGTTGGTAGCCCAGGGAAACCTCAAATGGTGAGAGGCCGGTGGCGGAACTGACCATTGAATTGATGGAGTATTCAACCCAGGGAAGGAAACGGCTCCAGGATGCCGGTCTCTTGGCTGCCACACACCGAAGAGCTGACTCCACGCTCTGGTTCATCCTCTCCGTCTGTCCGTTAGTCTGGGGATGATAACCAGAGGAAAGACTGACCGTCGCCCCCAATCCCTTGCAAAAGGCCCGCCATACCTGGGAGGTGAACTGGGGCCCCCGGTCAGAGACGATGTCCTGGGGAAACCCATGAAGGCGGAAAACGTGGTGAGTCAGGAGGTCCGCCGTCTCGGCCGCCGAGGGAAGCTTGGAAAGGGCCACGAGGTGAACCCCCTTGCTGAATCGATCCACCACGGTCAGAAGGCAAGTGTTCCCCTGGGAGGAGGGAAGACCTGTGACGAAGTCTAGCGCCACATGTGACCAAGGACGGCTTGGAACGGGAAGTGGCTGTAAGAGCCCGGAGGGTGCCTGGTGTGAGGCCTTGCTGCGGGCACAGACCGCGCAGGCCAATACGAACTCCTTGACGTCGTTCCGCATGGTGGGCCACCAGAAATGACGAGCCAGGAAGGAGAACGTGCGATGGACGCCAGGGTGGCAGGCGAACCGGCTGGTATGGCCCCAAAGCAGTACCCGGGACCGGACAGAGTCGGGGACGAAGAGACGATGAATAGGAACGTTGCTTGGAGCACGCTGGAAGCGTAGGGCACGTCTAACCACACCCTCGATGCCCAAGGTGATGGCTCCAACCACTCGGGCCTCCGGGAGGATGGTAGGGTCCTCAGAGGGTGGAGCCCCCTTGGAGTGTAACCGGGACAGGGAGTCGGCCTTCGTGTTGCGGGAACCCGGGCGGAAGGTCAGCGAGAAGTCGAACCGACTGAGGAAACTGGCCCATCTCGCCTGCCGACCGTTGAGGCGCCTGGAAGCGCGGATGAACGTCAGGTTCTTGTGGTCCGTCCAGATGGTAAAAGGCTCCTCGGCTCCCTCTAGCCAATGACGCCACTCCTCCAACGCAGCCACGACCGCCAGCAGCTCCCGATTGCCGGTGTCGTAGTTCCTCTCGGCAGGGAGGAAACGACGCGAGTAGAAGGCGCACGGATGCACCTTCTGGTCCGAAAGAGAACGTTGGGATAGGACAGCGCCCAGTCCAGTATCCAAGGCGTCCACCTCCACAATGAACTGTCTCTTGGGGTCAGGGTGGAGCAGGATAGGGGCGGAAGTGAACCTCTTCTTGAGGGAGCGGAACGCAGCACATGCCGCTGGGGACCAGTCGAACGGCAGAGCGGGGGAAGGTCAGCTTGGTAAGTGGCTCCGCCACTTGACTGTAGTTCCGGATGAACCTTCGGTAGAAGTTGGCGAACCCGAGGAAACTCTGTAACTCCTTCCGAGTGGTGGGTTCAGGCCAATCCTCCACAGCTTGGATCTTGCGAGGATCCGCTCGGGTCAAGCCCTTCTCAACGATGAAGCCCAGGTAGTCGACGGAGTCGGAGTGGAAACGGCACTTCTCCGCCTTGACGAAGAGCCGATTGTGGAGGAGGCGCTCCAGCACACGGCGGACATGCTGGATGTGTTCCTCGAGGGTCCTGGAGAAGATGAGGATGTCGTCCAGGTACACCACCACGAACACCTCCAGCATGTCACGAAGGACGTCGTTCATGAGTGCCTGGAATACCGCCGGGGCGTTGGTGAGGCCGAACGGCATCACTAGGTACTCGTAGTGGCCCCTGGGGGTCTTGAAGGCGGTCTTCCACTCATCGCCCTCACGGATACGGACAAGATGGTAGGCACTCCGGAGGTCCAGCTTGGTGAAGACGGAGGCCTGGGTCAGTGGCTCGAAGGTGGAGTTCATGAGAGGTAGCGGGTACTTGTTCTTGATGGTGATCTCGTTGAGCTGGCGATAGTCGATGCAGGGTCGCAGGTCCCCATCCTTCTTACCAACAAAGAAGAAACCGGCCGCCACCGGGGAGGAGGAAGGCCGAATGAGTCCTGCTTCCAATGACTCAGAGATGTAGAGATCCATCGCCTTCTTCTCCGGAACGGTCAGACTGTAGAGGCGGCTGCCGGGAAGGGGAGCCCCTTGGCGGAGGTCGATGGCGCAGTCATAGGGGCGGTGAGGTGGAAGGGCCTGAGCCCTGGATTTACTGAAAACCTCCAAGAGGTCGTGGTACTCGGGAGGTATGGACGAGAGGTCCGGAGGCGACTCACCAGCGGGCCTCCGGGGCGGGGGACAGGACGCCGCCTGCAGACACAGGGCGTGACAGGAGGAGCTCCAGCCCTTGATGGTACCGGAGGACCAGGCGATGTGGGGCTCGTGCAGCGCAAGCCAGGGCCTACCCAGGACCACCGGGACAAGGGGGGATTGGGTGATGAGGAACTGGATTCTCTCGACGTGGTTCCCAGCGATGGTCAGCACGACTGGGCCGGTGCGTTGAGAGATGTCGGCCAGGCGGTGTTGGTCCAACGAAAAGATCTCCAAGGGCCTCACAAGGTCCTCAAGTGGAATGTTGGCTCGGGTAGCAAACTCGAAGTCGAGGAAATTCTCGTCTGCCCCAGAGTCGATGAGGGCCTCCACCGTGGCTCGTTGGTCCCCCCAGGCCAGGGTGACGCTCATCAGATGGTCAGGTGGTGCGCGGCTCTGGGAATGGGAAAAACGGCTCACCAGGATTTCCCGGGGTCTCGGCGAGCCTGATCTTTTGGCCGGGTGGGGCAGTCGGCGATTCGGTGTCCCTCCCTTCCGCAGTAGAGGCAGAGACCGGACCTGAGCCTTGCCTCACGCTCCGCCTGGCTCAGATGAGAGCGTCCCAGCTGCATGGGTTCCTCCTCGCGAGCCGAACGGGAGGACCCGCTACCACCAGTTGTGTTGAGGACAGGGCGTCCAGGAGTAACGTCATGCGTCCGGGGAATCCGGGGTACCTCAGGAGGTAACAGTCGGGTCCTCTCGCGCCTTCTCTCCTGGAGGCGTCCGTCGATGCGTATGACGAGGCTAAACAGGTCCTCGAGGGAGTCGGGCACCTCCCGGGTAGCGAGCTGGTCCCGGACTGCGTCACTGAGCCCCCTCAAGAAGGTTAGGCGAAGTGCAGGGTCGTTCCATCCACTCTCCACCGCCGCCAGTCGGAACTCCAGGACGTAGTCAATTACCCTGCCGCTCCCCTGTCGGAAGGTCCCCAACCGGGCTCCAGGGTCCAGACCTCGGGCTGGATGGTGGAACACTCTGCGGAGCTCCGCCACGAAGTCTGGATAGGAGAAAACAAAATCTGCATCCATTGCCCAGGAGGAAGTGACCCACTGGGCAGCATGGCCTGAAAGCAAGTTCGTCATATAGGCCACTTGGGACCCTCTAGCAGTAAAACGGCTTGGTTGATGACGGAAAACCAACTCACATTGCATGATGAATGTGGCACACTCCTCGGGATTGCCGTCGAACAGCCGTGGGACGGAGAGACGGGGTTCCCGAGGTGCGGGATCTGCTGGGGCTGCGGGGAATGCTCCTGAAGGATGTGAGGGAAGTAAAGCATTAACGGTGTCGCTCAGCGAGTGAAGCTGAACGAGAATACCAGATTGTTGTCTCGCCAGAGCGGCCAGTGACCCTTGAATAGGCAGGACCTGTTCCCTGAGATCCTGCACCGCAGCCGCAGCCCTCTCTAGTTGGTGGCTGTGATCCTTGGTCAACTCGACTTGAATAGCAAGTGCGGTTCTGACCCTCTCTGTGTCGGCTGGGGTCGTCATTTTGGTTGGATCGTAATGTTATGGTTTGACACCGACCCCAAACGCAACGACACAAGAGAGTAGGATTCAGAGTTGCCAAAAACAAGGGCTTGTTTATTAAGACTAAATAAACAGCACAGACTTGGAAGAGTTCAAACAAAGACTGGAATACAAGCAAGGATGAATGTTGCTGCTCTGCAGCTTCTCCCGGGATGGTAGTCAGGGGAAGCAGACGCTGACGTCAGAGCCGCTCTGCAGACTTCTCTCGGCAGAATCTCCGAGGTGGTTGCGGGACCGAGAGAGAGAGAGGGAGCGAGTTAACTCAGAGTGCAGGTGGAACAGAGCAGGTGAACAGGAGAGGTGACTTGTACCCGAAAACAGAGTTATCCAAGTGACTGAATCTTCAGTGTAAATACACACTGTGAGTAACGTTCCAAACACAATCCCAAGTGATAGATATCTTCGGTGCAAAATAAACACTGTGAGCGAAGTCCCAAAATACAAATCCAATGTGATAATATATTCGGTGTGTAAACACACAGTGGGAGATGTTAGGCCAAAATATTATCCCAATGAAACAATCCAAAAAAGGCTAAACGCTGGGTGAGTGACTGTCTGATAAAAAGCTGGAAATCTTCAGTGTTATATAACACACGAAAAATGGAATTGGATCAAAGACAGTCATAAAAAACTCACCCAGGCGTTGTGCGTAAAGAGCGTTGGAACAGAATGGAGCGAGCGCGTCGCCTCGGGGAAAGGGTGTCCAAGAGGAATGCTTCTTGAATATCCTGGAGGCAAAGCACAGGGAAACAACAGCAGGCAGCAGGAACGGCGAATGCAACTGAAATATCAAAACGATCCAACAAAACTTGAATGGGGAAACGGGGTATAAATAATACGGGAATGCTTAATTGACAAGCAGTGACAGCTGAGGGATGTGATTGATAAGCGTGTGGACGGGGGAGAACCAATCAACGACGTCTCTGGGAAGAAGCGTGTGAATAGGGGAATGAAATGATTAACAGAAAACAAATGGAAACAGAGCGAGTAGGCTTAAAGGAAAAGAGCGAGTAAGTGAGCAAAGGACAAAAACCTCACAGTTGTGGCAGCAGCAGGGGGGACGACGACTTCGTAACCTAGTTACTTTCAAAGTAACTAAGTTACTTTGATAATCAAGTAATCAGTAAAGTAACTAGATTACTTTTTAAAGGAGTAATCAGTAATCAGATAATTTTTACAAGTAATCTGTGGCATCACTGGTGATTAATAGCAACGGGACACACCACACACACATACCACACAGACACGCTTCGATCGCGGGAAAGAAAATATCGGATCAAAGCAAGATTGGTAATATATAGTCCTTACCTTGTCTCTGATGTACTGCAAGAAGAAGAATCCAATTATCTGATCGCCATTCAAAATTTCCACAGCGATCCTGTCTCCGACGTTATCCAGCATTGGACATGAACGGGCGGGCGGGGACAGTTGTCGATGCCATCCTTATAAGCGCTTGTTTTGCCGGAGTGTTTAGAACCCGCCACGCCACCCGCCCCCGCAGCTCGGCCGAGAAAACAAACCACATCGTTCCAAATGGAGTGCAATAGCGGCCGCAAGGCATTAGGCGGCGGTATTGGCCGTTTGCGATCTCAGACACATTCTGGACAGCATGCACAAGGTGCCTCGATGGATTATGAATGGCAATAGCGAATAAAATAAATAACGAAACAGAATCGTAGATTTACGTTAACGGCACCCAATGTGTTAATAGCTGTGCGATCATTTGGTTCAGCGGAGATGTACAATTGTGTGTCATCTGCGTAACTATGGAAACATACATTGTGTTTTCTAATGATGTCTCAGAGTGGCAGCATGTATAGTGAGAATAATAATGGACCAAGGCAGCTCCCCTGTGGAACTCCGAAGTAGGTGTCATGTTTCTCAGAAGAATGATCTCCAAGCCTAACGTAATATTTTCTCCCTTTGATATATGTTCTGAACCAGTCAATTAATACATAGTCAGAAAGACCAGGGATACCTATTTAGTCTAGCCAACTAAAATGTTGACACTTGGCATGATGTACAGGTCAGAGGTCAGAGATTGTTCTCTCATCCTAACGCTCGCTGACATAAGTACTAAACATCTAAAATACTGCTGTGCTGAAGCACTTTGTTTTTCACCCCTTTTCTTATCAACCGTATCGAACCATTTAAACATCTAAAATACGGGGTGTCTATTTTATGTGTTTCTGCCAATTTCTTGACTTTGTCTATTTTGCTGCTGTCTATTTTATGCTTATTTTATGCCTAATTATATGTCTGCCTTTTATGCATTGCTCTTGATCTGCCAATTTTGTCTTTTCTTTACCGCTGTGAAGCACTTTGAGCTGCAATTCTTGTATGAAAGGTGCTATACAAATAAAGTGTATTATTATTATTATTAAGGTCCCAAGTGAACTTAGACCTGTCTAATTGTATCAATGGTTTTATCTTCAAAGAAAACTCTACCCAAATCCTTCAACAACAACAACAACAACAACAACAACAACAACAACAACAACAACAACAACAACAACATGAACATAATTGGAGTTACAAGGTTTTGTACGCCCACGTCTCAGTCGAAACACACTGTTTGAGGAGAAAACATCATCAGCTACAGTTACACTCGCGCGTTCCAGTGCAATTTGAATCATCTGGTCACGCCAGGAGCTCATCGATAGGCAGGTTTTGTTTATGCGGTGATCGAATGAACCACGTGGATTCTGAGAGCCCAGTGTTTGGCACATTCAAGCCTCACCACTCCAGTTGCTTGGTGCAATTTAAGCCATATAGAGCCACTAGGGCCAGAACGGCTGAACGTCTGAACAGTGAGGTAGTGAGGTAGCAGGTAAATGATAAATGCCAATTGGATTGGAGTGGAGTGAGAGGCGGAGTCACAGAGTTGGAGAGAAGAAGTGGGGACAGAATGGGTTGGAGAGTGATAGGCAACCTTCGGAACGAAGAAGCCACCTGATGATGATGAATTGCTGGAGAGCTAATGACTGATGAACTTGAGAACTGTTAGGACTATCTGACTCAGGGGCGGATTTAGGATTGTAGGAGATCCGGGACTTAGCCCAGATAGGTGCCCGCTTTAGCGGGCACGGATTTTTTTTTACTTCGACACCACAACCTTTAACTTATACCACCACCTTAAAGCGGACAAAAGGCAGTAGAGAACACTTAAATTCACACCCTTTAATTAATGAAGCAAACTATAATAATTTATAATAATAATAATAATAATAATAATAATAATAATAATAATAATAATAATAATAATAATAATAATAATAATAATAATAATAATAATAATAATAATAATAATAATAATAATAATAATAATAATAATAATAATAATAATAATAATAATAATAATAATAATAATAATAATAATAATAATAATAATAATAATAATAATAATAATAATAATAATAATACACTGTTTGTATAGCACCTTTCATACAAGAATTGCAGCTCAAAGTGCTTCACAGCAGTACAAAAAGACAGGCATAAAATGAGCACAACATTGGCAGATCAAGAGCAATGCATAAAGTGCAGACATAAAGCATAAAATAGATAGCAGTAAAATAGACAAAGTCAAGGTAAGACATAGAACATTAAATCACATCGTTTTTCATATTGAGATCTAAGATCTAGGGTTAACTCGCCGAACGTTGAGCGCCAGGACCCCCGAAAACCGAGTATAGTCGGGTTTTCATCGTTGTTTCTTTTATTCGATATTTCCATTCATAAAGACATGCCGGCAGCCTGTGTTATCACTGGGGATGGGTCTGAGATCTCAAAAGTCCAATACCGCCGCCTAACACCTTGCGACCGCTATTGCACTCCATTTGAAACGATGTGGCTTGGTGTCTGTCATTTTGGAAATGACACCAGACCACCCTGAAACTACACTCATATTCACGACGGTATAAAACGGAAATGTATGGATGGAAAAATGATCTGTTTTTTGCATCTTGACCGGAAGAAACTCAATGACAATCGACTATATTATTAGATCCATAGCTATAATATATAATATAGCTTTAGGCCTGCAAACACAGCCACGTATCCCCATGTTAAAAGGCGCTGGCCTTTCAACAGTAACAGTAAACAGCGCCATCTAGCGCTGAAAGTGTTAATATGTGTCTTTGTTTACGGTTTGATTATCACTGATACAAAGTAAAATAGTGCAGTGCAATAAAATAGTTAGTAAAATAGAAAATGCAATAGTGCATTGCAATGAAATAGTTATCATCGTATTTTTTCGGCAGGCCGGTAAGGAGTGCATTACAGTAGTCAAGTCGGCTTGAGATAAAGTCATGGATCTGGTTTTCAGTGTCCTTTCGGCTTTTGATTTATAAATGGCCGTACTTTAGCTATGTTTCTAAGGTGGAAGAATTATGTTTTTGTCAACTTGTTGATTGTGATTTAAAGCTTAGGTCTGAGTCTACCATAACACCAAGACTGTGAGGTTTTGCCCGCTGCTCACCTCCTTTTCTCTGTTTCTTTAAGCCTATACTGTTTATTTTCCCTTCTCACTCACTCTCTCTAGCCCCCACCCTCTCGTTCTTTACCCTCAGTGGCCACACCTGTTCGATTATCTATTATCTCTCGCACCTGTGGTGGCAGGCTAATTAGTCCCCCTGTGGGCTTTAAATACCAGGGCGCTTCCCCTCGTTTCGGCGTGGGGTCGTGTTGTATACTTGCCGAGTCATATTCTCTAAACATCTAGACTCTTTCGGGAGATCCTCTGTCTGCCTATGCTGTTCCATTCTCCGGCGTCGAGATGTTTGCTCCAGCCTTCGCCAGCTGTCGCCGTTGCCTGTGGGGGAGACTGGTCTGCGCTCCCTGTACTTCCACGGGAGGCACCCCAGCGTTCCACTGCAGACCCCCGCGCAGCTGTTCGTCCTGACGCACATCCAGACCAGCGCAGACGCTCTCCAGTCCTCAGCGCGCAACGCGCATCTTCCAAGGACGCTCGAGCTTGGCACGCTCTCCAGACCAGCGCGCAACGCGCATCTTCCAAGGACGCTCGAGCTTGGCACGCTCTCCAGACCAGCGCGCAACGCGCATCTTCCAAGAACCCTCGAGCTTGGCACGCTCTCCAGACCAGCGCGCAACGCGCATCTTCCAAGGACGCTCGAGCTTGGCACGCTCTCCAGACCAGCGCGCAACGCGCATCGTCCAAGAACCCTCGAGCTTGGCACGCTCTCCAGACCAGCGCGCAACGCGCATCTTCCAAGGACGCTCGAGCTTGGCACGCTCTCCAGACCAGCGCGCAACGCGCATCTTCCAAGAACCCTCGAGCTTGGCACGCTCTCCAGACCAGCGCGCAACGCGCATCTTCTAGACCTTCGTGCTTGGCACACTCCTCCTCGCAGACGCACCCCGACGCGTCTCTCGGTTCCGGTGCGCACTCAAGCAGTGGCGCACCACTCTGTCCTCGGCTCCGACAGTCGGCTACCCGGTGACGACACCTTCGCCACCGCCGCCTGTTCCAGCACCACTCTGTCCTCGGCTCGGACTGCCGGCTCCCCGGTGGCGATACCCTCGCCACCGCCGCCTGTTCCAGCACCACTCTGTCCTCGGCTCGGACAGCCGGCACCCCGCCGCTGCTGTTCCTGAACCATTACGCATACGCCTGGGTGAGTTTTGATTGTGATGTCACTCACCCAGCGTAGTGCCCTTGCCCTCGCCCCGTTGCTGTCCCTGTACCTTTACGCATACGCCTGGGTGAGTTTTGATTGTGATGTCACTCACTCAGCGTAGTGCCCTTGCCCCCGTTCCCGCTGCTGTCCCAGCGTATTGCCTCTGTTTTTGGTTCTCACTTAGAATAGTATTTTTGGACTTTACATCTCCCCCTGTGTGTTTGTCACACGAAGATATTATTACTTTGTTCACTTTGTTATTTGGACTGTTCTGCACCTGCTCTGTTTTTTCCCTTTGTGCATTAACTATCTCCTCTGTCCTGCAGAGCGGCCCAGATGATTTCCACCAGTCCTCCCTGTTCCTTCCTGTTCCCCAGCCCGCCTCCGCGGTCCTCAGTCCCTAGTCCTCTATCCCTAGTTCTCCTAGTCCCTAGTCCTCTATCCCTAGTTCTCCTAGTCCCTAGTCCTCTATCCCTAGTTCTCCTAGTCCCTAGTCCTCTATCCCTAGTTCTCCTAGTCCCTAGTCCTCTATCCCTAGTTCTCCTAGTCCCTAGTCCTCTATCCCTAGTTCTCCTAGTCCCTAGTCCTCTATCCCTAGTTCTCCTAGTCCCTAGTCCTCTATCCCTAGCTTTCCTTGTCCCTAGTCCTCTATCCCTAGCTCTCCTAGTCCCTAGTCCTCTCTCCCTAGTTCTCCTTGTCCCTGGTTACCTAGTCTCTAGTCCTCTGTTCCCAAGGCGTTCCCTTAACCTTCCCTTAGGCGTTCCCTTTACCTTCCCATAGTGTTCCCTTTACCTGTCCACCTCTTAAAGGCACTTTACCTTCCCCTCTTGTGTTATTCCAGTGTTTTGTGTTTTCTCCCTTAAAGGGACAGTGCCCTTTTTCCCTGTTCTAAATAAATATCAGTTTCTTGGCAAACCATCATACCTGTCTTGTGTTGTGCGATTGGGGTCGGTTACAAACCATAACAGTACGACCCCACCAAAATCAACGACCCCAGCCAGCACAGACGGTGTATGTTGAGTTTGCCTTTTTTTTTCTTGTTCCCTCTAGCTCCCCTGTTAGCCCTGTTAGCTTCCTTGTTAGTCCTGTTTAGCTCCCTTGTTAGCCTGTTACTCCCCTGTTTAGCTTGTTAGTCTCCCCGGTTAGCTCCCCTGTTTGCTTCCCGTTTTGCCCTGTTTGACCCCC
The DNA here is from genome assembly GCF_963971535.1 of Notolepis coatsorum. Classification (NCBI taxonomy): domain Eukaryota; kingdom Metazoa; phylum Chordata; class Actinopteri; order Aulopiformes; family Paralepididae; genus Notolepis; species Notolepis coatsorum. The sequence goes on from NC_140170.1 coordinate 29,875,653, forward strand.
CTGTAGCTAGCCATGCCCTGGCAGCTAACCCAGTCCCTCAGCAGAGCCCCTGTCTGCTAGCTTAGCCCCGGCTGCTAGCACAGCCTCTATGTTTATGCAGCCCTTGCTGCTGGCATAGGCCCTGTAGCTAGCCATGCCCTGGCGGCTAACCCAGTCCCTCAGCAGAGCCCCTGTCTGCTAGCTTAGCCCCGGCTGCTAGCACAGCCTCTATGTTTATGCAGCCCTTGCTGCTGGCATAGGCCCTGTAGCTAGCCATGCCCTGGCGGCTAACCCAGTCCCTCAGCAGAGCCCCTGTCTGCTAGCTTTGCCCCGGCTGCTAGCACAGCCTCTATGTTTATGCAGCCCTTGCAGCTGGCATAGGCCCTGTAGCTAGCCAGGCCCAAGCAGCTAACCCGGTCCCTCTGCATGGCCTCCACTTTTTTGTGCAGTTTATCTCACACAGCTAGGACTGTCCTTCCAGCTAGCTTGTTCTCTCATGCTGGTCCAGCCCTGTCTGCCAGCCTAGCTCCGGCAGCTAGCGCAGCCTCTATGTTGATGTAGCAGTACAGCTAGCATAGGCCCTGTAGCTATCAGTGCCCTGGCAGCTACCCTTTCCCTCTGCTAGCCTGGCTCCGGCAGCTTGCGCAGCCTCTATGTTGATGTAGCAGTACAGCTAGCATAGGCCCTGTAGCTATCAGTGCCCTGGCAGCTAACCTTCCCTCTGCTAGCCCTTTCCCGGTGCTACCATGGTTACCCCTTAGCTACCCTGCTTGCCCCTCAGTTCCCCTAGACCAGTTGCTCTAGACCAGTTGCTCTAGACCAGTTCTCTAGACCAGTTCTCTAAACCAGTTCTCTAGACCAGTTCTCTTGCCCAGTTCGCTAGACTAGTTCTCTAGACCCAGTTCCTCTAGACCAGTTCCCCCAGTTGCCCCTCTGCTACCCTAGTTACCCCTCGGCGACCCTGTTTCTTTTGCTGGCCCCACTCTTGTGGTGGCTTCCCCTGCTGGCTTGGCCAGTACCTCTTGTTTTGCCCCCTGCCACTCTGTCTGTATTTGTTTTGGGTCGCCGGGTGGCTCCCGTTGAGGGGGGGGGTACTGTGAGGTTTTGCCCGCTGCTCACCTCCTTTTCTCTGTTTCTTTAAGCCTATACTGTTTATTTTCCCTTCTCACTCACTCTCTCTAGCCCCCACCCTCTCGTTCTTTACCCTCAGTGGCCACACCTGTTCGATTATCTATTATCTCTCGCACCTGTGGTGGCAGGCTAATTAGTCCCCCTGTGGGCTTTAAATACCAGGGCGCTTCCCCTCGTTTCGGCGTGGGGTCGTGTTGTATACTTGCCGAGTCATATTCTCTAAACATCTAGACTCTTTCGGGAGATCCTCTGTCTGCCTATGCTGTTCCATTCTCCGGCGTCGAGATGTTTGCTCCAGCCTTCGCCAGCTGTCGCCGTTGCCTGTGGGGGAGACTGGTCTGCGCTCCCTGTACTTCCACGGGAGGCACCCCAGCGTTCCACTGCAGACCCCCGCGCAGCTGTTCGTCCTGACGCACATCCAGACCAGCGCAGACGCTCTCCAGTCCTCAGCGCGCAACGCGCATCTTCCAAGGACGCTCGAGCTTGGCACGCTCTCCAGACCAGCGCGCAACGCGCATCTTCCAAGGACGCTCGAGCTTGGCACGCTCTCCAGACCAGCGCGCAACGCGCATCTTCCAAGAACCCTCGAGCTTGGCACGCTCTCCAGACCAGCGCGCAACGCGCATCTTCCAAGGACGCTCGAGCTTGGCACGCTCTCCAGACCAGCGCGCAACGCGCATCTTCCAAGAACCCTCGAGCTTGGCACGCTCTCCAGACCAGCGCGCAACGCGCATCTTCCAAGGACGCTCGAGCTTGGCACGCTCTCCAGACCAGCGCGCAACGCGCATCTTCCAAGAACCCTCGAGCTTGGCACGCTCTCCAGACCAGCGCGCAACGCGCATCTTCTAGACCTTCGTGCTTGGCACACTCCTCCTCGCAGACGCACCCCGACGCGTCTCTCGGTTCCGGTGCGCACTCAAGCAGTGGCGCACCACTCTGTCCTCGGCTCCGACAGTCGGCTACCCGGTGACGACACCTTCGCCACCGCCGCCTGTTCCAGCACCACTCTGTCCTCGGCTCGGACTGCCGGCTCCCCGGTGGCGATACCCTCGCCACCGCCGCCTGTTCCAGCACCACTCTGTCCTCGGCTCGGACAGCCGGCACCCCGCCGCTGCTGTTCCTGAACCATTACGCATACGCCTGGGTGAGTTTTGATTGTGATGTCACTCACCCAGCGTAGTGCCCTTGCCCTCGCCCCGTTGCTGTCCCTGTACCTTTACGCATACGCCTGGGTGAGTTTTGATTGTGATGTCACTCACTCAGCGTAGTGCCCTTGCCCCCGTTCCCGCTGCTGTCCCAGCGTATTGCCTCTGTTTTTGGTTCTCACTTAGAATAGTATTTTTGGACTTTACATCTCCCCCTGTGTGTTTGTCACACGAAGATATTATTACTTTGTTCACTTTGTTATTTGGACTGTTCTGCACCTGCTCTGTTTTTTCCCTTTGTGCATTAACTATCTCCTCTGTCCTGCAGAGCGGCCCAGATGATTTCCACCAGTCCTCCCTGTTCCTTCCTGTTCCCCAGCCCGCCTCCGCGGTCCTCAGTCCCTAGTCCTCTATCCCTAGTTCTCCTAGTCCCTAGTCCTCTATCCCTAGTTCTCCTAGTCCCTAGTCCTCTATCCCTAGTTCTCCTAGTCCCTAGTCCTCTATCCCTAGTTCTCCTAGTCCCTAGTCCTCTTTCCCTAGTTCTCCTAGTCCCTAGTCCTCTATCCCTAGTTCTCCTAGTCCCTAGTCCTCTATCCCTAGTTCTCCTAGTCCCTAGTCCTCTATCCCTAGTTCTCCTAGTCCCTAGTCCTCTATCCCTAGCTTTCCTTGTCCCTAGTCCTCTATCCCTAGCTCTCCTAGTCCCTAGTCCTCTCTCCCTAGTTCTCCTTGTCCCTGGTTACCTAGTCTCTAGTCCTCTGTTCCCAAGGCGTTCCCTTAACCTTCCCTTAGGCGTTCCCTTTACCTTCCCATAGTGTTCCCTTTACCTGTCCACCTCTTAAAGGCACTTTACCTTCCCCTCTTGTGTTATTCCAGTGTTTTGTGTTTTCTCCCTTAAAGGGACAGTGCCCTTTTTCCCTGTTCTAAATAAATATCAGTTTCTTGGCAAACCATCATACCTGTCTTGTGTTGTGCGATTGGGGTCGGTTACAAACCATAACAAAGACTTAACTCACTCAAATACAGTTAGCAGCTGGATAGACTACAGATGGAAATTAGCTTCTGCTAAATCTGGTGCAAACATATTTTCATGTAACAATGATTAATTGTCCAAAAAAAAAAAATATATATATATATAATTTCCCTTTATTTTGTTTTAAAAAAAAAATAGATTCAGGGCTTTTCAGAAAACATTCTTGGATTGAGCCCAAGTAGCCACCCCCTAGCCCCACCCCATTCGGACTCTTAATAATAAACACCGTTAGGACTATCTGACTTTTAATAATAAACACTGTTAGGACTATCTGACTCTTAATAATAAACACTGTTAGGACTATCTGACTCTTAATAATAAACACTGTTAGGACTATCTGACTCTTAATAATAAACACTGTTAGGACTATCTGACTCTTAATAATAAACACTGTTAGGACTGTCTGACTCTTAATAATAAACACTGTTAGGACTATCTGACTCTTAATAATAAACACTGTTAGGACTATCTGACTCTTAATAATAAACACTGTTAGGACTGTCTGACTCTTAATAATAAACACTGTTAGGACTGTCTGACTCTTAATAATAAACACTGTTAGGACTATCTGACTCCTAATAATAAAAACTGTTAGGACTGTCTGACTCTTAATAAAAAACACTGTTAGGACTATCTGACTCTTAATAATAAACACTGTTAGGACTATCTGACTCTTAATAATAAACACTATTAGGACTGTCTGACTCTTAATAATAAACACTGTTAGGACTATATTACTCTTAATAATAAACACTGTTAGGACTATCTGACTCTTAATAATAAACACTGTTAGGACTGTCTGACTCTTAATAATAAACACTGTTAGGACTATCTGACTCTTAATAATAAACACTGTTAGTGTTCTGAAGGATCAGATTAAACCGAATATATATATTTATTTATATATATATATTTAATTGTATTTGTATATCCCCTGATATCCCTTGTATATTCCTTGTACAATATGCATTGAATATCCCTTCTAGTCTACTGAACATCCCATAATAGTCTCCATTCTACCATTGGACGAGACCTTGGTGCCAGGTCGCCATACCCCTCAGACCAGGTTCAATCGTACCGCTCAACATGTATGGACAAGTCCTAGTTCCGCGTAGGAATATGTCTACCGCACCACTAATGGTACTATTTGTTCATAGTGCGTATATATACTGCGCTATTAAAGTAGAGCTTTCTTTTAGTCCAGTTCCTTACCCTCCAACAGAGTGACAGACGCAAAAGCCTCCCCGCGAACCACGTGTGGGCAGTAAGGCCAATTCGGCCCAGTATCGGCATTGAGACATCGTGTATATTAATATTTGAATAGTCATATTTGGCACTATATCGTCGAGTTGGACGTATTCTATTAAGCTAATAATAGTCTATTCATATGTAGTGCCTCGTGCGGTAAGAGTTCTATAGTAATCAGCACCCCCATCGTTTCGGGCATCAGCTGGACGCTTATCCAGGGTGGTTGACCCCACGTGAAGCTGCACCCGAGGAGCTCCAGGCCAAAGAGCGAGTGGACCTGTATATTGGATTATTCTACCGACGACGGCTAGCCTTCCCCGGCTTGGATTATGCTTTGAGTACTTTGATTATTCTATGGATAAAGGCCAACACTGCGGTGTGTTGGAAATACCCCCCCCCGGAGAGGACGACAGGTGAGAAGACGCTCTACACGACAAGGTCGCCTCACGTCTCTCCATCGTGGACCGGAGGACGCCGGCCACAGAGAGTCCAACTGCTTTCATCTGTGGATCGAGGATCGCTGGGCACCGGGTCGCACGACTGTGGGCTCTCCCAGGATACCCTCGGCCAGACGGGATACAGCCAGACTCTACCCCCCCCCCCCTCCAGCTGTCCTACAAGCAGTCGGAACCTCCCCCTAGTGTATCCAGCTATATAATCATTCAAGTATCATTGCTATTGTTCCCTAAATATTCCAGGTTGTATATTTGCTTCCTGCGCAATCAGAGATTGGACATTCGATATTGATCTACCTACGAATACTCATTTGCCATAAAAGTGCATACTATTTCAAATCATAAATGTAATTAAGTGATCGTTGTACATACCTTTTGCTATGTATTATTAATAAACGCAGACTTTCGACTTGGTACATTTGTGTTGGATCCGTTTCATCAGGTGGGAGTGTTTATCATAATTATTTATACCTAGTACTGGGTGGCCAGAGTCTAAAGTACAAGAGGTAGTGGTAGTAAGTATCTAACAATACAGTCAGGGAATTGTACCCCTCAGTTACAATTGGTCCTTCGAGCCGGAGGGTAATCAGTGTAATATTAATATAGTGTTATTAATATTAAAATGGCCTATGATGAACACTCCACGAAACGATCCTCCTAACCAACAACGCCCGCGGCGCAAACGACAGCTCCCTCAGTACCTAGAGGCTTACGCTGTCAGTCAACAACCTAGTCTTCTACCAACAGTAAACGCGGTAAAACTAGAAAGTAAAATTATGTCTAACCCTAACAACCAGGCTACCCCGACCATAGAGGCCCCTATGGGTTCTAACGTAACTGACCCAGCTCACGGTGGGGACCAGGGGGAACCAGACATGACTTTACACCCCGCCAATACCGAAGAAGTAGTCCCCGACGAGTCCCGGGAGGAAGACAACACTACCGAGAGAGAACTCGGCACGGAAGAAGATGAGGAGAGCACCGTGGAGATAGAGCTCCAAGACTCCGCACGGAGTACCCCAAGGGACGGCCCCCCTATACAACCGTCTTCTCCCAGCGAGGCAGAGAGGACACTACAGCAGGCATTCCTCGTCAGCCTGAAAGCCTCTACTGAACGCGATAGACTCCAGGGTGAACGCGATCGATTGCAGATACAGCAACGGAGCGAAGAAGAGCACATACGCCTGGAAATAAGACGCATTCAGATGGAAGAGAATATGGCAAGAGACCGGGCCGACGCCCAGCGCGCCGCCACCGGTGCCCAGAGAGAATCGGATCTCACCAAGCGCGAAGCCGAGCGCGACAGAGCACAAGCGCAACTAATAGAACAGCTGATCAGAAGGACAACACCCCCTCCCTCCACCAGAGGCTCCAGGAACTCGTCTAGACATCACTCCAGGGCGGCATCCCCTAGCCGAGTAAGCGACCCTGAACTTGACCAACAGACGAGGTTTATACCCCCCGCAGACCCCCTTCCCCAACCGGTCCAAGCGAGACCCAGCCACCGGGAAGGAGCAGCATACACTGCGGAGAGGCTAAATCAGAGACTACAAGCCCTGGATGACCTAACGGAAGACGAAGAGGAAGAGGAGGAGAACCACGCCCGACGACAGCACAGTACTCTACCGGACCAGGAGGTCCAGTACAGCCCAGGCTATACCCCCGCGGAGCTGCGCTACAAACCCCTGACGCTATTCACGGGTGAGCACGACGCACGAGGAACAGCACCTGGACCAGCGGGCCATGGTACACAGCCGGTACCAGCCCACGCCAAGGAGCAGGAGGAGACTCGCCTAGGAGGCCTCTCCCCCAACGCTCGCCGATGTATCAACAATCCGCGTCATACATTGGCACACCTATGGTACCAGACTTCACCCAGGAGAACCGGGCCCAGTATACGGAGCTCCGCATGTGTCTGGAGACAATGTTGGTGGATGTCATTGATGAACGCCATAAATACGCGAACATAGCGCTCGCCTACGCCACTTCCACGACCCCATACACCGCAGCGCTGGCAGCGTTGGACCAGAGATATGGACGTATATGGGATTACGTGATCCAGGAGATCAGGCACATCGACCGCCTACCCCCAGCAACAGACAATCGAGCACTGGACGACCTGTCCATCAGAGTGCAGTCCCTGGTAGGGATGCTGGGAGCGCAGAGGGAAAAGGGTAGGCATGAACTATACGCCAACTCAAATGTAGAGAGGATCTTGGAGAAGCTACCGCCCGCCCGACAGGAGCGCTTTAGGCGGCAGAGAGACCACCGAGACCCTAATGGCCCCGAACCGAACCTCCTCGATCTAGCCGACTTCCTGGCGAGAGAAGTCAGCAGCTTACGGCTAGATACATTCGGACGGAGCACCCCTGGCTCCAGAGAAGGAACCAGGAGACTAAATGATGGAAGAAGATCGGTGACTGTCATGCACCAATCGGAGTCAGTGCCAAGCAGTAGGAGCCACAGTACCCCCTCAAGAAAGGAGAAGTGGAAGATAGTGTGCCCCTACTGTGAGAAAGAACACTGGCTGTCACAATGTGACTCATTCCCCAAGATGAATGCGGAGGAAGCGAGTCAATGGATAAAGTCCAACAGACGCTGTTTTCGCTGTGCGCGATCACACATGGCAGCCGAATGCCGCTTAAAGAAAAGGTGCAGTCGGTGCGATGGAGCCCATCTGGACATACTCCACGACAGTAACAGACGGTGGCCTCCACCCGCACCATCAAGCAGCAAAGCAAGCGTCATGTACATCGACCCCGCCAGCAGCAGCGGAGCCAGAGTGCTCTTAAAGGTAGTCCGTGTGACATTGAGCTACCAGAATAAAGTCATGGACACTTACGCCGTCCTTGATGACGGGTCAGAGAAGACCCTTCTGCTCGCGTCCGCTGCGGCCCAGCTAGGGCTGCGGGGGAGCGAAAACCAAATGACAATTCGGACAATAAGAAGAGATTTGAAAACGATAAAGGGTGAGAATGTCTCATTCTCTATCGCAGCAAGCGGCCAGCCCGAGCGACGGTACAGGATTACAGACGCTTTCACCAGCCAAGAAATAGGACTCTCGCGGTACACATACCCCGTAGCCAAGCTGATGGAGAAATATGTACATCTACGCAAGCTACCGATCCCACTCATAGACGGTGCTACCCCGACACTGTTGATAGGCTCCGACCATGCAGACCTCATTGTCCCGATAGACCGGGTTCATACCGGACCCGGAGGCTGTCCTGCAGCAGTCGAGACCAGGGGCGGATTTAGGATTGTAGGAGATCCGGGGCTTAGCCCAGATGGGCCCCCTTTTTTTTATTATTTTTTAAAAAATTTTTTTTTTTTTTTTTTTTACTTTTTTTTTTTTTTTTTTTTTGGCAGGCAATGGGTGGTTTGGAGGGGGTCCGGCATGACCCCCTCCACGACAGATTTTTTTTGAATTTAATGAACCTGTACGTGCAATTTCCTGCAATATAGAGCCTTCAATCTTGACCAATAAAGCTGCTCTTTTCACTATAAAACTCAGTTAACCATAACGTAGTTATGGTTAGATTTATATATTGGGGGGGGATATATCATATTTTTCATATAATCAAAAAGTGGTGGAGCAAGATCATACCTTTGCTCCCCCAAGTTCAATAGTGGGAGAGCAGAGATGCTCCGAATGCTCTTATGGCCAGGCGTCTATGATTCACTGATACAAAGTAAAATAGTGCAGTGCAATAAAATAGTTAGTAAAATAGAATAAAATAATGCAATAGTGCATTGCAATAAAATAGTTATCATCGTATTTTTTCGGGAGGCCGGTAAGGAGTGCATTACAGTAGTCGAGTTGGCTTGAGATAAAGGCATGGATCTGGTTTTCAGCGTCCTTTTGATTTATAAATGGCCGTACTTTAGCTATGTTTCTAAGGTGGAAGAATTAAGTTTTTGTCAACCTGTTGATTGTGATTTAAAGCTTAGGTCTGAGTCTACCATAACACCAAGACTTAACTCACTCAAATACAGTTAGCAGCTGGATAGACCACAGATGGAAATTAGCTTCTGCTAAATCTGGTGCAAACATATTTTCATGTAACAATGATGAACTGTAAAAAAAAAAAAAAAAAAAAAAAAAAAAAAATCTATTTTTTTTAATTTTTTTTTAAATAGATTCGGGGCTTTTCAGAATACATCCGGGGCTTGAGCCCAGGTAGCCACCCCCTAGCTCCGCCCCTGGTCGAGACCCGCCTAGGATGGACTCTCCAAGGCCCACTCGCCAAATCTCTCAACCGAACCACAGCCACTAGCTGTCTCCACTCCCGAGTCACAGAGGGAGACACCGCACTCCTGCAGCATGTAGAGAGGCTATGGACCTTAGAACAAATGCCCTTTAAGAACGAAGAGAAAGACATTCGCTCTAAAGACGACATCTACGCCATTAACCTCCTCGAGACGGGAACAAAGAGAGTCCCAGTCAGCGGCGTGTTGAGATACGCCACGCCACTCCTGCGGCGGGAAGGGATGCCTACCTTTCACGCAAAGAAAGACGCCACAGAGCGGTACCTACTAAACACAGAGCGGCGCTTAGCCAAGGACCCCGCCCAAGAAAGTGTATACCGCGCTGAGATTGAGAAGCTTATCACAGCGGGACACGTCACAAAGATTGACATTAAAGAGGCCGACCAGACGACTGAATCGTGGTACGTGCCCCACCACAAGGTTCATCACAACGGCAAAGACCGCATCGTGTTTAACTGCAGCTACCAGATCGGATCCCACAATCTGAATAAAGAGCTATTGCCCGGTCCTACACTCGGCCCCTCCCTACTAGGCGTACTACTCCGCTTCCGCCAGGACAAGGTGGCTATCAGCGGGGATATCAAAGGGATGTTCCTGCAGGTGAGATTAGTAGAGGAGGACAAGCCCCTGTTGCGGTTCCTATGGAGAGAGAGGCCAGGAGATGAGCACCCAGCCATCTACCAATGGGAAGTCCTCCCTTTCGGAACTACATGCAGCCCATGCTGTGCTACATTTGCACTACAGAGACATGTCGCAGAGGACCCAGCAGCGGACGAAGAGGTCCGACACAGTGTGAAGAACAGCTTCTACGTAGATAACTGTCTACAAAGCGTTTCGACCCAGGAAGAAGCCGAGGCTATCCTACTTAAACTCCGCGCCTCTCTGATCAAAGGCGGCTTTGATCTCAGGCAGTGGGCCAGCAGCGATCCGCACGTACTGCGCAGCCTCTCCTCCGAGGACAAGGCAGCGAGCAGCGAGACCTGGATGGCCACAATCCCAGGAGAAGCCCAAGAGATGACACTAGGACTAGTGTGGCGCTTCAAAACAGATTCGCTCCACTATAGACACAAACCCCTGACCACGGAGCAGGGAAGGTCGACGGCAATACCGACCACCAGACGGAGTGTGTACAGAACACTCGCCCGACAATATGACCCGTTAGGATGTATACTACCGTACACCACCAGGGCAAAGATGATTGTACGAGCATTGTGGGACAAGGACCAGGGCTGGGACGACCCCATTCCCGCACACCTTGCATCCACCTGGAGAGAGTGGGAGATGGAACTCCACTCACTCCCAGGCGTTAATATACGCCGAAGCTACTTCCCACCCACGGTGAGGCCAGAGACATGTAAAATGGATCTACACGTCTTCAGTGACGCCTCCGAGGTCGCCTACGGATCAGTAGCCTACTTGCGGGCCCAAGAAGAGGGGGGAGAGATCTACACAGCATTCATCCTCGCCCGCTCGAGAATAGCCCCACGCAAGCAACAGTCTATCCCACGTCTAGAGCTCTGCGCAGCCCTCGCAGGAGCGCATCTAGCCACGCTCATCCAACGTGAGCTCACCATTCCGGTGCATAGAACAATCCTGTGGTCAGATTCCACGACAGTACTCGCCTGGATCAAATCGGATTCATGCAAATACAAAGTCTTTGTGGGAGTCAGAGTCACTGAGATTCAAGAGTTAACCGGAGAAGCAAACTGGCGCTATGTTGATACAAAACACAACCCAGCTGACGTCATCACCCGGGGAATGTCCCTAGATGACTTAACCCGTCATAACATCTACAGTGACGGACCAGCATTCCTCAAGCTCCCGGAAGGAGATTGGCCCACGCCCACCCCGAGGGAAGCAAGTGACGAGGAGGCTGAGAATAAGAAACCCATGTTCTGTGGATTGAGCACTGTTGTCTCCGCAGACCCCAACATAGACGATTGCATTACCATAGAGAGTGCGCAGCAACGAACATTCCTGCGGCACCACCCAGAGATTAAGTCCCCCGCTGATATGTCAGCAGCTGACTACGAGGAAGCAGAACTGCTTCTACTGCAACGAGCCCAGAGAGACTCGTTCCCCGATGTACTAGACTGTCTACAGGGAGGAAAGCCCGTCCCATCAGACAGCAGATTGATTCATCTGGCCCCCGAGAGTGACACACATACCCTCATCAGAGTGGGTGGTCGCCTGCGGAGAGCCCCCAATTTACCGGATGACATTAAGTACCCGATCGTATTGAACAGCCGACACAAGGTCACAGAGCTGATCATAAAGAAATACGACGAGGATGTACACCACGCAGGAGCAGAGAGAGTCTTCGCGGAAATCAGACGTTGTTACTGGATACTTCAAGGAAGAGAGGCGGTGCAACGCTTCCAGCGAACCTGTCTAGACTGCCGAAAGTGGCGCGCGCAGCCCAGCATACCACGGATGGCTGACCTACCTCCATGTCGCCTCCGACTCGGCGACAAGCCATTCCACTCAACAGGCATGGACTGTTTTGGCCCGCTGCACATAAAGAAAGGAAGAGGCACCGAGAAGCGGTGGGGTATTGTATTCAAATGCATGACCACCAGAGCGATACATATCGAGCTCCTTCCGACCATGAGCGCAGACTCATTCCTTATGGCCTTCCGAAGATTCACATCACGGAAAGGAAAACCGTCTACATTATTGTCCGATCACGGGACAAACTTCAAAGGCGGAGAAAGAGAGCTGAGGGAGAGCTTCCAAGCTATGGGCCCAGAACTTAAGACCCACCTCGCTCCAGCCCAGATTGACTTCCAATTCAACCCCCCAAACGCACCCCACTTCGGTGGAACTTGGGAACGAGAAGTACGTTCTATAAAGACAGCCCTGTACGCAGTACTTGGGGCCCAGACTGTGGCGGAAGAAGTCCTAATGACAGTCCTCACGGAGATTGAGGGAGTATTGAACTCAAAGCCCCTCGGTTACGTCTCCAGTGATGTAGCAGATGTCGACCCAGTCACCCCCAACACCCTCCTGATGGGGCGGCTAGATCCCGCGTTACCCCAGACAATGTACCGGCCTGAAGAAGCGAACGGCCGACGAATGTGGAGGTACAGCCAAGTATTAGCCGACAAGTTTTGGAGCAGTTTCCTACTGCACTACCTACCGTCTCTACAGACCCGCCAGAAGTGGGTAAAGGAGAGAGACAATTTGACGGAAGGAACAGTCGTCATGATTATTGACCAGTCACTACCCAGAGCTATGTGGCCGGCTGGCCGCGTAAGCAAAGTGATCACCGGTGCCGATGGCAAGGTCCGAGCAGCTGAAGTACTCGTCCAGGGGCGCATTTACACCCGTCCTGTGGCGAGGCTCATAGAACTGCCCCGACTCCCAGACACAATCGATGATGACCATGACCCTATGACTTTGTGAGTTGACTGACCCTTACAGCGAACCCTTGAGTGGTAGACAGTGCGGTTAATCTGTCTCTGCTTAACTAATTGGGTTGGGACCAATTAGGGGGCGGCTGTTCTGAAGGATCAGATTAAACCGAATATATATATTTATTTATATATATATATTTAATTGTATTTGTATATCCCCTGATATCCCTTGTATATTCCTTGTACAATATGCATTGAATATCCCTTCTAGTCTACTGAACATCCCATAATAGTCTCCATTCTACCATTGGACGAGACCTTGGTGCCAGGTCGCCATACCCCTCAGACCAGGTTCAATCGTACCGCTCAACATGTATGGACAAGTCCTAGTTCCGCGTAGGAATATGTCTACCGCACCACTAATGGTACTATTTGTTCATAGTGCGTATATATACTGCGCTATTAAAGTAGAGCTTTCTTTTAGTCCAGTTCCTTACCCTCCAACAGAGTGACAGACGCAAAAGCCTCCCCGCGAACCACGTGTGGGCAGTAAGGCCAATTCGGCCCAGTATCGGCATTGAGACATCGTGTATATTAATATTTGAATAGTCATATTTGGCACTATATCGTCGAGTTGGACGTATTCTATTAAGCTAATAATAGTCTATTCATATGTAGTGCCTCGTGCGGTAAGAGTTCTATAGTAATCAGCACCCCCATCGTTTCGGGCATCAGCTGGACGCTTATCCAGGGTGGTTGACCCCACGTGAAGCTGCACCCGAGGAGCTCCAGGCCAAAGAGCGAGTGGACCTGTATATTGGATTATTCTACCGACGACGGCTAGCCTTCCCCGGCTTGGATTATGCTTTGAGTACTTTGATTATTCTATGGATAAAGGCCAACACTGCGGTGTGTTGGAAATACCCCCCCCGGAGAGGACGACAGGTGAGAAGACGCTCTACACGACGAGGTCGCCTCACGTCTCTCCATCGTGGACCAAAGGACGCCGGCCACAGAGAGTCCAACTGCTTTCATCTGTGGATCGAGGATCGCTGGGCACCGGGTCGCACGACTGTGGGCTCTCCCAGGATACCCTTGGCCAGACGGGATACAGCCAGACTCTACCCCCCCCCCTCCAGCTGTCCTACAAGCAGTCGGAACCTCCCCCTAGTGTATCCAGCTATATAATCATTCAAGTATCATTGCTATTGTTCCCTAAATATTCCAGGTTGTATATTTGCTTCCTGCGCAATCAGAGATTGGACATTCGATATTGATCTACCTACGAATACTCATTTGCCATAAAAGTGCATACTATTTCAAATCATAAATGTAATTAAGTGATCGTTGTACATACCTTTTGCTATGTATTATTAATAAACGCAGACTTTCGACTTGGTACATTTGTGTTGGATCCGTTTCATCAGGTGGGAGTGTTTATCATAATTATTTATACCTAGTACTGGGTGGCCAGAGTCTAAAGTACAAGAGGTAGTGGTAGTAAGTATCATATCTAACAATACAGTCAGGGAATTGTACCCCTCAGTTACAGTTAGGACTATCTGACTCTTAATAATAAACACTGTTAGGACTGTCTGACTCTTAATAATAAACACTATTAGGACTGTCTGACTCTTAATAATAAACACTGTTAGTGTTGTGAAGGGCCAGATTAAACTGAATATATATATATGTATCGTTTGATATACTTTGTATATTATTTATATATATACACGGAATATCCCTTTACCTGCGTACAGACCAGAGTAATATTCGCTCTCCTATTGGACAGTGCCCCCAGGCTCCAGGCAGTCTCGCACTCAGACAGGTGCAATGGGCGAGTTTGGGGCATGTCAGAACATGCCTTTGGCAGTGTATTGATTCAGGACCAAAGTGACCAGGTTGGGACTAGATATTCACTTAAGTATAAATACAGCGCAAGGTGCGCACACCGTGCTTAGTTCTTCGTTCATTCAGTACCTTACCCACCTTCACCACTAGTCAACGTGCAAGTGAAGTGAGCAACCTTGCGTCTAAATAGAGCATTGAGAACCGCGTGCGAATAGAATGTTAAAGTGTCAGAGTTTAGTGAAGTAACGTCAAGTTCGACCTAGTTTAATGTGAAGTATAGTGCACAGGAGAATCGACGTCGGCGATTGCAGAACCATTCCTGGTTGGATTATATTGCCTTGGGACCGTGACCACCGGAGAAGAGCACTGTTGATTTCCACTATCATTTGGGATTTAACCTCGTGAGGATTACCACTCGGACCTGCCTCGTGGAAGGGGCTGGTTAGCTGTCATCAATGCTGTCGAGCATCTTGGATTACAACTATTGCTTTTGCTGCTGATCGATTGGATTTACAAGGACTGGCTTCTGCACGTGAACCCCCTTTATTCCTCATTGAATCAGACTGAGTATCCGAGCATTCCTCTACCCTCCAGGCTTTACACCCCCGGAGGGAACCCATTGTCTCCAGTTGCTACCGACCACCCTATATAATTGCTACTATACAACAGGTGGCGTCAGCTTAGACCCATCATAGTATTCCTACTATTCTTAGTGACTTATGCTCTTGACTGACTTTACGTATATTCTTCGCCATACAAGCGCGACCCTAATTCTCATTCTGTAACCTAACGTTGCCTAATAATAATAAATAACCCTCCAATAGAATTTCTGTGTCAATGCCGTGTTCTTGTGAGTGTTCACCATCAATATTTGATGTACTGTTTGGCCAGTAATTAAAGTACATAACTAGCAGTGGTTTAATATATCACAATCTTTAATACAGTCAGGGTTTTGTAACCCCTCAGTTACAGTTAGGACTATCTGACTCTTAATAATAAACACTGTTAGGACTATCTGACTCTTAATAATAAACACTGTTAGGACTGTCTGACTCTTAATAATAAACACTGTTAGGACTATCTGACTCTTAATAATAAACACTGTTAGGACTATCTGACTCTTAATAATAAACACTGTTAGGACTGTCTGACTCTTAATAATAAACACTGTTAGGACTATCCGACTCTTAATAATAAACACTGTTAGGACTATCTGACTCTTAATAATAAACACTGTTAGGACTGTCTGACTCTTAATAATAAACACTGTTAGGACTATCTGACTCTTAATAATAAACACTGTTAGGACTATCTGACTCTTAATAATAAACACTGTTAGGACTATCTGACTCTTAATAATAAACACTATTAGGACTGTCTGACTCTTAATAATAAACACTATTAGGACTGTCTGACTCTTAATAATAAACACTGTTAGGACTATCTGACTCTTAATAATAAACACTGTTGGACTATCTGACTCTTAATAATAAACACTGGGTCTCATTATCGAACGAAGTTACGACAAAATATTTCGTCTTAGCCAGATTTCGGCCTATTTAAGACATATTAGGGCTGGGAGTGGGAGTCTTCAAATTTTCCTGAGATCTTATTTGAGAGCAGATCTAAGAGTGCTGAGGAGCACTCTTAAATATGCTCTCAGCCCACGATCAAATCTCATGATTGATTGACTAATTTAAAATGTTATTATAACTTGACAGACTGTGTTCTCATAGTGATTCCTTCACGTCAACGCTACAGGCCTCCTTGGAATTAATTACTTAATCATAATTAAAATAAATATGACAATATTTGTACGATAAGAAATTACGAATTTGATGTCGGAAAAATAAATAATATGGATTCATCTGATCACAGGGCAGCTGGATTAACCATATCTGAACCAGCTATTTTGGACAAATAATTACTCAGATATTCAAACACAATTATGCAATTATTGTGAAATGATTGAAAATAATAATAATTTAATGCCTTCTGTGGAATTTGTATTTCTTATTTGTTACACATCTGTTTTAATGATTAATTATATACATTTGAAAGAATGCAGGTCAACATGCAATGTATCCCATTGATTGGTATACAATGGGACAGACCTTTGTTTGATTGATTGATTGAAAACTTTATTAACAGATTGCAGAATGGGTACAGTACAGTACAGCTCAATTACATAAGGGGATGCAGACCAGAGAAAGAATTTCGTCTTGTTTACATCAGGGTCCCCCATTTTCAATTCATCATAACATATATGACACACATGACACAGATAGACAGTACTGCTACATCTATACATAGATGTATAGATGTAGCAGTACTGTCTATCTGTATGTCATGTATGTCATATATGTTACGATGAATTGAAAATGGGGGACCCTGATGTAAACAAGACGAAAGTCTTTCTCTGGTCTGCATCCCCTTAACAATTGTATGTATTGAGCTGTACTGTACTGTACCCATTCTGCAATCTGTTAATAAAGTTTTCATTCATTTCATTCATTCATTCATTCATTCATTCATTCATTCATTCATTCATTCATTCATTCATTCATTCATTCATTCATTCATTCATTCATTCATATGACATACCAGATTTGCAAATACAGTACTGTTTGTGATACAAAAAGAGTCCAGAAAAGAGAGTACATTTGAAGTAGAAACTGTTGGAGGAGGTTGGGTAGGGATGGGTGGGGGATAGACTTACACTGTACAAGCAAAACTGTACATTGGAATATTGACAAAACCATACTTGGTCATTTACTGTAAATTGGAGGGGGTTGATATAGCTATAAACCTGCATTCCTTCGAATATATCATTAATCAATTAAACTTATATTGAAATACACTATATAGCCTATACACCAACACTGAAATGACAGTGGATAAATAAATAAGAACTAAAGCTAATCGGTGGAAATAGACTGCATTAATATTCCATAACAAGTCTTGTGTGCGCCTACGAATGAACAGTAGCCTATAGGCTTATGTAATAATAAGCCTACTACGTTCATTCGTCACGCCCGCCGTAGGCTATATATATTATATGTCATTCATTCATATACAGTACTGCGCGCGCGCGCGTGTGTGTGTGTCTGTGTGTGCGCGTGCGCTGCAGCAGGTGTGTACCGCAAGCTGTATATGATGCCAATACATTAATCTAATCTAGTTTTGATGGGCGCAAGCGTGATTACGAAACCTAGCCGCATTTCTCGGAGACGCTCTCTGATTGGCACTGACTGACGCTAGGTTTCGTAATCACGCGGCTCGCAAAGCACTTCCGCCATTCCATTTCACACAGCTGCGTCACCAATTGCCTTATAAGGAACTATGGAGGCGGTGTTTTGTATGCAAATGAGCTGAACGGGAACGCGCTTTGGAGTTTACGACAGAATGCCATTCTCCAAGCAGATATCAGATCATATCATTTCTGCGACCGTTTCAGCCACTTAAGACATATCTCCAGCACGTTCAGGACTCAGAGTGTACTTGTCATAGATTATGTCTCAGTGGTTCCAAGATAAGTCTTCCAGAATATATCTTTGGAAAATGTTCGGGAATGAGACCCACTGTTAGGACTGTCTGACTCTTAATAATAAACACTGTTAGGACTATCTGACTCTTAATAATAAACGCTGTTAGGACTATCTGACTCTTAATAATAAACACTGTTAGGACTATCTGACTATTAATAATAAACACTATTAGGACTATCTGACTCTTAATAATAAACGCTGTTAGGACTATCTGACTCTTAATAATAAACACTGTTAGGATATCTGACTCTTAATAATAAACAATATTAGGACTGTCTGACTCTTAATAATAAACACTGTTAGGACTATCTGACTCTTAATAATAAACACTGTTAGGACTGTCTGACTCTTAATAATAAACACTGTTAGGACTGTCTGACTCTTAATAATAAACACTATTAGGACTGTCTGACTCTTAATAATAAACACTGTTCGGACTGTCTGACTCTTAATAATAAACACTGTTAGGACTATCTGACTCTTAATAATAAACACTGTTAGGACTATCTGACTCTTAATAATAAACACTGTTAGGACTATCTGACTCTTAATAATAAACACTGTTAGGACTATCTGACTCTTAATAATAAACACTGTTAGGACTATCTGACTCTTAATAATAAACACCGTTAGGACTATCTGACTCTTAATAATAAACACTGTTAGGACTACTGTATCTGACTCTTAATAATAAACACTGTTAGGACTGTCTGACTCTTAATAATAAACACTGTAAGGACTATCTGACTCTTAATAATAAACACTGTTAGGACTATCTGACTCTTAATAATAAACACTGTTAGGACTATCTGACTATTAATAATAAACACTGTTACAAAGGATCAGATTAAACCGAATATATATATTTATTTATTGATATATATTGCATAGTATTTGTATATCGTTTGATATCCCTTGTATATTCCTTGTACATATACACGGAATATCCCTTTAGTCCAGCCCATAATAGTTCATTCTCCTATTGGACAGCGGTCCACCGGCGCCAGGGACCGGCCCCCGGAGCCAAGTTCAAAGTCACCGACACGACATGTCTGTACTTGCCCGGCCCTGCCCAGGGATACGGCGACAGAAATGAGAGTGGCACTATTTGTGCACCGTGCGTATAAATACGGCGCAGGTGAATGTAGAAGACCCTTAGCCCCTTACCTCCGTACCCTTCGTGCACTTAGCATGTTACCGATAAGTTGAAGCCTCACCCACGATACAACGTGCGGTGAAGTATGGCCTGTTTGGCCTCAGAATAGAGTATCGAGACTGCGTGCGAATTAATAACTGAATTGTCAGAGTTTGGCACTATACCGTCGAGTGCGACATATTTCTATTGAGTCTTTAATAGTCTATTTGTGTATAGTGTATCGTGCGGTTAGAATTCTATAGTGACCAGCATCTCCAACGCTTTCTCGTATTAGCTAGAGTTCTTATCCAGGCTGGGCCGACCGCATGGCGCCTTCACCCGAGGAGACCTAGGCGAGAACCGTATGGACATGTACACTGGATTAATCTACCCGACGACTACATAGCCTTTGCGGCTGGAATATATTTGCTTTGGTCCTATGATTTATGGAGCGGATAATCGCCGACGCCTGCACGTGTTGGATTTACCCCGAGAGGAGTCAAGTCGAGTCGGCGCTCAGAGAGCCTGAGGCCGCCTAGCTTTCTTCACTGTAGAGCTACAGTCTACCAGAGAACCAAGCTGTATTCGTCTGTGGATCAAGAGACTACTGCACCGGCTTCTGTACCTGAAGTCTCCCTAGTCATCGTTGACCAGACGTCCTACTACCGACAGATCTTCTACCCCCTTGCTGGCTTACAACCAGTGGGAACCCCTTCCAGTATCTCCCGCTATTACTAGTGTACCATAGATATAATTCCCTAAGATTCAGGTTGTATAATTACCTCCTGCGTAACCAGAGAATGGACATTCGTTATTGATTTGCCTACGCATACTCCTTTGCCTTACAAGTGCATTCAAAGAATAATGTAAAGTATCCTATGTACCTTTTGCTCCATTAAATACTTGATTAATACCTTTGACTGGAACCGATTTCATTGTGGGAAGTGTTCATCATATTCATATATCGTGTACTGTATGGCCAGTAATTAAAGTACATAAAGCGGTAGTGGTTTAATGATACCATACTTATCAATACAGTCAGGGAATTGTACCCCTCAGTTACAATTGGTCCTTCGAACCGGATAATAACTAGTGTAATATTAATATAGTGGTATTAATATTGAAATGGCCTATGATGAACACTCCACAAAACGGTTCTCCTAAAGTAGATCGCCCGCAGCGTAGACGGCAGACACCTCAGTACTTAGAGGATTACGTTGCCAGTATACTACCTAGCCTTCTACAGACGGTAAACGCGGAAAAAGTAGATAGTAAAATTATGTCCGACCCTATCGCCCAGGTTACCCCGCCAATAGAGGCCCTAGTGGGTTCTAATGTAACTGACCAAGCTCACGGTAGGGACCAGGAGGGAACTGACACGACTTTACCCCCCGCCAAGACCGAAGAAGTAGTCCCCGGAGAGCTCCAGGAGAAAGACAACCCTCCAGAGATGGAACTCTGCCCGGTACAAGAAGAGGAGAGCGCCCAGGAGATAGAGCTCCAGGACTCCCCGCAGGAGAACGCATCTCCAACGAGTACTGCCAGGAGCGGATCACCTCAACCAGCGTCTTCCCCCAGCGAGGCGGACAAGATGCTGGCACAGGCGTTCCTCGCCAGCCTAGCAGCCTCAACAGAGCGCGATCGACTCCAAGCACAAACGCTTAGTGAGCGCGAACATTCTTCCATGGAAAGAGAACGCCTCCAAGCGCAGCAACGGAGCGACGAAGATCGTATACGTCTAGAGATTAGACGCCTTCAGACGGAAGAGAATATGGTAAAAGACCACGCCGAAGCCCAGCGCGCCGCCGCCGAAGCCCAGCGCGCCGCTGCCGGTGCCCAAAGAGAAGCAGAGCGGGACATCGCTCTCACCAAGCGCGAAGCAGAGCGCGACATCGCTCTCACCAAGCGCGAAGCCGAGCGCGACCGATTACAAGCGCAGCTAATGGAGCAGCTGATCGCCAGGGCGACACCCCCTCCCTCCACACGGGGTTCCAGGGCCTCGTCAAGACACGGGTCAAGGGCACCCTCCCCTAACCGATTAAGCGACCCTGAGCCCGACCACCAGAGAGAGCCTATACCCCCCTCCGAACTCCTTCCCCGACCGGTCCCAGTGAGACCCAGCTACAAGGAAGAGACGGTATACACCGCGGAGAGGCTAAATAGACGACTACAGGATCTAGAGGACCTGCCAGAGGAAGAAGAAGAGGGAGAGGAGGAGAGTCAAGCCCGACAGCAGCACAGTACTCCACAGGACCAGGAGGTCCAGTACAGCCCAGGCTCTACCCCCGCGGCTCTGCGCTACAGACCCCCGACTCAAGTCACGGGTGAGATTGACGCACGACCAGTCCCGAGGAATAGCACCTGGATACGCGGTACCAGCCCACCGAGAGGCGTAAGAGGAGACTCGCCTAGGAGGCCTCTCTTCCAACGCTCACCGATGTGCCAGCCATCTACGGCATCATACATTGGCACACCGACGTTTCCAGACTTCACCCATGAGAACAGAGCACAGTACACGGAGCTACGGATGTGCTTAGAGACAATGATGGCTGATGTAGCTGATGAACGCCACAAGTATGCTATCCTATTGAAGCACCTCAAGGTGCCCCGAGCGCACAATATAGCGCTGGCCTATGCCACCTCTACTACCCCATACACAGCGGCTCTAGCAGCACTCGACCAAAGATATGGACGCATATGGGACTACGTAATACAAGAGATAAGGCATATTGACCGCCTACCCCCAGCAACAGACAATCGCTCACTAGACGACCTGTCTATCAAGGTACAATCCCTGGTAGGGATGCTGGGGGCGCAACGAGAAAAGGGTATGCACGAACTATACGCAAACTCTAATGTCGAGAGGATTTTAGAGAAGCTTCCGCCCGCCCGACAAGAGCGCTTCAGGCGGCAAAGAGACCACCGTGATCCTAACGGTCCCGAGCCATCCCTCCTAGACCTAGCCGACTTCCTGGCGAGAGAAGTCAGCAGCCTGCGATTGGATACGTTCGTGCGGAGCACACCAAGCTCCAGAGAGGGACCTAGGATAGCAAACGATGGCCGAAGATTGGTGACTGTCATGCACCAATCAGAACCAGTACCGAGCAGCAAGAACCACAGTACCCCCTCGATGAAAGAGAAGTGGAAGATGGTGTGCCCGTACTGCGAGAAAGAACACTGGTTGTCACAATGTGACACATTCAAGAAGATGACCGCCGACGAAGTGGGTCAATGGATAAAGTCCAACCGACGCTGTTACCGATGTGCGCGCAGTCACATGGCAGCCGAGTGCCGCCTAAAGAAGAGGTGTAGTCGGTGTGACGGAGCCCACCTAGATGTCCTACACGACAGTAACAGAAGAAAGCCTGCACCCTCAAGCAGCACAAAGGCAAGTGTTATGTACATTGACCCCGCCAGCAGCGGGGGCGCCCGAGTGCTCTTAAAGGTGGTCCGCGTAACACTGAGTTACCAAGACAAGGTCATGGACACTTACGCCGTCCTTGACGACGGGTCAGAGAAGACCCTTCTCCTCGCATCCGCTGCGGCCCAGCTGGGGCTGCGGGGGAGCGAAAACCAGATGACGATTCGGACAATAAGAAGAGATCTAAAGACGATAAAGGGCGAGAATGTCTCCTTCACTATCGCAGCAAGCGGGCAGCCAGAGAGACGGTATAGGATTACTAATGCTTTCACCAGCCAAGAAATAGGCCTGTCGCAGTACACCTACCCCATCGCCAAGCTGATGGATAAATATGTGCACCTGCGTCAACTACCTATCCCGCTCATAGACGGTGCCACCCCGACCCTGCTGATAGGCTCCGACCATGCAGACCTCATAGTCCCGATAGACCGGGTCCACACAGGGCCCAGAGGCTGTCCTGCAGCAGTCGAGACCCGCCTAGGATGGACATTACAAGGCCCCCTCGCTAAGTCTCTTAACCGAACAGCAGCCACTAGCTGCCTCCACTCCAGAGTGACAGAAGAAGACACCACCCTCCTACAGCATGTCGAGAGGCTATGGACACTAGAGACAATGCCCTTTAAGAACGAAAAGAAAGACATTCGTTCCAAGGAAGACATTTACGCCATAGCACTCCTCGAGCAAGGGACAAAGAGAGTCAAAGTCAACGGAGTGATGAGATACGCAACTCCACTCTTGAGGCGAGAGGGTATGCCCACCTTCCACGCCCCAAAAGAAGCGACGGAGCGGTATCTATTGAACACAGAGCGGCGCCTAGCCAGAGACCCCGCTCAAGAGACTGTGTACCGCGCTGAGATTAACAAGCTAATCACAGCGGGACACATAAAGAAAATTGACATTAAAGAGGCCGATCAGACAACCGAATCATGGTACGTGCCGCACCACAAAGTCCACCACAACGGCAAGGATCGTATTGTGTTCAACTGCAGCTACCAGATCGGATCACAAAATCTGAATAAAGAGCTCTTGCCCAGCCCAACACTCGGCCCCTCCCTACTAGGCGTGTTACTACGTTTCCGCCAGGACAAGGTGGCCATCAGCGGCGACATCAAAGGGATGTTCCTGCAGGTGAGACTAGTGGAGGAGGACAAGCCCCTGCTGCGGTTCCTATGGAGAGAGAGGATCGGGGATGAGCAACCAGCCATCTATCAATGGGAAGTCCTCCCTTTCGGAACCACATGCAGCCCATGCTGTGCTTTGTTTGCACTGCAAAAACACGTCGCAGAGGACCCAGCAGCTGATGAAGAGGTCCGAAAAAGTGTAGAAAATAGTTTCTACGTGGACTACTGTCTGCAAAGCGTCTCGACGCCAGAAGAAGCCGAGGCCCTTCTACTCAAGCTCCGCGCCTCCCTGATCAAAGGCGGCTTTGATCTCAGGCAGTGGGCCAGCAGCGACCCGCAAGTATTGCGCAGCCTCTCCCCCGAGGACAAGGCAGCAAGCAGCGAGACCTGGATGGCGACCATCCCAGGAGAAGCCCAAGAAATGACATTAGGACTAGTCTGGCGCTTCAAAACAGACTCGCTCCATTATAAACACACACCCCTGACCAAGGAGCAGGGAAGGTCGACTGCACTACCGACCACCAGACGGAGTGTATACAGAACACTCGCCAGACAATATGACCCGTTGGGATGTATTCTACCTTACACCACCAGGGCAAAGATGATTGTAAGAGCGTTATGGGACAAGGACCAGGGCTGGGACGACCCCATACCCGAACACCTTGCATCCACATGGAGAGAGTGGGAGACGGAACTCAGCTCACTCCCAGGTGTTAATATACGCCGCAGCTACTTCCCACCCACAGTGAGGCCGGAGACGTGCCAGATGGACCTGCACGTCTTCAGCGACGCCTCCGAAGCAGCCTACGGCTCGGTGGCCTACTTGCGTGCCCGAGAGGAGGGAGGAGAAATACATACTGCTTTCATCCTGGCTCGCTCAAGAATAGCCCCACGAAAGCAACAATCTATCCCGCGTCTAGAGCTCTGCGCAGCCCTAGCAGGAGCGCACCTCGCCACATTAATCCAACGTGAACTCACCATCCCGGTGCAAAGAACAATCTTGTGGTCAGACTCCACGACAGTACTCACATGGATCCGGTCTGATTCGTGCAGATACAAGGTCTTCGTGGGGGTCAGAGTCACAGAGATTCAAGAGTTAACAGAAGTAGCAAGCTGGAGGTATGTGGACACAAAACACAACCCAGCTGACGTCATCACCCGGGGAATGTCCCTGGATGACCTCACCTGTCACAACCCATACAGTGACGGACCAGAGTTTCTCAAGCTCCCGGAAGAAGAGTGGCCTACACCCACCCCACGGGAGGCGAGTAAAGAGGAGGCCGAAAACCAGAAATCTGTGTTCTGTGGATTGAACACACTCGTCTCCACAGACCCCGACATAGACGATTGCCTCACCCTAGAGAGTGCGCAGCTAAAGACATTTCTGTGGCACCACCCAGAGGTTCAGCCCACTACTGACATTTCAGCAGCTGACTACGAAGAAGCAGAACTTCTTCTACTACAACGAGCCCAGAGAGACTCTTCCCCGATGAGCTAGACTGTCTACAGGGAGCAAAGCCCGTCCCATCAGACAGCAGACTGCTCCACCTAGCACCCGAGAGCGACGCCCATAGTCTCATCAGAGTGGGTGGTCGTTTGCGGAGAGCCCCAGACTTACCGGATGACGTCAAGTACCCGATAGTCTTGAACAGCCGACACAAGGTCACAGAGCTGATCATAAAGAAATACGACGAGGATGTGCACCACGCAGGGGCAGAGAGAGTCTTCGCGGACATCAGACGTCGTTATTGGATACTGCAAGGGAGAGAAGCAGTGCGGCGCTTCCAGCGAACCTGTCTAGACTGTCGTAAGTGGCGAGCGCAGCCCAGTATACCCCGGATGGCTGACCTACCTCCCTGTCGCCTCCGACTCGGCGACAAGCCTTTTCACTCCACTGGTATGGACTGTTTCGGCCCGCTGTATATAAAGAAAGGAAGAGGAACCGAGAAGCGGTGGGGTATTGTATTCAAATGCATGACCACCCGAGCGATACATATAGAACTCCTTCCAACCATGAGCACAGACTCATTCCTTATGGCCTTCCGAAGATTCACATTGCGGAAAGGCAAACCGTCTATATTGTTGTCTGATCACGGGACAAACTTCAAAGGCGGAGAAAGAGAGCTGAGAGAGAGCTTCCAAGCTATGGGCCCAGAACTTAAGACCTACCTCGCTCCATCCCAGATTGACTTCCAGTTTAATCCCCGGAACGCACCTCACTTCGGTGGAACTTGGGAACGAGAAGTACGTTCAATAAAGACAGCCCTGTACGCCGTGCTTGGGGCCCAGACCGTGGCGGAAGAAGTCCTAATGACAGTCCTCACGGAGATCGAGGGAGTATTGAACTCAAAGCCCCTCGGTTACGTCTCAAGTGATGTAGCAGATGTCGACCCAGTCACCCCCAACACACTCTTGATGGGGCGGCTGGACCCCGCGCTACCACAGACAATGTACAGGCCTGAAGAAGCGAACGGCCGAAGAATGTGGAGGTACAGTCAAGTATTGGCTGACAAGTTTTGGAACAGCTTCCTACTCCACTACCTACCGTCTCTACAGACCCGCCAGAAATGGGTAAAAGAGAGAGACAATTTGACAGAAGGAACAGTCGTCATGATTATCGACCAGTCACTACCCCGAGCTATGTGGCCGGCTGGCCGCGTAAGCAAAGTGATCACCGGTGCCGACGGAAAGGTCAGAGCAGCTGAAGTGCTCGTCCAAGGGCGGACCTACACCCGACCCGTGGCGAGGCTAATAGAACTGCCAAGGCTCCCCGATACTATCGATGACGACCATGACCCCATGACTTTGTGAACTGACAGACCCCTCACAGCAGACATTGAGTAGTGGACAGTGCGGTTAATCTGTCTCTGCTTAGCTAATTAGGTGGGACTAATTAGGGGTCGGCTGTTACAAAGGATCAGATTAAACCGAATATATATATTTATTTATTGATATATATTGCATAGTATTTGTATATCGTTTGATATCCCTTGTATATTCCTTGTACATATACACGGAATATCCCTTTAGTCCAGCCCATAATAGTTCATTCTCCTATTGGACAGCGGTCCACCGGCGCCAGGGACCGGCCCCCGGAGCCAAGTTCAAAGTCACCGACACGACATGTCTGTACTTGCCCGGCCCTGCCCAGGGATACGGCGACAGAAATGAGAGTGGCACTATTTGTGCACCGTGCGTATAAATACGGCGCAGGTGAATGTAGAAGACCCTTAGCCCCTTACCTCCGTACCCTTCGTGCACTTAGCATGTTACCGATAAGTTGAAGCCTCACCCACGATACAACGTGCGGTGAAGTATGGCCTGTTTGGCCTCAGAATAGAGTATCGAGACCGCGTGCGAATTAATAACTGAATTGTCAGAGTTTGGCACTATACCGTCGAGTGCGACATATTTCTATTGAGTCTTTAATAGTCTATTTGTGTATAGTGTATCGTGCGGTTAGAATTCTATAGTGACCAGCATCTCCAACGCTTTCTCGTATTAGCTAGAGTTCTTATCCAGGCTGGGCCGACCGCATGGCGCCTTCACCCGAGGAGACCTAGGCGAGAACCGTATGGACATGTACACTGGATTAATCTACCCGACGACTACATAGCCTTTGCGGCTGGAATATATTTGCTTTGGTCCTATGATTTATGGAGCGGATAATCGCCGACGCCTGCACGTGTTGGATTTACCCCGAGAGGAGTCAAGTCGAGTCGGCGCTCAGAGAGCCTGAGGCCGCCTAGCTTTCTTCACTGTAGAGCTACAGTCTACCAGAGAACCAAGCTGTATTCGTCTGTGGATCAAGAGACTACTGCACCGGCTTCTGTACCTGAAGTCTCCCTAGTCATCGTTGACCAGACGTCCTACTACCGACAGATCTTCTACCCCCTTGCTGGCTTACAACCAGTGGGAACCCCTTCCAGTATCTCCCGCTATTACTAGTGTACCATAGATATAATTCCCTAAGATTCAGGTTGTATAATTACCTCCTGCGTAACCAGAGAATGGACATTCGTTATTGATTTGCCTACGCATACTCCTTTGCCTTACAAGTGCATTCAAAGAATAATGTAAAGTATCCTATGTACCTTTTGCTCCATTAAATACTTGATTAATACCTTTGACTGGAACCGATTTCATTGTGGGAAGTGTTCATCATATTCATATATCGTGTACTGTATGGCCAGTAATTAAAGTACATAAAGCGGTAGTGGTTTAATGATACCATACTTATCAATACAGTCAGGGAATTGTACCCCTCAGTTACAAACACTATTAGGACTATCTGACTCTTAATAATAAACACTGTTAGGACTATCTGACTCTTAATAATAAACACTGTTAGGACTGTCTGACTCTTAATAATAAACACTGTTAGGACTGTCTGACTCTTAATAATAAACACTGTTAGTGTTACGAAGGATCAGATTAAACCGAATATATATATTTATTGATTGATATATATTGCATAATATTTGTATATCGTTTGATATCCCTTGTGTATTCCTTGTACATATACACGGAATATCCCTTTAGCCTAGTACAGACCATAATATTTCATTCTCCTATTGGACAGCGGTCCACCAGGCGCCATTGCCATACCTCCAAGGTCGGGTTCAAAGTCACCGCCGGGGACTTGCCTGGACATGAACGGTTCGGCGCAAGGATATGAGACAGGAATAAAGCTGGTACTAGTTTGTTCACCTAACGTATAAATACGGCGCAGGTGAATACAGAAGTAGAGTTACCCAATAAGTTGAAGCCTCACCCACGATACAACGTGCGGTGAAGTATGGCCTGTTTGGCCCCAAATAGAGCATTGAGACCGCGTGCGAATTAATAACTGAAGTGTCAGAGTTTAACGCTGTACCGTCGAGTTCGACCTATTCTATTGAGTCAGTAATAGTCTATTTGTGTATAGTGTATCGTGCGGCTAAAGTTCTACAGTGACCAGCATCACCAACGTTTCTTCGTACCAGCTAGAGTGCTTATCCAGGCTGGGCTGCTTACCATGGCTGTTGAACTCTTTAGGAGAAAAGAGAGCCAAATGTATTTTATTGACTCAAAATTACATATATTATTTATCCAAAACAAATGGTACAATTTAAATGTCCCCTAAATGATCAAATGTACTCCTTGCAACTATTTTCAAGGTAAACCAGAAATTAAATGAACTTTAAGGGTAAAAAGAGAATAATTTACATCAGGCATCTATGTGGGCAGCATGGGAGGGCTTGACTGGTTTACCATCTGGCATATATGGGGGCAGCCCAGAGGACTTGCATTAAGACCCCAGCTCATTCAGTCCATGATTCAGTCAGTCATTGAGTCAGCTCATTGTGCTAAATGAGTTAAGCTGCAATCAAACCAGGAACGTGATGACCCAATGGTATGTTCTAGTGATGGCGAGATGAAGCTTCATGAAGCATTGAGGCTTTCCATCCAATTGTACCACACATGTGTCGAAGCTTCATGGTGCATTTGCTCTACTGTGCCATCAAGTGGACAATAAATGTAGAACAGGCAGAGTGATGATGATGCCAATAAACAAATAATAATGTGTCTGTTTATCTAACAGAATGATGGCAGGGACAGAGGAGAAAGTGCTTGTGTTACTACAACATTCTATAATTTAATATAGTGTGTTTTTCTAACAGAATGATGGCAGGGACAAGTGCTTGCTTCATTAATTTTTATTCAGAAAAAGCAACTCAAAATCGACATGCCATCCTGCATTTGGATCATACAGATGTGATCAGATTAGGCACAGCAATTTAGACATTACAGCAAGTTTATATGTAACGGAGATGATATCATATGGTCACCTTTTTTGCGTTGTGTTTAACTTTCTTCGATGCCCCGAGGGAGTTTAGAACCCGAGTCTGCCGTGACACGGGCGACAGGTGACAGCACAGACCGCTACACCAAGGTGAATTCACTCTTCATGACGTGTAAAGTGTGTCTTTTTAAGTGGAGTGAGTTTAACTCGCAGTACCGCTACTCGCCAGTCACTTCACAACGCTTGAAGTCCATCGTGACTGACAGTGCCTCGCGCTACCATCTGTTATATATATATATGTTGTTGGGATTATTAGGATACACATTTATTTGTCTTTCCCAGTACTCCACGGGATTCTCCAACGCAAAGAAACTCGTAATGAATTCCTATGTCGACACTTGTGTTGCAGGGATGTTCCGGGGAACATAGGGATGATCCCGTGTTGGAGACGCGTTGCGCACCAACCCCGAAGCCATTTCCTGAATCAGTGACGCGGAGTGGGGCTTCGGGGGCGGTACCCCCCCGGAGTGGGGCTTCGGGGGCGGTACCCCCCGGACCGAGGCTTCGGACGTCATCAGTACGTCACCTGATACGCGCTTCAATACAGGCTCCACTTAAAAAAAGCTGGATTGCTCGACACAAGCTCCGGAGCCTCGCTTCAAACGTCACATCACTAGTATGTTCACTTTTACCTTCCCTGCTTGCTTAGATGTGCATGTGCCCTGCTTGCTCTGTTCATGTGCTTTGCTTGTGTTAGCATATTAGCTCTGCTCAACATGAAATGTTTGTAGCATGTTAGCTCTGCTCAACATGAAATGTTTGTAGCATGTTAGCTCTGTTCATGTGCTTTGCTTGTGTTAGCATGTTAGCTCTGCTCAACATGAAATGTTTGTAGCATGTTAGCTCTGCTCAACATGAAATGTTTGTAGCATGTTAGCTCTGCTCAGCATGCTATGTTTGACATGCGGCCCCAGTGCACCCTGGGAAATGGTGTTTCTGTAGGCCTGTAATGTCTGGCATTACAACAGTTTTTGAATATATTGTTTGAACATTTTGATGCATGACATTCATGACATGGTTAAGTTTAAAGAACAATGTTGATTGGTGTAATAAATAAATAAGTAAATACTATATATATAATATAGGTTATATATGGTATGTTGTATATATATATATATATATATATATATATATATATATATATATGTATATATATATATATATATATATATATATATATATATATATATATATATATATATATATATATATATATATATATATATATATATATATATATATATATATATATATATATATATATATATTAAAAGTTATATGTGGTATATATATATATATAAATAAATAATAAATAAATAGATAAATATATAAATAAATAATAAATAAATAGATAAATATATATATATATATAATATAGGTTATATGGTATATATATATATATATATATATATAATAAGAATAATACAAAATGTCAAATGTATTGGTAAATGCTGAATGAATGTTCTTAATGAAAATGCATTTGGTAATTGTTTATTTGAATGAACTGATAATATAGGCTAAATGTATTAATGTTAACTATAATTTATGGTATTATTATAGCCTATGTATTTATGTTGATGTTGAAACATTTCCTTTCATACCCTTTCAGGTTTATAACCTGCTATTGTGACTGCTATTGTGACAACCAATTAAATGACAAACAAAGGTCAAAGAAGTCACAGAGTTATATCCATCCTTGATCACGTTGCCTGAGCCCTTCAAGTGGGGAAAATAAGAACAAACTTGACAATGGCGCTTTCACCCGAGGGGCCCTAGACGAGGACCGTGTGGATCATGTACACTGGATAACCTACCGACGACTGCATAGCCCTTTTCGGCTGGATTATATTTGCTTTTGGTCCTGTAATTGATGGAGCGGAGAATCGCCGACACCCACAATTGTGTGGGATTTACCCTGTGAGGAGCCACGTCGAGCCCGTCTCTCAGAAGCCTGAGGCCGGCTAGCTTTCTTCCATGCTGAGTGGCATGCTACAGAGAACAGCTGTATTCGTCTGCGGATCAAGAGATTATTGCACCGTCTCCTGTACTTGGAGTCTCTTTATCGTCATTGACCCAGACTCTACTACCGACAAATCCTCTCCCCTTGCTGGCTTACGACCGGAGGGACCCTACCAGTATCTCCCGCTATATTACCAGAGTACCATAGATATAATTCCTAAGATTCAGGTTGTATTATTATCTCCTGCGTAATATGAGAATGGACATTCGTTATTGATTTGCCTACGCACATTCCTTTGCCTTATAAGCGCATCCAAAGTAAAGTAAAGTATATTATCAAATCAAATCAAATCAAATTTATTTATAGGGCCCGACAACACACGTTAATGTCCCCATGGGCCGTACAGATCTTCTTTAAACAAGTCAAGAAGAAAACATAACAATAAGTCAAGAACAGAACAAGAACACCATAAGGTGCAAACAGTTTTAGATGGATGCAAATAAATAAAAGAATGCAAGCACTCCCAGACATACCCCACGCGAAGGTAAGGAAAAACTCACTAAAACCTAACAATAGGGAAAAAAGCTCCACAGGCAGTGTGGAGGAGAGAAACCTTAGAAGGGCCATTCAAGGGGGGATCTCCCTTCTTAGATGTTGGTGATAGTAGTGTTGCAGACGGACAGTTGGTAAGCATGCACTCATGTGTGTAGTGGAACACAGATGAGTGCATGCAATAGCAACTGTACATTTTGAAAAATTAAAGATAGAGCTAATAGCGATAGCAACTGAACATTTTGAAAGATTAAAGATAGAGCTGATAGCAATCTATTTGAGGCACAGGGGCGGCGCAAAGAGGGTCACGTCCTCCCCGTCTTAGTCAAGGGACATTTAACACTCCGGTCGTTGCTCAGGGACAGCCGGAGACAGGGAGATAGGGGGCGGTGCAGAGAGGGTCACGAACTCCCCAACATCATCGCGGGACATCCGGCACTCCGGTCACCACTACGAGACCTCCGGAGACAGGGGGGCACGCAGAGGGGGTCGCAACCTCCCGGCCTTCGTCACGGGACGTCCAACACTCCGGTCAACACTCCAGGACAGCAAGTCATAGGGAGACAGGGAGACGGGACAGGCGTTAGACAGCTCATGAGATTGTAGTAGGCGGACATAGCAATAGATACAAGTGGTAGGCATATATGTGAATGGAGTAGATATATGAAGTAGGCGTATTATGTGAATAGAAATGGAAGTACTTAACCCAGCAATGAAACCGCATTGACTGTTAATCTGTTAACAGTCTGTTAATACTGTTAATCAGTTGACAGGACCACGGACAGACGGCGGTGAATAACTGATCCAAGGCCTCGGAGGTGCATGTAGAGCAGTCACTACAATCTTGGCCAAGGCCCCGGGGCATCCATCACCTTAGTCAGCGCCAGGAGACGGGCACTCAGAGAGAAGGGGGGGGGGGGGGGGAAAGGGGGGGGGGAAGAGGGGGGGGGGGGAAGAGTTAGAGAGTTCCCATGTTTGTGGTGCTGCAAAGGAGCAGACATGTAGTACCCTGTAGTGCCATGTAGTGCCATGTAGTACCCTGTAGTACCCTGTAGTGTCATGTAGTACCCTGTAGTGCCCTGTGGTACCCTGTAGTGCCACGTAGAGCCATGTAGAACCCTGTAGTGCCATGTAGTACCATGTAGTACCATGTAGTACCCTGTACCCTAACTAAACTACCCTGTAGTAAACTACCCAGTGGTACCATGTAGTACCCTGTACCATAACTAAACTACACAGATTAATCTAAAGGTCAGTCCCCGACCAGGTGAGATCAGGGTAGGTTGAAGGAGAGAGAGAAAAGATGAGTCTTAAGCAGGGATTTAAAAGCTTCGACAGAGCAGGCGCCCCTGATGACGGCAGGTAATTTGTTCCACAGGTAGGGAGCGCGGTAGACAAAGGCTCTGTGGCCGGCGGATTTCTTTTTAACCCTAGGGGTCGATAGAAGCCCCGCATTTTGTGAGCGCAGAGCACGAGCGGGCGAGTATCGGGAGATGAGATCGGATAGATAGAGCGGTGCAAGCCCATTTAAAATTTTGTAGGTGAGGAGTAGCACTTTAAAGTCAGAACGGGCTTGGATAGGAAGCCAGTGTAGGGCGGACAAAACTGGTGTGATGTGATCAAATTTTCTAGTTCTAGTTAGTATCCGTGCAGCCGCATTTTGCACGAGTTGAAGATTTTTGACGCTTGAATTAGGTAGGCCTGAAAAAAGTGCATTACAGTAGTCCAGACGTGATAAGACAAAAGCATGAATCAGGGTTTCAGCATCAGCCAGAGTTAAAATGGGGCGTATTTTTGCGATATTACGAAGATGGAAGAATGCAATTTTGGTGAAATTTTTTATATGTGCATTAAATGAGAGGGAGGAATCAAAAATGACTCAGAGGTTTTTTATGGTGGAGCTCTGGGATACATGACAGGTATCAAAGTTGAGGGAGATGTCCTGAAACAGGCCTCTGTGGTTTGGGGGGCCAACAATTAACATCTCAGTTTTATCTGCATTAAGGAGTAGAAAGTTTTGCGACATCCATTTTTTGACGGCAAGCAAGCAGGCCTCAAGGTTTTGTAGTTGGGAGGAATCATTTGGCTTAATAGGTATATATAATTGGGTGTCATCAGCGTAAAAATGAAAGTTTATGCCAAATTTGCGTATGATATCGCCGAGGGGTAGCATGTAAATCGAAAATAGCAAAGGGCCCAGGACAGAGCCTTGTGGGACACCACATTGCACTGGGAGGGTCTCAGATGTTAAATCATTATAGACCACGCAGTGTGTTCTATCAGTTAAATAGGATTTAAACCAAGCTAGTGCGAGACCCCGAATGCCAACATGATTCTCAAGCCGACCTAGAAGAATCGAGTGATCGATAGTGTCAAAGGCTGCACTGAGATCAAGCAATAAGAGCACAGAAGTGAGGTTTGAGTCAAGAGAGAGCAGTAAGTCATTTGTGACTTTGGTAACCGCCGTTTCGGTGGAGTGTAAGGCTCTAAAGCCAGATTGAAATGATTCATTAAGATTATTGTTTGATAAATGGTCAGTAAGTTGCGTTGCGACGATCCGTTCTAACACTTTGGATAGGAATGGAAGATTGGAGATAGGTCTGTAATTTTTCAAGATTAGAGAGTCGAGGTTCGGTTTTTTAAGTAGTGGTTTAATGACAGCTGATTTAAATTATGTACTATTATTGCTGCTAATAAATACTTAAATCCAGTTTTGTGTGGAACCGAATCATTGTGGGAAGTGTTCATCATTAGATACCTGTGTACTGTATGGCCAGTAGGAATGTACATAAGACGGTAGTGGTTTAATGATACCATACTTATCAATACAGTCA
Organism: Notolepis coatsorum; assembly: GCF_963971535.1. Classification (NCBI taxonomy): domain Eukaryota; kingdom Metazoa; phylum Chordata; class Actinopteri; order Aulopiformes; family Paralepididae; genus Notolepis; species Notolepis coatsorum. The sequence goes on from NC_140170.1 coordinate 29,910,533, forward strand.
GGGAATTGTACCCCTCAGTTACAATTGGTCCTTCGAGCCGGAGGGTAACTAGCGTAATATTAATATAGTGGTATTAATATTGACATGGCCAATGATGAACACTCCACAAAACGGTTCTCCTAAAATAGATCGCCCGCAGCGTAGACGGCAGACACCTCAGTACTTAGAGGATTACGTTGCCAGTATACTACCTAGCTTTCTACAGACGGTAAACGCGGAAAAAGTAGATAGTAAAATTATGTCCGACCCTACCGACCAGGCTACCCCGCCAGTAGAGACCCTAGTGGGTTCTAACGTAACTGACCAAGCTCACGGTGGGGACCAGGAGGGACCTGACATGACTTTACCCCCCGCCAAGACCGAAGAAGTAGTCCCCGGAGAGCTCCAGGATAAAGAAAGCCCTCCAGGGATGGAACTCAACCCACCACAAGAAGGGACGAGCACGCCGGAGATGGATCTCCTCGATTCGCCACAGGAGAACGGATCTCCAACGAGTACTACCAGGAGCGGATCACCTCAACCAGCGTCTTCCCCCAGCGAGGCGGACAAGATGCTGGCGCAGGCCTTCCTCGCCAGCCTGGCAGCCTCAACCGAGCGCGATCGACTCCAAGCACAGACGCTTAGTGAGCGCGAACATTCTTCCATGGAAAGAGAACGCCTTCAAGCGCAGCAATGGAGTGAAGAAGACCGTATACGTCTAGAGATTAGACGCCTCCAGACGGAAGAGAATATGGGAAGAGACCGCGCCGAAGCCCAGCGCGCCGCCGCCGAAGCCCAGCGCGCCGCTGCCGGTGCCCAAAGAGAAGCAGAGCGCGACCTCGCTCTCACCAAGCGCGAAGCCGAGCGCGACCGATTACAAGCGCAGATAATGGAGCAGCTGATTACCAGGGCAACCCCCCCTCCCTCCGCACGGGGCTCCAGGGCCTCGTCAAGACAAGGGTCAAGGGCACCCTCCCCTACCCGATCAAGCGACCCTGAGCCCGACCACCAGAGAGAGCCTATACCCCTCTCCGAACCCCTTCCCCGACCGGTCCAAGCGAGACCCAGCTACAGGGAAGAACCGGTCTATACCGCGGAGAGGCTAAATAGACGACTACAGGATCTAGATGACCTGCCAGAGGAAGAAGAAGAGGGAGAGGAGGAGAGTCAAGCCCAACAGCATCACAGTACTCCACAGGACCAGGAGGTCCAATACAGCCCAGGCTTTACCCCCGCGGCTCTGCGCTACAGACCCCCGACTCAATTCACGGGTGAGCTTGACGCACGACCAGCCCCGAGGAACAGCACCTGGGTACGCGGGCCTTGGTACCCAGCAGGTACCAGCCCACCACGACACGTAAGAGGAGACTCGCCTAGGAGGCCTCTCCTCCAACGCTCACCGATGTGCCAGCCATCCATGGCATCGTACCTTGGCACACCGACGTTCCCGGACTTCACACACGAGAACAGAGCACAGTACACAGAGCTACGAATGTGCTTAGAGACAATGATGTCCGATGTAGCTGATGAACCGTACAAATATGCTATCCTACTCAAGCACCTCAAGGTGCCCCGAGCGCACAATATAGCGCTGGCATATTCCACCTCTACTACCCCATACACCGCGGCTCTAGCAGCACTCGACCAAAGATGTGGACGCATATGGGACTACGTAATACAAGAGATAAGGAATATTGACCGTCTACCCCCAGCCACAGACAATCGCTCACTAGATGACCTGTCTATCAAGGTACAATCCCTGGTAGGGATGCTGGGGGCGCAAAAGGAAAAGGGTATGTACGAACTGCACGCAAACTCTAATGTCGAGAGGATTTTAGAGAAGCTTCCGCCCACCCGACAAGAGCGATTCAGGCGGCAAAGAGACCACCGTGATCCTAACGGTCCCGAGCCATCCCTCCTAGACCTAGCCGACTTCCTGGCGAGAGAAGTCAACAGCCTACGGTTTGATACGTTCGTGCGGAGCATACCAAGCTCCAGAGAGGGACCTAGGAGAGCAAACGATGGCCGCAGATTGGTGACCGTCATGCACCAAGCAGAATCAGTACAGAGCAACAAGAACCACAGTACCCCCTCGATGAAAGAGAAGTGGAAGATGGTGTGCCCGTACTGCGAAAAGGAACACTGGCTGTCACACTGTGACACGTTCAAGAAGATGACCGCCGACGAGGTGAGTCAATGGATAAAGTCCAACCGACGCTGTTACCGATGTGCGCGCAGTCACATGGCAGCCGATTGCCGCTTAAAGAAGAGGTGTAGTCGGTGTGACGGAGCCCACTTAGACGTCCTACATGACAGTAACAGAAGAAAGCCTGCACCCTCAAGCAGCACAAAGGCAAGTGTTATGTACATTGACCCCGCCAGCAGCGGGGGCGCCCGGGTGCTCTTAAAGGTGGTCCGCGTAACATTGAGTTACCAAGACAAGGTCATGGACACCTACGCCGTCCTTGACGACGGGTCAGAGAAGACCGTTCTCCTCGCGTCCGCTGCGGCCCAGCTGGGGCTGCGGGGGAGCGAAGAAACGATGATGATTCGGACAATAAGAAGAGACCTAAAGACGATAAAGGGCGAGAATGTCTCCTTCACTATCGCAGCAAGCGGGCAGCCAGAGAGACGGTATAGGATCACTAACGCTTTCACCAGCCAAGACATAGGCCTGTCGCAGTACACCTACCCCATCGCCAAGCTGATGGATAAATATGTGCACCTGCGTCAACTACCTATACCGCTCATAGACGGTGCCACCCCGACCCTGCTGATAGGCTCCGACCATGCACACCTCATCGTCCCGATGGACCGGGTCCACACAGGGCCCAGAGGCTGTCCTGCAGCAGTCGAGACCCGCCTAGGATGGACACTACAAGGCCCCCTCGCTAGGTCTCCTAACCGAACAGCAGCCACTAGCTGCCTCCACTCCAGAGTGACAGAAGAAGACACCACCCTCCTACAGCATGTCGAGAGGCTATGGACACTAGAGACAATGCCCTATAAGAGCGAAAAGAAAGACATTCGTTCCAAGGAAGACATTTATGCTATAGCCCTCCTCGAGCGGGGGACAAAGAGAGTCAAAGTCAACGGAGTGATGAGATACGCAACTCCACTCCTGAGGCGAGAGGGTATGCCTACCTTCCACGTCCCAAAAGAAGCGACGGAGCGGTATCTATTGAACACAGAGCGGCGCCTAGCCAGAGACCCCGCTCAAGAGACTGTGTACCGCGCTGAGATTGACAAGCTAATCACAGCGGGACACATAAAGAAAATTGACATTAAAGAGGCCGATCAGACGACCGAATCATGGTACGTGCCGCACCACAAAGTCCACCACAACGGCAAGGATCGCATTGTGTTCAACTGCAGCTACCAGATCGGATCACAAAATCTGAATAAAGAGCTCTTGCCCGGCCCAACACTCGGCCCCTCTCTACTAGGCGTGTTACTACGTTTCCGCCAAGACAAGGTGGCCATCAGCGGCGACATCAAAGGGATGTTCCTGCAGGTGCGACTAGTGGAGGAGGACAAGCCCCTGCTGCGGTTCCTATGGAGAGAGAGGATCGGGGACGAGCAACCAGCCATCTATCAATGGGAAGTCCTCCCTTTCGGAACCACATGCAGCCCATGCTGTGCTACGTATGCACTGCAAAAACACGTCGCAGAGGACCCAGCAGCTGATGAAGAGGTCCGACAAAGTGTAGGAAATAGTTTCTACGTGGACAACTGTCTGCAAAGCGTCTCGACGCCAGAAGAAGCCGAGGCCCTCCTACTCAAGCTCCGCGCCTCCCTGATCAAAGGCGGCTTTGATCTCCGGCAGTGGGCCAGCAGCGACCCTCAAGTATTGCGCAGCCTCTCCCCAGAGGACAAGGCAGCAAGCAGCGAGACCTGGATGGCGACCATCCCAGGAGAAGCCCAAGAAATGACATTAGGACTAGTCTGGCGCTTCAAAACAGACTCGCTCCATTATAAACACACACCCCTGACCAAGGAGCAGGGAAGGTCGACTGCACTACCGACCACAAGACGGAGTGTATACAGAACACTTGCCAGACAATATGACCCGTTGGGATGTATTCTACCTTACACCACCAGGGCAAAGATGATTGTAAGAGCGTTATGGGACAAGGACCAGGGCTGGGACGACCCCATACCCGAACACCTTGCCTCCACATGGAGAGAGTGGGAGACAGAACTCAGCTCACTCCCAGGTGTCAACATACGCTGCAGCTACTTCCCACCCACAGTGAGGCCGGAGACGTGCCAGATGGACCTGCACGTCTTCAGCGACGCCTCCGAAGTAGCCTACGGTTCGGTGGCCTACTTGCGTGCCCGAGAGGAGGGAGGAGAAATACATACTGCTTTCATCCTGGCTCGCTCAAGAATAGCCCCACGCAAGCAACAATCTATCCCGCGTCTAGAGCTCTGCGCAGCCCTAGCAGGAGCGCAACTCGCCACGTTAATCCAACGTGAACTCACCATCCCGGTGCAGAGAACAATCTTGTGGTCAGACTCCACGACCGTACTCACATGGATCCGGTCTGATTCGTGTAGATACAAGGTCTTCGTGGGAGTCAGAATCACAGAGATCCAAGATTTAACAGAAGCAGCAAGCTGGAGGTATGTAGACACAAAACATAACCCAGCTGACGTCATCACCCGGGGAATGTCCCTGGATGACCTCACCCATCACAATCTATATAGTGACGGGCCAGAGTTCCTCAAGCTCCCGGAAGAAGAGTGGCCTACACCCACCCCACGGGAGGCGAGTAAAGAGGAGGCAGAGAACAAGAAATCTATGTACCGTGGGTTGACACACACACTCGTCCCCACAGACCCCAACATAGACGACTGCCTCACCCTTGAGAGTGCGCAGCTAAAGACATTCCTGTGGCACCACCCAGAGGTTCAGCCCACTACTGACATTACTGCAGCTAACTACGAAGAAGCAGAACTTCTTCTCCTACAGCGAGCCCAGAGAGACTCGTTCCCCGACGAGCTAGACTGTCTACAGGGAGCAAAGCCCGTCCCGTCAGACAGCAGATTGCTCCACCTAGCCCCCGAGAGCGACGCCCATAATCTCATCAGAGTGGGTGGTCGTCTGAGGAGAGCTCCAGACTTACCGGATGACGTCAAGTACCCGATAGTCTTAAACAGCCGACACAAGGTCACAGAGCTTATCATAAAGAAATACGACGAGGACGTGCATCACGCCGGGGCAGAGAGAGTCTTCGCGGAGATCAGACGTCGTTATTGGATACTGCAAGGGAGAGAAGCAGTACGACGTTTCCAGCGGACTTGTCTAGACTGTCGTAAATGGCGAGCACAGCCCAGTATACCCCGGATGGCTGACCTACCCCCCTGTCGCCTCCGACTCGGCGACAAGCCTTTTCACTCCACCGGTATGGACTGTTTCGGCCCGCTGTATGTAAAGAAAGGAAGAGGGACCGAAAAGCGGTGGGGTATTGTATTCAAATGCATGACCACCCGAGCGATGCACATAGAACTCCTTCCAACCATGAGCACAGACTCATTCCTTATGGCCTTCCGAAGATTCACATCGCGGAAAAGGAAACCGTCTATATTATTGTCTGATCACGGGACAAACTTCAAAGGCGGAGAAAGAGAGCTGAGAGAGAGCTTCCAAGCTATGGGCCCAGAACTTAAGACCCACCTCGCTCCATACCAGATTGATTTCCAGTTTAATCCCCCGAATGCACCTCACTTCGGTGGAACTTGGGAACGAGAAGTATGTTCAATAAAGACAGCCCTGTACGCCGTGCTTGGGGCCCAGACCGTGGCGGAAGAAGTCCTAACGACAGTCCTCACGGAGATCGAGGGAGTATTGAACTCAAAGCCCCTCGGTTACGTCTCAAGTGATGTAGCAGATGTCGACCCAGTCACCCCCAACACTCTCTTGATGGGGCGGCTGGACCCCGCGCTCCCACAGACGGTGTACAGACCTGAGGAAGCGAACGGCCGAAGAATGTGGAGGTACAGTCAAGTATTGGCTGACAAGTTTTGGAACAGTTTCCTACTCCACTATCTACCGTCTCTACAGACCCGCCAGAAATGGGTGAAAGAAAGAGACAATTTGACAGTAGGAACAGTCGTCATGATTATCGACCAGTCACTACCCCGAGCTATGTGGCCGGCCGGCCGCATAAGCAAAGTGATTACCGGTGCCGACGGAAAGGTCAGAGCAGCAGAAGTGCTCGTCCAAGGGCGGATATACACTCGGCCCGTGGCGAGGCTAATAGAGTTGCCAAGGCTCCCCGACACTATTGATGACGACCATGACCCCCTGACTTTGTGAACTGTCCTACCCTCCCAACAGACATTGAGTAGCGGACAGTGCGGTTAATCTGTCTCTGCTTATCTAATTAGGTGGGACTAATTAGGAGGCGGCTGTTACGAAGGATCAGATTAAACCGAATATATATATTGATTGATTGATATATATTGCATAATATTTGTATATCGTTTGATATCCCTTGTGTATTCCTTGTACATATACACGGAATATCCCTTTAGCCTAGTACAGACCATAATATTTCATTCTCCTATTGGACAGCGGTCCACCAGGCGCCATTGCCATACCTCCAAGGTCGGGTTCAAAGTCACCGCCAGGGACTTGCCTGGACATGAACGGTTCGGCGCAAGGATATGAGACAGGAATAAAGCTGGTACTAGTTTGTTCACCTAACGTATAAATACGGCGCAGGTGAATACAGAAGTAGAGTTACCCAATAAGTTGAAGCCTCACCCACGATACAACGTGCGGTGAAGTATGGCCTGTTTGGCCCCAAATAGAGCATTGAGACCGCGTGCGAATTAATAACTGAAGTGTCAGAGTTTAACGCTGTACCGTCGAGTTCGTCTCTCAGAAGCCTGAGGCCGGCTAGCTTTCTTCCATTCTGAGTGGCATGCTACGGAGAACAGCTGTATTCGTCTGCGGATCAAGAGATTATTGCACCATCTCCTGTACTTGGAGTCTCTTTATCGTCGTTGACCCAGACTCTACTACCGACAAATCCTCTCCCCTTGCTGGCTTACGACCGGAGGGACCCTACCAGTATCTCCCGCTATATTACCAGAGTACCATAGATATAATTCCTAAGATTCAGGTTGTATTATTATCTCCTGCGTAATATGAGAATGGACATTCGTTATTGATTTGCCTACGCACATTCCTTTGCCTTATAAGCGCATCCAAAGTAAAGTAAAGTATATTATGTACTATTATTGCTGCTAATAAATACTTAAATCCAGTTTTGTGTGGAACCGAATCATTGTGGGAAGTGTTCATCATTAGATACCTGTGTACTGTATGGCCAGTAGGAATGTACATAAGACGGTAGTGGTTTAATGATACCATACTTATCAATACAGTCAGGGAATTGTACCCCTCAGTTACAGTTAGGACTATCTGACTCTTAATAATAAACACTGTTAGGACTGTCTGACTCTTAATAATAAACACTGTTAGGACTATCGGACTCTTAATAATAAAGACTGTAAGTTAGGACTGTTAATCACTATTATCATTACTACTTGCACTTTGTTCCATGTTCTATTATTATTACTACCTATCCTACCTGTCTTTCTTCTATTACCCTGCCCATACCTGTACCCCCCCCCCCCCCCAATGCCACTATGACACTTAAATCTCAATAAATCAATAAAGGAACACTTGACTTGGTAAGAAGTGGGCTTTCCTATCCATTCGCCTACATGTTAAAAGTGGAGGTGGACTTCTCGGAGCTCCTCCTGGTGGAGGAGGCCAAGAGGCACCGAGGCGCCCAGCTCCTCAGCATCTCGACCACGCGCTGCATGAACTTCTGTCCCGCGAAGGCGTAGATCACGGGGTTCAGGCAGCAGTGAACAAACGCGATGGTCTCTGTGACTTGTATGGCCATTGTCATGCCCTCCCCCTCGCCCGGCGAGTACACCCCCGCGACCGCAGGAAGAGCAGGAAGACCACGGCGTTGTACGGCGTCCAGAAGCAGAAGAAGACGACCACGACCACGACGATCAGCTTGATGGCGCGGTGCCTCTTGGTGCTCCTGAGGGCCAGCAGCGTGGGGAAGATCCTGGAGTAGCAGAACACCATCACCAGCAGGGGAACCAGGAAGCCCAGGATGTTCATCTCCAGCAGGTGGAACTCTTCCCAGTGGCTGCCCTCGGGGTAGCGGGGGATGCACACGGAGCGTCCGCGCCACGCTCACCTCCTGCGACGAGGTGAAGATGAGGGTGGGCAGGGAGACGAGGAGGCTCAGCGTCCACACCGACAGGGACAGGGCGACGCCCAGCCCCACCGTGCGGTGGCGCCGCCGAGGTGTGAGCATGCACGATGCCGGCGTAGCGGTCCAGCGTCATGGCGACCATGAAGAAGATACTGCCGTAGAAGCCGAGTTTGTAGATCACCGCGGTGAGGCGGCACAGGAAGTCTCCGAAGACCCACGAGAGGACGGCGGCGTAGTGGGCGAGGAAGGGCAGCGAGAAGATGAAGAGGAGGTCGGCGAGGGCCAGGTTGAGGAGGCAGATGTCCGTCAGGTTGGTCTGCCTGCGGTGTTTCGCCAGAACGCACACCACCAGGCTGTTACCTAGGAGGGCATGATAAGAAGTAGTTTAAGTGATTTTCTCATCTAGATCGCATTCGTGTCTCTGAACTGAATTTAATGTAACGTATATTATAACATTATAACAGATTGCAGAATGGGTACAATACAGTACGGCGCAATACACACAATTGTTAAGGGGATGCAGACCAGAGAAAGACTTTTGTCTTGTTTACATCAGGGTCCCCCATTTTCAATTCATATCGACATTTATGACATACACAACATACATGAAATTAACATGATGTAAACAAGACAAACGTCTTTCTCTGGTCTGCATCCCCTTAACAATTGTGTGTATTGAGCTGTACTGTATTGTACCCATTCTGCAATCTGTTAAATAAAGTTTTTATTCATTCATTCATTCATTTCTCCCCCACTACTCCTCCAACGGGTGTTTGTGCGACCATGTCGACCTGAACAATGGGGGATTAATAAGAACGAGCCGCCTCGGAGAGAAGACGGCCGCTGCTGCTGGAGCTGGACCGAGTCAGCGGCGCACGGAGCCGGGGAGAAACCACCGCCCCGCTGGCTCTTCTGGGAGCCGGGGAGAAACCACGCCTCGTGTCGCCCCGCTGGCTCTTCTGGGAGCCGGGGAGAAACCACCGCCTCGCCCCGCTGGCTCTTCCGCTTCACAGCGCGGCAGAGGGCGATAAGGGGGGCGTGCTAGCGCGCGGTCACGTGGGCTTAGTGGCCAATCAGAGGAACCCGGAAACCGAACTGCGTTGTATTTGGCATAGACGCCGCCCGGTCACCACACACATTATAATTATAAGTGAAAAATGTTTTTCCTTTGTTTCCCCCTTGGTACCCACTAGGTAACAAAGTCCCTTAACTTTACACTTTAATACACTTTAAAATAACCGTATTATTAAATAAGAGTTCAGATAAATTAAGAAAGAAAATAAGTAGAATTGTGCATGGACTACGCAGGAATCCAAAACTCTGGATGACGAGTGAGGTCCTATTTAACTTTCCGATGGCCCGCCCTTGGCCGTGATGGACACGTCACAGAACATTTTACCGTTGTCTGTCGGCGTCCCATTGTTTTAGTATCTCTGAAGCAGCACATTGTTTAAAAGCTAAAATGGCCGCTGTTTGATTGACACTCTGCTTGACCTATTATGTGCTTCCAATCTCGGGTTATAAGACCAAACAGCCAACGAGCGTCAGTTTAGAAAAGGTCTTTCAAAAGAGACCAGACTTATGCATGTGCTACAAATGGTTTAATAACCGCTTTCAATTTACTTTGGGTTTGCATTCGATAGGCGTTTTATGCTAAATTTGCAGGAATGTTAAGAGGTTAAAAGAAAACGCTCTGAAGAGAGGCATGAAGGAGCTGAAGGAGCTGAAGGAGGTGAAGGAGCTGAAGGAGCTGAAGGAAGTGAAGGAGCTGAAGGACGTGAAGGAGGTGAAGAAGGTGAAGGAGGTGAAGGAGGTGAAGGAGCTGAAGGACGTGAAGGAGGTGAAGAAGGTGAAGGAGGTGAAGGAGGTGAAGGAGCTGAAGGAGCTGAAGGAACTGAAGGAGGTGAAGGAGGTGAAGGAGCTGAAGGACGTGAAGGAGGTGAAGAAGGTGAAGGAGGTGAAGGAGGTGAAGGAGCTGAAGGAGCTGAAGGAGCTGAAGGAGGTGAAGGAGCTGAAGGAGGTGAAGGAGGTGAAGGAACTTAAGTATGTGAAGGAGCTGAAGGAGCTGAAGGAGGTGAAGGAGCTGAAGGAGGTGAAGGAGCTGAAGGAGCTGAAGGAGCTGAAGGACCTGAAAGAGCTGAAAGAGGTGAACGAGGTGAAGGAGGTGAAGGAGCTAAAGGAGCTGAAGGAGGTGAAGGAGGTGAAGGAGCTGAAGGAGGTGAAGGAGCTGAAGGAGGTGAAGAAGGTGAAGAAGGTGAAGGAGGTGAAGGAGGTGAAGGAGGGGAAGGAGGTGAAGGAACTGAAGGAGGTGAAGGAGCTGAAGGAACTGAAGGAGCTGAAGGAGCTGAAGGAAGTGAAGGAGGTGAAGGAGGTGAAGGAGCTGAGGGAGCTGAAGGAGCTGAAGGAGGTGAAGGAGCTGAAGGAACTGAAGGAGGTGAAGGAGTTGAAGGAGGTGAACGAGCTGAAGGAGCTGAAGGAACTGAAGGAGCTGAAGGAGGTGAAGGAGCTGAAGGAGGTGAAGGAGGTGAAGGAGCTGAAGGAGCTGAAGGAGGTGAAGGAGTTGAAGGAGGTGAAGGAGGTGAAGGAGGTGAAGGAACTGAAGGAGGTGAAGGAGCTGAATGAACTGAATGAGCTGAAGGAGCTGAAGGAGCTGAAGGAGGTGAAGGAGGTGAAGGAGCTGAAGGAGCTGAAGGAGGTGAAGGAGGTGAAGGAGGTGAAGGAGGTGAAGGAGGTGAAGGAGGTGAAGGAACTGAAGGAGCTGAAGGAGCTGAAGGAGGTGAAGGAGCTGAAGGAGGTGAAGGAGCTGAAGGAGGTGAAGGAACTGAAGGAGGTGAAGGAGGTGAAGGAGCTGAAGGACGTGAAGGAGGTGAAGGAGCTGAAGGAGGTGAAGGAGCTGAAGGAGGTGAAGGAGGTGGAGGAGCTGAAGGAGGTGAAGGAGGTGAAGGAGCTGAATGAGCTGAAGGAGGTGAAGGAGGTGAAGGAGGTGAAGGAGGTGAAGGAGGTGAAGGAGGTGAAGGAACTGAAGGAGGTGAAGGAGGTGAAGGACGTGAAGGAGGTGAAGGAGCTGAAGGAGCTGAATGAGGTGAAGGTACTGAAGGAGGTGAAGGAGCTGAAGGAGCTGAAGGAGGTGAAGGAGCTGAAGGAGGTGAAGGAGCTGAAGGAGGTGAAGGAGCTGAAGGAGGTGAAGGAACTGAAGGAGGTGAAGGAGCTGAAGGAGGTGAAGGAGGTGAAGGAGGTGAAGGAGCTGAAGGAGGTGAAGGAACTGAAGGAGGTGAAGGAGGTGAAGGAGGTGAAGGAGCTGAAGGAGGTGAAGGAGGTGAAGGAGCTGAAGGAGCTGAAGGAGGTGAAGGAGGTGAAGGAGGTGAAGGATGTGAAGGATCTGAAGGAGGTGAAGGAGGTGAAGGAGGTGAAGGAGGTAAAGGAGGTGAAGGAGCTGAAGGAGCTGAAGGAGGTGAAGGAGGTGAAGGAGCTGAAGGAGGTGAAGGAGGTGAAGGAGCTGAAGGAGGTGAAGGAGGTGAAGGAGCTGAAGGAGCTGAACAAGGTGAAGGAGGTGAAGGAGGTGAAGGATGTGAAGGAACTGAAGGAGGTGAAGGAGGTGAAGGAGCTGAAGGACGTGAAGGAGGTGAAGGAGCTGAAGTAGGTGAAGGAGCTGAAGGAGGTGAAGGAGGTGGAGGAGCTGAAGGAGCTGAAGGAGGTGAAGGAGCTGAAGGAGCTGAAGGAGGTGAAGGAGGTGAAGGAGCTGAAGGAGCTGAAGGAGCTGAAGGAGGTGAAGGAGGTTACGAAGGTGAAGGAGGTGAAGGAGGTGAAGGAGGTGAAGGAGGTGAAGGACGTGAAGGAGGTGAAGGAGCTGAAGGAGGTGAAGGAGCTGAAGGAGCTGAAGGAGGTGAAGGAGCTGAAGGACGTGAAGGAGGTGAAGAAGGTGAAGGAGGTGAAGGAGCTGAATGAAGTGAAGGAGGTGAAGGAGGTGAAGGAGGTGAAGAAGATGAAGGAGGTGAAGGAGCTGAAGGAGGTGAAGGAGCTGAAGGAACTGAAGGAGCTGAAGGAGCTGAAGGAGCTGAAGGAGGTGAAGGAGCTGAAGGAGGTGAAGGAGGTGAAGGAGGTGAAGGAACTGAAGGAGCTGAATGAGCTGAAGGAGCTGAAGGAGCTGAAGGAGGTGAAGGAGCTGAAGGAGCTGAAGGAGCTGAAGTAGGTGAAGGAGGTGAAGGAGCTGAAGGAGGTGAAGGAACTGAAGGAGCTGAAGGAGCTGAAGGAGCTGAAGGAGGTGAAGGAGCTGAAGGAGCTGAAGGAGGTGAAGGAGCTGAAGGAGCTGAAGGAGCTGAAGGAGCTGAAGGAGGTGAAGGAGCTGAAGTAGGAGAAGGAGGTGAAGGAGCTGAAGGAGGCGAAGGAGGTGAAGGAACTGAAGGAGGTGAAGGAGGTGAAGGAGGTGAAGGAGGTGAAGGAACTGAAGGAGGTGAAGGAGGTGAAGGAGCTGAAGGAACTGAAGGAGGTGAAGGAGCTGAAGGAGCTGAAGGAGGTGAAGGAGGTGAAGGAGGTGAGGGAGCTGAAGGAGCTGAAGGAGGTGAAGGAGCTGAAGGAACTGAAGGAGGTGAAGGAGGTGAAGGAGCTGAAGGAGCTGAAGGAGGTGAAGGAGGTGAAGGAGGTGAAGGAGGTGAAGGAGGTGAAGGAACTGAAGGAGGTGAAGGAGCTGAAGGAGCTGAAGGAGGTGACGGAGCTGAAGGAGCTGAAGGAGGTGAAGGAGGTGAAGGAGCTGAAGGAGCTGAAGGAGCTGAAGGAGGTGAAGGAGCTGAAGGAGCTGAAGGAGGTGAAGGAGGTTACGAAGGTGAAGGAGGTGAAGGAGGTGAAGGAGGTGAAGGAGGTGAAGGACGTGAAGGAGGTGAAGGAGCTGAAGGAGGTGAAGGAGCTGAAGGAGCTGAAGGAGGTGAAGGAGCTGAATGACGTGAAGGAGGTGAAGGAGGTGAATGAGGTGAAGAAGGTGAAGGAGGTGAAGGAGCTGAAGGAACTGAAGGAGCTGAAGGAGCTGAAGGAGCTGAAGGAGGTGAAGGAGCTGAAGGAGGTGAAGGAGCTGAAGGAACTGAAGGAGCTGAAGGAGCTGAAGGAGCTGAAGGAGGTGAAGGAGGTGAAGGAGGTGAAGGAACTGAAGGAGCTGAAGGAGCTGAAGGAGCTGAAGGAGCTGAAGGAGGTGAAGGAGCTGAAGGAGCTGAAGGAGCTGAAGGAGGTGAAGGAGGTGAAGGAGCTGAAGGAGGTGAAGGAACTGAAGGAGGTGAAGGAGCTGAAGGAGCTGAAGGAGCTGAAGGAGGTGAAGGAGCTGAAGGAGCTGAAGGAGGTGAAGGAGCTGAAGGAGCTGAAGGAGCTGAAGGAGGTGAAGGAGCTGAAGTAGGAGAAGGAGGTGAAGGAGCTGAAGGAGGTGAAGGAGGTGAAGGAACTGAAGGAGGTGAAGGAGGTGAAGGAGGTGAAGGAGGTGAAGGAACTGAAGGAGGTGAAGGAGGTGAAGGAGCTGAAGGAACTGAAGGAGGTGAAGGAGGTGAAGGAGCTGAAGGAGCTGAAGGAGGTGAAGGAGGTGAAGGAGCTGAGGGAGCTGAAGGAGCTGAAGGAGGTGAAGGAGCTGAAGGAACTGAAGGAGGTGAAGGAGGTGAAGGAGCTGAAGGAGCTGAAGGAGGTGAAGGAGGTGAAGGAGGTGAAGGAGGTGAAGGAGGTGAAGGAACTGAAGGAGGTGAAGGAGGTGAAGGAGATGAATGAACTGAAGGAGCTGAAGGAGCTGAAGGAGCTGAAGGAGGTGAATGAGGTGAAGGAGCTGAAGGAGCTGAAGGAGGTGAAGGAGGTGAAGGAGCTGAAGGAGCTGAAGGAGGTGAAGGAGGTGAAGGAGGTGAAGGAACTGAAGGAGGTGAAGGAGCTGAAGGAGCTGAAGGAGGTGAAGGAGCTGAAGGAGGTGAACGAGCTGAAGGAGGTGAAGGAACTGAAGGAGGTGAAGGAGGTGAAGGAGCTTAAGGACGTGAAGGAGGTGAAGGAGCTGAAGGAGGTGAAGGAGCTGAAGGAGCTGAAGGAGGTGAAGGAGGTGGAGGAGCTGAAGGAGCTGAAGGAGGTGAAGGAGCTGAAGGAGCTGAAGGAGCTGAAGGAGGTGAAGGAGGTGAAGGAGCTGAAGGAGCTGAAGGAGCTGAAGGAGGTGAAGGAGCTGAAGGAGCTGAAGGAGCTGAAGGACGTGAAGGAGGTGAAGGAGCTGAAGGAGGTGAAGGAGCTGAAGGAGCTGAAGGAGGTGAAGGAGCTGAAGGACGTGAAGGAGGTGAAGGAGGTGAAGGAGGTAAAGGAGGTGAAGGAGCTGAAGGAGCTGAAGGAGGTGAAGGAGGTGAAGGAGCTGAAGGAGGTGAAGGAGGTGAAGGAGCTGAAGGAGGTGAAGGAGGTGAAGGAGCTGAAGGAGGTGAAGGAGGTGAAGGAGGTGAAGGATGTGAAGGATCTGAAGGAGGTGAAGGAGGTGAAGGAACTGAAGAAGCTGAAGGAGCTGAAGGAGCTGAAGTAGCTGAAGGAGGTGAAGAAGCTGAAGGAGCTGAAGGAGCTGAAGGAGCTGAAGGAGATGAAGGAGGTGAAGGAGCTGAAGGAGGTGAAGGAGCTGAAGGAGGTGAAGGAGGTGAAGGAGCTGAAGAAGCTGAAGGAGCTGAAGGAGGTGAAGGAGCTGAGGGAGCTGAAGGAGGTGAAGGAGGTGAAGGAGCTGAAGGAGCTGAAGGAGGTGAAGGGGCTGAAGGAGCTGAAGGAGGTGAAGGAGCTGAAGGAGGTGAATGAGGTGAAGGAGGTGAAGGAGCTGAAGGAACTGAAGGAGGTGAAGGAGCTGAAGGAGCTGAAGGAGGTGAAGGAGGTGAAGGAGCTGAAGGAGCTGAAGGAGCTGAAAGAGGTGAAGGAGGTGAAGGAGCTGAAGGAGGTGAAGGAGCTAAAGGAGCTGAAGGAGGTGAAGGAGGTGAAGGAGCTGAAGGAGGTGAAGGAGCTGAAGGAGGTGAAGGAGGTGAAGGAGCTGAAGGAGGTGAAGGAGCTGAAGGAGCTGAAGGAGCTGAAGGAGGTGAAGGAGGTGAAGGAGGTGAAGGAACTGAAGGAGGTGAAGGAGCTGAAGGAGCTGAAGGAGCTGAAGGAGCTGAAGGAGCTGAAGGAGGTGAAGGAGCTGAAGGAACTGAAGGAGGTGAAGGAGTTGAAGGAGGTGAAGGAGCTGAAGGAGCTGAAGGAACTGAAGGAGCTGAAGGAGGTGAAGGAGCTGAAGGAGGTGAAGGAGGTGAAGGAGCTGAAGGAGCTGAAGGAGGTGAAGGAGGTGAAGGAGGTGAAGGAGCTGAGGGAGCTGAAGGAGCTGAAGGAGGTGAAGGAGCTGAAGGAACTGAAGGAGGTGAAGGAGTTGAAGGAGGTGAACGAGCTGAAGGAGCTGAAGGAACTGAAGAAGCTGAAGGAGGTGAAGGAGCTGAAGGAGCTGAAGGAGGTGAAGGAGGTGAAGGAGCTGAAGGAGCTGAAGGAGGTGAAGGAGGTGAAGGAGGTGAAGGAGGTGAAGGAGGTGAAGGAGGTGAAGGAACTGAAGGAGCTGAAGGAGCTGAAGGAGGTGAAGGAGCTGAAGGAGGTGAACGAGCTGAAGGAGGTGAAGGAACTGAAGGAGGTGAAGGAGGTGAAGGAGCTGAAGGACGTGAAGGAGGTGAAGGAGCTGAAGGAGGTGAAGGAGCTGAAGGAGGTGAAGGAGGTGGAGGAGCTGAAGGAGCTGAAGGAAGTGAAGGAGCTGAAGGAGCTGAAGGAGGTGATGGAGGTGAAGGAGCTGAAGGAGCTGAAGGAGGTTAAGGAGCTGAAGGAGGTGAAGGAGGTTACGAAGGTGAAGGAGGTGAAGGAGGTGAAGGAGGTGAAGGACGTGAAGGAGGTGAAGGAGCTGAAGGAGCTGAATGAGGTGAAGGTACTGAAGGAGGTGAAGGAGCTGAAGGAGCTGAAGGAGGTGAAGGAGCTGAAGGAGGTGAAGGAGCTGAAGGAGGTGAAGGAGCTGAAGGAGGTGAAGGAACTGAAGGAGGTGAAGGAGCTGAAGGAGGTGAAGGAGGTGAAGGAGGTGAAGGAGCTGAAGGAGGTGAAGGAACTGAAGGAGGTGAAGGAGGTGAAGGAGGTGAAGGAGCTGAAGGAGGTGAAGGAGGTGAAGGAGCTGAAGGAGCTGAAGGAGGTGAAGGAGGTGAAGGAGGTGAAGGATGTGAAGGATCTGAAGGAGGTGAAGGAGGTGAAGGAGGTGAAGGAGGTAAAGGAGGTGAAGGAGCTGAAGGAGCTGAAGGAGGTGAAGGAGGTGAAGGAGCTGAAGGAGGTGAAGGAGCTGAAGGAGGTGAAGGAGGTGAAGGAGCTGAAGGAGCTGAAGGAGGTGAAGGAGGTGAAGGAGGTGAAGGATGTGAAGGAACTGAAGGAGGTGAAGGAGGTGAAGGAGCTGAAGGACGTGAAGGAGGTGAAGGAGCTGAAGTAGGTGAAGGAGCTGAAGGAGGTGAAGGAGGTGGAGGAGCTGAAGGAGCTGAAGGAGGTGAAGGAGCTGAAGGAGCTGAAGGAGGTGAAGGAGGTGAAGGAGCTGAAGGAGCTGAAGGAGCTGAAGGAGGTGAAGGAGGTTACGAAGGTGAAGGAGGTGAAGGAGGTGAAGGAGGTGAAGGAGGTGAAGGACGTGAAGGAGGTGAAGGAGCTGAAGGAGGTGAAGGAGCTGAAGGAGCTGAAGGAGGTGAAGGAGCTGAAGGACGTGAAGGAGGTGAAGAAGGTGAAGGAGCTGAATGATGTGAAGGAGGTGAAGGAGGTGAAGGAGGTGAAGAAGGTGAAGGAGGTGAAGGAGCTGAAGGAGGTGAAGGAGCTGAAGGAACTGAAGGAGCTGAAGGAGCTGAAGGAGCTGAAGGAGGTGAAGGAGCTGAAGGAGGTGAAGGAGGTGAAGGAGGTGAAGGAACTGAAGGAGCTGAATGAGCTGAAGGAGCTGAAGGAGCTGAAGGAGGTGAAGGAGCTGAAGGAGCTGAAGGAGCTGAAGTAGGTGAAGGAGGTGAAGGAGCTGAAGGAGGTGAAGGAACTGAAGGAGGTGAAGGAGCTGAAGGAGCTGAAGGAGCTGAAGGAGGTGAAGGAGCTGAAGGAGCTGAAGGAGGTGAAGGAGCTGAAGGAGCTGAAGGAGCTGAAGGAGGTGAAGGAGCTGAAGTAGGAGAAGGAGGTGAAGGAGCTGAAGGAGGCGAAGGAGGTGAAGGAACTGAAGGAGGTGAAGGAGGTGAAGGAGATGAAGGAACTGAAGGAGGTGAAGGAGGTGAAGGAGCTGAAGGAACTGAAGGAGGTGAAGGAGGTGAAGGAGCTGAAGGAGCTGAAGGAGGTGAAGGAGGTGAAGGAGGTGAGGGAGCTGAAGGAGCTGAAGGAGGTGAAGGAGCTGAAGGAACTGAAGGAGGTGAAGGAGGTGAAGGAGCTGAAGGAGCTGAAGGAGGTGAAGGAGGTGAAGGAGGTGAAGGAGGTGAAGGAGGTGAAGGAACTGAAGGAGGTGAAGGAGCTGAAGGAGCTGAAGGAGGTGAAGGAGCTGAAGGAGCTGAAGGAGGTGAAGGAGGTGAAGGAGCTGAAGGAGATGAAGGAGGTGAAGGAGCTGAAGGAGCTGAAGGAGGTGAAGGAGGTTACGAAGGTGAAGGAGGTGAAGGAGGTGAAGGAGGTGAAGGAGGTGAAGGACGTGAAGGAGGTGAAGGAGCTGAAGGAGGTGAAGGAGCTGAAGGAGCTGAAGGAGGTGAAGGAGCTGAATGACGTGAAGGAGGTGAAGGAGGTGAAGGAGGTGAAGAAGGTGAAGGAGGTGAAGGAGCTGAAGGAACTGAAGGAGCTGAAGGAGCTGAAGGAGCTGAAGGAGGTGAAGGAGCTGAAGGAGGTGAAGGAGCTGAAGGAACTGAAGGAGCTGAAGGAGCTGAAGGAGCTGAAGGAGGTGAAGGAGGTGAAGGAGGTGAAGGAACTGAAGGAGCTGAAGGAGCTGAAGGAGCTGAAGGAGCTGAAGGAGGTGAAGGAGCTGAAGGAGCTGAAGGAGCTGAAGGAGGTGAAGGAGGTGAAGGAGCTGAAGGAGGTGAAGGAACTGAAGGAGGTGAAGGAGCTGAAGGAGCTGAAGGAGCTGAAGGAGGTGAAGGAGCTGAAGGAGCTGAAGGAGGTGAAGGAGCTGAAGGAGCTGAAGGAGCTGAAGGAGGTGAAGGAGCTGAAGTAGGAGAAGGAGGTGAAGGAGCTGAAGGAGGTGAAGGAGGTGAAGGAACTGAAGGAGGTGAAGGAGGTGAAGGAGGTGAAGGAGGTGAAGGAACTGAAGGAGGTGAAGGAGGTGAAGGAGCTGAAGGAACTGAAGGAGGTGAAGGAGGTGAAGGAGCTGAAGGAGCTGAAGGAGGTGAAGGAGGTGAAGGAGCTGAGGGAGCTGAAGGAGCTGAAGGAGGTGAAGGAGGTGAAGGAGGTGAAGGAACTGAAGGAGGTGAAGGAGGTGAAGGAGATGAATGAACTGAAGGAGCTGAAGGAGCTGAAGGAGCTGAAGGAGGTGAATGAGGTGAAGGAGCTGAAGGAGCTGAAGGAGGTGAATGAGGTGAAGGAGCTGAAGGAGCTGAAGGAGGTGAAGGAGGTGAAGGAGGTGAAGGAACTGAAGGAGGTGAAGGAGCTGAAGGAGCTGAAGGAGGTGAAGGAGCTGAAGGAGGTGAACGAGCTGAAGGAGGTGAAGGAACTGAAGGAGGTGAAGGAGGTGAAGGAGCTTAAGGACGTGAAGGAGGTGAAGGAGCTGAAGGAGGTGAAGGAGCTGAAGGAGGTGAAAGAGCTGAGGGAGCTGAAGGAGCTGAAGGAGGTGAAGGAGCTGAAGGAGCTGAAGGAGGTGAAGGAGGTGAAGGAGCTGAAGGAGCTGAAGGAGCTGAAGGAGGTGAAGGAGCTGAAGGAGCTGAAGGAGCTGAAGGAGGTGAAGGAGGTGACGAAGGTGAAGGAGGTGAAGGAGGTGAAGGAGGTGAAGGACGTGAAGGAGGTGAAGGAGCTGAAGGAGGTGAAGGAGCTGAAGGAGCTGAAGGAGGTGAAGGAGCTGAAGGACGTGAAGGAGGTGAAGAAGGTGAAGGAGGTGAAGGAGCTGAATGACGTGAAGGAGGTGAAGGAGGTGAAGAAGGTGAAGGAGGTGAAGGAGCTGAAGGAACTGAAGGAGCTGAAGGAGCTGAAGGAGCTGAAGGAGCTGAAGGAGGTGAAGGAGCTGAAGGAGGTGAAGGAGCTGAAGGAGCTGAAGGAGGTGAAGGAGGTGAAGGAGGTGAAGGAGCTGAAGGAGGTGAAGGAACTGAAGGAGGTGAAGCAGCTGAAGGAGCTGAAGGAGGTGAAGGAGGTGAAGGAGCTGAATGAGGTGAAGGAGCTGAAGGAGGTGAAGGAACTGAAGGAGGTGAAGCAGCTGAAGGAGCTGAAGGAGGTGAAGGAGGTGAAGGAGCTGAATGAGGTGAAGGTACTGAAGGAGGTGAAGGAGCTGAAGGAGCTGAAGGAGGTGAAGGAGCTGAAGGAGGTGAAGGAGCTGAAGGAGGTGAAGGAGCTGAAGGAGGTGAAGGAACTGAAGGAGGTGAAGGAGCTGAAGGAGGTGAAGGAGGTGAAGGAGGTGAAGGAGCTGAAGGAGGTGAAGGAACTGAAGGAGGTGAAGGAGGTGAAGGAGGTGAAGGAGCTGAAGGAGGTGAAGGAGGTGAAGGAGCTGAAGGAGCTGAAGGAGGTGAAGGAGGTGAAGGAGGTGAAGGATGTGAAGGATCTGAAGGAGGTGAAGGAGGTGAAGGAGGTGAAGGAGGTAAAGGAGGTGAAGGAGCTGAAGGAGCTGAAGGAGGTGAAGGAGGTGAAGGAGCTGAAGGAGGTGAAGGAGGTGAAGGAGCTGAAGGAGGTGAAGGAGCTGAAGGAGCTGAAGGAGCTGAAGGAGGTGAAGGAGGTGAAGGAGGTGAAGGAACTGAAGGAGGTGAAGGAGCTGAAGGAGCTGAAGGAGCTGAAGGAGGTGAAGGAGCTGAAGGAGGTGAAGGAGGTGAAGGAGCTGAAGGAGGTGAAGGAGCTGAAGGAGCTGAAGGAGCTGAAGGAGGTGAAGGAGCTGAAGGAGCTGAAGGAGGTGAAGGAGCTGAAGGAGCTGAAGGAGGTGATGGAGGTGAAGGAGCTGAAGGAGCTGAAGGAGGTGAAGGAGCTGAAGGAGGTGAAGGAGGTTACGAAGGTGAAGGAGGTGAAGGAGGTGAAGGAGGTGAAGGACGTGAAGGAGGTGAAGGAGCTGAAGGAGCTGAATGAGGTGAAGGTACTGAAGGAGGTGAAGGAGCTGAAGGAGCTGAAGGAGGTGAAGGAGCTGAAGGAGGTGAAGGAGCTGAAGGAGGTGAAGGAACTGAAGGAGGTGAAGGAGCTGAAGGAGGTGAAGGAGGTGAAGGAGGTGAAGGAGCTGAAGGAGGTGAAGGAACTGAAGGAGGTGAAGGAGGTGAAGGAGGTGAAGGAGCTGAAGGAGGTGAAGGAGGTGAAGGAGCTGAAGGAGCTGAAGGAGGTGAAGGAGGTGAAGGAGGTGAAGGATGTGAAGGATCTGAAGGAGGTGAAGGAGGTGAAGGAGGTGAAGGAGGTAAAGGAGGTGAAGGAGCTGAAGGAGCTGAAGGAGGTGAAGGAGGTGAAGGAGCTGAAGGAGGTGAAGGAGGTGAAGGAGCTGAAGGAGGTGAAGGAGGTGAAGGAGCTGAAGGAGCTGAACAAGGTGAAGGAGGTGAAGGAGGTGAAGGATGTGAAGGAACTGAAGGAGGTGAAGGAGGTGAAGGAGCTGAAGGACGTGAAGGAGGTGAAGGAGCTGAAGTAGGTGAAGGAGCTGAAGGAGGTGAAGGAGGTGGAGGAGCTGAAGGAGCTGAAGGAGGTGAAGGAGCTGAAGGAGCTGAAGGAGGTGAAGGAGGTGAAGGAGCTGAAGGAGCTGAAGGAGCTGAAGGAGGTGAAGGAGGTTACGAAGGTGAAGGAGGTGAAGGAGGTGAAGGAGGTGAAGGAGGTGAAGGACGTGAAGGAGGTGAAGGAGCTGAAGGAGGTGAAGGAGCTGAAGGAGCTGAAGGAGGTGAAGGAGCTGAAGGACGTGAAGGAGGTGAAGAAGGTGAAGGAGGTGAAGGAGCTGAATGACGTGAAGGAGGTGAAGGAGGTGAAGGAGGTGAAGAAGTTGAAGGAGGTGAAGGAGCTGAAGGAGGTGAAGGAGCTGAAGGAACTGAAGGAGCTGAAGGAGCTGAAGGAGCTGAAGGAGGTGAAGGAGCTGAAGGAGGTGAAGGAGGTGAAGGAGGTGAAGGAACTGAAGGAGCTGAATGAGCTGAAGGAGCTGAAGGAGCTGAAGGAGGTGAAGGAGCTGAAGGAGCTGAAGGAGCTGAAGTAGGTGAAGGAGGTGAAGGAGCTGAAGGATGTGAAGGAACTGAAGGAGGTGAAGGAGCTGAAGGAGCTGAAGGAGCTGAAGGAGGTGAAGGAGCTGAAGGAGCTGAAGGAGGTGAAGGAGCTGAAGGAGCTGAAGGAGCTGAAGGAGCTGAAGGAGGTGAAGGAGCTGAAGTAGGAGAAGGAGGTGAAGGAGCTGAAGGAGGCGAAGGAGGTGAAGGAACTGAAGGAGGTGAAGGAGGTGAAGGAGGTGAAGGAGGTGAAGGAACTGAAGGAGGTGAAGGAGGTGAAGGAGCTGAAGGAACTGAAGGAGGTGAAGGAGCTGAAGGAGCTGAAGGAGGTGAAGGAGGTGAAGGAGGTGAGGGAGCTGAAGGAGCTGAAGGAGGTGAAGGAGCTGAAGGAACTGAAGGAGGTGAAGGAGGTGAAGGAGCTGAAGGAGGTGAAGGAGGTGAAGGAGGTGAAGGAGGTGAAGGAGGTGAAGGAACTGAAGGAGGTGAAGGAGCTGAAGGAGGTGAAGGAGCTGAAGGAACTGAAGGAGCTGAAGGAGCTGAAGGAGCTGAAGGAGCTGAAGGAGGTGAAGGAGGTGAAGGAGGTGAAGGAACTGAAGGAGCTGAAGGAGCTGAAGGAGCTGAAGGAGGTGAAGGAGCTGAAGGAGCTGAAGGAGCTGAAGGAGGTGAAGGAGGTGAAGGAGCTGAAGGAGGTGAAGGAACTGAAGGAGGTGAAGGAGCTGAAGGAGCTGAAGGAGCTGAAGGAGGTGAAGGAGCTGAAGGAGCTGAAGGAGGTGAAGGAGCTGAAGGAGCTGAAGGAGGTGAAGGAGGTGAAGGAGCTGAAGTAGGAGAAGGAGGTGAAGGAGCTGAAGGAGGTGAAGGAGGTGAAGGAACTGAAGGAGGTGAAGGAGGTGAAGGAGGTGAAGGAGGTGAAGGAACTGAAGGAGGTGAAGGAGGTGAAGGAGCTGAAGGAACTGAATGAGGTGAAGGAGGTGAAGGAGCTGAAGGAGCTGAAGGAGGTGAAGGAGGTGAAGGAGCTGAGGGAGCTGAAGGAGCTGAAGGAGGTGAAGGAGGTGAAGGAGGTGAAGGAACTGAAGGAGGTGAAGGAGGTGAAGGAGATGAATGAACTGAAGGAGCTGAAGGAGCTGAAGGAGCTGAAGGAGGTGAATGAGGTGAAGGAGCTGAAGGAGCTGAAGGAGGTGAAGGAGGTGAAGGAGCTGAAGGAGCTGAAGGAGGTGAAGGAGGTGAAGGAGGTGAAGGAACTGAAGGAGGTGAAGGAGCTGAAGGAGCTGAAGGAGGTGAAGGAGCTGAAGGAGGTGAACGAGCTGAAGGAGGTGAAGGAACTGAAGGAGGTGAAGGAGGTGAAGGAGCTTAAGGACGTGAAGGAGGTGAAGGAGCTGAAGGAGGTGAAGGAGCTGAAGGAGGTGAAAGAGCTGAGGGAGCTGAAGGAGCTGAAGGAGGTGAAGGAGCTGAAGGAGCTGAAGGAGGTGAAGGAGGTGAAGGAGCTGAAGGAGCTGAAGGAGCTGAAGGAGGTGAAGGAGCTGAAGGAGCTGAAGGAGCTGAAGGAGGTGAAGGAGGTGACGAAGGTGAAGGAGGTGAAGGAGGTGAAGGAGGTGAAGGAGGTGAAGGACGTGAAGGAGGTGAAGGAGCTGAAGGAGGTGAAGGAGCTGAAGGAGCTGAAGGAGGTGAAGGAGCTGAAGGACGTGAAGGAGGTGAAGAAGGTGAAGGAGGTGAAGGAGCTGAATGACGTGAAGGAGGTGAAGGAGGTGAAGAAGGTGAAGGAGGTGAAGGAGCTGAAGGAACTGAAGGAGCTGAAGGAGCTGAAGGAGCTGAAGGAGCTGAAGGAGGTGAAGGAGCTGAAGGAGGTGAAGGAGCTGAAGGAACTAAAGGAGCTGAAGGAGGTGAAGGAGCTGAAGGAGGTGAAGGAGGTGAAGGAGGTGAAGGAACTGAAGGAGCTGAAGGAGCTGAAGGAGCTGAAGGAGCTGAAGGAGGTGAAGGAGCTGAAGGAGCTGAAGGAGGTGAAGGAGGTGAAGGAGGTGAAGGAGCTGAAGGAGGTGAAGGAACTGAAGGAGGTGAAGCAGCTGAAGGAGCTGAAGGCGGTGAAGGAGGTGAAGGAGCTGAATGAGGTGAAGGAGCTGAAGGAGGTGAAGGAACTGAAGGAGGTGAAGCAGCTGAAGGAGCTGAAGGAGGTGAAGGAGGTGAAGGAGCTGAATGAGGTGAAGGTACTGAAGGAGGTGAAGGAGCTGAAGGAGCTGAAGGAGGTGAAGGAGCTGAAGGAGGTGAAGGAGCTGAAGGAGGTGAAGGAACTGAAGGAGGTGAAGGAGCTGAAGGAGGTGAAGGAGGTGAAGGAGGTGAAGGAGCTGAAGGAGGTGAAGGAACTGAAGGAGGTGAAGGAGGTGAAGGAGGTGAAGGAGCTGAAGGAGGTGAAGGAGGTGAAGGAGCTGAAGGAGCTGAAGGAGGTGAAGGAGGTGAAGGAGGTGAAGGATGTGAAGGATCTGAAGGAGGTGAAGGAGGTGAAGGAGGTGAAGGAGGTAAAGGAGGTGAAGGAGCTGAAGGAGCTGAAGGAGGTGAAGGAGGTGAAGGAGCTGAAGGAGGTGAAGGAGGTGAAGGAGCTGAAGGAGGTGAAGGAGCTGAAGGAGCTGAAGGAGCTGAAGGAGGTGAAGGAGGTGAAGGAGGTGAAGGAACTGAAGGAGGTGAAGGAGCTGAAGGAGCTGAAGGAGCTGAAGGAGGTGAAGGAGGTGAAGGAGCTGAAGGAGGTGAAGGAGGTGAAGGAGCTGAAGGAGGTGAAGGAGCTGAAGGAGCTGAAGGAGCTGAAGGAGGTGAAGGAGCTGAAGGAGCTGAAGGAGGTGAAGGAGCTGAAGGAGCTGAAGGAGGTGATGGAGGTGAAGGAGCTGAAGGAGCTGAAGGAGGTGAAGGAGCTGAAGGAGGTGAAGGAGGTTACGAAGGTGAAGGAGGTGAAGGAGGTGAAGGAGGTGAAGGACGTGAAGGAGGTGAAGGAGCTGAAGGAGCTGAATGAGGTGAAGGTACTGAAGGAGGTGAAGGAGCTGAAGGAGCTGAAGGAGGTGAAGGAGCTGAAGGAGGTGAAGGAGCTGAAGGAGGTGAAGGAGCTGAAGGAGGTGAAGGAACTGAAGGAGGTGAAGGAGCTGAAGGAGGTGAAGGAGGTGAAGGAGGTGAAGGAGCTGAAGGAGGTGAAGGAACTGAAGGAGGTGAAGGAGGTGAAGGAGGTGAAGGAGCTGAAGGAGGTGAAGGAGGTGAAGGAGCTGAAGGAGCTGAAGGAGGTGAAGGAGGTGAAGGAGGTGAAGGATGTGAAGGATCTGAAGGAGGTGAAGGAGGTGAAGGAGGTGAAGGAGGTAAAGGAGGTGAAGGAGCTGAAGGAGCTGAAGGAGGTGAAGGAGGTGAAGGAGCTGAAGGAGGTGAAGGAGGTGAAGGAGCTGAAGGAGGTGAAGGAGGTGAAGGAGCTGAAGGAGCTGAACAAGGTGAAGGAGGTGAAGGAGGTGAAGGATGTGAAGGAACTGAAGGAGGTGAAGGAGGTGAAGGAGCTGAAGGACGTGAAGGAGGTGAAGGAGCTGAAGTAGGTGAAGGAGCTGAAGGAGGTGAAGGAGGTGGAGGAGCTGAAGGAGCTGAAGGAGGTGAAGGAGCTGAAGGAGCTGAAGGAGGTGAAGGAGGTGAAGGAGCTGAAGGAGCTGAAGGAGCTGAAGGAGGTGAAGGAGGTTACGAAGGTGAAGGAGGTGAAGGAGGTGAAGGAGGTGAAGGAGGTGAAGGACGTGAAGGAGGTGAAGGAGCTGAAGGAGGTGAAGGAGCTGAAGGAGCTGAAGGAGGTGAAGGAGCTGAAGGACGTGAAGGAGGTGAAGAAGGTGAAGGAGGTGAAGGAGCTGAATGACGTGAAGGAGGTGAAGGAGGTGAAGGAGGTGAAGAAGATGAAGGAGGTGAAGGAGCTGAAGGAGGTGAAGGAGCTGAAGGAACTAAAGGAGCTGAAGGAGCTGAAGGAGCTGAAGGAGGTGAAGGAGCTGAAGGAGGTGAAGGAGGTGAAGGAGGTGAAGGAACTGAAGGAGCTGAATGAGCTGAAGGAGCTGAAGGAGCTGAAGGAGGTGAAGGAGCTGAAGGAGCTGAAGGAGCTGAAGTAGGTGAAGGAGGTGAAGGAGCTGAAGGAGGTGAAGGAACTGAAGGAGGTGAAGGAGCTGAAGGAGCTGAAGGAGCTGAAGGAGGTGAAGGAGCTGAAGGAGCTGAAGGAGGTGAAGGAGCTGAAGGAGCTGAAGGAGCTGAAGGAGCTGAAGGAGGTGAAGGAGCTGAAGTAGGAGAAGGAGGTGAAGGAGCTGAAGGAGGCGAAGGAGGTGAAGGAACTGAAGGAGGTGAAGGAGGTGAAGGAGGTGAAGGAGGTGAAGGAACTGAAGGAGGTGAAGGAGGTGAAGGAGCTGAAGGAACTGAAGGAGGTGAAGGAGCTGAAGGAGCTGAAGGAGGTGAAGGAGGTGAAGGAGGTGAGGGAGCTGAAGGAGCTGAAGGAGGTGAAGGAGCTGAAGGAACTGAAGGAGGTGAAGGAGGTGAAGGAGCTGAAGGAGCTGAAGGAGGTGAAGGAGGTGAAGGAGGTGAAGGAGGTGAAGGAGGTGAAGGAACTGAAGGAGGTGAAGGAGCTGAAGGAGCTGAAGGAGGTGAAGGAGCTGAAGGAGCTGAAGGAGGTGAAGGAGGTGAAGGAGCTGAAGGAGCTGAAGGAGCTGAAGGAGGTGAAGGAGCTGAAGGAGGTGAAGGAGGTGAAGGAGCTGAAGGAGCTGAAGGAGGTGAAGGAGGTGAAGGAGGTGAAGGATGTGAAGGATCTGAAGGAGGTGAAGGAGGTGAAGGAGGTGAAGGAGGTAAAGGAGGTGAAGGAGCTGAAGGAGCTGAAGGAGGTGAAGGAGGTGAAGGAGCTGAAGGAGGTGAAGGAGGTGAAGGAGCTGAAGGAGGTGAAGGAGGTGAAGGAGCTGAAGGAGCTGAACAAGGTGAAGGAGGTGAAGGAGGTGAAGGATGTGAAGGAACTGAAGGAGGTGAAGGAGGTGAAGGAGCTGAAGGACGTGAAGGAGGTGAAGGAGCTGAAGTAGGTGAAGGAGCTGAAGGAGGTGAAGGAGGTGGAGGAGCTGAAGGAGCTGAAGGAGGTGAAGGAGCTGAAGGAGCTGAAGGAGGTGAAGGAGGTGAAGGAGCTGAAGGAGCTGAAGGAGGTGAAGGAACTGAAGGAGCTGAAGTAGGTGAAGGAGCTGAAGGACGTGAAGGAGGTGAAGGAGCTGAAGTAGGTGAAGGAGCTGAAGGAGGTGAAGGAGGTGGAGGAGCTGAAGGAGCTGAAGGAGGTGAAGGAGCTGAAGGAGCTGAAGGAGGTGAAGGAGGTGAAGGAGCTGAAGGAGCTGAAGGAGCTGAAGGAGGTGAAGGAGGTTACGAAGGTGAAGGAGGTGAAGGAGGTGAAGGAGGTGAAGGAGGTGAAGGACGTGAAGGAGGTGAAGGAGCTGAAGGAGGTGAAGGAGCTGAAGGAGCTGAAGGAGGTGAAGGAGCTGAAGGACGTGAAGGAGGTGAAGAAGGTGAAGGAGGTGAAGGAGCTGAATGACGTGAAGGAGGTGAAGGAGGTGAAGGAGGTGAAGAAGATGAAGGAGGTGAAGGAGCTGAAGGAGGTAAAGGAGGTGAAGGAGCTGAAGGAGCTGAAGGAGGTGAAGGAGGTGAAGGAGCTGAAGGAGGTGAAGGAGGTGAAGGAGCTGAAGGAGGTGAAGGAGGTGAAGGAGCTGAAGGAGCTGAACAAGGTGAAGGAGGTGAAGGAGGTGAAGGATGTGAAGGAACTGAAGGAGGTGAAGGAGGTGAAGGAGCTGAAGGACGTGAAGGAGGTGAAGGAGCTGAAGTAGGTGAAGGAGCTGAAGGAGGTGAAGGAGGTGGAGGAGCTGAAGGAGCTGAAGGAGGTGAAGGAGCTGAAGGAGCTGAAGGAGGTGAAGGAGGTGAAGGAGCTGAAGGAGCTGAAGGAGCTGAAGGAGGTGAAGGAGGTTACGAAGGTGAAGGAGGTGAAGGAGGTGAAGGAGGTGAAGGAGGTGAAGGACGTGAAGGAGGTGAAGGAGCTGAAGGAGGTGAAGGAGCTGAAGGAGCTGAAGGAGGTGAAGGAGCTGAAGGACGTGAAGGAGGTGAAGAAGGTGAAGGAGGTGAAGGAGCTGAATGACGTGAAGGAGGTGAAGGAGGTGAAGGAGGTGAAGAAGATGAAGGAGGTGAAGGAGCTGAAGGAGGTGAAGGAGCTGAAGGAACTAAAGGAGCTGAAGGAGCTGAAGGAGCTGAAGGAGGTGAAGGAGCTGAAGGAGGTGAAGGAGGTGAAGGAGGTGAAGGAACTGAAGGAGCTGAATGAGCTGAAGGAGCTGAAGGAGCTGAAGGAGGTGAAGGAGCTGAAGGAGCTGAAGGAGCTGAAGTAGGTGAAGGAGGTGAAGGAGCTGAAGGAGGTGAAGGAACTGAAGGAGGTGAAGGAGCTGAAGGAGCTGAAGGAGCTGAAGGAGGTGAAGGAGCTGAAGGAGCTGAAGGAGGTGAAGGAGCTGAAGGAGCTGAAGGAGCTGAAGGAGCTGAAGGAGGTGAAGGAGCTGAAGTAGGAGAAGGAGGTGAAGGAGCTGAAGGAGGCGAAGGAGGTGAAGGAACTGAAGGAGGTGAAGGAGGTGAAGGAGGTGAAGGAGGTGAAGGAACTGAAGGAGGTGAAGGAGGTGAAGGAGCTGAAGGAGCTGAAGGAGGTGAAGGAGGTGAAGGAGGTGAAGGATGTGAAGGATCTGAAGGAGGTGAAGGAGGTGAAGGAGGTGAAGGAGGTTACGAAGGTGAAGGAGGTGAAGGAGGTGAAGGAGGTGAAGGAGGTGAAGGACGTGAAGGAGGTGAAGGAGCTGAAGGAGGTGAAGGAGCTGAAGGAGCTGAAGGAGGTGAAGGAGCTGAAGGAGCTGAAGGAGCTGAAGGAGGTGAAGGAGGTGAAGGAGCTGAAGGAGCTGAAGGAGGTGAAGGAGGTGAAGGAGCTGAAGGAGCTGAAGGAGGTGAAGGAGGTGAAGGAGGTGAAGGATGTGAAGGATCTGAAGGAGGTGAAGGAGGTGAAGGAGGTGAAGGAGGTGAAGGACGTGAAGGAGGTGAAGGAGCTGAAGGAGGTGAAGGAGCTGAAGGAGCTGAAGGAGGTGAAGGAGCTGAAGGAGCTGAAGGAGCTGAAGGAGGTGAAGGAGGTGAAGGAGCTGAAGGAGCTGAAGGAGGTGAAGGAGGTGAAGGAGGTGAAGGATGTGAAGGATCTGAAGGAGGTGAAGGAGGTGAAGGAGGTGAAGGAGGTTACGAAGGTGAAGGAGGTGAAGGAGGTGAAGGAGGTGAAGGAGGTGAAGGACGTGAAGGAGGTGAAGGAGCTGAAGGAGGTGAAGGAGCTGAAGGAGCTGAAGGAGGTGAAGGAGCTGAAGGAGCTGAAGGAGCTGAAGGAGGTGAAGGAGGTGAAGGAGCTGAAGGAGCTGAAGGAGCTGAAGGAGGTGAAGGAGGTGAAGGAGCTGAAGGAGCTGAAGGAGGTGAAGGAGGTGAAGGAGGTGAAGGATGTGAAGGATCTGAAGGAGGTGAAGGAGGTGAAGGAGGTGAAGGAGGTGAAGGACGTGAAGGAGGTGAAGGAGCTGAAGGAGGTGAAGGAGCTGAAGGAGCTGAAGGAGCTGAAGGAGCTGAAGGAGCTGAAGGAGGTGAAGGAGCTGAAGTAGGAGAAGGAGGTGAAGGAGCTGAAGGAGGCGAAGGAGGTGAAGGAAGGAGGTGAAGGAGGTGAAGGAGGTGAAGGAGGTTACGAAGGTGAAGGAGGTGAAGGAGGTGAAGGAGGTGAAGGAGGTGAAGGACGTGAAGGAGGTGAAGGAGCTGAAGGAGGTGAAGGAGCTGAAGGAGCTGAAGGAGGTGAAGGAGCTGAAGGAGCTGAAGGAGCTGAAGGAGGTGAAGGAGGTGAAGGAGCTGAAGGAGCTGAAGGAGCTGAAGGAGGTGAAGGAGGTGAAGGAGCTGAAGGAGCTGAAGGAGGTGAAGGAGGTGAAGGAGGTGAAGGATGTGAAGGATCTGAAGGAGGTGAAGGAGGTGAAGGAGGTGAAGGAGGTGAAGGACGTGAAGGAGGTGAAGGAGCTGAAGGAGGTGAAGGAGCTGAAGGAGCTGAAGGAGGTGAAGGAGCTGAAGGAGCTGAAGGAGCTGAAGGAGGTGAAGGAGGTGAAGGAGCTGAAGGAGCTGAAGGAGGTGAAGGAGGTGAAGGAGGTGAAGGATGTGAAGGATCTGAAGGAGGTGAAGGAGGTGAAGGAGGTGAAGGAGGTTACGAAGGTGAAGGAGGTGAAGGAGGTGAAGGAGGTGAAGGAGGTGAAGGACGTGAAGGAGGTGAAGGAGCTGAAGGAGGTGAAGGAGCTGAAGGAGCTGAAGGAGGTGAAGGAGCTGAAGGAGCTGAAGGAGCTGAAGGAGGTGAAGGAGGTGAAGGAGCTGAAGGAGCTGAAGGAGCTGAAGGAGGTGAAGGAGGTGAAGGAGCTGAAGGAGCTGAAGGAGGTGAAGGAGGTGAAGGAGGTGAAGGATGTGAAGGATCTGAAGGAGGTGAAGGAGGTGAAGGAGGTGAAGGAGGTGAAGGACGTGAAGGAGGTGAAGGAGCTGAAGGAGGTGAAGGAGCTGAAGGAGCTGAAGGAGGTGAAGGAGCTGAAGGAGCTGAAGGAGCTGAAGGAGGTGAAGGAGGTGAAGGAGCTGAAGGAGCTGAAGGAGGTGAAGGAGGTGAAGGAGGTGAAGGATGTGAAGGATCTGAAGGAGGTGAAGGAGGTGAAGGAGGTGAAGGAGGTAAAGGAGGTGAAGGAGCTGAAGGAGCTGAAGGAGGTGAAGGAGGTGAAGGAGCTGAAGGAGGTGAAGGAGCTGAAGGAGCTGAAGGAGCTGAAGGAGGTGAAGGAGGTGAAGGAGGTGAAGGAACTGAAGGAGGTGAAGGAGCTGAAGGAGCTGAAGGAGCTGAAGGAGGTGAAGGAGGTGAAGGAGCTGAAGGAGGTGAAGGAGGTGAAGGAGCTGAAGGAGGTGAAGGAGCTGAAGGAGCTGAAGGAGCTGAAGGAGGTGAAGGAGCTGAAGGAGCTGAAGGAGGTGAAGGAGCTGAAGGAGCTGAAGGAGGTGATGGAGGTGAAGGAGCTGAAGGAGCTGAAGGAGGTGAAGGAGCTGAAGGAGGTGAAGGAGGTTACGAAGGTGAAGGAGGTGAAGGAGGTGAAGGAGGTGAAGGACGTGAAGGAGGTGAAGGAGCTGAAGGAGCTGAATGAGGTGAAGGTACTGAAGGAGGTGAAGGAGCTGAAGGAGCTGAAGGAGGTGAAGGAGCTGAAGGAGGTGAAGGAGCTGAAGGAGGTGAAGGAACTGAAGGAGGTGAAGGAGCTGAAGGAGGTGAAGGAGGTGAAGGAGGTGAAGGAGCTGAAGGAGGTGAAGGAACTGAAGGAGGTGAAGGAGGTGAAGGAGGTGAAGGAGCTGAAGGAGGTGAAGGAGGTGAAGGAGCTGAAGGAGCTGAAGGAGGTGAAGGAGGTGAAGGAGGTGAAGGATGTGAAGGATCTGAAGGAGGTGAAGGAGGTGAAGGAGGTGAAGGAGGTAAAGGAGGTGAAGGAGCTGAAGGAGCTGAAGGAGGTGAAGGAGGTGAAGGAGCTGAAGGAGGTGAAGGAGGTGAAGGAGCTGAAGGAGGTGAAGGAGGTGAAGGAGCTGAAGGAGCTGAACAAGGTGAAGGAGGTGAAGGAGGTGAAGGATGTGAAGGAACTGAAGGAGGTGAAGGAGGTGAAGGAGCTGAAGGACGTGAAGGAGGTGAAGGAGCTGAAGTAGGTGAAGGAGCTGAAGGAGGTGAAGGAGGTGGAGGAGCTGAAGGAGCTGAAGGAGGTGAAGGAGCTGAAGGAGCTGAAGGAGGTGAAGGAGGTGAAGGACGTGAAGGAGGTGAAGGAGCTGAAGTAGGTGAAGGAGCTGAAGGAGGTGAAGGAGGTGGAGGAGCTGAAGGAGCTGAAGGAGGTGAAGGAGCTGAAGGAGCTGAAGGAGGTGAAGGAGGTGAAGGAGCTGAAGGAGCTGAAGGAGGTGAAGGAACTGAAGGAGCTGAAGTAGGTGAAGGAGCTGAAGGACGTGAAGGAGGTGAAGGAGCTGAAGTAGGTGAAGGAGCTGAAGGAGGTGAAGGAGGTGGAGGAGCTGAAGGAGCTGAAGGAGGTGAAGGAGCTGAAGGAGCTGAAGGAGGTGAAGGAGGTGAAGGAGCTGAAGGAGCTGAAGGAGCTGAAGGAGGTGAAGGAGGTTACGAAGGTGAAGGAGGTGAAGGAGGTGAAGGAGGTGAAGGAGGTGAAGGACGTGAAGGAGGTGAAGGAGCTGAAGGAGGTGAAGGAGCTGAAGGAGCTGAAGGAGGTGAAGGAGCTGAAGGACGTGAAGGAGGTGAAGAAGGTGAAGGAGGTGAAGGAGCTGAATGACGTGAAGGAGGTGAAGGAGGTGAAGGAGGTGAAGAAGATGAAGGAGGTGAAGGAGCTGAAGGAGGTGAAGGAGCTGAAGGAACTGAAGGAGCTGAAGGAGCTGAAGGAGCTGAAGGAGGTGAAGGAGCTGAAGGAGGTGAAGGAGGTGAAGGAGGTGAAGGAACTGAAGGAGCTGAATGAGCTGAAGGAGCTGAAGGAGCTGAAGGAGGTGAAGGAGCTGAAGGAGCTGAAGGAGCTGAAGTAGGTGAAGGAGGTGAAGGAGCTGAAGGAGGTGAAGGAACTGAAGGAGGTGAAGGAGCTGAAGGAGCTGAAGGAGCTGAAGGAGGTGAAGGAGCTGAAGGAGCTGAAGGAGGTGAAGGAGCTGAAGGAGCTGAAGGAGCTGAAGGAGCTGAAGGAGGTGAAGGAGCTGAAGTAGGAGAAGGAGGTGAAGGAGCTGAAGGAGGCGAAGGAGGTGAAGGAACTGAAGGAGGTGAAGGAGGTGAAGGAGGTGAAGGAGGTGAAGGAACTGAAGGAGGTGAAGGAGCTGAAGGAACTGAAGGAGGTGAAGGATCTGAAGGAGCTGAAGGAGGTGAAGGAGGTGAAGGAGGTGAGGGAGCTGAAGGAGCTGAAGGAGGTGAAGGAGCTGAAGGAACTGAAGGAGGTGAAGGAGGTGAAGGAGCTGAAGGAGCTGAAGGAGGTGAAGGAGGTGAAGGAGGTGAAGGAGGTGAAGGAGGTGAAGGAACTGAAGTTGGTGAAGGAGCTGAAGGAGCTGAAGGAGGTGAAGGAGCTGAAGGAGCTGAAGGAGGTGAAGGAGGTGAAGGAGCTGAAGGAGCTGAAGGAGCTGAAGGAGGTGAAGGAGCTGAAGGAGCTGAAGGAGGTGAAGGAGGTTACGAAGGTGAAGGAGGTGAAGGAGGTGAAGGAGGTGAAGGAGGTGAAGGACGTGAAGGAGGTGAAGGAGCTGAAGGAGGTGAAGGAGCTGAAGGAGCTGAAGGAGGTGAAGGAGCTGAAGGAGCTGAAGGAGCTGAAGGAGGTGAAGGAGGTGAAGGAGCTGAAGGAGCTGAAGGAGGTGAAGGAGGTGAAGGAGGTGAAGGATGTGAAGGATCTGAAGGAGGTGAAGGAGGTGAAGGAGGTGAAGGAGGTAAAGGAGGTGAAGGAGCTGAAGGAGCTGAAGGAGGTGAAGGAGGTGAAGGAGCTGAAGGAGGTGAAGGAGGTGAAGGAGCTGAAGGAGGTGAAGGAGCTGAAGGAGCTGAAGGAGCTGAAGGAGGTGAAGGAGGTGAAGGAGGTGAAGGAACTGAAGGAGGTGAAGGAGCTGAAGGAGCTGAAGGAGCTGAAGGAGGTGAAGGAGGTGAAGGAGCTGAAGGAGGTGAAGGAGGTGAAGGAGCTGAAGGAGGTGAAGGAGCTGAAGGAGCTGAAGGAGCTGAAGGAGGTGAAGGAGCTGAAGGAGCTGAAGGAGGTGAAGGAGCTGAAGGAGCTGAAGGAGGTGATGGAGGTGAAGGAGCTGAAGGAGCTGAAGGAGGTGAAGGAGCTGAAGGAGGTGAAGGAGGTTACGAAGGTGAAGGAGGTGAAGGAGGTGAAGGAGGTGAAGGACGTGAAGGAGGTGAAGGAGCTGAAGGAGCTGAATGAGGTGAAGGTACTGAAGGAGGTGAAGGAGCTGAAGGAGCTGAAGGAGGTGAAGGAGCTGAAGGAGGTGAAGGAGCTGAAGGAGGTGAAGGAACTGAAGGAGGTGAAGGAGCTGAAGGAGGTGAAGGAGGTGAAGGAGGTGAAGGAGCTGAAGGAGGTGAAGGAACTGAAGGAGGTGAAGGAGGTGAAGGAGGTGAAGGAGCTGAAGGAGGTGAAGGAGGTGAAGGAGCTGAAGGAGCTGAAGGAGGTGAAGGAGGTGAAGGAGGTGAAGGATGTGAAGGATCTGAAGGAGGTGAAGGAGGTGAAGGAGGTGAAGGAGGTAAAGGAGGTGAAGGAGCTGAAGGAGCTGAAGGAGGTGAAGGAGGTGAAGGAGCTGAAGGAGGTGAAGGAGGTGAAGGAGCTGAAGGAGGTGAAGGAGGTGAAGGAGCTGAAGGAGCTGAACAAGGTGAAGGAGGTGAAGGAGGTGAAGGATGTGAAGGAACTGAAGGAGGTGAAGGAGGTGAAGGAGCTGAAGGACGTGAAGGAGGTGAAGGAGCTGAAGTAGGTGAAGGAGCTGAAGGAGGTGAAGGAGGTGGAGGAGCTGAAGGAGCTGAAGGAGGTGGAGGAGCTGAAGGAGCTGAAGGAGGTGAAGGAGCTGAAGGAGCTGAAGGAGGTGAAGGAGGTGAAGGAGCTGAAGGAGCTGAAGGAGCTGAAGGAGGTGAAGGAGGTTACGAAGGTGAAGGAGGTGAAGGAGGTGAATGAGGTGAAGGAGGTGAAGGACGTGAAGGAGGTGAAGGAGCTGAAGGAGGTGAAGGAGCTGAAGGAGGTGAAGGAGCTGAAGGACGTGAAGGAGGTGAAGAAGGTGAAGGAGGTGAAGGAGCTGAATGACGTGAAGGAGGTGAAGGAGGTGAAGGAGGTGAAGAAGATGAAGGAGGTGAAGGAGCTGAAGGAGGTGAAGGAGCTGAAGGAACTGAAGGAGCTGAAGGAGCTGAAGGAGCTGAAGGAGGTGAAGGAGCTGAAGGAGGTGAAGGAGGTGAAGGAGGTGAAGGAACTGAAGGAGCTGAATGAGCTGAAGGAGCTGAAGGAGCTGAAGGAGGTGAAGGAGCTGAAGGAGCTGAAGGAGCTGAAGTAGGTGAAGGAGGTGAAGGAGCTGAAGGATGTGAAGGAACTGAAGGAGGTGAAGGAGCTGAAGGAGCTGAAGGAGCTGAAGGAGGTGAAGGAGCTGAAGGAGCTGAAGGAGGTGAAGGAGCTGAAGGAGCTGAAGGAGCTGAAGGAGCTGAAGGAGGTGAAGGAGCTGAAGTAGGAGAAGGAGGTGAAGGAGCTGAATGAGGCGAAGGAGGTGAAGGAACTGAAGGAGGTGAAGGAGGTGAAGGAGGTGAAGGAGGTGAAGGAACTGAAGGAGGTGAAGGAGGTGAAGGAGCTGAAGGAACTGAAGGAGGTGAAGGAGCTGAAGGAGCTGAAGGAGGTGAAGGAGGTGAAGGAGGTGAGGGAGCTGAAGGAGCTGAAGGAGGTGAAGGAGCTGAAGGAACTGAAGGAGGTGAAGGAGGTGAAGGAGCTGAAGGAGCTGAAGGAGGTGAAGGAGGTGAAGGAGGTGAAGGAGGTGAAGGAGGTGAAGGAACTGAAGGAGGTGAAGGAGCTGAAGGAGGTGAAGGAGCTGAAGGAACTGAAGGAGCTGAAGGAGCTGAAGGAGCTGAAGGAGGTGAAGGGGGTGAAGGAGGTGAAGGAACTGAAGGAGCTGAAGGAGCTGAAGGAGCTGAAGGAGCTGAAGGAGGTGAAGGAGCTGAAGGAGCTGAAGGAGCTGAAGGAGGTGAAGGAGGTGAAGGAGCTGAAGGAGGTGAAGGAACTGAAGGAGGTGAAGGAGCTGAAGGAGCTGAAGGAGCTGAAGGAGGTGAAGGAGCTGAAGGAGCTGAAGGAGGTGAAGGAGCTGAAGGAGCTGAAGGAGCTGAAGGAGGTGAAGGAGCTGAAGTAGGAGAAGGAGGTGAAGGAGCTGAAGGAGGTGAAGGAGGTGAAGGAACTGAAGGAGGTGAAGGAGCTGAAGGAGGTGAAGGAACTGAAGGAGGTGAAGGAGCTGAAGGAGGTGAAGGAGGTGAAGGAGGTGAAGGAGCTGAAGGAGGTGAAGGAACTGAAGGAGGTGAAGGAGGTGAAGGAGGTGAAGGAGCTGAAGGAGGTGAAGGAGGTGAAGGAGCTGAAGGAGCTGAAGGAGGTGAAGGAGGTGAAGGAGGTGAAGGATGTGAAGGATCTGAAGGAGGTGAAGGAGGTGAAGGAGGTGAAGGAGGTAAAGGAGGTGAAGGAGCTGAAGGAGCTGAAGGAGGTGAAGGAGGTGAAGGAGCTGAAGGAGGTGAAGGAGGTGAAGGAGCTGAAGGAGGTGAAGGAGCTGAAGGAGCTGAAGGAGCTGAAGGAGGTGAAGGAGGTGAAGGAGGTGAAGGAACTGAAGGAGGTGAAGGAGCTGAAGGAGCTGAAGGAGCTGAAGGAGGTGAAGGAGGTGAAGGAGCTGAAGGAGGTGAAGGAGGTGAAGGAGCTGAAGGAGGTGAAGGAGCTGAAGGAGCTGAAGGAGCTGAAGGAGCTGAAGGAGGTGAAGGAGCTGAAGGAGCTGAAGGAGGTGAAGGAGCTGAAGGAGCTGAAGGAGGTGATGGAGGTGAAGGAGCTGAAGGAGCTGAAGGAGGTGAAGGAGCTGAAGGAGGTGAAGGAGGTTACGAAGGTGAAGGAGGTGAAGGAGGTGAAGGAGGTGAAGGACGTGAAGGAGGTGAAGGAGCTGAAGGAGCTGAATGAGGTGAAGGTACTGAAGGAGGTGAAGGAGCTGAAGGAGCTGAAGGAGGTGAAGGAGCTGAAGGAGGTGAAGGAGCTGAAGGAGGTGAAGGAACTGAAGGAGGTGAAGGAGCTGAAGGAGGTGAAGGAGGTGAAGGAGGTGAAGGAGCTGAAGGAGGTGAAGGAACTGAAGGAGGTGAAGGAGGTGAAGGAGGTGAAGGAGCTGAAGGAGGTGAAGGAGGTGAAGGAGCTGAAGGAGCTGAAGGAGGTGAAGGAGGTGAAGGAGGTGAAGGATGTGAAGGATCTGAAGGAGGTGAAGGAGGTGAAGGAGGTGAAGGAGGTAAAGGAGGTGAAGGAGCTGAAGGAGCTGAAGGAGGTGAAGGAGGTGAAGGAGCTGAAGGAGGTGAAGGAGGTGAAGGAGCTGAAAGAGGTGAAGGAGGTGAAGGAGCTGAAGGAGCTGAACAAGGTGAAGGAGGTGAAGGAGGTGAAGGATGTGAAGGAACTGAAGGAGGTGAAGGAGGTGAAGGAGCTGAAGGACGTGAAGGAGGTGAAGGAGCTGAAGTAGGTGAAGGAGCTGAAGGAGGTGAAGGAGGTGGAGGAGCTGAAGGAGCTGAAGGAGGTGAAGGAGCTGAAGGAGCTGAAGGAGGTGAAGGAGGTGAAGGAGCTGAAGGAGCTGAAGGAGCTGAAGGAGGTGAAGGAGGTTACGAAGGTGAAGGAGGTGAAGGAGGTGAAGGAGGTGAAGGAGGTGAAGGACGTGAAGGAGGTGAAGGAGCTGAAGGAGGTAAAGGAGCTGAAGAAGCTGAAGGAGGTGAAGGAGCTGAAGGACGTGAAGGAGGTGAAGAAGGTGAAGGAGGTGAAGGAGCTGAATGACGTGAAGGAGGTGAAGGAGGTGAAGGAGGTGAAGAAGATGAAGGAGGTGAAGGAGCTGAAGGAGGTGAAGGAGCTGAAGGAACTGAAGGAGCTGAAGGAGCTGAAGGAGCTGAAGGAGGTGAAGGAGCTGAAGGAGGTGAAGGAGGTGAAGGAGGTGAAGGAACTGAAGGAGCTGAATGAGCTGAAGGAGCTGAAGGAGCTGAAGGAGGTGAAGGAGCTGAAGGAGCTGAAGGAGCTGAAGTAGGTGAAGGAGGTGAAGGAGCTGAAGGATGTGAAGGAACTGAAGGAGGTGAAGGAGCTGAAGGAGCTGAAGGAGCTGAAGGAGGTGAAGGAGCTGAAGGAGCTGAAGGAGGTGAAGGAGCTGAAGGAGCTGAAGGAGCTGAAGGAGCTGAAGGAGGTGAAGGAGCTGAAGTAGGAGAAGGAGGTGAAGGAGCTGAAGGAGGCGAAGGAGGTGAAGGAACTGAAGGAGGTGAAGGAGGTGAAGGAGGTGAAGGAGGTGAAGGAACTGAAGGAGGTGAAGGAGGTGAAGGAGCTGAAGGAACTGAAGGAGGTGAAGGAGCTGAAGGAGCTGAAGGAGGTGAAGGAGGTGAAGGAGGTGAGGGAGCTGAAGGAGCTGAAGGAGGTGAAGGAGCTGAAGGAACTGAAGGAGGTGAAGGAGGTGAAGGAGCTGAAGGAGCTGAAGGAGGTGAAGGAGGTGAAGGAGGTGAAGGAGGTGAAGGAACTGAAGGAGGTGAAGGAGCTGAAGGAGCTGAAGGAGGTGAAGGAGCTGAAGGAACTGAAGGAGCTGAAGGAGCTGAAGGAGCTGAAGGAGGTGAAGGAGGTGAAGGAGGTGAAGGAACTGAAGGAGCTGAAGGAGCTGAAGGAGCTGAAGGAGGTGAAGGAGCTGAAGGAGCTGAAGGAGCTGAAGGAGGTGAAGGAGGTGAAGGAGCTGAAGGAGGTGAAGGAACTGAAGGAGGTGAAGGAGCTGAAGGAGCTGAAGGAGGTGAAGGAGGTGAAGGAGCTGAAGGAGGTGAAGGAGCTGAAGGAGCTGAAGGAGCTGAAGGAGGTGAAGGAGCTGAAGTAGGAGAAGGAGGTGAAGGAGCTGAAGGAGGTGAAGGAGGTGAAGGAACTGAAGGAGGTGAAGGAGGTGAAGGAGGTGAAGGAGGTGAAGGAACTGAAGGAGGTGAAGGAGGTGAAGGAGCTGAAGGAACTGAATGAGGTGAAGGAGGTGAAGGAGCTGAAGGAGCTGAAGGAGGTGAAGGAGGTGAAGGAGCTGAGGGAGCTGAAGGAGCTGAAGGAGGTGAAGGAGGTGAAGGAGGTGAAGGAACTGAAGGAGGTGAAGGAGGTGAAGGAGATGAATGAACTGAAGGAGCTGAAGGAGCTGAAGGAGCTGAAGGAGGTGAATGAGGTGAAGGAGCTGAAGGAGCTGAAGGAGGTGAAGGAGGTGAAGGAGCTGAAGGAGCTGAAGGAGGTGAAGGAGGTGAAGGAGGTGAAGGAACTGAAGGAGGTGAAGGAGCTGAAGGAGCTGAAGGAGGTGAAGGAGCTGAAGGAGGTGAACGAGCTGAAGGAGGTGAAGGAACTGAAGGAGGTGAAGGAGGTGAAGGAGCTTAAGGACGTGAAGGAGGTGAAGGAGCTGAAGGAGGTGAAGGAGCTGAAGGAGGTGAAAGAGCTGAGGGAGCTGAAGGAGCTGAAGGAGGTGAAGGAGCTGAAGGAGCTGAAGGAGCTGAAGGAGGTGAAGGAGGTGAAGGAGCTGAAGGAGCTGAAGGAGCTGAAGGAGGTGAAGGAGCTGAAGGAGCTGAAGGAGCTGAAGGAGGTGAAGGAGGTGACGAAGGTGAAGGAGGTGAAGGAGGTGAAGGAGGTGAAGGAGGTGAAGGACGTGAAGGAGGTGAAGGAGCTGAAGGAGGTGAAGGAGCTGAAGGAGCTGAAGGAGGTGAAGGAGCTGAAGGACGTGAAGGAGGTGAAGAAGGTGAAGGAGGTGAAGGAGCTGAATGACGTGAAGGAGGTGAAGGAGGTGAAGAAGGTGAAGGAGGTGAAGGAGCTGAAGGAACTGAAGGAGCTGAAGGAGCTGAAGGAGCTGAAGGAGCTGAAGGAGGTGAAGGAGCTGAAGGAGGTGAAGGAGCTGAAGGAACTAAAGGAGCTGAAGGAGGTGAAGGAGCTGAAGGAGGTGAAGGAGGTGAAGGAGGTGAAGGAACTGAAGGAGCTGAAGGAGCTGAAGGAGCTGAAGGAGCTGAAGGAGGTGAAGGAGCTGAAGGAGCTGAAGGAGGTGAAGGAGGTGAAGGAGGTGAAGGAGCTGAAGGAGGTGAAGGAACTGAAGGAGGTGAAGCAGCTGAAGGAGCTGAAGGCGGTGAAGGAGGTGAAGGAGCTGAATGAGGTGAAGGAGCTGAAGGAGGTGAAGGAACTGAAGGAGGTGAAGCAGCTGAAGGAGCTGAAGGAGGTGAAGGAGGTGAAGGAGCTGAATGAGGTGAAGGTACTGAAGGAGGTGAAGGAGCTGAAGGAGCTGAAGGAGGTGAAGGAGCTGAAGGAGGTGAAGGAGCTGAAGGAGGTGAAGGAACTGAAGGAGGTGAAGGAGCTGAAGGAGGTGAAGGAGGTGAAGGAGGTGAAGGAGCTGAAGGAGGTGAAGGAACTGAAGGAGGTGAAGGAGGTGAAGGAGGTGAAGGAGCTGAAGGAGGTGAAGGAGGTGAAGGAGCTGAAGGAGCTGAAGGAGGTGAAGGAGGTGAAGGAGGTGAAGGATGTGAAGGATCTGAAGGAGGTGAAGGAGGTGAAGGAGGTGAAGGAGGTAAAGGAGGTGAAGGAGCTGAAGGAGCTGAAGGAGGTGAAGGAGGTGAAGGAGCTGAAGGAGGTGAAGGAGGTGAAGGAGCTGAAGGAGGTGAAGGAGCTGAAGGAGCTGAAGGAGCTGAAGGAGGTGAAGGAGGTGAAGGAGGTGAAGGAACTGAAGGAGGTGAAGGAGCTGAAGGAGCTGAAGGAGCTGAAGGAGGTGAAGGAGGTGAAGGAGCTGAAGGAGGTGAAGGAGGTGAAGGAGCTGAAGGAGGTGAAGGAGCTGAAGGAGCTGAAGGAGCTGAAGGAGGTGAAGGAGCTGAAGGAGCTGAAGGAGGTGAAGGAGCTGAAGGAGCTGAAGGAGGTGATGGAGGTGAAGGAGCTGAAGGAGCTGAAGGAGGTGAAGGAGCTGAAGGAGGTGAAGGAGGTTACGAAGGTGAAGGAGGTGAAGGAGGTGAAGGAGGTGAAGGACGTGAAGGAGGTGAAGGAGCTGAAGGAGCTGAATGAGGTGAAGGTACTGAAGGAGGTGAAGGAGCTGAAGGAGCTGAAGGAGGTGAAGGAGCTGAAGGAGGTGAAGGAGCTGAAGGAGGTGAAGGAACTGAAGGAGGTGAAGGAGCTGAAGGAGGTGAAGGAGGTGAAGGAGGTGAAGGAGCTGAAGGAGGTGAAGGAACTGAAGGAGGTGAAGGAGGTGAAGGAGGTGAAGGAGCTGAAGGAGGTGAAGGAGGTGAAGGAGCTGAAGGAGCTGAAGGAGGTGAAGGAGGTGAAGGAGGTGAAGGATGTGAAGGATCTGAAGGAGGTGAAGGAGGTGAAGGAGGTGAAGGAGGTAAAGGAGGTGAAGGAGCTGAAGGAGCTGAAGGAGGTGAAGGAGGTGAAGGAGCTGAAGGAGGTGAAGGAGGTGAAGGAGCTGAAGGAGGTGAAGGAGGTGAAGGAGCTGAAGGAGCT
Organism: Notolepis coatsorum; assembly: GCF_963971535.1. Taxonomy (NCBI): domain Eukaryota; kingdom Metazoa; phylum Chordata; class Actinopteri; order Aulopiformes; family Paralepididae; genus Notolepis; species Notolepis coatsorum. Next base: position 29,951,291 of record NC_140170.1, read on the forward strand.
GAACAAGGTGAAGGAGGTGAAGGAGGTGAAGGATGTGAAGGAACTGAAGGAGGTGAAGGAGGTGAAGGAGCTGAAGGACGTGAAGGAGGTGAAGGAGCTGAAGTAGGTGAAGGAGCTGAAGGAGGTGAAGGAGGTGGAGGAGCTGAAGGAGCTGAAGGAGGTGAAGGAGCTGAAGGAGCTGAAGGAGGTGAAGGAGGTGAAGGAGCTGAAGGAGCTGAAGGAGCTGAAGGAGGTGAAGGAGGTTACGAAGGTGAAGGAGGTGAAGGAGGTGAAGGAGGTGAAGGAGGTGAAGGACGTGAAGGAGGTGAAGGAGCTGAAGGAGGTGAAGGAGCTGAAGGAGCTGAAGGAGGTGAAGGAGCTGAAGGACGTGAAGGAGGTGAAGAAGGTGAAGGAGGTGAAGGAGCTGAATGACGTGAAGGAGGTGAAGGAGGTGAAGGAGGTGAAGAAGATGAAGGAGGTGAAGGAGCTGAAGGAGGTGAAGGAGCTGAAGGAACTGAAGGAGCTGAAGGAGCTGAAGGAGCTGAAGGAGGTGAAGGAGCTGAAGGAGGTGAAGGAGGTGAAGGAGGTGAAGGAACTGAAGGAGCTGAATGAGCTGAAGGAGCTGAAGGAGCTGAAGGAGGTGAAGGAGCTGAAGGAGCTGAAGGAGCTGAAGTAGGTGAAGGAGGTGAAGGAGCTGAAGGAGGTGAAGGAACTGAAGGAGGTGAAGGAGCTGAAGGAGCTGAAGGAGCTGAAGGAGGTGAAGGAGCTGAAGGAGCTGAAGGAGGTGAAGGAGCTGAAGGAGCTGAAGGAGCTGAAGGAGCTGAAGGAGGTGAAGGAGCTGAAGTAGGAGAAGGAGGTGAAGGAGCTGAAGGAGGCGAAGGAGGTGAAGGAACTGAAGGAGGTGAAGGAGGTGAAGGAGGTGAAGGAGGTGAAGGAACTGAAGGAGGTGAAGGAGGTGAAGGAGCTGAAGGAACTGAAGGAGGTGAAGGAGCTGAAGGAGCTGAAGGAGGTGAAGGAGGTGAAGGAGGTGAGGGAGCTGAAGGAGCTGAAGGAGGTGAAGGAGCTGAAGGAACTGAAGGAGGTGAAGGAGGTGAAGGAGCTGAAGGAGCTGAAGGAGGTGAAGGAGGTGAAGGAGGTGAAGGAGGTGAAGGAGGTGAAGGAACTGAAGGAGGTGAAGGAGCTGAAGGAGCTGAAGGAGGTGAAGGAGCTGAAGGAGCTGAAGGAGGTGAAGGAGGTGAAGGAGCTGAAGGAGCTGAAGGAGCTGAAGGAGGTGAAGGAGCTGAAGGAGCTGAAGGAGGTGAAGGAGGTTACGAAGGTGAAGGAGGTGAAGGAGGTGAAGGAGGTGAAGGAGGTGAAGGACGTGAAGGAGGTGAAGGAGCTGAAGGAGGTGAAGGAGCTGAAGGAGCTGAAGGAGGTGAAGGAGCTGAAGGAGCTGAAGGAGCTGAAGGAGGTGAAGGAGGTGAAGGAGCTGAAGGAGCTGAAGGAGGTGAAGGAGGTGAAGGAGGTGAAGGATGTGAAGGATCTGAAGGAGGTGAAGGAGGTGAAGGAGGTGAAGGAGGTAAAGGAGGTGAAGGAGCTGAAGGAGCTGAAGGAGGTGAAGGAGGTGAAGGAGCTGAAGGAGGTGAAGGAGGTGAAGGAGCTGAAAGAGGTGAAGGAGCTGAAGGAGCTGAAGGAGCTGAAGGAGGTGAAGGAGGTGAAGGAGGTGAAGGAACTGAAGGAGGTGAAGGAGCTGAAGGAGCTGAAGGAGCTGAAGGAGGTGAAGGAGGTGAAGGAGCTGAAGGAGGTGAAGGAGGTGAAGGAGCTGAAGGAGCTGAAGGAGCTGAAGGAGCTGAAGGAGCTGAAGGAGCTGAAGGAGGTGAAGGAGCTGAAGGAGCTGAAGGAGGTGATGGAGGTGAAGGAGCTGAAGGAGCTGAAGGAGGTGAAGGAGCTGAAGGAGGTGAAGGAGGTTACGAAGGTGAAGGAGGTGAAGGAGGTGAAGGAGGTGAAGGACGTGAAGGAGGTGAAGGAGCTGAAGGAGCTGAATGAGGTGAAGGTACTGAAGGAGGTGAAGGAGCTGAAGGAGCTGAAGGAGGTGAAGGAGCTGAAGGAGGTGAAGGAGCTGAAGGAGGTGAAGGAACTGAAGGAGGTGAAGGAGCTGAAGGAGGTGAAGGAGGTGAAGGAGGTGAAGGAGCTGAAGGAGGTGAAGGAACTGAAGGAGGTGAAGGAGGTGAAGGAGGTGAAGGAGCTGAAGGAGGTGAAGGAGGTGAAGGAGCTGAAGGAGGTGAAGGAGGTGAAGGAGGTGAAGGATGTGAAGGATCTGAAGGAGGTGAAGGAGGTGAAGGAGGTGAAGGAGGTAAAGGAGGTGAAGGAGCTGAAGGAGCTGAAGGAGGTGAAGGAGGTGAAGGAGCTGAAGGAGGTGAAGGAGGTGAAGGAGCTGAAGGAGGTGAAGGAGGTGAAGGAGCTGAAGGAGCTGAACAAGGTGAAGGAGGTGAAGGAGGTGAAGGATGTGAAGGAACTGAAGGAGGTGAAGGAGGTGAAGGAGCTGAAGGACGTGAAGGAGGTGAAGGAGCTGAAGTAGGTGAAGGAGCTGAAGGAGGTGAAGGAGGTGGAGGAGCTGAAGGAGCTGAAGGAGGTGAAGGAGCTGAAGGAGCTGAAGGAGGTGAAGGAGGTGAAGGAGCTGAAGGAGCTGAAGGAGCTGAAGGAGGTGAAGGAGGTTACGAAGGTGAAGGAGGTGAAGGAGGTGAAGGAGGTGAAGGAGGTGAAGGACGTGAAGGAGGTGAAGGAGCTGAAGGAGGTGAAGGAGCTGAAGGAGGTGAAGGAGCTGAAGGACGTGAAGGAGGTGAAGAAGGTGAAGGAGGTGAAGGAGCTGAATGACGTGAAGGAGGTGAAGGAGGTGAAGGAGGTGAAGAAGATGAAGGAGGTGAAGGAGCTGAAGGAGGTGAAGGAGCTGAAGGAACTGAAGGAGCTGAAGGAGCTGAAGGAGCTGAAGGAGGTGAAGGAGCTGAAGGAGGTGAAGGAGGTGAAGGAGGTGAAGGAACTGAAGGAGCTGAATGAGCTGAAGGAGCTGAAGGAGCTGAAGGAGGTGAAGGAGCTGAAGGAGCTGAAGTAGGTGAAGGAGGTGAAGGAGCTGAAGGATGTGAAGGAACTGAAGGAGGTGAAGGAGCTGAAGGAGCTGAAGGAGCTGAAGGAGGTGAAGGAGCTGAAGGAGCTGAAGGAGGTGAAGGAGCTGAAGGAGCTGAAGGAGCTGAAGGAGGTGAAGGAGCTGAAGTAGGAGAAGGAGGTGAAGGAGCTGAATGAGGCGAAGGAGGTGAAGGAACTGAAGGAGGTGAAGGAGGTGAAGGAGGTGAAGGAGGTGAAGGAACTGAAGGAGGTGAAGGAGGTGAAGGAGCTGAAGGAACTGAAGGAGGTGAAGGAGCTGAAGGAGCTGAAGGAGGTGAAGGAGGTGAAGGAGGTGAGGGAGCTGAAGGAGCTGAAGGAGGTGAAGGAGCTGAAGGAACTGAAGGAGGTGAAGGAGGTGAAGGAGCTGAAGGAGCTGAAGGAGGTGAAGGAGGTGAAGGAGGTGAAGGAGGTGAAGGAGGTGAAGGAACTGAAGGAGGTGAAGGAGCTGAAGGAGGTGAAGGAGCTGAAGGAACTGAAGGAGCTGAAGGAGCTGAAGGAGCTGAAGGAGGTGAAGGAGGTGAAGGAGGTGAAGGAACTGAAGGAGCTGAAGGAGCTGAAGGAGCTGAAGGAGCTGAAGGAGGTGAAGGAGCTGAAGGAGCTGAAGGAGCTGAAGGAGGTGAAGGAGGTGAAGGAGCTGAAGGAGGTGAAGGAACTGAAGGAGGTGAAGGAGCTGAAGGAGCTGAAGGAGCTGAAGGAGGTGAAGGAGCTGAAGGAGCTGAAGGAGGTGAAGGAGCTGAAGGAGCTGAAGGAGCTGAAGGAGGTGAAGGAGCTGAAGTAGGAGAAGGAGGTGAAGGAGCTGAAGGAGGTGAAGGAACTGAAGGAGGTGAAGGAGGTGAAGGAGGTGAAGGAGGTGAAGGAACTGAAGGAGGTGAAGGAGGTGAAGGAGCTGAAGGAACTGAATGAGGTGAAGGAGGTGAAGGAGCTGAAGGAGCTGAAGGAGGTGAAGGAGGTGAAGGAGCTGAGGGAGCTGAAGGAGCTGAAGGAGGTGAAGGAGGTGAAGGAGGTGAAGGAACTGAAGGAGGTGAAGGAGGTGAAGGAGATGAATGAACTGAAGGAGCTGAAGGAGCTGAAGGAGCTGAAGGAGGTGAATGAGGTGAAGGAGCTGAAGGAGCTGAAGGAGGTGAAGGAGGTGAAGGAGCTGAAGGAGCTGAAGGAGGTGAAGGAGGTGAAGGAGGTGAAGGAACTGAAGGAGGTGAAGGAGCTGAAGGAGCTGAAGGAGGTGAAGGAGCTGAAGGAGGTGAACGAGCTGAAGGAGGTGAAGGAACTGAAGGAGGTGAAGGAGGTGAAGGAGCTTAAGGACGTGAAGGAGGTGAAGGAGCTGAAGGAGGTGAAGGAGCTGAAGGAGGTGAAAGAGCTGAGGGAGCTGAAGGAGCTGAAGGAGGTGAAGGAGCTGAAGGAGCTGAAGGAGGTGAAGGAGGTGAAGGAGCTGAAGGAGCTGAAGGAGCTGAAGGAGGTGAAGGAGCTGAAGGAGCTGAAGGAGCTGAAGGAGGTGAAGGAGGTGACGAAGGTGAAGGAGGTGAAGGAGGTGAAGGAGGTGAAGGAGGTGAAGGACGTGAAGGAGGTGAAGGAGCTGAAGGAGGTGAAGGAGCTGAAGGAGCTGAAGGAGGTGAAGGAGCTGAAGGACGTGAAGGAGGTGAAGAAGGTGAAGGAGGTGAAGGAGCTGAATGACGTGAAGGAGGTGAAGGAGGTGAAGAAGGTGAAGGAGGTGAAGGAGCTGAAGGAACTGAAGGAGCTGAAGGAGCTGAAGGAGCTGAAGGAGCTGAAGGAGGTGAAGGAGCTGAAGGAGGTGAAGGAGCTGAAGGAACTAAAGGAGCTGAAGGAGGTGAAGGAGCTGAAGGAGGTGAAGGAGGTGAAGGAGGTGAAGGAACTGAAGGAGCTGAAGGAGCTGAAGGAGGTGAAGGAGCTGAAGGAGGTGAAAGAGCTGAGGGAGCTGAAGGAGCTGAAGGAGGTGAAGGAGCTGAAGGAGCTGAAGGAGGTGAAGGAGGTGAAGGAGCTGAAGGAGCTGAAGGAGCTGAAGGAGGTGAAGGAGCTGAAGGAGCTGAAGGAGCTGAAGGAGGTGAAGGAGGTGACGAAGGTGAAGGAGGTGAAGGAGGTGAAGGAGGTGAAGGAGGTGAAGGACGTGAAGGAGGTGAAGGAGCTGAAGGAGGTGAAGGAGCTGAAGGAGCTGAAGGAGGTGAAGGAGCTGAAGGACGTGAAGGAGGTGAAGAAGGTGAAGGAGGTGAAGGAGCTGAATGACGTGAAGGAGGTGAAGGAGGTGAAGAAGGTGAAGGAGGTGAAGGAGCTGAAGGAACTGAAGGAGCTGAAGGAGCTGAAGGAGCTGAAGGAGCTGAAGGAGGTGAAGGAGCTGAAGGAGGTGAAGGAGCTGAAGGAACTAAAGGAGCTGAAGGAGGTGAAGGAGCTGAAGGAGGTGAAGGAGGTGAAGGAGGTGAAGGAACTGAAGGAGCTGAAGGAGCTGAAGGAGCTGAAGGAGCTGAAGGAGCTGAAGGAGGTGAAGGAGCTGAAGGAGCTGAAGGAGGTGAAGGAGGTGAAGGAGGTGAAGGAGCTGAAGGAGGTGAAGGAACTGAAGGAGGTGAAGCAGCTGAAGGAGCTGAAGGCGGTGAAGGAGGTGAAGGAGCTGAATGAGGTGAAGGAGCTGAAGGAGGTGAAGGAACTGAAGGAGGTGAAGCAGCTGAAGGAGCTGAAGGAGGTGAAGGAGGTGAAGGAGCTGAATGAGGTGAAGGTACTGAAGGAGGTGAAGGAGCTGAAGGAGCTGAAGGAGGTGAAGGAGCTGAAGGAGGTGAATGAGCTGAAGGAGGTGAAGGAACTGAAGGAGGTGAAGGAGCTGAAGGAGGTGAAGGAGGTGAAGGAGGTGAAGGAGCTGAAGGAGGTGAAGGAACTGAAGGAGGTGAAGGAGGTGAAGGAGGTGAAGGAGCTGAAGGAGCTGAAGGAGGTGAAGGAGGTGAAGGAGGTGAAGGATGTGAAGGATCTGAAGGAGGTGAAGGAGGTGAAGGAGGTGAAGGAGGTAAAGGAGGTGAAGGAGCTGAAGGAGCTGAAGGAGGTGAAGGAGGTGAAGGAGCTGAAGGAGGTGAAGGAGGTGAAGGAGCTGAAGGAGGTGAAGGAGCTGAAGGAGCTGAAGGAGCTGAAGGAGGTGAAGGAGGTGAAGGAGGTGAAGGAACTGAAGGAGGTGAAGGAGCTGAAGGAGCTGAAGGAGCTGAAGGAGGTGAAGGAGGTGAAGGAGCTGAAGGAGGTGAAGGAGGTGAAGGAGCTGAAGGAGGTGAAGGAGCTGAAGGAGCTGAAGGAGCTGAAGGAGGTGAAGGAGCTGAAGGAGCTGAAGGAGGTGAAGGAGCTGAAGGAGCTGAAGGAGGTGATGGAGGTGAAGGAGCTGAAGGAGCTGAAGGAGGTGAAGGAGCTGAAGGAGGTGAAGGAGGTTACGAAGGTGAAGGAGGTGAAGGAGGTGAAGGAGGTGAAGGACGTGAAGGAGGTGAAGGAGCTGAAGGAGCTGAATGAGGTGAAGGTACTGAAGGAGGTGAAGGAGCTGAAGGAGCTGAAGGAGGTGAAGGAGCTGAAGGAGGTGAAGGAGCTGAAGGAGGTGAAGGAGCTGAAGGAGGTGAAGGAACTGAAGGAGGTGAAGGAGCTGAAGGAGGTGAAGGAGCTGAAGGAGCTGAAGGAGGTGAAGGAGGTGAAGGAACTGAAGGAGGTGAAGGAGGTGAAGGAGGTGAAGGAGCTGAAGGAGGTGAAGGAGGTGAAGGAGCTGAAGGAGCTGAAGGAGGTGAAGGAGGTGAAGGAGGTGAAGGATGTGAAGGATCTGAAGGAGGTGAAGGAGGTGAAGGAGGTGAAGGAGGTAAAGGAGGTGAAGGAGCTGAAGGAGCTGAAGGAGGTGAAGGAGGTGAAGGAGCTGAAGGAGGTGAAGGAGGTGAAGGAGCTGAAGGAGGTGAAGGAGGTGAAGGAGCTGAAGGAGCTGAACAAGTTGAAGGAGGTGAAGGAGGTGAAGGATGTGAAGGAACTGAAGGAGGTGAAGGAGGTGAAGGAGCTGAAGGACGTGAAGGAGGTGAAGGAGCTGAAGTAGGTGAAGGAGCTGAAGGAGGTGAAGGAGGTGGAGGAGCTGAAGGAGCTGAAGGAGGTGAAGGAGCTGAAGGAGCTGAAGGAGGTGAAGGAGGTGAAGGAGCTGAAGGAGCTGAAGGAGCTGAAGGAGGTGAAGGAGGTTACGAAGGTGAAGGAGGTGAAGGAGGTGAAGGAGGTGAAGGAGCTGAAGGAGCTGAAGGAGCTGAAGGAGGTGAAGGAGGTGAAGGAGGTGAAGGAACTGAAGGAGGTGAAGGAGCTGAAGGAGCTGAAGGAGCTGAAGGAGGTGAAGGAGGTGAAGGAGCTGAAGGAGGTGAAGGAGGTGAAGGAGCTGAAGGAGGTGAAGGAGCTGAAGGAGCTGAAGGAGCTGAAGGAGGTGAAGGAGCTGAAGGAGCTGAAGGAGGTGAAGGAGCTGAAGGAGCTGAAGGAGGTGATGGAGGTGAAGGAGCTGAAGGAGCTGAAGGAGGTGAAGGAGCTGAAGGAGGTGAAGGAGGTTACGAAGGTGAAGGAGGTGAAGGAGGTGAAGGAGGTGAAGGACGTGAAGGAGGTGAAGGAGCTGAAGGAGCTGAATGAGGTGAAGGTACTGAAGGAGGTGAAGGAGCTGAAGGAGCTGAAGGAGGTGAAGGAGCTGAAGGAGGTGAAGGAGCTGAAGGAGGTGAAGGAGCTGAAGGAGGTGAAGGAACTGAAGGAGGTGAAGGAGCTGAAGGAGGTGAAGGAGGTGAAGGAGGTGAAGGAGCTGAAGGAGGTGAAGGAACTGAAGGAGGTGAAGGAGGTGAAGGAGGTGAAGGAGCTGAAGGAGGTGAAGGAGGTGAAGGAGCTGAAGGAGCTGAAGGAGGTGAAGGAGGTGAAGGAGGTGAAGGATGTGAAGGATCTGAAGGAGGTGAAGGAGGTGAAGGAGGTGAAGGAGGTAAAGGAGGTGAAGGAGCTGAAGGAGCTGAAGGAGGTGAAGGAGGTGAAGGAGCTGAAGGAGGTGAAGGAGGTGAAGGAGCTGAAGGAGGTGAAGGAGGTGAAGGAGCTGAAGGAGCTGAACAAGGTGAAGGAGGTGAAGGAGGTGAAGGATGTGAAGGAACTGAAGGAGGTGAAGGAGGTGAAGGAGCTGAAGGACGTGAAGGAGGTGAAGGAGCTGAAGTAGGTGAAGGAGCTGAAGGAGGTGAAGGAGGTGGAGGAGCTGAAGGAGCTGAAGGAGGTGAAGGAGCTGAAGGAGCTGAAGGAGGTGAAGGAGGTGAAGGAGCTGAAGGAGCTGAAGGAGCTGAAGGAGGTGAAGGAGGTTACGAAGGTGAAGGAGGTGAAGGAGGTGAAGGAGGTGAAGGAGGTGAAGGACGTGAAGGAGGTGAAGGAGCTGAAGGAGGTGAAGGAGCTGAAGGAGCTGAAGGAGGTGAAGGAGCTGAAGGACGTGAAGGAGGTGAAGAAGGTGAAGGAGGTGAAGGAGCTGAATGACGTGAAGGAGGTGAAGGAGGTGAAGGAGGTGAAGAAGATGAAGGAGGTGAAGGAGCTGAAGGAGGTGAAGGAGCTGAAGGAACTGAAGGAGCTGAAGGAGCTGAAGGAGCTGAAGGAGGTGAAGGAGCTGAAGGAGGTGAAGGAGGTGAAGGAGGTGAAGGAACTGAAGGAGCTGAATGAGCTGAAGGAGCTGAAGGAGCTGAAGGAGGTGAAGGAGCTGAAGGAGCTGAAGGAGCTGAAGTAGGTGAAGGAGGTGAAGGAGCTGAAGGAGGTGAAGGAACTGAAGGAGGTGAAGGAGCTGAAGGAGCTGAAGGAGCTGAAGGAGGTGAAGGAGCTGAAGGAGCTGAAGGAGGTGAAGGAGCTGAAGGAGCTGAAGGAGCTGAAGGAGCTGAAGGAGGTGAAGGAGCTGAAGTAGGAGAAGGAGGTGAAGGAGCTGAAGGAGGCGAAGGAGGTGAAGGAACTGAAGGAGGTGAAGGAGGTGAAGGAGGTGAAGGAGGTGAAGGAACTGAAGGAGGTGAAGGAGGTGAAGGAGCTGAAGGAACTGAAGGAGGTGAAGGAGCTGAAGGAGCTGAAGGAGGTGAAGGAGGTGAAGGAGGTGAGGGAGCTGAAGGAGCTGAAGGAGGTGAAGGAGCTGAAGGAACTGAAGGAGGTGAAGGAGGTGAAGGAGCTGAAGGAGCTGAAGGAGGTGAAGGAGGTGAAGGAGGTGAAGGAGGTGAAGGAGGTGAAGGAACTGAAGGAGGTGAAGGAGCTGAAGGAGCTGAAGGAGGTGAAGGAGCTGAAGGAGCTGAAGGAGGTGAAGGAGGTGAAGGAGCTGAAGGAGCTGAAGGAGCTGAAGGAGGTGAAGGAGCTGAAGGAGCTGAAGGAGGTGAAGGAGGTTACGAAGGTGAAGGAGGTGAAGGAGGTGAAGGAGGTGAAGGAGGTGAAGGACGTGAAGGAGGTGAAGGAGCTGAAGGAGGTGAAGGAGCTGAAGGAGCTGAAGGAGGTGAAGGAGCTGAAGGAGCTGAAGGAGCTGAAGGAGGTGAAGGAGGTGAAGGAGCTGAAGGAGCTGAAGGAGGTGAAGGAGGTGAAGGAGGTGAAGGATGTGAAGGATCTGAAGGAGGTGAAGGAGGTGAAGGAGGTGAAGGAGGTAAAGGAGGTGAAGGAGCTGAAGGAGCTGAAGGAGGTGAAGGAGGTGAAGGAGCTGAAGGAGGTGAAGGAGGTGAAGGAGCTGAAAGAGGTGAAGGAGCTGAAGGAGCTGAAGGAGCTGAAGGAGGTGAAGGAGGTGAAGGAGGTGAAGGAACTGAAGGAGGTGAAGGAGCTGAAGGAGCTGAAGGAGCTGAAGGAGGTGAAGGAGGTGAAGGAGCTGAAGGAGGTGAAGGAGGTGAAGGAGCTGAAGGAGCTGAAGGAGCTGAAGGAGCTGAAGGAGCTGAAGGAGCTGAAGGAGGTGAAGGAGCTGAAGGAGCTGAAGGAGGTGATGGAGGTGAAGGAGCTGAAGGAGCTGAAGGAGGTGAAGGAGCTGAAGGAGGTGAAGGAGGTTACGAAGGTGAAGGAGGTGAAGGAGGTGAAGGAGGTGAAGGACGTGAAGGAGGTGAAGGAGCTGAAGGAGCTGAATGAGGTGAAGGTACTGAAGGAGGTGAAGGAGCTGAAGGAGCTGAAGGAGGTGAAGGAGCTGAAGGAGGTGAAGGAGCTGAAGGAGGTGAAGGAACTGAAGGAGGTGAAGGAGCTGAAGGAGGTGAAGGAGGTGAAGGAGGTGAAGGAGCTGAAGGAGGTGAAGGAACTGAAGGAGGTGAAGGAGGTGAAGGAGGTGAAGGAGCTGAAGGAGGTGAAGGAGGTGAAGGAGCTGAAGGAGGTGAAGGAGGTGAAGGAGGTGAAGGATGTGAAGGATCTGAAGGAGGTGAAGGAGGTGAAGGAGGTGAAGGAGGTAAAGGAGGTGAAGGAGCTGAAGGAGCTGAAGGAGGTGAAGGAGGTGAAGGAGCTGAAGGAGGTGAAGGAGGTGAAGGAGCTGAAGGAGGTGAAGGAGGTGAAGGAGCTGAAGGAGCTGAACAAGGTGAAGGAGGTGAAGGAGGTGAAGGATGTGAAGGAACTGAAGGAGGTGAAGGAGGTGAAGGAGCTGAAGGACGTGAAGGAGGTGAAGGAGCTGAAGTAGGTGAAGGAGCTGAAGGAGGTGAAGGAGGTGGAGGAGCTGAAGGAGCTGAAGGAGGTGAAGGAGCTGAAGGAGCTGAAGGAGGTGAAGGAGGTGAAGGAGCTGAAGGAGCTGAAGGAGCTGAAGGAGGTGAAGGAGGTTACGAAGGTGAAGGAGGTGAAGGAGGTGAAGGAGGTGAAGGAGGTGAAGGACGTGAAGGAGGTGAAGGAGCTGAAGGAGGTGAAGGAGCTGAAGGAGGTGAAGGAGCTGAAGGACGTGAAGGAGGTGAAGAAGGTGAAGGAGGTGAAGGAGCTGAATGACGTGAAGGAGGTGAAGGAGGTGAAGGAGGTGAAGAAGATGAAGGAGGTGAAGGAGCTGAAGGAGGTGAAGGAGCTGAAGGAACTGAAGGAGCTGAAGGAGCTGAAGGAGCTGAAGGAGGTGAAGGAGCTGAAGGAGGTGAAGGAGGTGAAGGAGGTGAAGGAACTGAAGGAGCTGAATGAGCTGAAGGAGCTGAAGGAGCTGAAGGAGGTGAAGGAGCTGAAGGAGCTGAAGGAGCTGAAGTAGGTGAAGGAGGTGAAGGAGCTGAAGGATGTGAAGGAACTGAAGGAGGTGAAGGAGCTGAAGGAGCTGAAGGAGCTGAAGGAGGTGAAGGAGCTGAAGGAGCTGAAGGAGGTGAAGGAGCTGAAGGAGCTGAAGGAGGTGAAGGAGCTGAAGGAGGTGAAGGAGCTGAAGGAGGTGAAGGAGCTGAAGGAGGTGAAGGAACTGAAGGAGGTGAAGGAGCTGAAGGAGGTGAAGGAGCTGAAGGAGCTGAAGGAGGTGAAGGAGGTGAAGGAACTGAAGGAGGTGAAGGAGGTGAAGGAGGTGAAGGAGCTGAAGGAGGTGAAGGAGGTGAAGGAGCTGAAGGAGCTGAAGGAGGTGAAGGAGGTGAAGGAGGTGAAGGATGTGAAGGATCTGAAGGAGGTGAAGGAGGTGAAGGAGGTGAAGGAGGTAAAGGAGGTGAAGGAGCTGAAGGAGCTGAAGGAGGTGAAGGAGGTGAAGGAGCTGAAGGAGGTGAAGGAGGTGAAGGAGCTGAAGGAGGTGAAGGAGGTGAAGGAGCTGAAGGAGCTGAACAAGTTGAAGGAGGTGAAGGAGGTGAAGGATGTGAAGGAACTGAAGGAGGTGAAGGAGGTGAAGGAGCTGAAGGACGTGAAGGAGGTGAAGGAGCTGAAGTAGGTGAAGGAGCTGAAGGAGGTGAAGGAGGTGGAGGAGCTGAAGGAGCTGAAGGAGGTGAAGGAGCTGAAGGAGCTGAAGGAGGTGAAGGAGGTGAAGGAGCTGAAGGAGCTGAAGGAGCTGAAGGAGGTGAAGGAGGTTACGAAGGTGAAGGAGGTGAAGGAGGTGAAGGAGGTGAAGGAGCTGAAGGAGCTGAAGGAGCTGAAGGAGGTGAAGGAGGTGAAGGAGGTGAAGGAACTGAAGGAGGTGAAGGAGCTGAAGGAGCTGAAGGAGCTGAAGGAGGTGAAGGAGGTGAAGGAGCTGAAGGAGGTGAAGGAGGTGAAGGAGCTGAAGGAGGTGAAGGAGCTGAAGGAGCTGAAGGAGCTGAAGGAGGTGAAGGAGCTGAAGGAGCTGAAGGAGGTGAAGGAGCTGAAGGAGCTGAAGGAGGTGATGGAGGTGAAGGAGCTGAAGGAGCTGAAGGAGGTGAAGGAGCTGAAGGAGGTGAAGGAGGTTACGAAGGTGAAGGAGGTGAAGGAGGTGAAGGAGGTGAAGGACGTGAAGGAGGTGAAGGAGCTGAAGGAGCTGAATGAGGTGAAGGTACTGAAGGAGGTGAAGGAGCTGAAGGAGCTGAAGGAGGTGAAGGAGCTGAAGGAGGTGAAGGAGCTGAAGGAGGTGAAGGAGCTGAAGGAGGTGAAGGAACTGAAGGAGGTGAAGGAGCTGAAGGAGGTGAAGGAGGTGAAGGAGGTGAAGGAGCTGAAGGAGGTGAAGGAACTGAAGGAGGTGAAGGAGGTGAAGGAGGTGAAGGAGCTGAAGGAGGTGAAGGAGGTGAAGGAGCTGAAGGAGCTGAAGGAGGTGAAGGAGGTGAAGGAGGTGAAGGATGTGAAGGATCTGAAGGAGGTGAAGGAGGTGAAGGAGGTGAAGGAGGTAAAGGAGGTGAAGGAGCTGAAGGAGCTGAAGGAGGTGAAGGAGGTGAAGGAGCTGAAGGAGGTGAAGGAGGTGAAGGAGCTGAAGGAGGTGAAGGAGGTGAAGGAGCTGAAGGAGCTGAACAAGGTGAAGGAGGTGAAGGAGGTGAAGGATGTGAAGGAACTGAAGGAGGTGAAGGAGGTGAAGGAGCTGAAGGACGTGAAGGAGGTGAAGGAGCTGAAGTAGGTGAAGGAGCTGAAGGAGGTGAAGGAGGTGGAGGAGCTGAAGGAGCTGAAGGAGGTGAAGGAGCTGAAGGAGCTGAAGGAGGTGAAGGAGGTGAAGGAGCTGAAGGAGCTGAAGGAGCTGAAGGAGGTGAAGGAGGTTACGAAGGTGAAGGAGGTGAAGGAGGTGAAGGAGGTGAAGGAGGTGAAGGACGTGAAGGAGGTGAAGGAGCTGAAGGAGGTGAAGGAGCTGAAGGAGCTGAAGGAGGTGAAGGAGCTGAAGGACGTGAAGGAGGTGAAGAAGGTGAAGGAGGTGAAGGAGCTGAATGACGTGAAGGAGGTGAAGGAGGTGAAGGAGGTGAAGAAGATGAAGGAGGTGAAGGAGCTGAAGGAGGTGAAGGAGCTGAAGGAACTGAAGGAGCTGAAGGAGCTGAAGGAGCTGAAGGAGGTGAAGGAGCTGAAGGAGGTGAAGGAGGTGAAGGAGGTGAAGGAACTGAAGGAGCTGAATGAGCTGAAGGAGCTGAAGGAGCTGAAGGAGGTGAAGGAGCTGAAGGAGCTGAAGGAGCTGAAGTAGGTGAAGGAGGTGAAGGAGCTGAAGGAGGTGAAGGAACTGAAGGAGGTGAAGGAGCTGAAGGAGCTGAAGGAGCTGAAGGAGGTGAAGGAGCTGAAGGAGCTGAAGGAGGTGAAGGAGCTGAAGGAGCTGAAGGAGCTGAAGGAGCTGAAGGAGGTGAAGGAGCTGAAGTAGGAGAAGGAGGTGAAGGAGCTGAAGGAGGCGAAGGAGGTGAAGGAACTGAAGGAGGTGAAGGAGGTGAAGGAGGTGAAGGAGGTGAAGGAACTGAAGGAGGTGAAGGAGGTGAAGGAGCTGAAGGAACTGAAGGAGGTGAAGGAGCTGAAGGAGCTGAAGGAGGTGAAGGAGGTGAAGGAGGTGAGGGAGCTGAAGGAGCTGAAGGAGGTGAAGGAGCTGAAGGAACTGAAGGAGGTGAAGGAGGTGAAGGAGCTGAAGGAGCTGAAGGAGGTGAAGGAGGTGAAGGAGGTGAAGGAGGTGAAGGAGGTGAAGGAACTGAAGGAGGTGAAGGAGCTGAAGGAGCTGAAGGAGGTGAAGGAGCTGAAGGAGCTGAAGGAGGTGAAGGAGGTGAAGGAGCTGAAGGAGCTGAAGGAGCTGAAGGAGGTGAAGGAGCTGAAGGAGCTGAAGGAGGTGAAGGAGGTTACGAAGGTGAAGGAGGTGAAGGAGGTGAAGGAGGTGAAGGAGGTGAAGGACGTGAAGGAGGTGAAGGAGCTGAAGGAGGTGAAGGAGCTGAAGGAGCTGAAGGAGGTGAAGGAGCTGAAGGAGCTGAAGGAGCTGAAGGAGGTGAAGGAGGTGAAGGAGCTGAAGGAGCTGAAGGAGGTGAAGGAGGTGAAGGAGGTGAAGGATGTGAAGGATCTGAAGGAGGTGAAGGAGGTGAAGGAGGTGAAGGAGGTAAAGGAGGTGAAGGAGCTGAAGGAGCTGAAGGAGGTGAAGGAGGTGAAGGAGCTGAAGGAGGTGAAGGAGGTGAAGGAGCTGAAAGAGGTGAAGGAGCTGAAGGAGCTGAAGGAGCTGAAGGAGGTGAAGGAGGTGAAGGAGGTGAAGGAACTGAAGGAGGTGAAGGAGCTGAAGGAGCTGAAGGAGCTGAAGGAGGTGAAGGAGGTGAAGGAGCTGAAGGAGGTGAAGGAGGTGAAGGAGCTGAAGGAGCTGAAGGAGCTGAAGGAGCTGAAGGAGCTGAAGGAGCTGAAGGAGGTGAAGGAGCTGAAGGAGCTGAAGGAGGTGATGGAGGTGAAGGAGCTGAAGGAGCTGAAGGAGGTGAAGGAGCTGAAGGAGGTGAAGGAGGTTACGAAGGTGAAGGAGGTGAAGGAGGTGAAGGAGGTGAAGGACGTGAAGGAGGTGAAGGAGCTGAAGGAGCTGAATGAGGTGAAGGTACTGAAGGAGGTGAAGGAGCTGAAGGAGCTGAAGGAGGTGAAGGAGCTGAAGGAGGTGAAGGAGCTGAAGGAGGTGAAGGAACTGAAGGAGGTGAAGGAGCTGAAGGAGGTGAAGGAGGTGAAGGAGGTGAAGGAGCTGAAGGAGGTGAAGGAACTGAAGGAGGTGAAGGAGGTGAAGGAGGTGAAGGAGCTGAAGGAGGTGAAGGAGGTGAAGGAGCTGAAGGAGGTGAAGGAGGTGAAGGAGGTGAAGGATGTGAAGGATCTGAAGGAGGTGAAGGAGGTGAAGGAGGTGAAGGAGGTAAAGGAGGTGAAGGAGCTGAAGGAGCTGAAGGAGGTGAAGGAGGTGAAGGAGCTGAAGGAGGTGAAGGAGGTGAAGGAGCTGAAGGAGGTGAAGGAGGTGAAGGAGCTGAAGGAGCTGAACAAGGTGAAGGAGGTGAAGGAGGTGAAGGATGTGAAGGAACTGAAGGAGGTGAAGGAGGTGAAGGAGCTGAAGGACGTGAAGGAGGTGAAGGAGCTGAAGTAGGTGAAGGAGCTGAAGGAGGTGAAGGAGGTGGAGGAGCTGAAGGAGCTGAAGGAGGTGAAGGAGCTGAAGGAGCTGAAGGAGGTGAAGGAGGTGAAGGAGCTGAAGGAGCTGAAAGAGCTGAAGGAGGTGAAGGAGGTTACGAAGGTGAAGGAGGTGAAGGAGGTGAAGGAGGTGAAGGAGGTGAAGGACGTGAAGGAGGTGAAGGAGCTGAAGGAGGTGAAGGAGCTGAAGGAGGTGAAGGAGCTGAAGGACGTGAAGGAGGTGAAGAAGGTGAAGGAGGTGAAGGAGCTGAATGACGTGAAGGAGGTGAAGGAGGTGAAGGAGGTGAAGAAGATGAAGGAGGTGAAGGAGCTGAAGGAGGTGAAGGAGCTGAAGGAACTGAAGGAGCTGAAGGAGCTGAAGGAGCTGAAGGAGGTGAAGGAGCTGAAGGAGGTGAAGGAGGTGAAGGAGGTGAAGGAACTGAAGGAGCTGAATGAGCTGAAGGAGCTGAAGGAGCTGAAGGAGGTGAAGGAGCTGAAGGAGCTGAAGGAGCTGAAGTAGGTGAAGGAGGTGAAGGAGCTGAAGGATGTGAAGGAACTGAAGGAGGTGAAGGAGCTGAAGGAGCTGAAGGAGCTGAAGGAGGTGAAGGAGCTGAAGGAGCTGAAGGAGGTGAAGGAGCTGAAGGAGCTGAAGGAGCTGAAGGAGGTGAAGGAGCTGAAGTAGGAGAAGGAGGTGAAGGAGCTGAATGAGGCGAAGGAGGTGAAGGAACTGAAGGAGGTGAAGGAGGTGAAGGAGGTGAAGGAGGTGAAGGAACTGAAGGAGGTGAAGGAGGTGAAGGAGCTGAAGGAACTGAAGGAGGTGAAGGAGCTGAAGGAGCTGAAGGAGGTGAAGGAGGTGAAGGAGGTGAGGGAGCTGAAGGAGCTGAAGGAGGTGAAGGAGCTGAAGGAACTGAAGGAGGTGAAGGAGGTGAAGGAGCTGAAGGAGCTGAAGGAGGTGAAGGAGGTGAAGGAGGTGAAGGAGGTGAAGGAGGTGAAGGAACTGAAGGAGGTGAAGGAGCTGAAGGAGGTGAAGGAGCTGAAGGAACTGAAGGAGCTGAAGGAGCTGAAGGAGCTGAAGGAGGTGAAGGAGGTGAAGGAGGTGAAGGAACTGAAGGAGCTGAAGGAGCTGAAGGAGCTGAAGGAGCTGAAGGAGGTGAAGGAGCTGAAGGAGCTGAAGGAGCTGAAGGAGGTGAAGGAGGTGAAGGAGCTGAAGGAGGTGAAGGAACTGAAGGAGGTGAAGGAGCTGAAGGAGCTGAAGGAGCTGAAGGAGGTGAAGGAGCTGAAGGAGCTGAAGGAGGTGAAGGAGCTGAAGGAGCTGAAGGAGCTGAAGGAGGTGAAGGAGCTGAAGTAGGAGAAGGAGGTGAAGGAGCTGAAGGAGGTGAAGGAACTGAAGGAGGTGAAGGAGGTGAAGGAGGTGAAGGAGGTGAAGGAACTGAAGGAGGTGAAGGAGGTGAAGGAGCTGAAGGAACTGAATGAGGTGAAGGAGGTGAAGGAGCTGAAGGAGCTGAAGGAGGTGAAGGAGGTGAAGGAGCTGAGGGAGCTGAAGGAGCTGAAGGAGGTGAAGGAGGTGAAGGAGGTGAAGGAACTGAAGGAGGTGAAGGAGGTGAAGGAGATGAATGAACTGAAGGAGCTGAAGGAGCTGAAGGAGCTGAAGGAGGTGAATGAGGTGAAGGAGCTGAAGGAGCTGAAGGAGGTGAAGGAGGTGAAGGAGCTGAAGGAGCTGAAGGAGGTGAAGGAGGTGAAGGAGGTGAAGGAACTGAAGGAGGTGAAGGAGCTGAAGGAGCTGAAGGAGGTGAAGGAGCTGAAGGAGGTGAACGAGCTGAAGGAGGTGAAGGAACTGAAGGAGGTGAAGGAGGTGAAGGAGCTTAAGGACGTGAAGGAGGTGAAGGAGCTGAAGGAGGTGAAGGAGCTGAAGGAGGTGAAAGAGCTGAGGGAGCTGAAGGAGCTGAAGGAGGTGAAGGAGCTGAAGGAGCTGAAGGAGGTGAAGGAGGTGAAGGAGCTGAAGGAGCTGAAGGAGCTGAAGGAGGTGAAGGAGCTGAAGGAGCTGAAGGAGCTGAAGGAGGTGAAGGAGGTGACGAAGGTGAAGGAGGTGAAGGAGGTGAAGGAGGTGAAGGAGGTGAAGGACGTGAAGGAGGTGAAGGAGCTGAAGGAGGTGAAGGAGCTGAAGGAGCTGAAGGAGGTGAAGGAGCTGAAGGACGTGAAGGAGGTGAAGAAGGTGAAGGAGGTGAAGGAGCTGAATGACGTGAAGGAGGTGAAGGAGGTGAAGAAGGTGAAGGAGGTGAAGGAGCTGAAGGAACTGAAGGAGCTGAAGGAGCTGAAGGAGCTGAAGGAGCTGAAGGAGGTGAAGGAGCTGAAGGAGGTGAAGGAGCTGAAGGAACTAAAGGAGCTGAAGGAGGTGAAGGAGCTGAAGGAGGTGAAGGAGGTGAAGGAGGTGAAGGAACTGAAGGAGCTGAAGGAGCTGAAGGAGGTGAAGGAGCTGAAGGAGGTGAAAGAGCTGAGGGAGCTGAAGGAGCTGAAGGAGGTGAAGGAGCTGAAGGAGCTGAAGGAGGTGAAGGAGGTGAAGGAGCTGAAGGAGCTGAAGGAGCTGAAGGAGGTGAAGGAGCTGAAGGAGCTGAAGGAGCTGAAGGAGGTGAAGGAGGTGACGAAGGTGAAGGAGGTGAAGGAGGTGAAGGAGGTGAAGGAGGTGAAGGACGTGAAGGAGGTGAAGGAGCTGAAGGAGGTGAAGGAGCTGAAGGAGCTGAAGGAGGTGAAGGAGCTGAAGGACGTGAAGGAGGTGAAGAAGGTGAAGGAGGTGAAGGAGCTGAATGACGTGAAGGAGGTGAAGGAGGTGAAGAAGGTGAAGGAGGTGAAGGAGCTGAAGGAACTGAAGGAGCTGAAGGAGCTGAAGGAGCTGAAGGAGCTGAAGGAGGTGAAGGAGCTGAAGGAGGTGAAGGAGCTGAAGGAACTAAAGGAGCTGAAGGAGGTGAAGGAGCTGAAGGAGGTGAAGGAGGTGAAGGAGGTGAAGGAACTGAAGGAGCTGAAGGAGCTGAAGGAGCTGAAGGAGCTGAAGGAGGTGAAGGAGCTGAAGGAGCTGAAGGAGGTGAAGGAGGTGAAGGAGGTGAAGGAGCTGAAGGAGGTGAAGGAACTGAAGGAGGTGAAGCAGCTGAAGGAGCTGAAGGCGGTGAAGGAGGTGAAGGAGCTGAATGAGGTGAAGGAGCTGAAGGAGGTGAAGGAACTGAAGGAGGTGAAGCAGCTGAAGGAGCTGAAGGAGGTGAAGGAGGTGAAGGAGCTGAATGAGGTGAAGGTACTGAAGGAGGTGAAGGAGCTGAAGGAGCTGAAGGAGGTGAAGGAGCTGAAGGAGGTGAATGAGCTGAAGGAGGTGAAGGAACTGAAGGAGGTGAAGGAGCTGAAGGAGGTGAAGGAGGTGAAGGAGGTGAAGGAGCTGAAGGAGGTGAAGGAACTGAAGGAGGTGAAGGAGGTGAAGGAGGTGAAGGAGCTGAAGGAGCTGAAGGAGGTGAAGGAGGTGAAGGAGGTGAAGGATGTGAAGGATCTGAAGGAGGTGAAGGAGGTGAAGGAGGTGAAGGAGGTAAAGGAGGTGAAGGAGCTGAAGGAGCTGAAGGAGGTGAAGGAGGTGAAGGAGCTGAAGGAGGTGAAGGAGGTGAAGGAGCTGAAGGAGGTGAAGGAGCTGAAGGAGCTGAAGGAGCTGAAGGAGGTGAAGGAGGTGAAGGAGGTGAAGGAACTGAAGGAGGTGAAGGAGCTGAAGGAGCTGAAGGAGCTGAAGGAGGTGAAGGAGGTGAAGGAGCTGAAGGAGGTGAAGGAGGTGAAGGAGCTGAAGGAGGTGAAGGAGCTGAAGGAGCTGAAGGAGCTGAAGGAGGTGAAGGAGCTGAAGGAGCTGAAGGAGGTGAAGGAGCTGAAGGAGCTGAAGGAGGTGATGGAGGTGAAGGAGCTGAAGGAGCTGAAGGAGGTGAAGGAGCTGAAGGAGGTGAAGGAGGTTACGAAGGTGAAGGAGGTGAAGGAGGTGAAGGAGGTGAAGGACGTGAAGGAGGTGAAGGAGCTGAAGGAGCTGAATGAGGTGAAGGTACTGAAGGAGGTGAAGGAGCTGAAGGAGCTGAAGGAGGTGAAGGAGCTGAAGGAGGTGAAGGAGCTGAAGGAGGTGAAGGAGCTGAAGGAGGTGAAGGAACTGAAGGAGGTGAAGGAGCTGAAGGAGGTGAAGGAGCTGAAGGAGCTGAAGGAGGTGAAGGAGGTGAAGGAACTGAAGGAGGTGAAGGAGGTGAAGGAGGTGAAGGAGCTGAAGGAGGTGAAGGAGGTGAAGGAGCTGAAGGAGCTGAAGGAGGTGAAGGAGGTGAAGGAGGTGAAGGATGTGAAGGATCTGAAGGAGGTGAAGGAGGTGAAGGAGGTGAAGGAGGTAAAGGAGGTGAAGGAGCTGAAGGAGCTGAAGGAGGTGAAGGAGGTGAAGGAGCTGAAGGAGGTGAAGGAGGTGAAGGAGCTGAAGGAGGTGAAGGAGGTGAAGGAGCTGAAGGAGCTGAACAAGTTGAAGGAGGTGAAGGAGGTGAAGGATGTGAAGGAACTGAAGGAGGTGAAGGAGGTGAAGGAGCTGAAGGACGTGAAGGAGGTGAAGGAGCTGAAGTAGGTGAAGGAGCTGAAGGAGGTGAAGGAGGTGGAGGAGCTGAAGGAGCTGAAGGAGGTGAAGGAGCTGAAGGAGCTGAAGGAGGTGAAGGAGGTGAAGGAGCTGAAGGAGCTGAAGGAGCTGAAGGAGGTGAAGGAGGTTACGAAGGTGAAGGAGGTGAAGGAGGTGAAGGAGGTGAAGGAGGTGAAGGACGTGAAGGAGGTGAAGGAGCTGAAGGAGGTGAAGGAGCTGAAGGAGCTGAAGGAGGTGAAGGAGCTGAAGGACGTGAAGGAGGTGAAGAAGGTGAAGGAGGTGAAGGAGCTGAATGACGTGAAGGAGGTGAAGGAGGTGAAGGAGGTGAAGAAGATGAAGGAGGTGAAGGAGCTGAAGGAGGTGAAGGAGCTGAAGGAACTGAAGGAGCTGAAGGAGCTGAAGGAGCTGAAGGAGGTGAAGGAGCTGAAGGAGGTGAAGGAGGTGAAGGAGGTGAAGGAACTGAAGGAGCTGAATGAGCTGAAGGAGCTGAAGGAGCTGAAGGAGGTGAAGGAGCTGAAGGAGCTGAAGGAGCTGAAGTAGGTGAAGGAGGTGAAGGAGCTGAAGGAGGTGAAGGAACTGAAGGAGGTGAAGGAGCTGAAGGAGCTGAAGGAGCTGAAGGAGGTGAAGGAGCTGAAGGAGCTGAAGGAGGTGAAGGAGCTGAAGGAGCTGAAGGAGCTGAAGGAGCTGAAGGAGGTGAAGGAGCTGAAGTAGGAGAAGGAGGTGAAGGAGCTGAAGGAGGCGAAGGAGGTGAAGGAACTGAAGGAGGTGAAGGAGGTGAAGGAGGTGAAGGAGGTGAAGGAACTGAAGGAGGTGAAGGAGGTGAAGGAGCTGAAGGAACTGAAGGAGGTGAAGGAGCTGAAGGAGCTGAAGGAGGTGAAGGAGGTGAAGGAGGTGAGGGAGCTGAAGGAGCTGAAGGAGGTGAAGGAGCTGAAGGAACTGAAGGAGGTGAAGGAGGTGAAGGAGCTGAAGGAGCTGAAGGAGGTGAAGGAGGTGAAGGAGGTGAAGGAGGTGAAGGAGGTGAAGGAGCTGAAGGAGCTGAAGGAGGTGAAGGAGCTGAAGGAGCTGAAGGAGGTGAAGGAGGTGAAGGAGCTGAAGGAGCTGAAGGAGCTGAAGGAGGTGAAGGAGCTGAAGGAGCTGAAGGAGGTGAAGGAGGTTACGAAGGTGAAGGAGGTGAAGGAGGTGAAGGAGGTGAAGGAGGTGAAGGACGTGAAGGAGGTGAAGGAGCTGAAGGAGGTGAAGGAGCTGAAGGAGCTGAAGGAGGTGAAGGAGCTGAATGACGTGAAGGAGGTGAAGGAGGTGAAGGAGGTGAAGAAGGTGAAGGAGGTGAAGGAGCTGAAGGAACTGAAGGAGCTGAAGGAGCTGAAGGAGCTGAAGGAGGTGAAGGAGCTGAAGGAGGTGAAGGAGCTGAAGGAACTGAAGGAGCTGAAGGAGCTGAAGGAGCTGAAGGAGGTGAAGGAGGTGAAGGAGGTGAAGGAACTGAAGGAGCTGAAGGAGCTGAAGGAGCTGAAGGAGCTGAAGGAGGTGAAGGAGCTGAAGGAGCTGAAGGAGGTGAAGGAGGTGAAGGAGCTGAAGGAGGTGAAGGAACTGAAGGAGGTGAAGGAGCTGAAGGAGCTGAAGGAGCTGAAGGAGGTGAAGGAGCTGAAGGAGCTGAAGGAGGTGAAGGAGCTGAAGGAGCTGAAGGAGCTGAAGGAGGTGAAGGAGCTGAAGTAGGAGAAGGAGGTGAAGGAGCTGAAGGAGGTGAAGGAGGTGAAGGAACTGAAGGAGGTGAAGGAGGTGAAGGAGGTGAAGGAGGTGAAGGAACTGAAGGAGGTGAAGGAGGTGAAGGAGCTGAAGGAACTGAAGGAGGTGAAGGAGGTGAAGGAGCTGAAGGAGCTGAAGGAGGTGAAGGAGGTGAAGGAGCTGAGGGAGCTGAAGGAGCTGAAGGAGGTGAAGGAGCTGAAGGAACTGAAGGAGGTGAAGGAGGTGAAGGAGCTGAAGGAGCTGAAGGAGGTGAAGGAGGTGAAGGAGGTGAAGGAGGTGAAGGAACTGAAGGAGGTGAAGGAGGTGAAGGAGATGAATGAACTGAAGGAGCTGAAGGAGCTGAAGGAGGTGAATGAGGTGAAGGAGCTGAAGGAGCTGAAGGAGGTGAAGGAGGTGAAGGAGCTGAAGGAGCTGAAGGAGGTGAAGGAGGTGAAGGAGGTGAAGGAACTGAAGGAGGTGAAGGAGCTGAAGGAGCTGAAGGAGGTGAAGGAGCTGAAGGAGGTGAACGAGCTGAAGGAGGTGAAGGAACTGAAGGAGGTGAAGGAGGTGAAGGAGCTTAAGGACGTGAAGGAGGTGAAGGAGCTGAAGGAGGTGAAGGAGCTGAAGGAGGTGAAGGAGGTGGAGGAGCTGAAGGAGCTGAAGGAGGTGAAGGAGCTGAAGGAGCTGAAGGAGGTGAAGGAGGTGAAGGAGCTGAAGGAGCTGAAGGAGCTGAAGGAGGTGAAGGAGCTGAAGGAGCTGAAGGAGCTGAAGGACGTGAAGGAGGTGAAGGAGCTGAAGGAGGTGAAGGAGCTGAAGGAGCTGAAGGAGGTGAAGGAGCTGAAGGACGTGAAGGAGGTGAAGGAGGTGAAGGAGGTAAAGGAGGTGAAGGAGCTGAAGGAGCTGAAGGAGGTGAAGGAGGTGAAGGAGCTGAAGGAGGTGAAGGAGGTGAAGGAGCTGAAGGAGGTGAAGGAGGTGAAGGAGCTGAAGGAGCTGAAGGAGGTGAAGGAGGTGAAGGAGGTGAAGGATGTGAAGGATCTGAAGGAGGTGAAGGAGGTGAAGGAACTGAAGAAGCTGAAGGAGCTGAAGGAGCTGAAGGAGCTGAAGGAGCTGAAGGAGGTGAAGAAGCTGAAGGAGCTGAAGGAGCTGAAGGAGCTGAAGGAGATGAAGGAGGTGAAGGAGCTGAAGGAGGTGAAGGAGCTGAAGGAGGTGAAGGAGGTGAAGGAGCTGAAGAAGCTGAAGGAGCTGAAGGAGGTGAAGGAGCTGAGGGAGCTGAAGGAGGTGAAGGAGGTGAAGGAGCTGAAGGAGCTGAAGGAGGTGAAGGGGCTGAAGGAGCTGAAGGAGGTGAAGGAGCTGAAGGAGGTGAATGAGGTGAAGGAGGTTAAGGAGCTGAAGGAACTGAAGGAGGTGAAGGAGCTGAAGGAGCTGAAGGAGGTGAAGGAGGTGAAGGAGCTGAAGGAGCTGAAGGAGCTGAAAGAGGTGAAGGAGGTGAAGGAGCTGAAGGAGGTGAAGGAGCTAAAGGAGCTGAAGGAGGTGAAGGAGGTGAAGGAGCTGAAGGAGGTGAAGGAGCTGAAGGAGGTGAAGGAGGTGAAGGAGGTGAAGGAGGTGAAGGAGGTGAAGGAGGTGAAGGAGCTGAAGGAACTGAAGGAGCTGAAGGAGCTGAAGGAGGTGAAGGAGGTGAAGGAGGTGAAGGAGCTGAGGGAGCTGAAGGAGCTGAAGGAGGTGAAGGAGCTGAAGGAACTGAAGGAGGTGAAGGAGTTGAAGGAGGTGAAGGAGCTGAAGGAGCTGAAGGAACTGAAGGAGCTGAAGGAGGTGAAGGAGCTGAAGGAGGTGAAGGAGGTGAAGGAGCTGAAGGAGGTGAAGGAGGTGAAGGAGGTGAAGGAGCTGAGGGAGCTGAAGGAGCTGAAGGAGGTGAAGGAGCTGAAGGAACTGAAGGAGGTGAAGGAGCTGAAGGAGCTGAAGGAGGTGAAGGAGGTGAAGGAGCTGAAGGAGCTGAAGGAGCTGAAAGAGGTGAAGGAGGTGAAGGAGCTGAAGGAGGTGAAGGAGCTAAAGGAGCGGAAGGAGGTGAAGGAGGTGAAGGAGCTGAAGGAGGTGAAGGAGCTGAAGGAGGTGAAGGAGGTGAAGGAGGTGAAGGAGGTGAAGGAGGTGAAGGAGCTGAAGGAACTGAAGGAGCTGAAGGAGCTGAAGGAGCTGAAGGAGGTGAAGGAGGTGAAGGAGGTGAAGGAGCTGAGGGAGCTGAAGGAGCTGAAGGAGGTGAAGGAGCTGAAGGAACTGAAGGAGGTGAAGGAGTTGAAGGAGGTGAAGGAGCTGAAGGAGCTGAAGGAACTGAAGGAGCTGAAGGAGGTGAAGGAGCTGAAGGAGGTGAAGGAGGTGAAGGAGCTGAAGGAGCTGAAGGAGGTGAAGGAGGTGAAGGAGGTGAAGGAGCTAAGGGAGCTGAAGGAGCTGAAGGAGGTGAAGGAGCTGAAGGAACTGAAGGAGGTGAAGGAGTTGAAGGAGGTGAACGAGCTGAAGGAGCTGAAGGAACTGAATAAGCTGAAGGAGGTGAAGGAGCTGAAGGAGGTGAAGGAGGTGAAGGAGCTGAAGGAGCTGAAGGAGGTGAAGGAGTTGAAGGAGGTGAAGGAGGTGAAGGAGGTGAAGGAACTGAAGGAGGTGAAGGAGCTGAATGAACTGAATGAGCTGAAGGAGCTGAAGGAGCTGAAGGAGGTGAAGGAGGTGAAGGAGCTGAAGGAGCTGAAGGAGGTGAAGGAGGTGAAGGAGGTGAAGGAGGTGAAGGAGGTGAAGGAGGTGAAGGAGGTGAAGGAACTGAAGGAGCTGAAGGAGGTGAAGGAGCTGAAGGAGGTGAACGAGCTGAAGGAGGTGAAGGAGGTGAAGGAGCTGAAGGACGTGAAGGAGGTGAAGGAGCTGAAGGAGGTGAAGGAGCTGAAGGAGGTGAAGGAGGTGGAGGAGCTGAAGGAGCTGAAGGAGGTGAAGGAGCTGAAGGAGCTGAAGGAGGTGATGGAGGTGAAGGAGCTGAAGGAGCTGAAGGAGGTGAAGGAGCTGAAGGAGGTGAAGGAGGTTACGAAGGTGAAGGAGGTGAAGGAGGTGAAGGACGTGAAGGAGGTGAAGGAGCTGAAGGAGCTGAATGAGGTGAAGGTACTGAAGGAGGTGAAGGAGCTGAAGGAGCTGAAGGAGGTGAAGGAGCTGAAGGAGGTGAAGGATGTGAAGGATCTGAAGGAGGTGAAGGAGGTGAAGGAGGTGAAGGAGGTAAAGGAGGTGAAGGAGCTGAAGGAGCTGAAGGAGGTGAAGGAGGTGAAGGAGCTGAAGGAGGTGAAGGAGGTGAAGGAGGTGAAGGAGCTGAAGGAGCTGAAGGAGCTGAAGGAGGTGAAGGAGGTGAAGGAGGTGAAGGAACTGAAGGAGGTGAAGGAGCTGAAGGAGCTGAAGGAGCTGAAGGAGGTGAAGGAGGTGAAGGAGCTGAAGGAGGTGAAGGAGGTGAAGGAGCTGAAGGAGGTGAAGGAGCTGAAGGAGCTGAAGGAGCTGAAGGAGGTGAAGGAGCTGAAGGAGCTGAAGGAGGTGAAGGAGCTGAAGGAGCTGAAGGAGGTGATGGAGGTGAAGGAGCTGAAGGAGCTGAAGGAGGTGAAGGAGCTGAAGGAGGTGAAGGAGGTTACGAAGGTGAAGGAGGTGAAGGAGGTGAAGGAGGTGAAGGACGTGAAGGAGGTGAAGGAGCTGAAGGAGCTGAATGAGGTGAAGGTACTGAAGGAGGTGAAGGAGCTGAAGGAGCTGAAGGAGGTGAAGGAGCTGAAGGAGGTGAAGGAGCTGAAGGAGGTGAAGGAACTGAAGGAGGTGAAGGAGCTGAAGGAGGTGAAGGAGGTGAAGGAGGTGAAGGAGCTGAAGGAGGTGAAGGAACTGAAGGAGGTGAAGGAGGTGAAGGAGGTGAAGGAGCTGAAGGAGGTGAAGGAGGTGAAGGAGCTGAAGGAGCTGAAGGAGGTGAAGGAGGTGAAGGAGGTGAAGGATGTGAAGGATCTGAAGGAGGTGAAGGAGGTGAAGGAGGTGAAGGAGGTAAAGGAGGTGAAGGAGCTGAAGGAGCTGAAGGAGGTGAAGGAGGTGAAGGAGCTGAAGGAGGTGAAGGAGGTGAAGGAGCTGAAGGAGGTGAAGGAGGTGAAGGAGCTGAAGGAGCTGAACAAGGTGAAGGAGGTGAAGGAGGTGAAGGATGTGAAGGAACTGAAGGAGGTGAAGGAGGTGAAGGAGCTGAAGGACGTGAAGGAGGTGAAGGAGCTGAAGTAGGTGAAGGAGCTGAAGGAGGTGAAGGAGGTGGAGGAGCTGAAGGAGCTGAAGGAGGTGAAGGAGCTGAAGGAGCTGAAGGAGGTGAAGGAGGTGAAGGAGCTGAAGGAGCTGAAGGAGCTGAAGGAGGTGAAGGAGGTTACGAAGGTGAAGGAGGTGAAGGAGGTGAAGGAGGTGAAGGAGGTGAAGGACGTGAAGGAGGTGAAGGAGCTGAAGGAGGTGAAGGAGCTGAAGGAGGTGAAGGAGCTGAAGGACGTGAAGGAGGTGAAGAAGGTGAAGGAGGTGAAGGAGCTGAATGACGTGAAGGAGGTGAAGGAGGTGAAGGAGGTGAAGAAGATGAAGGAGGTGAAGGAGCTGAAGGAGGTGAAGGAGCTGAAGGAACTGAAGGAGCTGAAGGAGCTGAAGGAGCTGAAGGAGGTGAAGGAGCTGAAGGAGGTGAAGGAGGTGAAGGAGGTGAAGGAACTGAAGGAGCTGAATGAGCTGAAGGAGCTGAAGGAGCTGAAGGAGGTGAAGGAGCTGAAGGAGCTGAAGGAGCTGAAGTAGGTGAAGGAGGTGAAGGAGCTGAAGGATGTGAAGGAACTGAAGGAGGTGAAGGAGCTGAAGGAGCTGAAGGAGGTGAAGGAGCTGAAGGAGCTGAAGGAGGTGAAGGAGCTGAAGGAGCTGAAGGAGCTGAAGGAGCTGAAGGAGGTGAAGGAGCTGAAGTAGGAGAAGGAGGTGAAGGAGCTGAATGAGGCGAAGGAGGTGAAGGAACTGAAGGAGGTGAAGGAGGTGAAGGAGGTGAAGGAGGTGAAGGAACTGAAGGAGGTGAAGGAGGTGAAGGAGCTGAAGGAACTGAAGGAGGTGAAGGAGCTGAAGGAGCTGAAGGAGGTGAAGGAGGTGAAGGAGGTGAGGGAGCTGAAGGAGCTGAAGGAGGTGAAGGAGCTGAAGGAACTGAAGGAGGTGAAGGAGGTGAAGGAGCTGAAGGAGCTGAAGGAGGTGAAGGAGGTGAAGGAGGTGAAGGAGGTGAAGGAGGTGAAGGAACTGAAGGAGGTGAAGGAGCTGAAGGAGGTGAAGGAGCTGAAGGAACTGAAGGAGCTGAAGGAGCTGAAGGAGCTGAAGGAGGTGAAGGAGGTGAAGGAGGTGAAGGAACTGAAGGAGCTGAAGGAGCTGAAGGAGCTGAAGGAGCTGAAGGAGGTGAAGGAGCTGAAGGAGCTGAAGGAGCTGAAGGAGGTGAAGGAGGTGAAGGAGCTGAAGGAGGTGAAGGAACTGAAGGAGGTGAAGGAGCTGAAGGAGCTGAAGGAGCTGAAGGAGGTGAAGGAGCTGAAGGAGCTGAAGGAGGTGAAGGAGCTGAAGGAGCTGAAGGAGCTGAAGGAGGTGAAGGAGCTGAAGTAGGAGAAGGAGGTGAAGGAGCTGAAGGAGGTGAAGGAGGTGAAGGAACTGAAGGAGGTGAAGGAGGTGAAGGAGGTGAAGGAGGTGAAGGAACTGAAGGAGGTGAAGGAGGTGAAGGAGCTGAAGGAACTGAATGAGGTGAAGGAGGTGAAGGAGCTGAAGGAGCTGAAGGAGGTGAAGGAGGTGAAGGAGCTGAGGGAGCTGAAGGAGCTGAAGGAGGTGAAGGAGGTGAAGGAGGTGAAGGAACTGAAGGAGGTGAAGGAGGTGAAGGAGATGAATGAACTGAAGGAGCTGAAGGAGCTGAAGGAGCTGAAGGAGGTGAATGAGGTGAAGGAGCTGAAGGAGCTGAAGGAGGTGAAGGAGGTGAAGGAGCTGAAGGAGCTGAAGGAGGTGAAGGAGGTGAAGGAGGTGAAGGAACTGAAGGAGGTGAAGGAGCTGAAGGAGCTTAAGGACGTGAAGGAGGTGAAGGAGCTGAAGGAGGTGAAGGAGCTGAAGGAGGTGAAAGAGCTGAGGGAGCTGAAGGAGCTGAAGGAGGTGAAGGAGCTGAAGGAGCTGAAGGAGGTGAAGGAGGTGAAGGAGCTGAAGGAGCTGAAGGAGCTGAAGGAGGTGAAGGAGCTGAAGGAGCTGAAGGAGCTGAAGGAGGTGAAGGAGCTGAAGGAGCTGAAGGAGCTGAAGGAGGTGAAGGAGCTGAAGGAGCTGAAGGAGGTGAAGGAGCTGAAGGAGCTGAAGGAGGTGATGGAGGTGAAGGAGCTGAAGGAGCTGAAGGAGGTGAAGGAGCTGAAGGAGGTGAAGGAGGTTACGAAGGTGAAGGAGGTGAAGGAGGTGAAGGAGGTGAAGGACGTGAAGGAGGTGAAGGAGCTGAAGGAGCTGAAGGAGCTGAATGAGGTGAAGGTACTGAAGGAGGTGAAGGAGCTGAAGGAGCTGAAGGAGGTGAAGGAGCTGAAGGAGGTGAAGGAGCTGAAGGAGGTGAAGGAACTGAAGGAGGTGAAGGAGCTGAAGGAGGTGAAGGAGCTGAAGGAGCTGAAGGAGGTGAAGGAGGTGAAGGAACTGAAGGAGGTGAAGGAGGTGAAGGAGGTGAAGGAGCTGAAGGAGGTGAAGGAGGTGAAGGAGCTGAAGGAGCTGAAGGAGGTGAAGGAGGTGAAGGAGGTGAAGGATGTGAAGGATCTGAAGGAGGTGAAGGAGGTGAAGGAGGTGAAGGAGGTAAAGGAGGTGAAGGAGCTGAAGGAGCTGAAGGAGGTGAAGGAGGTGAAGGAGCTGAAGGAGGTGAAGGAGGTGAAGGAGCTGAAGGAGGTGAAGGAGGTGAAGGAGCTGAAGGAGCTGAACAAGTTGAAGGAGGTGAAGGAGGTGAAGGATGTGAAGGAACTGAAGGAGGTGAAGGAGGTGAAGGAGCTGAAGGACGTGAAGGAGGTGAAGGAGCTGAAGTAGGTGAAGGAGCTGAAGGAGGTGAAGGAGGTGGAGGAGCTGAAGGAGCTGAAGGAGGTGAAGGAGCTGAAGGAGCTGAAGGAGGTGAAGGAGGTGAAGGAGCTGAAGGAGCTGAAGGAGCTGAAGGAGGTGAAGGAGGTTACGAAGGTGAAGGAGGTGAAGGAGGTGAAGGAGGTGAAGGAGGTGAAGGACGTGAAGGAGGTGAAGGAGCTGAAGGAGGTGAAGGAGCTGAAGGAGCTGAAGGAGGTGAAGGAGCTGAAGGACGTGAAGGAGGTGAAGAAGGTGAAGGAGGTGAAGGAGCTGAATGACGTGAAGGAGGTGAAGGAGGTGAAGGAGGTGAAGAAGATGAAGGAGGTGAAGGAGCTGAAGGAGGTGAAGGAGCTGAAGGAACTGAAGGAGCTGAAGGAGCTGAAGGAGCTGAAGGAGGTGAAGGAGCTGAAGGAGGTGAAGGAGGTGAAGGAGGTGAAGGAACTGAAGGAGCTGAATGAGCTGAAGGAGCTGAAGGAGCTGAAGGAGGTGAAGGAGCTGAAGGAGCTGAAGGAGCTGAAGTAGGTGAAGGAGGTGAAGGAGCTGAAGGAGGTGAAGGAACTGAAGGAGGTGAAGGAGCTGAAGGAGCTGAAGGAGCTGAAGGAGGTGAAGGAGCTGAAGGAGCTGAAGGAGGTGAAGGAGCTGAAGGAGCTGAAGGAGCTGAAGGAGGTGAAGGAGCTGAAGTAGGAGAAGGAGGTGAAGGAGCTGAAGGAGGCGAAGGAGGTGAAGGAACTGAAGGAGGTGAAGGAGGTGAAGGAGGTGAAGGAGGTGAAGGAACTGAAGGAGGTGAAGGAGGTGAAGGAGCTGAAGGAACTGAAGGAGGTGAAGGAGCTGAAGGAGCTGAAGGAGGTGAAGGAGGTGAAGGAGGTGAGGGAGCTGAAGGAGCTGAAGGAGGTGAAGGAGCTGAAGGAACTGAAGGAGGTGAAGGAGGTGAAGGAGCTGAAGGAGCTGAAGGAGGTGAAGGAGGTGAAGGAGGTGAAGGAGGTGAAGGAGGTGAAGGAACTGAAGGAGGTGAAGGAGCTGAAGGAGCTGAAGGAGGTGAAGGAGCTGAAGGAGCTGAAGGAGGTGAAGGAGGTGAAGGAGCTGAAGGAGCTGAAGGAGCTGAAGGAGGTGAAGGAGCTGAAGGAGCTGAAGGAGGTGAAGGAGGTTACGAAGGTGAAGGAGGTGAAGGAGGTGAAGGAGGTGAAGGAGGTGAAGGACGTGAAGGAGGTGAAGGAGCTGAAGGAGGTGAAGGAGCTGAAGGAGCTGAAGGAGGTGAAGGAGCTGAATGACGTGAAGGAGGTGAAGGAGGTGAAGGAGGTGAAGAAGGTGAAGGAGGTGAAGGAGCTGAAGGAACTGAAGGAGCTGAAGGAGCTGAAGGAGCTGAAGGAGGTGAAGGAGCTGAAGGAGGTGAAGGAGCTGAAGGAACTGAAGGAGCTGAAGGAGCTGAAGGAGCTGAAGGAGGTGAAGGAGGTGAAGGAGGTGAAGGAACTGAAGGAGCTGAAGGAGCTGAAGGAGCTGAAGGAGCTGAAGGAGGTGAAGGAGCTGAAGGAGCTGAAGGAGGTGAAGGAGGTGAAGGAGCTGAAGGAGGTGAAGGAACTGAAGGAGGTGAAGGAGCTGAAGGAGCTGAAGGAGCTGAAGGAGGTGAAGGAGCTGAAGGAGCTGAAGGAGGTGAAGGAGCTGAAGGAGCTGAAGGAGCTGAAGGAGGTGAAGGAGCTGAAGTAGGAGAAGGAGGTGAAGGAGCTGAAGGAGGTGAAGGAGGTGAAGGAACTGAAGGAGGTGAAGGAGGTGAAGGAGGTGAAGGAGGTGAAGGAACTGAAGGAGGTGAAGGAGGTGAAGGAGCTGAAGGAACTGAAGGAGGTGAAGGAGGTGAAGGAGCTGAAGGAGCTGAAGGAGGTGAAGGAGGTGAAGGAGCTGAGGGAGCTGAAGGAGCTGAAGGAGGTGAAGGAGCTGAAGGAACTGAAGGAGGTGAAGGAGGTGAAGGAGCTGAAGGAGCTGAAGGAGGTGAAGGAGGTGAAGGAGGTGAAGGAGGTGAAGGAGATGAATGAACTGAAGGAGCTGAAGGAGCTGAAGGAGGTGAATGAGGTGAAGGAGCTGAAGGAGCTGAAGGAGGTGAAGGAGGTGAAGGAGCTGAAGGAGCTGAAGGAGGTGAAGGAGGTGAAGGAGGTGAAGGAACTGAAGGAGGTGAAGGAGCTGAAGGAGCTGAAGGAGGTGAAGGAGCTGAAGGAGGTGAACGAGCTGAAGGAGGTGAAGGAACTGAAGGAGGTGAAGGAGGTGAAGGAGCTTAAGGACGTGAAGGAGGTGAAGGAGCTGAAGGAGGTGAAGGAGCTGAAGGAGGTGAAGGAGGTGGAGGAGCTGAAGGAGCTGAAGGAGGTGAAGGAGCTGAAGGAGCTGAAGGAGGTGAAGGAGGTGAAGGAGCTGAAGGAGCTGAAGGAGCTGAAGGAGGTGAAGGAGCTGAAGGAGCTGAAGGAGCTGAAGGACGTGAAGGAGGTGAAGGAGCTGAAGGAGGTGAAGGAGCTGAAGGAGCTGAAGGAGGTGAAGGAGCTGAAGGACGTGAAGGAGGTGAAGGAGGTGAAGGAGGTAAAGGAGGTGAAGGAGCTGAAGGAGCTGAAGGAGGTGAAGGAGGTGAAGGAGCTGAAGGAGGTGAAGGAGGTGAAGGAGCTGAAGGAGGTGAAGGAGGTGAAGGAGCTGAAGGAGCTGAAGGAGGTGAAGGAGGTGAAGGAGGTGAAGGATGTGAAGGATCTGAAGGAGGTGAAGGAGGTGAAGGAACTGAAGAAGCTGAAGGAGCTGAAGGAGCTGAAGGAGCTGAAGGAGCTGAAGGAGGTGAAGAAGCTGAAGGAGCTGAAGGAGCTGAAGGAGCTGAAGGAGATGAAGGAGGTGAAGGAGCTGAAGGAGGTGAAGGAGCTGAAGGAGGTGAAGGAGGTGAAGGAGCTGAAGAAGCTGAAGGAGCTGAAGGAGGTGAAGGAGCTGAGGGAGCTGAAGGAGGTGAAGGAGGTGAAGGAGCTGAAGGAGCTGAAGGAGGTGAAGGGGCTGAAGGAGCTGAAGGAGGTGAAGGAGCTGAAGGAGGTGAATGAGGTGAAGGAGGTTAAGGAGCTGAAGGAACTGAAGGAGGTGAAGGAGCTGAAGGAGCTGAAGGAGGTGAAGGAGGTGAAGGAGCTGAAGGAGCTGAAGGAGCTGAAAGAGGTGAAGGAGGTGAAGGAGCTGAAGGAGGTGAAGGAGCTAAAGGAGCTGAAGGAGGTGAAGGAGGTGAAGGAGCTGAAGGAGGTGAAGGAGCTGAAGGAGGTGAAGGAGGTGAAGGAGGTGAAGGAGGTGAAGGAGGTGAAGGAGCTGAAGGAACTGAAGGAGCTGAAGGAGCTGAAGGAGCTGAAGGAGGTGAAGGAGGTGAAGGAGGTGAAGGAGCTGAGGGAGCTGAAGGAGCTGAAGGAGGTGAAGGAGCTGAAGGAGCTGAAGGAGGTGAAGGAGGTGAAGGAGCTGAAGGAGCTGAAGGAGCTGAAGGAGGTGAAGGAGCTGAAGGAGCTGAAGGAGCTGAAGGAGGTGAAGGAGGTGACGAAGGTGAAGGAGGTGAAGGAGGTGAAGGAGGTGAAGGAGGTGAAGGACGTGAAGGAGGTGAAGGAGCTGAAGGAGGTGAAGGAGCTGAAGGAGCTGAAGGAGGTGAAGGAGCTGAAGGACGTGAAGGAGGTGAAGAAGGTGAAGGAGGTGAAGGAGCTGAATGACGTGAAGGAGGTGAAGGAGGTGAAGAAGGTGAAGGAGGTGAAGGAGCTGAAGGAACTGAAGGAGCTGAAGGAGCTGAAGGAGCTGAAGGAGCTGAAGGAGGTGAAGGAGCTGAAGGAGGTGAAGGAGCTGAAGGAACTAAAGGAGCTGAAGGAGGTGAAGGAGCTGAAGGAGGTGAAGGAGGTGAAGGAGGTGAAGGAACTGAAGGAGCTGAAGGAGCTGAAGGAGCTGAAGGAGCTGAAGGAGGTGAAGGAGCTGAAGGAGCTGAAGGAGGTGAAGGAGGTGAAGGAGGTGAAGGAGCTGAAGGAGGTGAAGGAACTGAAGGAGGTGAAGCAGCTGAAGGAGCTGAAGGCGGTGAAGGAGGTGAAGGAGCTGAATGAGGTGAAGGAGCTGAAGGAGGTGAAGGAACTGAAGGAGGTGAAGCAGCTGAAGGAGCTGAAGGAGGTGAAGGAGGTGAAGGAGCTGAATGAGGTGAAGGTACTGAAGGAGGTGAAGGAGCTGAAGGAGCTGAAGGAGGTGAAGGAGCTGAAGGAGGTGAATGAGCTGAAGGAGGTGAAGGAACTGAAGGAGGTGAAGGAGCTGAAGGAGGTGAAGGATGTGAAGGAGGTGAAGGAGCTGAAGGAGGTGAAGGAACTGAAGGAGGTGAAGGAGGTGAAGGAGGTGAAGGAGCTGAAGGAGCTGAAGGAGTTGAAGGAGGTGAAGGAGGTGAAGGATGTGAAGGATCTGAAGGAGGTGAAGGAGGTGAAGGAGGTGAAGGAGGTAAAGGAGGTGAAGGAGCTGAAGGAGCTGAAGGAGGTGAAGGAGGTGAAGGAGCTGAAGGAGGTGAAGGAGGTGAAGGAGCTGAAGGAGGTGAAGGAGCTGAAGGAGCTGAAGGAGCTGAAGGAGGTGAAGGAGGTGAAGGAGGTGAAGGAACTGAAGGAGGTGAAGGAGCTGAAGGAGCTGAAGGAGCTGAAGGAGGTGAAGGAGGTGAAGGAGCTGAAGGAGGTGAAGGAGGTGAAGGAGCTGAAGGAGGTGAAGGAGCTGAAGGAGCTGAAGGAGCTGAAGGAGGTGAAGGAGCTGAAGGAGCTGAAGGAGGTGAAGGAGCTGAAGGAGCTGAAGGAGGTGATGGAGGTGAAGGAGCTGAAGGAGCTGAAGGAGGTGAAGGAGCTGAAGGAGGTGAAGGAGGTTACGAAGGTGAAGGAGGTGAAGGAGGTGAAGGAGGTGAAGGACGTGAAGGAGGTGAAGGAGCTGAAGGAGCTGAAGGAGCTGAATGAGGTGAAGGTACTGAAGGAGGTGAAGGAGCTGAAGGAGCTGAAGGAGGTGAAGGAGCTGAAGGAGGTGAAGGAGCTGAAGGAGGTGAAGGAACTGAAGGAGGTGAAGGAGCTGAAGGAGGTGAAGGAGCTGAAGGAGCTGAAGGAGGTGAAGGAGGTGAAGGAACTGAAGGAGGTGAAGGAGGTGAAGGAGGTGAAGGAGCTGAAGGAGGTGAAGGAGGTGAAGGAGCTGAAGGAGCTGAAGGAGGTGAAGGAGGTGAAGGAGGTGAAGGATGTGAAGGATCTGAAGGAGGTGAAGGAGGTGAAGGAGGTGAAGGAGGTAAAGGAGGTGAAGGAGCTGAAGGAGCTGAAGGAGGTGAAGGAGGTGAAGGAGCTGAAGGAGGTGAAGGAGGTGAAGGAGCTGAAGGAGGTGAAGGAGGTGAAGGAGCTGAAGGAGCTGAACAAGTTGAAGGAGGTGAAGGAGGTGAAGGATGTGAAGGAACTGAAGGAGGTGAAGGAGGTGAAGGAGCTGAAGGACGTGAAGGAGGTGAAGGAGCTGAAGTAGGTGAAGGAGCTGAAGGAGGTGAAGGAGGTGGAGGAGCTGAAGGAGCTGAAGGAGGTGAAGGAGCTGAAGGAGCTGAAGGAGGTGAAGGAGGTGAAGGAGCTGAAGGAGCTGAAGGAGCTGAAGGAGGTGAAGGAGGTTACGAAGGTGAAGGAGGTGAAGGAGGTGAAGGAGGTGAAGGAGGTGAAGGACGTGAAGGAGGTGAAGGAGCTGAAGGAGGTGAAGGAGCTGAAGGAGCTGAAGGAGGTGAAGGAGCTGAAGGACGTGAAGGAGGTGAAGAAGGTGAAGGAGGTGAAGGAGCTGAATGACGTGAAGGAGGTGAAGGAGGTGAAGGAGGTGAAGAAGATGAAGGAGGTGAAGGAGCTGAAGGAGGTGAAGGAGCTGAAGGAACTGAAGGAGCTGAAGGAGCTGAAGGAGCTGAAGGAGGTGAAGGAGCTGAAGGAGGTGAAGGAGGTGAAGGAGGTGAAGGAACTGAAGGAGCTGAATGAGCTGAAGGAGCTGAAGGAGCTGAAGGAGGTGAAGGAGCTGAAGGAGCTGAAGGAGCTGAAGTAGGTGAAGGAGGTGAAGGAGCTGAAGGAGGTGAAGGAACTGAAGGAGGTGAAGGAGCTGAAGGAGCTGAAGGAGCTGAAGGAGGTGAAGGAGCTGAAGGAGCTGAAGGAGGTGAAGGAGCTGAAGGAGCTGAAGGAGCTGAAGGAGGTGAAGGAGCTGAAGTAGGAGAAGGAGGTGAAGGAGCTGAAGGAGGCGAAGGAGGTGAAGGAACTGAAGGAGGTGAAGGAGGTGAAGGAGGTGAAGGAGGTGAAGGAACTGAAGGAGGTGAAGGAGGTGAAGGAGCTGAAGGAACTGAAGGAGGTGAAGGAGCTGAAGGAGCTGAAGGAGGTGAAGGAGGTGAAGGAGGTGAGGGAGCTGAAGGAGCTGAAGGAGGTGAAGGAGCTGAAGGAACTGAAGGAGGTGAAGGAGGTGAAGGAGCTGAAGGAGCTGAAGGAGGTGAAGGAGGTGAAGGAGGTGAAGGAGGTGAAGGAGGTGAAGGAACTGAAGGAGGTGAAGGAGCTGAAGGAGCTGAAGGAGGTGAAGGAGCTGAAGGAGCTGAAGGAGGTGAAGGAGGTGAAGGAGCTGAAGGAGCTGAAGGAGCTGAAGGAGGTGAAGGAGCTGAAGGAGCTGAAGGAGGTGAAGGAGGTTACGAAGGTGAAGGAGGTGAAGGAGGTGAAGGAGGTGAAGGAGGTGAAGGACGTGAAGGAGGTGAAGGAGCTGAAGGAGGTGAAGGAGCTGAAGGAGCTGAAGGAGGTGAAGGAGCTGAATGACGTGAAGGAGGTGAAGGAGGTGAAGGAGGTGAAGAAGGTGAAGGAGGTGAAGGAGCTGAAGGAACTGAAGGAGCTGAAGGAGCTGAAGGAGCTGAAGGAGGTGAAGGAGCTGAAGGAGGTGAAGGAGCTGAAGGAACTGAAGGAGCTGAAGGAGCTGAAGGAGCTGAAGGAGGTGAAGGAGGTGAAGGAGGTGAAGGAACTGAAGGAGCTGAAGGAGCTGAAGGAGCTGAAGGAGCTGAAGGAGGTGAAGGAGCTGAAGGAGCTGAAGGAGGTGAAGGAGGTGAAGGAGCTGAAGGAGGTGAAGGAACTGAAGGAGGTGAAGGAGCTGAAGGAGCTGAAGGAGCTGAAGGAGGTGAAGGAGCTGAAGGAGCTGAAGGAGGTGAAGGAGCTGAAGGAGCTGAAGGAGCTGAAGGAGGTGAAGGAGCTGAAGTAGGAGAAGGAGGTGAAGGAGCTGAAGGAGGTGAAGGAGGTGAAGGAACTGAAGGAGGTGAAGGAGGTGAAGGAGGTGAAGGAGGTGAAGGAACTGAAGGAGGTGAAGGAGGTGAAGGAGCTGAAGGAACTGAAGGAGGTGAAGGAGGTGAAGGAGCTGAAGGAGCTGAAGGAGGTGAAGGAGGTGAAGGAGCTGAGGGAGCTGAAGGAGCTGAAGGAGGTGAAGGAGCTGAAGGAACTGAAGGAGGTGAAGGAGGTGAAGGAGCTGAAGGAGCTGAAGGAGGTGAAGGAGGTGAAGGAGGTGAAGGAGGTGAAGGAGATGAATGAACTGAAGGAGCTGAAGGAGCTGAAGGAGGTGAATGAGGTGAAGGAGCTGAAGGAGCTGAAGGAGGTGAAGGAGGTGAAGGAGCTGAAGGAGCTGAAGGAGGTGAAGGAGGTGAAGGAGGTGAAGGAACTGAAGGAGGTGAAGGAGCTGAAGGAGCTGAAGGAGGTGAAGGAGCTGAAGGAGGTGAACGAGCTGAAGGAGGTGAAGGAACTGAAGGAGGTGAAGGAGGTGAAGGAGCTTAAGGACGTGAAGGAGGTGAAGGAGCTGAAGGAGGTGAAGGAGCTGAAGGAGGTGAAGGAGGTGGAGGAGCTGAAGGAGCTGAAGGAGGTGAAGGAGCTGAAGGAGCTGAAGGAGGTGAAGGAGGTGAAGGAGCTGAAGGAGCTGAAGGAGCTGAAGGAGCTGAAGGAGGTGAAGGAGGTGAAGGAGGTGAAGGAGCTGAGGGAGCTGAAGGAGCTGAAGGAGGTGAAGGAGCTGAAGGAGCTGAAGGAGGTGAAGGAGGTGAAGGAGCTGAAGGAGCTGAAGGAGCTGAAGGAGGTGAAGGAGCTGAAGGAGCTGAAGGAGCTGAAGGAGGTGAAGGAGGTGACGAAGGTGAAGGAGGTGAAGGAGGTGAAGGAGGTGAAGGAGGTGAAGGACGTGAAGGAGGTGAAGGAGCTGAAGGAGGTGAAGGAGCTGAAGGAGCTGAAGGAGGTGAAGGAGCTGAAGGACGTGAAGGAGGTGAAGAAGGTGAAGGAGGTGAAGGAGCTGAATGACGTGAAGGAGGTGAAGGAGGTGAAGAAGGTGAAGGAGGTGAAGGAGCTGAAGGAACTGAAGGAGCTGAAGGAGCTGAAGGAGCTGAAGGAGCTGAAGGAGGTGAAGGAGCTGAAGGAGGTGAAGGAGCTGAAGGAACTAAAGGAGCTGAAGGAGGTGAAGGAGCTGAAGGAGGTGAAGGAGGTGAAGGAGGTGAAGGAACTGAAGGAGCTGAAGGAGCTGAAGGAGCTGAAGGAGCTGAAGGAGGTGAAGGAGCTGAAGGAGCTGAAGGAGGTGAAGGAGGTGAAGGAGGTGAAGGAGCTGAAGGAGGTGAAGGAACTGAAGGAGGTGAAGCAGCTGAAGGAGCTGAAGGCGGTGAAGGAGGTGAAGGAGCTGAATGAGGTGAAGGAGCTGAAGGAGGTGAAGGAACTGAAGGAGGTGAAGCAGCTGAAGGAGCTGAAGGAGGTGAAGGAGGTGAAGGAGCTGAATGAGGTGAAGGTACTGAAGGAGGTGAAGGAGCTGAAGGAGCTGAAGGAGGTGAAGGAGCTGAAGGAGGTGAATGAGCTGAAGGAGGTGAAGGAACTGAAGGAGGTGAAGGAGCTGAAGGAGGTGAAGGAGGTGAAGGAGGTGAAGGAGCTGAAGGAGGTGAAGGAACTGAAGGAGGTGAAGGAGGTGAAGGAGGTGAAGGAGCTGAAGGAGCTGAAGGAGTTGAAGGAGGTGAAGGAGGTGAAGGATGTGAAGGATCTGAAGGAGGTGAAGGAGGTGAAGGAGGTGAAGGAGGTAAAGGAGGTGAAGGAGCTGAAGGAGCTGAAGGAGGTGAAGGAGGTGAAGGAGCTGAAGGAGGTGAAGGAGGTGAAGGAGCTGAAGGAGGTGAAGGAGCTGAAGGAGCTGAAGGAGCTGAAGGAGGTGAAGGAGGTGAAGGAGGTGAAGGAACTGAAGGAGGTGAAGGAGCTGAAGGAGCTGAAGGAGCTGAAGGAGGTGAAGGAGGTGAAGGAGCTGAAGGAGGTGAAGGAGGTGAAGGAGCTGAAGGAGGTGAAGGAGCTGAAGGAGCTGAAGGAGCTGAAGGAGGTGAAGGAGCTGAAGGAGCTGAAGGAGGTGAAGGAGCTGAAGGAGCTGAAGGAGGTGATGGAGGTGAAGGAGCTGAAGGAGCTGAAGGAGGTGAAGGAGCTGAAGGAGGTGAAGGAGGTTACGAAGGTGAAGGAGGTGAAGGAGGTGAAGGAGGTGAAGGACGTGAAGGAGGTGAAGGAGCTGAAGGAGCTGAAGGAGCTGAATGAGGTGAAGGTACTGAAGGAGGTGAAGGAGCTGAAGGAGCTGAAGGAGGTGAAGGAGCTGAAGGAGGTGAAGGAGCTGAAGGAGGTGAAGGAACTGAAGGAGGTGAAGGAGCTGAAGGAGGTGAAGGAGCTGAAGGAGCTGAAGGAGGTGAAGGAGGTGAAGGAACTGAAGGAGGTGAAGGAGGTGAAGGAGGTGAAGGAGCTGAAGGAGGTGAAGGAGGTGAAGGAGCTGAAGGAGCTGAAGGAGGTGAAGGAGGTGAAGGAGGTGAAGGATGTGAAGGATCTGAAGGAGGTGAAGGAGGTGAAGGAGGTGAAGGAGGTAAAGGAGGTGAAGGAGCTGAAGGAGCTGAAGGAGGTGAAGGAGGTGAAGGAGCTGAAGGAGGTGAAGGAGGTGAAGGAGCTGAAGGAGGTGAAGGAGGTGAAGGAGCTGAAGGAGCTGAACAAGTTGAAGGAGGTGAAGGAGGTGAAGGATGTGAAGGAACTGAAGGAGGTGAAGGAGGTGAAGGAGCTGAAGGACGTGAAGGAGGTGAAGGAGCTGAAGTAGGTGAAGGAGCTGAAGGAGGTGAAGGAGGTGGAGGAGCTGAAGGAGCTGAAGGAGGTGAAGGAGCTGAAGGAGCTGAAGGAGGTGAAGGAGGTGAAGGAGCTGAAGGAGCTGAAGGAGCTGAAGGAGGTGAAGGAGGTTACGAAGGTGAAGGAGGTGAAGGAGGTGAAGGAGGTGAAGGAGGTGAAGGACGTGAAGGAGGTGAAGGAGCTGAAGGAGGTGAAGGAGCTGAAGGAGCTGAAGGAGGTGAAGGAGCTGAAGGACGTGAAGGAGGTGAAGAAGGTGAAGGAGGTGAAGGAGCTGAATGACGTGAAGGAGGTGAAGGAGGTGAAGGAGGTGAAGAAGATGAAGGAGGTGAAGGAGCTGAAGGAGGTGAAGGAGCTGAAGGAACTGAAGGAGCTGAAGGAGCTGAAGGAGCTGAAGGAGGTGAAGGAGCTGAAGGAGGTGAAGGAGGTGAAGGAGGTGAAGGAACTGAAGGAGCTGAATGAGCTGAAGGAGCTGAAGGAGCTGAAGGAGGTGAAGGAGCTGAAGGAGCTGAAGGAGCTGAAGTAGGTGAAGGAGGTGAAGGAGCTGAAGGAGGTGAAGGAACTGAAGGAGGTGAAGGAGCTGAAGGAGCTGAAGGAGCTGAAGGAGGTGAAGGAGCTGAAGGAGCTGAAGGAGGTGAAGGAGCTGAAGGAGCTGAAGGAGCTGAAGGAGGTGAAGGAGCTGAAGTAGGAGAAGGAGGTGAAGGAGCTGAAGGAGGCGAAGGAGGTGAAGGAACTGAAGGAACTGAAGGAGGTGAAGGAGCTGAAGGAGCTGAAGGAGCTGAAGGAGGTGAAGGAACTGAAGGAGGTGAAGGAGGTGAAGGAGCTGAAGGAACTGAAGGAGGTGAAGGAGCTGAAGGAGCTGAAGGAGGTGAAGGAGGTGAAGGAGGTGAGGGAGCTGAAGGAGCTGAAGGAGGTGAAGGAGCTGAAGGAACTGAAGGAGGTGAAGGAGGTGAAGGAGCTGAAGGAGCTGAAGGAGGTGAAGGAGGTGAAGGAGGTGAAGGAGGTGAAGGAGGTGAAGGAACTGAAGGAGGTGAAGGAGCTGAAGGAGCTGAAGGAGGTGAAGGAGCTGAAGGAGCTGAAGGAGGTGAAGGAGGTGAAGGAGCTGAAGGAGCTGAAGGAGCTGAAGGAGGTGAAGGAGCTGAAGGAGCTGAAGGAGGTGAAGGAGGTTACGAAGGTGAAGGAGGTGAAGGAGGTGAAGGAGGTGAAGGAGGTGAAGGACGTGAAGGAGGTGAAGGAGCTGAAGGAGGTGAAGGAGCTGAAGGAGCTGAAGGAGGTGAAGGAGCTGAATGACGTGAAGGAGGTGAAGGAGGTGAAGGAGGTGAAGAAGGTGAAGGAGGTGAAGGAGCTGAAGGAACTGAAGGAGCTGAAGGAGCTGAAGGAGCTGAAGGAGGTGAAGGAGCTGAAGGAGGTGAAGGAGCTGAAGGAACTGAAGGAGCTGAAGGAGCTGAAGGAGCTGAAGGAGGTGAAGGAGGTGAAGGAGGTGAAGGAACTGAAGGAGCTGAAGGAGCTGAAGGAGCTGAAGGAGCTGAAGGAGGTGAAGGAGCTGAAGGAGCTGAAGGAGGTGAAGGAGGTGAAGGAGCTGAAGGAGGTGAAGGAACTGAAGGAGGTGAAGGAGCTGAAGGAGCTGAAGGAGCTGAAGGAGGTGAAGGAGCTGAAGGAGCTGAAGGAGGTGAAGGAGCTGAAGGAGCTGAAGGAGCTGAAGGAGGTGAAGGAGCTGAAGTAGGAGAAGGAGGTGAAGGAGCTGAAGGAGGTGAAGGAGGTGAAGGAACTGAAGGAGGTGAAGGAGGTGAAGGAGGTGAAGGAGGTGAAGGAACTGAAGGAGGTGAAGGAGGTGAAGGAGCTGAAGGAACTGAAGGAGGTGAAGGAGGTGAAGGAGCTGAAGGAGCTGAAGGAGGTGAAGGAGGTGAAGGAGCTGAGGGAGCTGAAGGAGCTGAAGGAGGTGAAGGAGCTGAAGGAACTGAAGGAGGTGAAGGAGGTGAAGGAGCTGAAGGAGCTGAAGGAGGTGAAGGAGGTGAAGGAGGTGAAGGAGGTGAAGGAGATGAATGAACTGAAGGAGCTGAAGGAGCTGAAGGAGGTGAATGAGGTGAAGGAGCTGAAGGAGCTGAAGGAGGTGAAGGAGGTGAAGGAGCTGAAGGAGCTGAAGGAGGTGAAGGAGGTGAAGGAGGTGAAGGAACTGAAGGAGGTGAAGGAGCTGAAGGAGCTGAAGGAGGTGAAGGAGCTGAAGGAGGTGAACGAGCTGAAGGAGGTGAAGGAACTGAAGGAGGTGAAGGAGGTGAAGGAGCTTAAGGACGTGAAGGAGGTGAAGGAGCTGAAGGAGGTGAAGGAGCTGAAGGAGGTGAAGGAGGTGGAGGAGCTGAAGGAGCTGAAGGAGGTGAAGGAGCTGAAGGAGCTGAAGGAGGTGAAGGAGGTGAAGGAGCTGAAGGAGCTGAAGGAGCTGAAGGAGCTGAAGGAGGTGAAGGAGGTGAAGGAGGTGAAGGAGCTGAGGGAGCTGAAGGAGCTGAAGGAGGTGAAGGAGCTGAAGGAGCTGAAGGAGGTGAAGGAGGTGAAGGAGCTGAAGGAGCTGAAGGAGCTGAAGGAGGTGAAGGAGCTGAAGGAGCTGAAGGAGCTGAAGGAGGTGAAGGAGGTGACGAAGGTGAAGGAGGTGAAGGAGGTGAAGGAGGTGAAGGAGGTGAAGGACGTGAAGGAGGTGAAGGAGCTGAAGGAGGTGAAGGAGCTGAAGGAGCTGAAGGAGGTGAAGGAGCTGAAGGACGTGAAGGAGGTGAAGAAGGTGAAGGAGGTGAAGGAGCTGAATGACGTGAAGGAGGTGAAGGAGGTGAAGAAGGTGAAGGAGGTGAAGGAGCTGAAGGAACTGAAGGAGCTGAAGGAGCTGAAGGAGCTGAAGGAGCTGAAGGAGGTGAAGGAGCTGAAGGAGGTGAAGGAGCTGAAGGAACTAAAGGAGCTGAAGGAGGTGAAGGAGCTGAAGGAGGTGAAGGAGGTGAAGGAGGTGAAGGAACTGAAGGAGCTGAAGGAGCTGAAGGAGCTGAAGGAGCTGAAGGAGGTGAAGGAGCTGAAGGAGCTGAAGGAGGTGAAGGAGGTGAAGGAGGTGAAGGAGCTGAAGGAGGTGAAGGAACTGAAGGAGGTGAAGCAGCTGAAGGAGCTGAAGGCGGTGAAGGAGGTGAAGGAGCTGAATGAGGTGAAGGAGCTGAAGGAGGTGAAGGAACTGAAGGAGGTGAAGCAGCTGAAGGAGCTGAAGGAGGTGAAGGAGGTGAAGGAGCTGAATGAGGTGAAGGTACTGAAGGAGGTGAAGGAGCTGAAGGAGCTGAAGGAGGTGAAGGAGCTGAAGGAGGTGAATGAGCTGAAGGAGGTGAAGGAACTGAAGGAGGTGAAGGAGCTGAAGGAGGTGAAGGAGGTGAAGGAGGTGAAGGAGCTGAAGGAGGTGAAGGAACTGAAGGAGGTGAAGGAGGTGAAGGAGGTGAAGGAGCTGAAGGAGCTGAAGGAGTTGAAGGAGGTGAAGGAGGTGAAGGATGTGAAGGATCTGAAGGAGGTGAAGGAGGTGAAGGAGGTGAAGGAGGTAAAGGAGGTGAAGGAGCTGAAGGAGCTGAAGGAGGTGAAGGAGGTGAAGGAGCTGAAGGAGGTGAAGGAGGTGAAGGAGCTGAAGGAGGTGAAGGAGCTGAAGGAGCTGAAGGAGCTGAAGGAGGTGAAGGAGGTGAAGGAGGTGAAGGAACTGAAGGAGGTGAAGGAGCTGAAGGAGCTGAAGGAGCTGAAGGAGGTGAAGGAGGTGAAGGAGCTGAAGGAGGTGAAGGAGGTGAAGGAGCTGAAGGAGGTGAAGGAGCTGAAGGAGCTGAAGGAGCTGAAGGAGGTGAAGGAGCTGAAGGAGCTGAAGGAGGTGAAGGAGCTGAAGGAGCTGAAGGAGGTGATGGAGGTGAAGGAGCTGAAGGAGCTGAAGGAGGTGAAGGAGCTGAAGGAGGTGAAGGAGGTTACGAAGGTGAAGGAGGTGAAGGAGGTGAAGGAGGTGAAGGACGTGAAGGAGGTGAAGGAGCTGAAGGAGCTGAAGGAGCTGAATGAGGTGAAGGTACTGAAGGAGGTGAAGGAGCTGAAGGAGCTGAAGGAGGTGAAGGAGCTGAAGGAGGTGAAGGAGCTGAAGGAGGTGAAGGAACTGAAGGAGGTGAAGGAGCTGAAGGAGGTGAAGGAGCTGAAGGAGCTGAAGGAGGTGAAGGAGGTGAAGGAACTGAAGGAGGTGAAGGAGGTGAAGGAGGTGAAGGAGCTGAAGGAGGTGAAGGAGGTGAAGGAGCTGAAGGAGCTGAAGGAGGTGAAGGAGGTGAAGGAGGTGAAGGATGTGAAGGATCTGAAGGAGGTGAAGGAGGTGAAGGAGGTGAAGGAGGTAAAGGAGGTGAAGGAGCTGAAGGAGCTGAAGGAGGTGAAGGAGGTGAAGGAGCTGAAGGAGGTGAAGGAGGTGAAGGAGCTGAAGGAGGTGAAGGAGGTGAAGGAGCTGAAGGAGCTGAACAAGTTGAAGGAGGTGAAGGAGGTGAAGGATGTGAAGGAGGTGAAGAAGCTGAAGGAGCTGAAGGAGCTGAAGGAGCTGAAGGAGATGAAGGAGGTGAAGGAGCTGAAGGAGGTGAAGGAGCTGAAGGAGGTGAAGGAGGTGAAGGAGCTGAAGAAGCTGAAGGAGCTGAAGGAGGTGAAGGAGCTGAGGGAGCTGAAGGAGGTGAAGGAGGTGAAGGAGCTGAAGGAGCTGAAGGAGGTGAAGGGGCTGAAGGAGCTGAAGGAGGTGAAGGAGCTGAAGGAGGTGAATGAGGTGAAGG
The DNA here is from genome assembly GCF_963971535.1 of Notolepis coatsorum. Taxonomy (NCBI): domain Eukaryota; kingdom Metazoa; phylum Chordata; class Actinopteri; order Aulopiformes; family Paralepididae; genus Notolepis; species Notolepis coatsorum. Next base: position 29,995,054 of record NC_140170.1, read on the forward strand.
AGGTTAAGGAGCTGAAGGAACTGAAGGAGGTGAAGGAGCTGAAGGAGCTGAAGGAGGTGAAGGAGGTGAAGGAGCTGAAGGAGCTGAAGGAGCTGAAAGAGGTGAAGGAGGTGAAGGAGCTGAAGGAGGTGAAGGAGCTAAAGGAGCTGAAGGAGGTGAAGGAGGTGAAGGAGCTGAAGGAGGTGAAGGAGCTGAAGGAGGTGAAGGAGGTGAAGGAGGTGAAGGAGGTGAAGGAGGTGAAGGAGGTGAAGGAGCTGAAGGAACTGAAGGAGCTGAAGGAGCTGAAGGAGGTGAAGGAGCTGAAGGAGGTGAAGGAGGTGAAGGAGCTGAAGGAGCTGAAGGAGGTGAAGGAGGTGAAGGAGGTGAAGGAGCTGAGGGAGCTGAAGGAGCTGAAGGAGGTGAAGGAGCTGAAGGAACTGAAGGAGGTGAAGGAGTTGAAGGAGGTGAACGAGCTGAAGGAGCTGAAGGAACTGAAGAAGCTGAAGGAGGTGAAGGAGCTGAAGGAGGTGAAGGAGGTGAAGGAGCTGAAGGAGCTGAAGGAGGTGAAGGAGGTGAAGGAGGTGAAGGAACTGAAGGAGGTGAAGGAGCTGAATGAACTGAATGAGCTGAAGGAGCTGAAGGAGCTGAAGGAGGTGAAGGAGGTGAAGGAGCTGAAGGAGCTGAAGGAGGTGAAGGAGGTGAAGGAGGTGAAGGAGGTGAAGGAGGTGAAGGAGGTGAAGGAACTGAAGGAGCTGAAGGAGGTGAAGGAGCTGAAGGAGGTGAACGAGCTGAAGGAGGTGAAGGAGGTGAAGGAGCTGAAGGACGTGAAGGAGGTGAAGGAGCTGAAGGAGGTGAAGGAGCTGAAGGAGGTGAAGGAGGTGGAGGAGCTGAAGGAGCTGAAGGAGGTGAAGGAGCTGAAGGAGCTGAAGGAGGTGATGGAGGTGAAGGAGCTGAAGGAGCTGAAGGAGGTGAAGGAGCTGAAGGAGGTGAAGGAGGTTACGAAGGTGAAGGAGGTGAAGGAGGTGAAGGACGTGAAGGAGGTGAAGGAGCTGAAGGAGCTGAATGAGGTGAAGGTACTGAAGGAGGTGAAGGAGCTGAAGGAGCTGAAGGAGGTGAAGGAGCTGAAGGAGGTGAAGGAGCTGAAGGAGGTGAAGGAGCTGAAGGAGGTGAAGGAACTGAAGGAGGTGAAGGAGCTGAAGGAGGTGAAGGAGGTGAAGGAGGTGAAGGAGCTGAAGGAGGTGAAGGAACTGAAGGAGGTGAAGGAGGTGAAGGAGGTGAAGGAGCTGAAGGAGGTGAAGGAGGTGAAGGAGCTGAAGGAGCTGAAGGAGGTGAAGGAGGTGAAGGAGGTGAAGGATGTGAAGGATCTGAAGGAGGTGAAGGAGGTGAAGGAGGTGAAGGAGGTAAAGGAGGTGAAGGAGCTGAAGGAGCTGAAGGAGGTGAAGGAGGTGAAGGAGCTGAAGGAGGTGAAGGAGCTGAAGGAGGTGAAGGAGGTGAAGGAGCTGAAGGAGCTGAAGGAGGTGAAGGAGGTGAAGGAGGTGAAGGATGTGAAGGAACTGAAGGAGGTGAAGGAGGTTACGAAGGTGAAGGAGGTGAAGGAGGTGAAGGAGGTGAAGGACGTGAAGGAGGTGAAGGAGCTGAAGGAGCTGAATGAGGTGAAGGTACTGAAGGAGGTGAAGGAGCTGAAGGAGCTGAAGGAGGTGAAGGAGCTGAAGGAGGTGAAGGAGCTGAAGGAGGTGAAGGAGCTGAAGGAGGTGAAGGAACTGAAGGAGGTGAAGGAGCTGAAGGAGGTGAAGGAGGTGAAGGAGGTGAAGGAGCTGAAGGAGGTGAAGGAACTGAAGGAGGTGAAGGAGGTGAAGGAGGTGAAGGAGCTGAAGGAGGTGAAGGAGGTGAAGGAGCTGAAGGAGCTGAAGGAGGTGAAGGAGGTGAAGGAGGTGAAGGATGTGAAGGATCTGAAGGAGGTGAAGGAGGTGAAGGAGGTGAAGGAGGTAAAGGAGGTGAAGGAGCTGAAGGAGCTGAAGGAGGTGAAGGAGGTGAAGGAGCTGAAGGAGGTGAAGGAGGTGAAGGAGCTGAAGGAGGTGAAGGAGGTGAAGGAGCTGAAGGAGCTGAACAAGGTGAAGGAGGTGAAGGAGGTGAAGGATGTGAAGGAACTGAAGGAGGTGAAGGAGGTGAAGGAGCTGAAGGACGTGAAGGAGGTGAAGGAGCTGAAGTAGGTGAAGGAGCTGAAGGAGGTGAAGGAGGTGGAGGAGCTGAAGGAGCTGAAGGAGGTGAAGGAGCTGAAGGAGCTGAAGGAGGTGAAGGAGGTGAAGGAGCTGAAGGAGCTGAAGGAGCTGAAGGAGGTGAAGGAGGTTACGAAGGTGAAGGAGGTGAAGGAGGTGAAGGAGGTGAAGGAGGTGAAGGACGTGAAGGAGGTGAAGGAGCTGAAGGAGGTGAAGGAGCTGAAGGAGCTGAAGGAGGTGAAGGAGCTGAAGGACGTGAAGGAGGTGAAGAAGGTGAAGGAGGTGAAGGAGCTGAATGACGTGAAGGAGGTGAAGGAGGTGAAGGAGGTGAAGAAGATGAAGGAGGTGAAGGAGCTGAAGGAGGTGAAGGAGCTGAAGGAACTGAAGGAGCTGAAGGAGCTGAAGGAGCTGAAGGAGGTGAAGGAGCTGAAGGAGGTGAAGGAGGTGAAGGAGGTGAAGGAACTGAAGGAGCTGAATGAGCTGAAGGAGCTGAAGGAGCTGAAGGAGGTGAAGGAGCTGAAGGAGCTGAAGGAGCTGAAGTAGGTGAAGGAGGTGAAGGAGCTGAAGGAGGTGAAGGAACTGAAGGAGGTGAAGGAGCTGAAGGAGCTGAAGGAGCTGAAGGAGGTGAAGGAGCTGAAGGAGCTGAAGGAGGTGAAGGAGCTGAAGGAGCTGAAGGAGCTGAAGGAGCTGAAGGAGGTGAAGGAGCTGAAGTAGGAGAAGGAGGTGAAGGAGCTGAAGGAGGCGAAGGAGGTGAAGGAACTGAAGGAGGTGAAGGAGGTGAAGGAGGTGAAGGAGGTGAAGGAACTGAAGGAGGTGAAGGAGGTGAAGGAGCTGAAGGAACTGAAGGAGGTGAAGGAGCTGAAGGAGCTGAAGGAGGTGAAGGAGGTGAAGGAGGTGAGGGAGCTGAAGGAGCTGAAGGAGGTGAAGGAGCTGAAGGAACTGAAGGAGGTGAAGGAGGTGAAGGAGCTGAAGGAGCTGAAGGAGGTGAAGGAGGTGAAGGAGGTGAAGGAGGTGAAGGAGGTGAAGGAACTGAAGGGGGTGAAGGAGCTGAAGGAGCTGAAGGAGGTGAAGGAGCTGAAGGAGCTGAAGGAGGTGAAGGAGGTGAAGGAGCTGAAGGAGCTGAAGGAGCTGAAGGAGGTGAAGGAGCTGAAGGAGCTGAAGGAGGTGAAGGAGGTTACGAAGGTGAAGGAGGTGAAGGAGGTGAAGGAGGTGAAGGAGGTGAAGGACGTGAAGGAGGTGAAGGAGCTGAAGGAGGTGAAGGAGCTGAAGGAGCTGAAGGAGGTGAAGGAGCTGAATGACGTGAAGGAGGTGAAGGAGGTGAAGGAGGTGAAGAAGGTGAAGGAGGTGAAGGAGCTGAAGGAACTGAAGGAGCTGAAGGAGCTGAAGGAGCTGAAGGAGGTGAAGGAGCTGAAGGAGGTGAAGGAGCTGAAGGAACTGAAGGAGCTGAAGGAGCTGAAGGAGCTGAAGGAGGTGAAGGAGGTGAAGGAGGTGAAGGAACTGAAGGAGCTGAAGGAGCTGAAGGAGCTGAAGGAGCTGAAGGAGCTGAAGGAGCTGAAGGAGGTGAAGGAGGTGAAGGAACTGAAGGAGGTGAAGGAGGTGAAGGAGGTGAAGGAGGTGAAGGAACTGAAGGAGGTGAAGGAGGTGAAGGAGCTGAAGGAACTGAAGGAGGTGAAGGAGGTGAAGGAGCTGAAGAAGCTGAAGGAGCTGAAGGAGGTGAAGGAGCTGAGGGAGCTGAAGGAGGTGAAGGAGGTGAAGGAGCTGAAGGAGCTGAAGGAGGTGAAGGGGCTGAAGGAGCTGAAGGAGGTGAAGGAGCTGAAGGAGGTGAATGAGGTGAAGGAGGTTAAGGAGCTGAAGGAACTGAAGGAGGTGAAGGAGCTGAAGGAGCTGAAGGAGGTGAAGGAGGTGAAGGAGCTGAAGGAGCTGAAGGAGCTGAAAGAGGTGAAGGAGGTGAAGGAGCTGAAGGAGGTGAAGGAGCTAAAGGAGCTGAAGGAGGTGAAGGAGGTGAAGGAGCTGAAGGAGGTGAAGGAGCTGAAGGAGGTGAAGGAGGTGAAGGAGGTGAAGGAGGTGAAGGAGGTGAAGGAGCTGAAGGAACTGAAGGAGCTGAAGGAGCTGAAGGAGCTGAAGGAGGTGAAGGAGGTGAAGGAGGTGAAGGAGCTGAGGGAGCTGAAGGAGCTGAAGGAGGTGAAGGAGCTGAAGGAGCTGAAGGAGGTGAAGGAGGTGAAGGAGCTGAAGGAGCTGAAGGAGCTGAAGGAGGTGAAGGAGCTGAAGGAGCTGAAGGAGCTGAAGGAGGTGAAGGAGGTGACGAAGGTGAAGGAGGTGAAGGAGGTGAAGGAGGTGAAGGAGGTGAAGGACGTGAAGGAGGTGAAGGAGCTGAAGGAGGTGAAGGAGCTGAAGGAGCTGAAGGAGGTGAAGGAGCTGAAGGACGTGAAGGAGGTGAAGAAGGTGAAGGAGGTGAAGGAGCTGAATGACGTGAAGGAGGTGAAGGAGGTGAAGAAGGTGAAGGAGGTGAAGGAGCTGAAGGAACTGAAGGAGCTGAAGGAGCTGAAGGAGCTGAAGGAGCTGAAGGAGGTGAAGGAGCTGAAGGAGGTGAAGGAGCTGAAGGAACTAAAGGAGCTGAAGGAGGTGAAGGAGCTGAAGGAGGTGAAGGAGGTGAAGGAGGTGAAGGAACTGAAGGAGCTGAAGGAGCTGAAGGAGCTGAAGGAGCTGAAGGAGGTGAAGGAGCTGAAGGAGCTGAAGGAGGTGAAGGAGGTGAAGGAGGTGAAGGAGCTGAAGGAGGTGAAGGAACTGAAGGAGGTGAAGCAGCTGAAGGAGCTGAAGGCGGTGAAGGAGGTGAAGGAGCTGAATGAGGTGAAGGAGCTGAAGGAGGTGAAGGAACTGAAGGAGGTGAAGCAGCTGAAGGAGCTGAAGGAGGTGAAGGAGGTGAAGGAGCTGAATGAGGTGAAGGTACTGAAGGAGGTGAAGGAGCTGAAGGAGCTGAAGGAGGTGAAGGAGCTGAAGGAGGTGAATGAGCTGAAGGAGGTGAAGGAACTGAAGGAGGTGAAGGAGCTGAAGGAGGTGAAGGAGGTGAAGGAGGTGAAGGAGCTGAAGGAGGTGAAGGAACTGAAGGAGGTGAAGGAGGTGAAGGAGGTGAAGGAGCTGAAGGAGCTGAAGGAGTTGAAGGAGGTGAAGGAGGTGAAGGATGTGAAGGATCTGAAGGAGGTGAAGGAGGTGAAGGAGGTGAAGGAGGTAAAGGAGGTGAAGGAGCTGAAGGAGCTGAAGGAGGTGAAGGAGGTGAAGGAGCTGAAGGAGGTGAAGGAGGTGAAGGAGCTGAAGGAGGTGAAGGAGCTGAAGGAGCTGAAGGAGCTGAAGGAGGTGAAGGAGGTGAAGGAGGTGAAGGAACTGAAGGAGGTGAAGGAGCTGAAGGAGCTGAAGGAGCTGAAGGAGGTGAAGGAGGTGAAGGAGCTGAAGGAGGTGAAGGAGGTGAAGGAGCTGAAGGAGGTGAAGGAGCTGAAGGAGCTGAAGGAGCTGAAGGAGGTGAAGGAGCTGAAGGAGCTGAAGGAGGTGAAGGAGCTGAAGGAGCTGAAGGAGGTGATGGAGGTGAAGGAGCTGAAGGAGCTGAAGGAGGTGAAGGAGCTGAAGGAGGTGAAGGAGGTTACGAAGGTGAAGGAGGTGAAGGAGGTGAAGGAGGTGAAGGACGTGAAGGAGGTGAAGGAGCTGAAGGAGCTGAAGGAGCTGAATGAGGTGAAGGTACTGAAGGAGGTGAAGGAGCTGAAGGAGCTGAAGGAGGTGAAGGAGCTGAAGGAGGTGAAGGAGCTGAAGGAGGTGAAGGAACTGAAGGAGGTGAAGGAGCTGAAGGAGGTGAAGGAGCTGAAGGAGCTGAAGGAGGTGAAGGAGGTGAAGGAACTGAAGGAGGTGAAGGAGGTGAAGGAGGTGAAGGAGCTGAAGGAGGTGAAGGAGGTGAAGGAGCTGAAGGAGCTGAAGGAGGTGAAGGAGGTGAAGGAGGTGAAGGATGTGAAGGATCTGAAGGAGGTGAAGGAGGTGAAGGAGGTGAAGGAGGTAAAGGAGGTGAAGGAGCTGAAGGAGCTGAAGGAGGTGAAGGAGGTGAAGGAGCTGAAGGAGGTGAAGGAGGTGAAGGAGCTGAAGGAGGTGAAGGAGGTGAAGGAGCTGAAGGAGCTGAACAAGTTGAAGGAGGTGAAGGAGGTGAAGGATGTGAAGGAACTGAAGGAGGTGAAGGAGGTGAAGGAGCTGAAGGACGTGAAGGAGGTGAAGGAGCTGAAGTAGGTGAAGGAGCTGAAGGAGGTGAAGGAGGTGGAGGAGCTGAAGGAGCTGAAGGAGGTGAAGGAGCTGAAGGAGCTGAAGGAGGTGAAGGAGGTGAAGGAGCTGAAGGAGCTGAAGGAGCTGAAGGAGGTGAAGGAGGTTACGAAGGTGAAGGAGGTGAAGGAGGTGAAGGAGGTGAAGGAGGTGAAGGACGTGAAGGAGGTGAAGGAGCTGAAGGAGGTGAAGGAGCTGAAGGAGCTGAAGGAGGTGAAGGAGCTGAAGGACGTGAAGGAGGTGAAGAAGGTGAAGGAGGTGAAGGAGCTGAATGACGTGAAGGAGGTGAAGGAGGTGAAGGAGGTGAAGAAGATGAAGGAGGTGAAGGAGCTGAAGGAGGTGAAGGAGCTGAAGGAACTGAAGGAGCTGAAGGAGCTGAAGGAGCTGAAGGAGGTGAAGGAGCTGAAGGAGGTGAAGGAGGTGAAGGAGGTGAAGGAACTGAAGGAGCTGAATGAGCTGAAGGAGCTGAAGGAGCTGAAGGAGGTGAAGGAGCTGAAGGAGCTGAAGGAGCTGAAGTAGGTGAAGGAGGTGAAGGAGCTGAAGGAGGTGAAGGAACTGAAGGAGGTGAAGGAGCTGAAGGAGCTGAAGGAGCTGAAGGAGGTGAAGGAGCTGAAGGAGCTGAAGGAGGTGAAGGAGCTGAAGGAGCTGAAGGAGCTGAAGGAGGTGAAGGAGCTGAAGTAGGAGAAGGAGGTGAAGGAGCTGAAGGAGGCGAAGGAGGTGAAGGAACTGAAGGAGGTGAAGGAGGTGAAGGAGGTGAAGGAGGTGAAGGAACTGAAGGAGGTGAAGGAGGTGAAGGAGCTGAAGGAACTGAAGGAGGTGAAGGAGCTGAAGGAGCTGAAGGAGGTGAAGGAGGTGAAGGAGGTGAGGGAGCTGAAGGAGCTGAAGGAGGTGAAGGAGCTGAAGGAACTGAAGGAGGTGAAGGAGGTGAAGGAGCTGAAGGAGCTGAAGGAGGTGAAGGAGGTGAAGGAGGTGAAGGAGGTGAAGGAGGTGAAGGAACTGAAGGAGGTGAAGGAGCTGAAGGAGCTGAAGGAGGTGAAGGAGCTGAAGGAGCTGAAGGAGGTGAAGGAGGTGAAGGAGCTGAAGGAGCTGAAGGAGCTGAAGGAGGTGAAGGAGCTGAAGGAGCTGAAGGAGGTGAAGGAGGTTACGAAGGTGAAGGAGGTGAAGGAGGTGAAGGAGGTGAAGGAGGTGAAGGACGTGAAGGAGGTGAAGGAGCTGAAGGAGGTGAAGGAGCTGAAGGAGCTGAAGGAGGTGAAGGAGCTGAATGACGTGAAGGAGGTGAAGGAGGTGAAGGAGGTGAAGAAGGTGAAGGAGGTGAAGGAGCTGAAGGAACTGAAGGAGCTGAAGGAGCTGAAGGAGCTGAAGGAGGTGAAGGAGCTGAAGGAGGTGAAGGAGCTGAAGGAACTGAAGGAGCTGAAGGAGCTGAAGGAGCTGAAGGAGGTGAAGGAGGTGAAGGAGGTGAAGGAACTGAAGGAGCTGAAGGAGCTGAAGGAGCTGAAGGAGCTGAAGGAGGTGAAGGAGCTGAAGGAGCTGAAGGAGGTGAAGGAGGTGAAGGAGCTGAAGGAGGTGAAGGAACTGAAGGAGGTGAAGGAGCTGAAGGAGCTGAAGGAGCTGAAGGAGGTGAAGGAGCTGAAGGAGCTGAAGGAGGTGAAGGAGCTGAAGGAGCTGAAGGAGCTGAAGGAGGTGAAGGAGCTGAAGTAGGAGAAGGAGGTGAAGGAGCTGAAGGAGGTGAAGGAGGTGAAGGAACTGAAGGAGGTGAAGGAGGTGAAGGAGGTGAAGGAGGTGAAGGAACTGAAGGAGGTGAAGGAGGTGAAGGAGCTGAAGGAACTGAAGGAGGTGAAGGAGGTGAAGGAGCTGAAGGAGCTGAAGGAGGTGAAGGAGGTGAAGGAGCTGAGGGAGCTGAAGGAGCTGAAGGAGGTGAAGGAGCTGAAGGAACTGAAGGAGGTGAAGGAGGTGAAGGAGCTGAAGGAGCTGAAGGAGGTGAAGGAGGTGAAGGAGGTGAAGGAGGTGAAGGAGATGAATGAACTGAAGGAGCTGAAGGAGCTGAAGGAGGTGAATGAGGTGAAGGAGCTGAAGGAGCTGAAGGAGGTGAAGGAGGTGAAGGAGCTGAAGGAGCTGAAGGAGGTGAAGGAGGTGAAGGAGGTGAAGGAACTGAAGGAGGTGAAGGAGCTGAAGGAGCTGAAGGAGGTGAAGGAGCTGAAGGAGGTGAACGAGCTGAAGGAGGTGAAGGAACTGAAGGAGGTGAAGGAGGTGAAGGAGCTTAAGGACGTGAAGGAGGTGAAGGAGCTGAAGGAGGTGAAGGAGCTGAAGGAGGTGAAGGAGGTGGAGGAGCTGAAGGAGCTGAAGGAGGTGAAGGAGCTGAAGGAGCTGAAGGAGGTGAAGGAGGTGAAGGAGCTGAAGGAGCTGAAGGAGCTGAAGGAGGTGAAGGAGCTGAAGGAGCTGAAGGAGCTGAAGGACGTGAAGGAGGTGAAGGAGCTGAAGGAGGTGAAGGAGCTGAAGGAGCTGAAGGAGGTGAAGGAGCTGAAGGACGTGAAGGAGGTGAAGGAGGTGAAGGAGGTAAAGGAGGTGAAGGAGCTGAAGGAGCTGAAGGAGGTGAAGGAGGTGAAGGAGCTGAAGGAGGTGAAGGAGGTGAAGGAGCTGAAGGAGGTGAAGGAGGTGAAGGAGCTGAAGGAGCTGAAGGAGGTGAAGGAGGTGAAGGAGGTGAAGGATGTGAAGGATCTGAAGGAGGTGAAGGAGGTGAAGGAACTGAAGAAGCTGAAGGAGCTGAAGGAGCTGAAGGAGCTGAAGGAGCTGAAGGAGGTGAAGAAGCTGAAGGAGCTGAAGGAGCTGAAGGAGCTGAAGGAGATGAAGGAGGTGAAGGAGCTGAAGGAGGTGAAGGAGCTGAAGGAGGTGAAGGAGGTGAAGGAGCTGAAGAAGCTGAAGGAGCTGAAGGAGGTGAAGGAGCTGAGGGAGCTGAAGGAGGTGAAGGAGGTGAAGGAGCTGAAGGAGCTGAAGGAGGTGAAGGGGCTGAAGGAGCTGAAGGAGGTGAAGGAGCTGAAGGAGGTGAATGAGGTGAAGGAGGTTAAGGAGCTGAAGGAACTGAAGGAGGTGAAGGAGCTGAAGGAGCTGAAGGAGGTGAAGGAGGTGAAGGAGCTGAAGGAGCTGAAGGAGCTGAAAGAGGTGAAGGAGGTGAAGGAGCTGAAGGAGGTGAAGGAGCTAAAGGAGCTGAAGGAGGTGAAGGAGGTGAAGGAGCTGAAGGAGGTGAAGGAGCTGAAGGAGGTGAAGGAGGTGAAGGAGGTGAAGGAGGTGAAGGAGGTGAAGGAGGTGAAGGAGCTGAAGGAACTGAAGGAGCTGAAGGAGCTGAAGGAGGTGAAGGAGCTGAAGGAGGTGAAGGAGGTGAAGGAGCTGAAGGAGCTGAAGGAGGTGAAGGAGGTGAAGGAGGTGAAGGAGCTGAGGGAGCTGAAGGAGCTGAAGGAGGTGAAGGAGCTGAAGGAACTGAAGGAGGTGAAGGAGTTGAAGGAGGTGAACGAGCTGAAGGAGCTGAAGGAACTGAAGAAGCTGAAGGAGGTGAAGGAGCTGAAGGAGGTGAAGGAGGTGAAGGAGCTGAAGGAGCTGAAGGAGGTGAAGGAGGTGAAGGAGGTGAAGGAACTGAAGGAGGTGAAGGAGCTGAATGAACTGAATGAGCTGAAGGAGCTGAAGGAGCTGAAGGAGGTGAAGGAGGTGAAGGAGCTGAAGGAGCTGAAGGAGGTGAAGGAGGTGAAGGAGGTGAAGGAGGTGAAGGAGGTGAAGGAGGTGAAGGAACTGAAGGAGCTGAAGGAGGTGAAGGAGCTGAAGGAGGTGAACGAGCTGAAGGAGGTGAAGGAGGTGAAGGAGCTGAAGGACGTGAAGGAGGTGAAGGAGCTGAAGGAGGTGAAGGAGCTGAAGGAGGTGAAGGAGGTGGAGGAGCTGAAGGAGCTGAAGGAGGTGAAGGAGCTGAAGGAGCTGAAGGAGGTGATGGAGGTGAAGGAGCTGAAGGAGCTGAAGGAGGTGAAGGAGCTGAAGGAGGTGAAGGAGGTTACGAAGGTGAAGGAGGTGAAGGAGGTGAAGGACGTGAAGGAGGTGAAGGAGCTGAAGGAGCTGAATGAGGTGAAGGTACTGAAGGAGGTGAAGGAGCTGAAGGAGCTGAAGGAGGTGAAGGAGCTGAAGGAGGTGAAGGAGCTGAAGGAGGTGAAGGAGCTGAAGGAGGTGAAGGAACTGAAGGAGGTGAAGGAGCTGAAGGAGGTGAAGGAGGTGAAGGAGGTGAAGGAGCTGAAGGAGGTGAAGGAACTGAAGGAGGTGAAGGAGGTGAAGGAGGTGAAGGAGCTGAAGGAGGTGAAGGAGGTGAAGGAGCTGAAGGAGCTGAAGGAGGTGAAGGAGGTGAAGGAGGTGAAGGATGTGAAGGATCTGAAGGAGGTGAAGGAGGTGAAGGAGGTGAAGGAGGTAAAGGAGGTGAAGGAGCTGAAGGAGCTGAAGGAGGTGAAGGAGGTGAAGGAGCTGAAGGAGGTGAAGGAGCTGAAGGAGGTGAAGGAGGTGAAGGAGCTGAAGGAGCTGAAGGAGGTGAAGGAGGTGAAGGAGGTGAAGGATGTGAAGGAACTGAAGGAGGTGAAGGAGGTTACGAAGGTGAAGGAGGTGAAGGAGGTGAAGGAGGTGAAGGACGTGAAGGAGGTGAAGGAGCTGAAGGAGCTGAATGAGGTGAAGGTACTGAAGGAGGTGAAGGAGCTGAAGGAGCTGAAGGAGGTGAAGGAGCTGAAGGAGGTGAAGGAGCTGAAGGAGGTGAAGGAGCTGAAGGAGGTGAAGGAACTGAAGGAGGTGAAGGAGCTGAAGGAGGTGAAGGAGGTGAAGGAGGTGAAGGAGCTGAAGGAGGTGAAGGAACTGAAGGAGGTGAAGGAGGTGAAGGAGGTGAAGGAGCTGAAGGAGGTGAAGGAGGTGAAGGAGCTGAAGGAGCTGAAGGAGGTGAAGGAGGTGAAGGAGGTGAAGGATGTGAAGGATCTGAAGGAGGTGAAGGAGGTGAAGGAGGTGAAGGAGGTAAAGGAGGTGAAGGAGCTGAAGGAGCTGAAGGAGGTGAAGGAGGTGAAGGAGCTGAAGGAGGTGAAGGAGGTGAAGGAGCTGAAGGAGGTGAAGGAGGTGAAGGAGCTGAAGGAGCTGAACAAGGTGAAGGAGGTGAAGGAGGTGAAGGATGTGAAGGAACTGAAGGAGGTGAAGGAGGTGAAGGAGCTGAAGGACGTGAAGGAGGTGAAGGAGCTGAAGTAGGTGAAGGAGCTGAAGGAGGTGAAGGAGGTGGAGGAGCTGAAGGAGCTGAAGGAGGTGAAGGAGCTGAAGGAGCTGAAGGAGGTGAAGGAGGTGAAGGAGCTGAAGGAGCTGAAGGAGCTGAAGGAGGTGAAGGAGGTTACGAAGGTGAAGGAGGTGAAGGAGGTGAAGGAGGTGAAGGAGGTGAAGGACGTGAAGGAGGTGAAGGAGCTGAAGGAGGTGAAGGAGCTGAAGGAGCTGAAGGAGGTGAAGGAGCTGAAGGACGTGAAGGAGGTGAAGAAGGTGAAGGAGGTGAAGGAGCTGAATGACGTGAAGGAGGTGAAGGAGGTGAAGGAGGTGAAGAAGATGAAGGAGGTGAAGGAGCTGAAGGAGGTGAAGGAGCTGAAGGAACTGAAGGAGCTGAAGGAGCTGAAGGAGCTGAAGGAGGTGAAGGAGCTGAAGGAGGTGAAGGAGGTGAAGGAGGTGAAGGAACTGAAGGAGCTGAATGAGCTGAAGGAGCTGAAGGAGCTGAAGGAGGTGAAGGAGCTGAAGGAGCTGAAGGAGCTGAAGTAGGTGAAGGAGGTGAAGGAGCTGAAGGAGGTGAAGGAACTGAAGGAGGTGAAGGAGCTGAAGGAGCTGAAGGAGCTGAAGGAGGTGAAGGAGCTGAAGGAGCTGAAGGAGGTGAAGGAGCTGAAGGAGCTGAAGGAGCTGAAGGAGCTGAAGGAGGTGAAGGAGCTGAAGTAGGAGAAGGAGGTGAAGGAGCTGAAGGAGGCGAAGGAGGTGAAGGAACTGAAGGAGGTGAAGGAGGTGAAGGAGGTGAAGGAGGTGAAGGAACTGAAGGAGGTGAAGGAGGTGAAGGAGCTGAAGGAACTGAAGGAGGTGAAGGAGCTGAAGGAGCTGAAGGAGGTGAAGGAGGTGAAGGAGGTGAGGGAGCTGAAGGAGCTGAAGGAGGTGAAGGAGCTGAAGGAACTGAAGGAGGTGAAGGAGGTGAAGGAGCTGAAGGAGCTGAAGGAGGTGAAGGAGGTGAAGGAGGTGAAGGAGGTGAAGGAGGTGAAGGAACTGAAGGGGGTGAAGGAGCTGAAGGAGCTGAAGGAGGTGAAGGAGCTGAAGGAGCTGAAGGAGGTGAAGGAGGTGAAGGAGCTGAAGGAGCTGAAGGAGCTGAAGGAGGTGAAGGAGCTGAAGGAGCTGAAGGAGGTGAAGGAGGTTACGAAGGTGAAGGAGGTGAAGGAGGTGAAGGAGGTGAAGGAGGTGAAGGACGTGAAGGAGGTGAAGGAGCTGAAGGAGGTGAAGGAGCTGAAGGAGCTGAAGGAGGTGAAGGAGCTGAATGACGTGAAGGAGGTGAAGGAGGTGAAGGAGGTGAAGAAGGTGAAGGAGGTGAAGGAGCTGAAGGAACTGAAGGAGCTGAAGGAGCTGAAGGAGCTGAAGGAGGTGAAGGAGCTGAAGGAGGTGAAGGAGCTGAAGGAACTGAAGGAGCTGAAGGAGCTGAAGGAGCTGAAGGAGGTGAAGGAGGTGAAGGAGGTGAAGGAACTGAAGGAGCTGAAGGAGCTGAAGGAGCTGAAGGAGCTGAAGGAGCTGAAGGAGCTGAAGGAGGTGAAGGAGGTGAAGGAGCTGAAGGAGGTGAAGGAACTGAAGGAGGTGAAGGAGCTGAAGGAGCTGAAGGAGCTGAAGGAGGTGAAGGAGCTGAAGGAGCTGAAGGAGGTGAAGGAGCTGAAGGAGCTGAAGGAGCTGAAGGAGGTGAAGGAGCTGAAGTAGGAGAAGGAGGTGAAGGAGCTGAAGGAGGTGAAGGAGGTGAAGGAACTGAAGGAGGTGAAGGAGGTGAAGGAGGTGAAGGAGGTGAAGGAACTGAAGGAGGTGAAGGAGGTGAAGGAGCTGAAGGAACTGAAGGAGGTGAAGGAGGTGAAGGAGCTGAAGGAGCTGAAGGAGGTGAAGGAGGTGAAGGAGCTGAGGGAGCTGAAGGAGCTGAAGGAGGTGAAGGAGCTGAAGGAACTGAAGGAGGTGAAGGAGGTGAAAGAGCTGAAGGAGCTGAAGGAGGTGAAGGAGGTGAAGGAGGTGAAGGAGGTGAAGGAACTGAAGGAGGTGAAGGAGGTGAAGGAGATGAATGAACTGAAGGAGCTGAAGGAGCTGAAGGAGGTGAATGAGGTGAAGGAGCTGAAGGAGCTGAAGGAGGTGAAGGGGGTGAAGGAGCTGAAGGAGCTGAAGGAGGTGAAGGAGGTGAAGGAGGTGAAGGAACTGAAGGAGGTGAAGGAGCTGAAGGAGCTGAAGGAGGTGAAGGAGCTGAAGGAGGTGAACGAGCTGAAGGAGGTGAAGGAACTGAAGGAGGTGAAGGAGGTGAAGGAGCTTAAGGACGTGAAGGAGGTGAAGGAGCTGAAGGAGGTGAAGGAGCTGAAGGAGGTGAAGGAGGTGGAGGAGCTGAAGGAGCTGAAGGAGGTGAAGGAGCTGAAGGAGCTGAAGGAGGTGAAGGAGGTGAAGGAGCTGAAGGAGCTGAAGGAGCTGAAGGAGGTGAAGGAGCTGAAGGAGCTGAAGGAGCTGAAGGACGTGAAGGAGGTGAAGGAGCTGAAGGAGGTGAAGGAGCTGAAGGAGCTGAAGGAGGTGAAGGAGCTGAAGGACGTGAAGGAGGTGAAGGAGGTGAAGGAGGTAAAGGAGGTGAAGGAGCTGAAGGAGCTGAAGGAGGTGAAGGAGGTGAAGGAGCTGAAGGAGGTGAAGGAGGTGAAGGAGCTGAAGGAGGTGAAGGAGGTGAAGGAGCTGAAGGAGCTGAAGGAGGTGAAGGAGGTGAAGGAGGTGAAGGATGTGAAGGATCTGAAGGAGGTGAAGGAGGTGAAGGAACTGAAGAAGCTGAAGGAGCTGAAGGAGCTGAAGGAGCTGAAGGAGCTGAAGGAGGTGAAGAAGCTGAAGGAGCTGAAGGAGCTGAAGGAGCTGAAGGAGATGAAGGAGGTGAAGGAGCTGAAGGAGGTGAAGGAGCTGAAGGAGGTGAAGGAGGTGAAGGAGCTGAAGAAGCTGAAGGAGCTGAAGGAGGTGAAGGAGCTGAGGGAGCTGAAGGAGGTGAAGGAGGTGAAGGAGCTGAAGGAGCTGAAGGAGGTGAAGGGGCTGAAGGAGCTGAAGGAGGTGAAGGAGCTGAAGGAGGTGAATGAGGTGAAGGAGGTTAAGGAGCTGAAGGAACTGAAGGAGGTGAAGGAGCTGAAGGAGCTGAAGGAGGTGAAGGAGGTGAAGGAGCTGAAGGAGCTGAAGGAGCTGAAAGAGGTGAAGGAGGTGAAGGAGCTGAAGGAGGTGAAGGAGCTAAAGGAGCTGAAGGAGGTGAAGGAGGTGAAGGAGCTGAAGGAGGTGAAGGAGCTGAAGGAGGTGAAGGAGGTGAAGGAGGTGAAGGAGGTGAAGGAGGTGAAGGAGGTGAAGGAGCTGAAGGAACTGAAGGAGCTGAAGGAGCTGAAGGAGCTGAAGGAGGTGAAGGAGGTGAAGGAGGTGAAGGAGCTGAGGGAGCTGAAGGAGCTGAAGGAGGTGAAGGAGCTGAAGGAACTGAAGGAGGTGAAGGAGTTGAAGGAGGTGAAGGAGCTGAAGGAGCTGAAGGAACTGAAGGAGCTGAAGGAGGTGAAGGAGCTGAAGGAGGTGAAGGAGGTGAAGGAGCTGAAGGAGCTGAAGGAGGTGAAGGAGGTGAAGGAGGTGAAGGAGCTGAGGGAGCTGAAGGAGCTGAAGGAGGTGAAGGAGCTGAAGGAACTGAAGGAGGTGAAGGAGTTGAAGGAGGTGAACGAGCTGAAGGAGCTGAAGGAACTGAAGAAGCTGAAGGAGGTGAAGGAGCTGAAGGAGGTGAAGGAGGTGAAGGAGCTGAAGGAGCTGAAGGAGGTGAAGGAGTTGAAGGAGGTGAAGGAGGTGAAGGAGGTGAAGGAACTGAAGGAGGTGAAGGAGCTGAATGAACTGAATGAGCTGAAGGAGCTGAAGGAGCTGAATGAGGTGAAGGAGGTGAAGGAGCTGAAGGAGCTGAAGGAGGTGAAGGAGGTGAAGGAGGTGAAGGAGGTGAAGGAGGTGAAGGAGGTGAAGGAGGTGAAGGAACTGAAGGAGCTGAAGGAGGTGAAGGAGCTGAAGGAGGTGAACGAGCTGAAGGAGGTGAAGGAACTGAAGGAGGTGAAGGAGGTGAAGGAGCTGAAGGACGTGAAGGAGGTGAAGGAGCTGAAGGAGGTGAAGGAGCTGAAGGAGGTGAAGGAGGTGGAGGAGCTGAAGGAGCTGAAGGAGGTGAAGGAGCTGAAGGAGCTGAAGGAGGTGATGGAGGTGAAGGAGCTGAAGGAGCTGAAGGAGGTGAAGGAGCTGAAGGAGGTGAAGGAGGTTACGAAGGTGAAGGAGGTGAAGGAGGTGAAGGACGTGAAGGAGGTGAAGGAGCTGAAGGAGCTGAATGAGGTGAAGGTACTGAAGGAGGTGAAGGAGCTGAAGGAGCTGAAGGAGGTGAAGGAGCTGAAGGAGGTGAAGGAGCTGAAGGAGGTGAAGGAGCTGAAGGAGGTGAAGGAACTGAAGGAGGTGAAGGAGCTGAAGGAGGTGAAGGAGGTGAAGGAGGTGAAGGAGCTGAAGGAGGTGAAGGAACTGAAGGAGGTGAAGGAGGTGAAGGAGGTGAAGGAGCTGAAGGAGGTGAAGGAGGTGAAGGAGCTGAAGGAGCTGAAGGAGGTGAAGGAGGTGAAGGAGGTGAAGGATGTGAAGGATCTGAAGGAGGTGAAGGAGGTGAAGGAGGTGAAGGAGGTAAAGGAGGTGAAGGAGCTGAAGGAGCTGAAGGAGGTGAAGGAGGTGAAGGAGCTGAAGGAGGTGAAGGAGCTGAAGGAGGTGAAGGAGGTGAAGGAGCTGAAGGAGCTGAAGGAGGTGAAGGAGGTGAAGGAGGTGAAGGATGTGAAGGAACTGAAGGAGGTGAAGGAGGTGAAGGAGCTGAAGGACGTGAAGGAGGTGAAGGAGCTGAAGTAGGTGAAGGAGCTGAAGGAGGTGAAGGAGGTGGAGGAGCTGAAGGAGCTGAAGGAGGTGAAGGAGCTGAAGGAGCTGAAGGAGGTGAAGGAGGTGAAGGAGCTGAAGGAGCTGAAGGAGCTGAAGGAGGTGAAGGAGGTTACGAAGGTGAAGGAGGTGAAGGAGGTGAAGGAGGTGAAGGAGGTGAAGGACGTGAAGGAGGTGAAGGAGCTGAAGGAGGTGAAGGAGCTGAAGGAGCTGAAGGAGGTGAAGGAGCTGAAGGACGTGAAGGAGGTGAAGAAGGTGAAGGAGCTGAATGACGTGAAGGAGGTGAAGGAGGTGAAGGAGGTGAAGAAGGTGAAGGAGGTGAAGGAGCTGAAGGAGGTGAAGGAGCTGAAGGAACTGAAGGAGCTGAAGGAGCTGAAGGAGCTGAAGGAGGTGAAGGAGCTGAAGGAGGTGAAGGAGGTGAAGGAGGTGAAGGAACTGAAGGAGCTGAATGAGCTGAAGGAGCTGAAGGAGCTGAAGGAGGTGAAGGAGCTGAAGGAGCTGAAGGAGCTGAAGTAGGTGAAGGAGGTGAAGGAGCTGAAGGAGGTGAAGGAACTGAAGGAGGTGAAGGAGCTGAAGGAGCTGAAGGAGCTGAAGGAGGTGAAGGAGCTGAAGGAGCTGAAGGAGGTGAAGGAGCTGAAGGAGCTGAAGGAGCTGAAGGAGGTGAAGGAGCTGAAGTAGGAGAAGGAGGTGAAGGAGCTGAAGGAGGCGAAGGAGGTGAAGGAGGTGAAGGAGGTGAAGGAACTGAAGGAGGTGAAGGAGGTGAAGGAGCTGAAGGAACTGAAGGAGGTGAAGGAGGTGAAGGAGCTGAAGGAGCTGAAGGAGGTGAAGGAGGTGAAGGAGGTGAGGGAGCTGAAGGAGCTGAAGGAGGTGAAGGAGCTGAAGGAACTGAAGGAGGTGAAGGAGGTGAAGGAGCTGAAGGAGCTGAAGGAGGTGAAGGAGGTGAAGGAGGTGAAGGAGGTGAAGGAGGTGAAGGAACTGAAGGAGGTGAAGGAGCTGAAGGAGCTGAAGGAGGTGAAGGAGCTGAAGGAGCTGAAGGAGGTGAAGGAGGTGAAGGAGCTGAAGGAGCTGAAGGAGGTGAAGGAGCTGAAGGAGCTGAAGGAGGTGAAGGAGGTTACGAAGGTGAAGGAGGTGAAGGAGGTGAAGGAGGTGAAGGAGGTGAAGGACGTGAAGGAGGTGAAGGAGCTGAAGGAGGTGAAGGAGCTGAAGGAGCTGAAGGAGGTGAAGGAGCTGAATGACGTGAAGGAGGTGAAGGAGGTGAAGGAGGTGAAGAAGGTGAAGGAGGTGAAGGAGCTGAAGGAACTGAAGGAGCTGAAGGAGCTGAAGGAGCTGAAGGAGGTGAAGGAGCTGAAGGAGGTGAAGGAGCTGAAGGAACTGAAGGAGCTGAATGAGCTGAAG
Source organism: Notolepis coatsorum (assembly GCF_963971535.1). Lineage (NCBI taxonomy): Eukaryota > Metazoa > Chordata > Actinopteri > Aulopiformes > Paralepididae > Notolepis > Notolepis coatsorum. The sequence goes on from NC_140170.1 coordinate 30,013,107, forward strand.
GAGCTGAAGGAGGTGAAGGAGGTGAAGGAGGTGAAGGAACTGAAGGAGCTGAAGGAGCTGAAGGAGCTGAAGGAGCTGAAGGAGGTGAAGGAGCTGAAGGAGCTGAAGGAGCTGAATGAGGTGAAGGAGGTGAAGGAGCTGAAGGAGGTGAAGGAACTGAAGGAGGTGAAGGAGCTGAAGGAGCTGAAGGAGCTGAAGGAGGTGAAGGAGCTGAAGGAGCTGAAGGAGGTGAAGGAGCTGAAGGAGCTGAAGGAGCTGAAGGAGGTGAAGGAGCTGAAGTAGGAGAAGGAGGTGAAGGAGCTGAAGGAGGTGAAGGAGGTGAAGGAACTGAAGGAGGTGAAGGAGGTGAAGGAGGTGAAGGAACTGAAGGAGGTGAAGGAGGTGAAGGAGCTGAAGGAACTGAAGGAGGTGAAGGAGGTGAAGGAGCTGAAGGAGCTGAAGGAGGTGAAGGAGGTGAAGGAGCTGAGGGAGCTGAAGGAGCTGAAGGAGGTGAAGGAGGTGAAGGAGGTGAAGGAACTGAAGGAGGTGAAGGAGGTGAAGGAGATGAATGAACTGAAGGAGCTGAAGGAGCTGAAGGAGCTGAAGGAGGTGAATGAGGTGAAGGAGCTGAAGGAGCTGAAGGAGGTGAAGGAGGTGAAGGAGCTGAAGGAGCTGAAGGAGGTGAAGGAGGTGAAGGAGGTGAAGGAACTGAAGGAGGTGAAGGAGCTGAAGGAGCTGAAGGAGGTGAAGGAGCTGAAGGAGGTGAACGAGCTGAAGGAGGTGAAGGAACTGAAGGAGGTGAAGGAGGTGAAGGAGCTTAAGGACGTGAAGGAGGTGAAGGAGCTGAAGGAGGTGAAGGAGCTGAAGGAGGTGAAAGAGCTGAGGGAGCTGAAGGAGCTGAAGGAGGTGAAGGAGCTGAAGGAGCTGAAGGAGGTGAAGGAGGTGAAGGAGCTGAAGGAGCTGAAGGAGCTAAAGGAGGTGAAGGAGCTGAAGGAGCTGAAGGAGCTGAAGGAGGTGAAGGAGGTGACGAAGGTGAAGGAGGTGAAGGAGGTGAAGGAGGTGAAGGAGGTGAAGGACGTGAAGGAGGTGAAGGAGCTGAAGGAGGTGAAGGAGCTGAAGGAGGTGAAGAAGGTGAAGGAGGTGAAGGAGCTGAATGACGTGAAGGAGGTGAAGGAGGTGAAGAAGGTGAAGGAGGTGAAGGAGCTGAAGGAACTGAAGGAGCTGAAGGAGGTGAAGGAGCTGAAGGAACTGAAGGAGCTGAAGGAGCTGAAGGAGCTGAAGGAGCTGAAGGAGCTGAAGGAGGTGAAGGAGCTGAAGGAGGTGAAGGAGCTGAAGGAACTAAAGGAGCTGAAGGAGGTGAAGGAGCTGAAGGAGGTGAAGGAGGTGAAGGAGGTGAAGGAACTGAAGGAGGTGAAGGAGCTGAAGGAGCTGAAGGAGCTGAAGGAGGTGAAGGAGCTGAAGGAGCTGAAGGAGGTGAAGGAGGTGAAGGAGGTGAAGGAGCTGAAGGAGGTGAAGGAACTGAAGGAGGTGAAGCAGCTGAAGGAGCTGAAGGAGGTGAAGGAGGTGAAGGAGCTGAATGAGGTGAAGGAGCTGAAGGAGGTGAAGGAACTGAAGGAGGTGAAGGAGGTGAAGGAGCTGAAGGAGCTGAAGGAGGTGAAGGAGGAGAAGGAACTGAAGGAGCTGAAGGAGCTGAAGGAGCTGAAGGAGCTGAAGGAGGTGAAGGAGCTGAAGGAGGTGAAGGAGCTGAAGGAGGTGAAGGAACTGAAGGAGGTGAGGAGGTGAAGGAGCTGAAGGAGCTGAAGGAGGTGAAGGAGGAGAAGGAACTGAAGGAGCTGAAGGAGCTGAAGGAGCTGAAGGAGCTGAAGGAGGTGAAGGAGCTGAAGGAGGTGAAGGAGCTGAAGGAGGTGAAGGAACTGAAGGAGGTGAAGGAGGTGAAGGAGCTGAAGGACGTGAAGGAGGTGAAGGAGCTGAAGTAGGTGAAGGAGCTGAAGGAGGTGAAGGAGGTGGAGGAGCTGAAGGAGCAGAAGGAGGTGAAGGAGCTGAAGGAGCTGAAGGAGGTGAAGGAGGTGAAGGAGCTGAAGGAGCTGAAGGAGCTGAAGGAGGTGAAGGAGGTTACGAAGGTGAAGGAGGTGAAGGAGGTGAAGGAGGTGAAGGACGTGAAGGAGGTGAAGGAGCTGAAGGAGGTGAAGGAGCTGAAGGAGCTGAAGGAGGTGAAGGAGCTGAAGGACGTGAAGGAGGTGAAGAAGGTGAAGGAGGTGAAGGAGCTGAATGACGTGAAGGAGGTGAAGGAGGTGAAGGAGGTGAAGAAGGTGAAGGAGGTGAAGGAGCTGAAGGAGGTGAAGGAGATGAAGGAACTGAAGGAGCTGAAGGAGCTGAAGGAGCTGAAGGAGGTGAAGGAGCTGAAGGAGGTGAAGGAGGTGAAGGAGGTGAAGGAACTGAAGGAGCTGAAGGAGCTGAAGGAGCTGAAGGAGCTGAAGGAGCTGAAGGAGGTGAAGGAGCTGAAGGAGCTGAAGGAGCTGAAGTAGGTGAAGGAGGTGAAGGAGCTGAAGGAGGTGAAGGAACTGAAGGAGGTGAAGGAGCTGAAGGAGCTGAAGGAGCTGAAGGAGGTGAAGGAGCTGAAGGAGCTGAAGGAGCTGAAGGAGGTGAAGGAGCTGAAGGAGCTGAAGGAGCTGAAGGAGCTGAAGGAGGTGAAGGAGCTGAAGTAGGAGAAAGAGGTGAAGGAGCTGAAGGAGGTGAAGGAGGTGAAGGAACTGAAGGAGGTGAAGGAGGTGAAGGAGGTGAAGGAGGTGAAGGAACTGAAGGAGGTGAAGGAGGTGAAGGAGCTGAAGGAACTGAAGGAGGTGAAGGAGGTGAAGGAGCTGAAGGAGCTGAAGGAGGTGAAGGAGGTGAAGGAGGTGAGGGAGCTGAAGGAGCTGAAGGAGGTGAAGGAGCTGAAGGAACTGAAGGAGGTGAAGGAGCTGAAGGAGCTGAAGGAGCTGAAGGAGGTGAAGGAGGTGAAGGAGGTGAAGGAGCTGAAGGAGCTGAAGGAGGTGAAGGAGGAGAAGGAACTGAAGGAGCTGAAGGAGCTGAAGGAGCTGAAGGAGCTGAAGGAGGTGAAGGAGCTGAAGGAGGTGAAGGAGCTGAAGGAGGTGAAGGAACTGAAGGAGGTGAAGGAGGTGAAGGAGCTGAAGGACGTGAAGGAGGTGAAGGAGCTGAAGTAGGTGAAGGAGCTGAAGGAGGTGAAGGAGGTGGAGGAGCTGAAGGAGCAGAAGGAGGTGAAGGAGCTGAAGGAGCTGAAGGAGGTGAAGGAGGTGAAGGAGCTGAAGGAGCTGAAGGAGCTGAAGGAGGTGAAGGAGGTTACGAAGGTGAAGGAGGTGAAGGAGGTGAAGGAGGTGAAGGACGTGAAGGAGGTGAAGGAGCTGAAGGAGGTGAAGGAGCTGAAGGAGCTGAAGGAGGTGAAGGAGCTGAAGGACGTGAAGGAGGTGAAGGAACTGAAGGAGGTGAAGGAGGTGAAGGAGATGAATGAACTGAAGGAGCTGAAGGAGCTGAAGGAGCTGAAGGAGGTGAATGAGGTGAAGGAGCTGAAGGAGCTGAAGGAGGTGAAGGAGGTGAAGGAGCTGAAGGAGCTGAAGGAGGTGAAGGAGGTGAAGGAGGTGAAGGAACTGAAGGAGGTGAAGGAGCTGAAGGAGCTGAAGGAGGTGAAGGAGCTGAAGGAGGTGAACGAGCTGAAGGAGGTGAAGGAACTGAAGGAGGTGAAGGAGGTGAAGGAGCTTAAGGACGTGAAGGAGGTGAAGGAGCTGAAGGAGGTGAAGGAGCTGAAGGAGGTGAAAGAGCTGAGGGAGCTGAAGGAGCTGAAGGAGGTGAAGGAGCTGAAGGAGCTGAAGGAGGTGAAGGAGGTGAAGGAGCTGAAGGAGCTGAAGGAGCTAAAGGAGGTGAAGGAGCTGAAGGAGCTGAAGGAGCTGAAGGAGGTGAAGGAGGTGACGAAGGTGAAGGAGGTGAAGGAGGTGAAGGAGGTGAAGGAGGTGAAGGACGTGAAGGAGGTGAAGGAGCTGAAGGAGGTGAAGGAGCTGAAGGAGGTGAAGAAGGTGAAGGAGGTGAAGGAGCTGAATGACGTGAAGGAGGTGAAGGAGGTGAAGAAGGTGAAGGAGGTGAAGGAGCTGAAGGAACTGAAGGAGCTGAAGGAGGTGAAGGAGCTGAAGGAACTGAAGGAGCTGAAGGAGCTGAAGGAGCTGAAGGAGCTGAAGGAGCTGAAGGAGGTGAAGGAGCTGAAGGAGGTGAAGGAGCTGAAGGAACTAAAGGAGCTGAAGGAGATGAAGGAGCTGAAGGAGGTGAAGGAGGTGAAGGAGGTGAAGGAACTGAAGGAGGTGAAGGAGCTGAAGGAGCTGAAGGAGCTGAAGGAGGTGAAGGAGCTGAAGGAGCTGAAGGAGGTGAAGGAGGTGAAGGAGGTGAAGGAGCTGAAGGAGGTGAAGGAACTGAAGGAGGTGAAGCAGCTGAAGGAGCTGAAGGAGGTGAAGGAGGTGAAGGAGCTGAATGAGGTGAAGGAGCTGAAGGAGGTGAAGGAACTGAAGGAGGTGAAGCAGCTGAAGGAGCTGAAGGAGGTGAAGGAGGTGAAGGAGCTGAATGAGGTGAAGGTACTGAAGGAGGTGAAGGAGGTGAAGGAGCTGAAGGAGGTGAAGGAGCTGAAGGAGGTGAAGGAGCTGAAGGAGGTGAAGGAGCTGAAGGAGCTGAAGGAGGTGAAGGAACTGAAGGAGGTGAAGGAGCTGAAGGAGGTGAAGGAGGTGAAGGAGCTGAAGGAGGTGAAGGAACTGAAGGAGGTGAAGGAGGTGAAGGAGGTGAAGGAGCTGAAGGAGGTGAAGGAGGTGAAGGAGCTGAAGGAGCTGAAGGAGGTGAATGAGGTGAATGAGGTGAAGGATGTGAAGGATCTGAAGGAGGTGAAGGAGGTGAAGGAGGTGAAGGAGGTAAAGGAGGTGAAGGAGCTGAAGGAGCTGAAGGAGGTGAAGGAGGTGAAGGAGCTGAAGGAGGTGAAGGAGGTGAAGGAGCTGAAGGAGGTGAAGGAGGTGAAGGAGCTGAAGGAGCTGAAGGAGGTGAAGGAGGTGAAGGAGGTGAAGGATGTGAAGGATCTGAAGGAGGTGAAGGAGGTGAAGGAACTGAAGAAGCTGAAGGAGCTGAAGGAGCTGAAGGAGCTGAAGGAGCTGAAGGAGGTGAAGAAGCTGAAGGAGCTGAAGGAGCTGAAGGAGCTGAAGGAGATGAAGGAGGTGAAGGAGCTGAAGGAGGTGAAGGAGGTGAAGGAGCTGAAGAAGCTGAAGGAGCTGAAGGAGGTGAAGGAGCTGAGGGAGCTGAAGGAGGTGAAGGAGGTGAAGGAGCTGAAGGAGCTGAAGGAGGTGAAGGGGCTGAAGGAGCTGAAGGAGGTGAAGGAGCTGAAGGAGGTGAATGAGGTGAAGGAGGTGAAGGAGCTGAAGGAACTGAAGGAGGTGAAGGAGCTGAAGGAGCTGAAGGAGGTGAAGGAGGTGAAGGAGCTGAAGGAGCTAAAGGAGCTGAAAGAGGTGAAGGAGGTGAAGGAGCTGAAGGAGGTGAAGGAGCTAAAGGAGCTGAAGGAGGTGAAGGAGGTGAAGGAGCTGAAGGAGGTGAAGGAGGTGAAGGAGGTGAAGGAGGTGAAGGAGGTGAAGGAGGTGAAGGAGCTGAAGGAACTGAAGGAGCTGAAGGAGCTGAAGGAGCTGAAGGAGGTGAAGGAGGTGAAGGAGGTGAAGGAGCTGAGGGAGCTGAAGGAGCTGAAGGAGGTGAAGGAGCTGAAGGAACTGAAGGAGGTGAAGGAGTTGAAGGAGGTGAAGGAGCTGAAGGAGCTGAAGGAACTGAAGGAGCTGAAGGAGGTGAAGGAGCTGAAGGAGGTGAAGGAGGTGAAGGAGCTGAAGGAGCTGAAGGAGGTGAAGGAGGTTAAGGAGGTGAAGGAGGTGAAGGAACTGAAGGAGGTGAAGGAGGTGAAGGAGCTGAATGAACTGAAGGAGCTGAAGGAGCTGAAGGAGCTGAAGGAGGTGAAGGAGGTGAAGGAGCTGAAGGAGCTGAAGGAGGTGAAGGAGGTGAAGGAGCTGAAGGAGCTGAAGGAGGTGAAGGAGGTGAAGAAGGTGAAGGAGGTGAAGGAGGTGAAGGAGGTGAAGGAGGTGAAGGAGCTGAAGGAGGTGAAGGAGCTAAAGGAGCTGAAGGAGGTGAAGGAGGTGAAGGAGCTGAAGGAGGTGAAGGAGCTGAAGGAGGTGAAGAAGGTGAAGGAGGTGAAGGAGGTGAAGGAGGTGAAGGAACTGAAGGAGGTGAAGGAGGTGAAGGAGCTGAAGGAACTGAAGGAGGTGAAGGAGGTGAAGGAGGTGAAGGAGGTGAAGGAGCTGAAGGAGCTGAAGGAGGTGAAGGAGGAGAAGGAACTGAAGGAGCTGAAGGAGCTGAAGGAGCTGAAGGAGCTGAAGGAGGTGAAGGAGCTGAAGGAGGTGAAGGAGCTGAAGGAGGTGAAGGAACTGAAGGAGGTGAAGGAGGTGAAGGAGCTGAAGGACGTGAAGGAGGTGAAGGAGCTGAAGTAGGTGAAGGAGCTGAAGGAGGTGAAGGAGGTGGAGGAGCTGAAGGAGCAGAAGGAGGTGAAGGAGCTGAAGGAGCTGAAGGAGGTGAAGGAGGTGAAGGAGCTGAAGGAGCTGAAGGAGCTGAAGGAGGTGAAGGAGGTTACGAAGGTGAAGGAGGTGAAGGAGGTGAAGGAGGTGAAGGACGTGAAGGAGGTGAAGGAGCTGAAGGAGGTGAAGGAGCTGAAGGAGCTGAAGGAGGTGAAGGAGCTGAAGGACGTGAAGGAGGTGAAGAAGGTGAAGGAGGTGAAGGAGCTGAATGACGTGAAGGAGGTGAAGGAGGTGAAGGAGGTGAAGAAGGTGAAGGAGGTGAAGGAGCTGAAGGAGGTGAAGGAGATGAAGGAACTGAAGGAGCTGAAGGAGCTGAAGGAGCTGAAGGAGGTGAAGGAGCTGAAGGAGGTGAAGGAGGTGAAGGAGGTGAAGGAACTGAAGGAGCTGAAGGAGCTGAAGGAGCTGAAGGAGCTGAAGGAGCTGAAGGAGGTGAAGGAGCTGAAGGAGCTGAAGGAGCTGAAGTAGGTGAAGGAGGTGAAGGAGCTGAAGGAGGTGAAGGAACTGAAGGAGGTGAAGGAGCTGAAGGAGCTGAAGGAGCTGAAGGAGGTGAAGGAGCTGAAGGAGCTGAAGGAGGTGAAGGAGCTGAAGGAGCTGAAGGAGCTGAAGGAGGTGAAGGAGCTGAAGTAGGAGAAAGAGGTGAAGGAGCTGAAGGAGGTGAAGGAGGTGAAGGAACTGAAGGAGGTGAAGGAGGTGAAGGAGGTGAAGGAGGTGAAGGAACTGAAGGAGGTGAAGGAGGTGAAGGAGCTGAAGGAACTGAAGGAGGTGAAGGAGGTGAAGGAGCTGAAGGAGCTGAAGGAGGTGAAGGAGGTGAAGGAGGTGAGGGAGCTGAAGGAGCTGAAGGAGGTGAAGGAGCTGAAGGAACTGAAGGAGGTGAAGGAGCTGAAGGAGCTGAAGGAGCTGAAGGAGGTGAAGGAGGTGAAGGAGGTGAAGGAGCTGAAGGAGCTGAAGGAGGTGAAGGAGGAGAAGGAACTGAAGGAGCTGAAGGAGCTGAAGGAGCTGAAGGAGCTGAAGGAGGTGAAGGAGCTGAAGGAGGTGAAGGAGCTGAAGGAGGTGAAGGAACTGAAGGAGGTGAAGGAGGTGAAGGAGCTGAAGGACGTGAAGGAGGTGAAGGAGCTGAAGTAGGTGAAGGAGCTGAAGGAGGTGAAGGAGGTGGAGGAGCTGAAGGAGCAGAAGGAGGTGAAGGAGCTGAAGGAGCTGAAGGAGGTGAAGGAGGTGAAGGAGCTGAAGGAGCTGAAGGAGCTGAAGGAGGTGAAGGAGGTTACGAAGGTGAAGGAGGTGAAGGAGGTGAAGGAGGTGAAGGACGTGAAGGAGGTGAAGGAGCTGAAGGAGGTGAAGGAGCTGAAGGAGCTGAAGGAGGTGAAGGAGCTGAAGGACGTGAAGGAGGTGAAGAAGGTGAAGGAGGTGAAGGAGCTGAATGACGTGAAGGAGGTGAAGGAGGTGAAGGAGGTGAAGAAGGTGAAGGAGGTGAAGGAGCTGAAGGAGGTGAAGGAGATGAAGGAGCTGAAGGAGGTGAAGGAGCTGAAGGAGGTGAAGGAGGTGAAGGAGGTGAAGGAACTGAAGGAGCTGAAGGAGCTGAAGGAGCTGAAGGAGCTGAAGGAGGTGAAGGAGCTGAAGGAGCTGAAGGAGCTGAAGTAGGTGAAGGAGGTGAAGGAGCTGAAGGAGGTGAAGGAACTGAAGGAGGTGAAGGAGCTGAAGGAGCTGAAGGAGCTGAAGGAGGTGAAGGAGCTGAAGGAGCTGAAGGAGGTGAAGGAGCTGAAGGAGCTGAAGGAGCTGAAGGAGCTGAAGGAGGTGAAGGAGCTGAAGTAGGAGAAAGAGGTGAAGGAGCTGAAGGAGGTGAAGGAGGTGAAGGAACTGAAGGAGGTGAAGGAGGTGAAGGAGGTGAAGGAGGTGAAGGAACTGAAGGAGGTGAAGGAGGTGAAGGAGCTGAAGGAACTGAAGGAGGTGAAGGAGGTGAAGGAGCTGAAGGAGCTGAAGGAGGTGAAGGAGGTGAAGGAGGTGAGGGAGCTGAAGGAGCTGAAGGAGGTGAAGGAGCTGAAGGAACTGAAGGAGGTGAAGGAGCTGAAGGAGCTGAAGGAGCTGAAGGAGGTGAAGGAGGTGAAGGAGGTGAAGGAGGTGAAGGAACTGAAGGAGGTGAAGGAGGTGAAGGAGATGAATGAACTGAAGGAGCTGAAGGAGCTGAAGGAGCTGAAGGAGGTGAATGAGGTGAAGGAGCTGAAGGAGGTGAAGGAGGTGAAGGAGCTGAAGGAGCTGAAGGAGGTGAAGGAGGTGAAGGAGGTGGAGGAGCTGAAGGAGCTGAAGGAGGTGAAGGAGCTGAAGGAGCTGAAGGAGGTGAAGGAGGTGAAGGAGCTGAAGGAGCTGAAGGAGCTGAAGGAGGTGAAGGAGCTGAAGGAGCTGAAGGAGGTGAAGGAGGTTACGAAGGTGAAGGAGGTGAAGGAGGTGAAGGAGGTGAAGGACGTGAAGGAGGTGAAGGAGCTGAAGGAGGTGAAGGAGCTGAAGGAGCTGAAGGAGGTGAAGGAGCTGAATGACGTGAAGGAGGTGAAGGAGGTGAAGGAGGTGAAGAAGGTGAAGGAGGTGAAGGAGCTGAAGGAACTGAAGGAGCTGAAGGAGCTGAAGGAGCTGAAGGAGGTGAAGGAGCTGAAGGAGGTGAAGGAGCTGAAGGAACTGAAGGAGCTGAAGGAGCTGAAGGAGGTGAAGGAGGTGAAGGAGGTGAAGGAACTGAAGGAGCTGAAGGAGCTGAAGGAGCTGAAGGAGCTGAAGGAGGTGAAGGAGCTGAAGGAGCTGAAGGAGGTGAAGGAGCTGAAGGAGCTGAAGGAGCTGAAGGAGGTGAAGGAGGTGACGAAGGTGAAGGAGGTGAAGGAGGTGAAGGAGCTAAAGGAGCTGAAGGAGGTGAAGGAGGTGAAGGAGCTGAAGGAGGTGAAGGAGCTGAAGGAGGTGAAGGAGGTGAAGGAGGTGAAGGAGGTGAAGGAGGTGAAGGAACTGAAAGAGGTGAAGGAGGTGAAGGAGCTGAAGGAACTGAAGGAGGTGAAGGAGCTGAAGGAGCTGAAGGAGCTGAAGGAGGTGAAGGAGGTGAAGGAGGTGAAGGAGCTGAGGGAGCTGAAGGATCTGAAGGAGGTGAAGGAGCTGAAGGAACTGAAGGAGGTGAAGGAGTTGAAGGAGGTGAAGGAGCTGAAGGAGCTGAAGGAACTGAAGGAGCTGAAGGAGGTGAAGGAGCTGAAGGAGGAGAAGGAGGTGAAGGAGCTGAAGGAGCTGAAGGAGGTGAAGGAGGTGAAGGAGGTGAAGGAGGTGAAGGAACTGAAGGAGGTGAAGGAGGTGAAGGAGCTGAATGAACTGAAGGAGCTGAAGGAGCTGAAGGAGCTGAAGGAGGTGAAGGAGGTGAAGGAGCTGAAGGAGCTGAAGGAGCTGAAGGAGGTGAAGGAGGTGAAGGAGGTGAAGGAGCTGAAGGAGCTGAAGGAGGTGAAGGAGGTGAAGGAGGTGAAGGAACTGAAGGAGGTGAAGGAGCTGAAGGAGCTGAAGGAGGTGAAGGAGCTGAAGGAGGTGAAGGAGCTGAATGAGCTGAAGGAACTGAAGGAGGTGAAGGAGGTGAAGGAGCTGAAGGAGCTGAAGGAGCTGAAGGAGGTGAAGGAGCTGAAGGAGCTGAAGGAGCTGAAGGAGCTGAAGGAGGTGAAGGAGCTGAAGGAGCTGAAGGAGGTGAAGGAGCTGAAGGAGCTGAAGGAGCTGAAGGAGCTGAAGGAGGTGAAGGAGCTGAAGTAGGATAAGGAGGTGAAGGAGCTGAAGGAGGTGAAGGAGGTGAAGGAACTGAAGGAGGTGAAGGAGGTGAAGGAGGTGAAGGAGGTGAAGGAACTGAAGGAGGTGAAGGAGGTGAAGGAGCTGAAGGAACTGAAGGAGGTGAAGGAGGTGAAGGAGCTGAAGGAGCTGAAGGAGGTGAAGGAGGTGAAGGAGGTGAAGGAGCTGAAGGAGCTGAAGGAGCTGAAGGAGGTGAAGGAGCTGAAGGAACTGAAGGAGGTGAAGGAGGTGAAGGAGCTGAAGGAGCTGAAGGAGGTGAAGGAGGTGAAGGAGGTGAAGGAGGTGAAGGAACTGAAGGAGGTGAAGGAGGTGAAGGAGATGAATGAACTGAAGGAGCTGAAGGAGCTGAAGGAGCTGAAGGAGGTGAATGAGGTGAAGGAGCTGAAGGAGCTGAAGGAGGTGAAGGAGGTGAAGGAGCTGAAGGAGCTGAAGGAGGTGAAGGAGGTGAAGGAGGTGAAGGAACTGAAGGAGGTGAAGGAGCTGAAGGAGCTGAAGGAGGTGAAGGAGCTGAAGGAGGTGAAGGAGGTGAAGGAGGTGAAGGACGTGAAGGAGGTGAAGGAGCTGAAGGAGGTGAAGGAGCTGAAGGAGGTGAAGGAGCTGAAGGAACTGAAGGAGCTGAAGGAGCTGAAGGAGCTGAAGGAGGTGAAGGAGCTGAAGGAGGTGAAGGAGGTGAAGGAGGTGAAGGAACTGAAGGAGCTGAAGGAGCTGAAGGAGCTGAAGGAGGTGAAGGAGCTGAAGGAGCTGAAGGAGCTGAAGGAGGTGAAGGAGGTGAAGGAGGTGAAGGAGCTGAAGGAGGTGAAGGAACTGAAGGAGGTGAAGCAGCTGAAGGAGCTGAAGGAGGTGAAGGAGGTGAAGGAGCTGAATGAGGTGAAGGAGCTGAAGGAGGTGAAGGAACTGAAGGAGGTGAAGCAGCTGAAGGAGCTGAAGGAGGTGAAGGAGGTGAAGGAGCTGAATGAGGTGAAGGTACTGAAGGAGGTGAAGGAGCTGAAGGAGCTGAAGGAGGTGAAGGAGCTGAAGGAGGTGAAGGAGCTGAAGAAGGTGAAGGAGCTGAAGGAGGTGAAGGAACTGAAGGAGGTGAAGGAGCTGAAGGAGGTGAAGGAGGTGAAGGAGGTGAAGGAGCTGAAGGAGGTGAAGGAACTGAAGGAGGTGAAGGAGGTGAAGGAGGTGAAGGAGCTGAAGGAGGTGAAGGAGGTGAAGGAGCTGAAGGAGCTGAAGGAGGTGAAGGAGGTGAAGGAGGTGAAGGATGTGAAGGATCTGAAGGAGGTGAAGGAGGTGAAGGAGGTGAAGGAGGTAAAGGAGGTGAAGGAGCTGAAGGAGCTGAAGGAGGTGAAGGAGGTGAAGGAGCTGAAGGAGGTGAAGGAGGTGAAGGAGCTGAAGGAGGTGAAGGAGGTGAAGGAGCTGAAGGAGCTAAAGGAGGTGAAGGAGGTGAAGGAGGTGAAGGATGTGAAGGATCTGAAGGAGGTGAAGGAGGTGAAGGAACTGAAGAAGCTGAAGGAGCTGAAGGAGCTGAAGGAGCTGAAGGAGCTGAAGGAGGTGAAGGAGCTGAAGGAGCTGAAGGAGCTGAAGGAGCTGAAGGAGATGAAGGAGGTGAAGGAGCTGAAGGAGGTGAAGGAGCTGAAGGAGGTGAAGGAGGTGAAGGAGCTGAAGAAGCTAAAGGAGCTGAAGGAGGTGAAGGAGCTGAGGGAGCTGAAGGAGGTGAAGGAGGTGAAGGAGCTGAAGGAGCTGAAGGAGGTGAAGGGGCTGAAGGAGCTGAAGGAGGTGAAGGAGCTGAAGGAGCTGAAGGAGGTGAATGAGGTGAAGGAACTGAAGGAGCTGAAGGAGGTGAAGGAACTGAAGGAGGTGAAGGAGCTGAAGGAGGTGAAGGAGGTGAAGGAGGTGAAGGAGCTGAAGGAGGTGAAGGAACTGAAGGAGGTGAAGGAGGTGAAGGAGGTGAAGGAGCTGAAGGAGGTGAAGGAGGTGAAGGAGCTGAAGGAGCTGAAGGAGGTGAAGGAGGTGAAGGAGGTGAAGGATGTGAAGGATCTGAAGGAGGTGAAGGAGGTGAAGGAGGTGAAGGAGGTAAAGGAGGTGAAGGAGCTGAAGGAGCTGAAGGAGGTGAAGGAGGTGAAGGAGCTGAAGGAGGTGAAGGAGGTGAAGGAGCTGAAGGAGGTGAAGGAGGTGAAGGAGCTGAAGGAGCTGAAGGAGGTGAAGGAGGTGAAGGAGGTGAAGGATGTGAAGGATCTGAAGGAGGTGAAGGAGGTGAAGGAACTGAAGAAGCTGAAGGAGCTGAAGGAGCTGAAGGAGCTGAAGGAGCTGAAGGAGGTGAAGGAGCTGAAGGAGCTGAAGGAGCTGAAGGAGCTGAAGGAGATGAAGGAGGTGAAGGAGCTGAAGGAGGTGAAGGAGCTGAAGGAGGTGAAGGAGGTGAAGGAGCTGAAGAAGCTAAAGGAGCTGAAGGAGGTGAAGGAGCTGAGGGAGCTGAAGGAGGTGAAGGAGGTGAAGGAGCTGAAGGAGCTGAAGGAGGTGAAGGGGCTGAAGGAGCTGAAGGAGGTGAAGGAGCTGAAGGAGCTGAAGGAGGTGAATGAGGTGAAGGAGGTGAAGGAGCTGAAGGAACTGAAGGAGGTGAAGGAGCTGAAGGAGCTGAAGGAGGTGAAGGAGGTGAAGGAGCTGAAGGAGCTGAAGGAGCTGAAAGAGGTGAAGGAGGTGAAGGAGCTGAAGGAGGTGAAGGAGCTAAAGGAGCTGAAGGAGGTGAAGGAGGTGAAGGAGCTGAAGGAGGTGAAGGAGCTGAAGGAGGTGAAGGAGGTGAAGGAGGTGAAGGAGGTGAAGGAGGTGAAGGAGGTGAAGGAGCTGAAGGAACTGAAGGAGGTGAAGGAGCTGAAGGAGCTGAAGGAGCTGAAGGAGCTGAAGGAGGTGAAGGAGGTGAAGGAGGTGAAGGAGCTGAGGGAGCTGAAGGAGCTGAAGGAGGTGAAGGAGCTGAAGGAACTGAAGGAGGTGAAGGAGTTGAAGGAGGTGAAGGAGCTGAAGGAGCTGAAGGAACTGAAGGAGCTGAAGGAGGTGAAGGAGCTGAAGGAGGTGAAGGAGGTGAAGGAGCTGAAGGAGCTGAAGGAGGTGAAGGAGGTGAAGGAGGTGAAGGAGGAAGGAACTGAAGGAGGTGAAGGAGGTGAAGGAGCTGAATGAACTGAAGGAGCTGAAGGAGCTGAAGGAGCTGAAGGAGGTGGAGGAGGTGAAGGAGCTGAAGGAGCTGAAGGAGGTGAAGGAGGTGAAGGAGGTGAAGGAGCTGAAGGAGCTGAAGGAGGTGAAGGAGGTGAAGGAGGTGAAGGAACTGAAGGAGGTGAAGGAGCTGAAGGAGCTGAAGGAGGTGAAGGAGCTGAAGGAGGTGAAGGAGCTGAAGGAGCTGAAGGAACTGAAGGAGGTGAAGGAGGTGAAGGAGCTGAAGGACGTGAAGGAGGTGAAGGAGCTGAAGGAGGTGAAGGAGCTGAAGGAGGTGAAGGAGGTGGAGGAGCTGAAGGAGCTGAAGGAGGTGAAGGAGCTGAAGGAGCTGAAGCAGGTGAAGGAGGTGAAGGAGCTGAAGGAGCTGAAGGAGCTGAAGGAGGTGAAGGAGGTGACGAAGGTGAAGGAGGTGAAGGAGGTGAAGGAGCTAAAGGAGCTGAAGGAGGTGAAGGAGGTGAAGGAGCTGAAGGAGGTGAAGGAGGTGAAGGAGGTGAAGGAGGTGAAGGAGGTGAAGGAACTGAAGGAGGTGAAGGAGGTGAAGGAGCTGAAGGAACTGAAGGAGCTGAAGGAGCTGAAGGAGCTGAAGGAGGTGAAGGAGGTGAAGGAGGTGAAGGAGCTGAGGGAGCTGAAGGAGCTGAAGGAGGTGAAGGAGCTGAAGGAACTGAAGGAGGTGAAGGAGTTGAAGGAGGTGAAGGAGCTGAAGGAACTGAAGGAGCTGAAGGAGGTGAAGGAGCTGAAGGAGGTGAAGGAGGTGAAGGAGCTGAAGGAGCTGAAGGAGGTGAAGGAGGTGAAGGAGGTGAAGGAGGTGAAGGAACTGAAGGAGGTGAAGGAGGTGAAGGAGCTGAATGAACTGAAGGAGCTGAAGGAGCTGAAGGAGCTGAAGGAGGTGAAGGAGGTGAAGGAGCTGAAGGAGCTGAAGGAGCTGAAGGAGGTGAAGGAGGTGAAGGAGGTGAAGGAGCTGAAGGAGGTGAAGGAGGTGAAGGAACTGAAGGAGGTGAAGGAGCTGAAGGAGCTGAAGGAGGTGAAGGAGCTGAAGGAGGTGAAGGAGCTGAATGAGCTGAAGGAACTGAAGGAGGTGAAGGAGGTGAAGGAGCTGAAGGACGTGAAGGAGGTGAAGGAGCTGAAGGAGGTGAAGGAGCTGAAGGAGGTGAAGGAGGTGGAGCAGCTGAAGGAGCTGAAGGAGGTGAAGGAGCTGAAGTAGGTGAAGGAGGTGAAGGAGCTGAAGGAGCTGAAGGAGCTAAAGGAGGTGAAGGAGCTGAAGGAGCTGAAGGAGCTGAAGGAGGTGAAGGAGGTGACGAAGGTGAAGGAGGTGAAGGAGGTGAAGGAGGTGAAGGACGTGAAGGAGGTGAAGGAGCTGAAGGAGGTGAAGGAGCTGAAGGAGCTGAAGGAGGTGAAGGAGGTGAAGAAGGTGAAGGAGGTGAAGGAGCTGAATGACGTGAAGGAGGTGAAGGAGGTGAAGGAACAGAAGGAGCTGAAGGAGGTGAAGGAACTGAAGGAGGTGAAGGAGCTGAAGGAGCTGAAGGAGCTAAAGGAGGTGAAGGAGGTGAAGGAGCTGAATGAGGTGAAGGTACTGAAGGAGGTGAAGGAGCTGAAGGAGCTAAAGGAGGTGAAGGAGCTGAAGGAGGTGAAGGAGCTGAAGGAGGTGAAGGAGCTGAAGGAGGTGAAGGAACTGAAGGAGGTGAAGGAGCTGAAGGAGGTGAAGGAGGTGAAGGAGGTGAGGGAGCTGAAGGAGGTGAATGAACTGAAGGAGGTGAAGGAGGTGAAGGAGGTGAAGGAGCTGAAGGAGGTGAAGGAGGTGAATGAGTTGAAGGAGCTGAAGGAGGTGAAGGAGGTGAAGGAGGTGAAGGATGTGAAGGATCTGAAGGAGGTGACGGAGGTGAAGGAGGTGAAGGAGGTGAAGGAGCTGAAGGAGCTGAAGGAGGTTAAGGAGGTGGAGGAGGTGAAGGAACTGAAGAAGCTGAAGGAGCTGAAGGAGCTGAAGGAGCTGAATGAGCTGAAGGAGCTGAAGGAGGTGAAGGAGGTGAAGGAGATGAAGGAGGTGAAGGAGCTGAAGGAGGTGAAGGAGGTGAAGGAGGTGAAGGAGCTGAAGAAGCTGAAGGAGCTGAAGGAGGTGAAGGAGCTGAGGGAGCTGAAGGAGGTGAAGGAGGTGAAGGAGCTGAAGGAACTGAAGGAGCTGAAGGAGGTGAAGGGGCTGAAGGAGCTGAAGGAGGTGAAGGAGCTGAAGGAGGTGAAGGAGGTGAAGGAGGTGAAGGAGCTGAAGGAACTGAAGGAGGTGAAGGAGCTGAAGGAGGTGAAGGAGGTGAAGGAGCTGAAGGAGGTGAAGGAGGTGAAGGAGCTGAAGGAGGTGAAGGAACTGAAGGAGCTGAAGGAGCTGAAGGAGCTGAAAGAGGTGAAGGAGGTGAAGGAACTGAAGGAGCTGAAGGAGCTGAAGGAGCTGAAAGAGGTGAAGGAGGTGAAGGAGCTGAAGGAGGTGAAGGAGCTAAAGGGGCTGAAGGAGGTGAAGGAGGTGAAGGAGCTGAAGGAGGTGAAGGAGCTGAAGGAGGTGAAGGAGGTGAAGGAGGTGAAGGAGGTGAAGGAGCTGAAGGAGGTGAAGGAGCTGAAGGAGGTGAAGGAGGTGAAGGAGGTGAAGGAGCTGAAGGAACTGAAGGAGGTGAAGGAGCTGAAGGAGGTGAAGGAACTGAAGGAGCTGAAGGAGCTGAAGGAGCTGAAAGAGGTGAAGGAGGTGAAGGAGCTGAAGGAGGTGAAGGAGCTAAAGGGGCTGAAGGAGGTGAAGGAGGTGAAGGAGCTGAAGGAGGTGAAGGAGCTGAAGGAGGTGAAGGAGGTGAAGGAGGTGAAGGAGGTGAAGGAGCTGAAGGAGGTGAAGGAGCTGAAGGAGCTGAAGGAGGTGAAGAAGCTGAAGGAGGTGAAGGAGCTGAAGGAGGTGAAGGAGCTGAAGGAGCTGAAGGAGCTGAAGGAGCTGAAGGAGGTGAAGGAGGTGAAGGAGGTGAAGGAGGTGAAGGAGGTGACCTGAAGAGAGGCATGAAGGATCTCTCTCTCTCTTTCTCTCTCTCTCTCTCTCTCTCTCTCTCTCTCTCTCTCTCTCTCTCTCTCTCTCTCTCTCTCTCTCTCTCTCTCTCTCTCTCTCTCTCCCCCTCTCTCAAATCTATAAATATGGCAGCACAATGTTTCTTTTTGTCTAATGTAGAAACTATATCATTTATAACTAAAGTGGTGGCTGAGATTGTACTGTGGTTGGCTCTGAAACCAGATTGATGGGGGCTTAGAAGAGAGTTTGAGTTTGTTATTTACTAGTGATTCCAGGATTTTAGCTAAGCAGGACAACTTTGGAAATTGGACCATAATTGTTCAGGTCAGTTATGTCTCCACCTGTATGCAAAGGAGAGACATGGGCCGTTTTCCAAATACTGGGAACTGTGCCTGTTGAGATGAAAAATATATGTTATTTGCTCTGTGATTACTGGAGCAGCTCATTTAAAGGAAAACTCCAACATTTTGGGAAATTAGCTTATTTGCCATCTACCCTGGAGTTAGACAAGAAGATACATACCTGTTTCTTCTCTGTGCATGCAGTAGGAGTAGGAAGACGTTGGGAACTAGGCTAATGTAGGAACCTACTTCCAGTGACTGACGCTAAGCTAGGCTAACGGTGCACGTCTCCTTACTCCTACTGCATGCACAGAGAAGAAAAAGGTATGTATCTTAACACTCCAACATTTTTGGAACCATGGAGTTAGACAAGAAGATACATACCTTTTTCTTCTCTGTGCATGCAGTAGGAGTAGGAAGACGTTGGGAACTAGGCTAATGGAGGAACCTACTTCCAGTGACTGCCGCTAAGCTAGGCTAACGGTGCTTGTCTTCCTACTCCTACTGCATGCACAGAGAATAAAAGGGGTATGTATCTTCTTGTCTAACTCCAGAGTAGATGCCAAATAAGCTAATTTCCCAAAATGTTGTCCTCCCCAGTCGACTTTCTGGTATCAATAGACACCAACATATTAAAAACTGCATTAGGAGTAATAGGCTCAAGGAGAAATGTGGTGGCAGGCTCTACATTCTACTCATAGCTGCTCATAGCAGTCACCACTTCATTAGACAAATGTTCAGCTTGGGCAAAAAGGCTACCTTCAGTTATCAAGCAGTCATTATATTTTTACCTCTGTATGCAAGGAAATGGTAGCCTTGGTTTTACTAGAATTTACTGCTTTCCAAAATGTTGTTGGATCTGAGTATGAACTAAATAATAGTATTTAAATAATAGCTTGATTTAGCATTTTTGACAGACGATGTACATTTGTTTCTAATCTGTCTATGAATGAATGAATGAATGAATGAATGAATGAATGAATGAATGAATGAATGAATGAATGAATGAATGAATGAATGAATGAAAACTTTATTTAACAGATTGCAGAATGGGTACAATACAGTACGGCTCAATACACACAATTGTTAAGGGGATGCAGACCAGAGAAAGACGTTTGTCTTGTTTACATCAGGGTCCCCCATTTTCAATTCATAGTGTAGTCTAAAAGATAACCAATGGGATGGATCCCCAGAGCGTCTAGCTAGAGCCCAGGGCCCTCATTTATCAATGTGGCGTACGCATAGATATGTACTTAACCCGTGCGTACAACCATTTCTAAGCAAAGTGTGGGATTTATCAATTTGAACGTGAACTTGACTACGCACAGCTCTGAGCATGCTTAGCTGACGCCCAGTGGTAGAATATTGTTACTACGGCATATGCGCTCCTCAGTTCAAGCTTTCGTGCATTACTCCTGACACTGGCGCGTGTTCTGTATGAACCGTAATTCATTATAGTTCATTGTGAAATAGCGACAGTAGTGTAATTATAATGGGCTCATGCGCGAACAAGAGGTTGGCTTGCTTGTTTGGCAGGGGGGGCAGACGCAGAACACCTAGTGTAACTGCCGCAGTGTCATAGTGTAATTCAAGTTAAGCTTCAGTATGATGTCATATAGTAGAACCGGTTAGAACAGGCTAGAACCTTCCAGAACTGCGCTCCACAGTGTATAGATAAAGAGAACTTACAAGGGTTCTCTCTCTCATTTCTCAACCACCATCAACCACCTAGCCCCTTTCGTGACTGTGATGCACCGAGTGAATCCACAGTCACTTGCTCCTCAATAGGAAACCAACCTAGATTTACCCTGAATGACTGGTTCTGACCGAACCGTTCGTTATACAAGAATCACAGAGACGTTTCAAAGGTACTCACAGTTGCAGGAGGGTTTCGGACAGAGATACGGGATGGTTTGAAAGCTCGGCGTTGCTAATAAACATTTTAAATATTTTTTATAAACTGGTCAACACTGCATTATTTCCGGCGTTGTGTGCATGATGCACATGCGCTGTGATCACACCAGGCAGCCAACGCCAGAAATAATGCCGTGTTGACCAGTTTATAAAAAATATTTAAAATGTTTATTAGCAACGCCGATCTTTCAAACCATCCCGTATCTCTGTCCGAAACCCTTGTGCAAATGTTTTCTTATTTTCCTATTGAGGAGCAAGTGACTGTCGATTCATTCGGTGCATCACAGTCACGAAAGGGGTTACAGAACGCCCACCTCCACCAAACGCGATTAAATATTGTTTCAAATAAAAAGCGACATACTATTATTTTGTGTCATGTTTCCAAATAAGATTGGCCACAACGAAATGCTTTCTACTTCAATTTGTTGGTTAGAATAGATTACCTCGCTCCGTTGAAACTTCACTGAGACTAACAAAAGACAGTATTTTAATAATAATAATAACAATAATAATAATAAAAACTCCACTAGCAATGATCCTGTCTAATCTATTGGAGACAATTAAATCAATTCAAGTAGATTTTGAGTTATTTCTTTGGGTTTGGCCTAGTTGGTTCAGTAACCAATTGGGGTAGGTTTTGGTTTTCACTAACCTCCCTTAGATACCCATAATTACTACCCAGCCAATCTAAATTAAAGTCACCCATTATGAGCATTTCAGTATTGTTCTGAAGGTCCAGATTAACACTGAAAGTCTGCGTTTATTATTTTGTATAACTTATATATTGTTTATATAAGATATATATAGTTACATCATCTGTTTGCCTAACAGTATTCTCCATTCACTTATGGTAGATCCCATTCTGAACGACTAGGCGCCAGAGACGTGCCCCCTAGACATGTTTTCTAGACATGTTCAGACATGTTCAGGCAAGCCCAGAGCAAGCGCATTGATTCTGTACAGGTGAACAGGCTGAGCCCAATAGGGACCAGATTGAGTATATTGTGTAGACGATGCAAGCAGCAGCAGCGGCAGCAGCATAACAGGAAAACTAGTAGAGTGAGAGTGAAAGACGTCCGGTACAGTTGTACACAGACCGACAGCGGTGTATCGTTATAGAGAGCTAATGGCTACTTAGATACGACTATAATATTGTCGAGCCATTATTGGCACAGTATAGTGACTTGTGTAAGCGAAGTAACGTGGAGAGACGTATAGTTAAACCCAGCGCCGTTTGGATATAACTACTCATTGGAGACCGTCTGCGGGTTAGCTTCACGTACAAACGAAGCTAGCTAGCTACCATCTATGCCAACAGGCTTTTGGATTAATAGCTATTAACCCTGCCATCGGGCGCTAGGATTACAAGGACCGGTTCCGTACGAGACCCCTTCTTCCAGCGACGACAGGATTATCCGACCAGTCTACAGTTTCTCTGGGGCAGGAGCTCTAGAGAGAACCAATCGTCTCCAGCCACCATCTTGCTTTCCCTGTATCGCCTCGCTTCGTCTCACTCCCTTCAGAGCTCCACCGGTCGAGTATCCGTAGTCTAGGAACTATTCGTTACCGCTGACTTGCTGCACTGACATTCTATTATTAAAGGAGCCATAATAAATCATATGTATGTTGCTATGACTATTAAAATGCTTGTTAACTTGGTATCCCTGTCCCCGCGCAGTCAATTGAGTGTCCGCCATTTTGTCTAACTGTACTGTCTGGCTATTAATATTCTTTAGTAGTGGTTTAATCTAAACAATCTTTAATACAGTCAGGGTTGTGTAGCCCCTTAGCTACAAGTATCATTCAGGATACAGAGACAAAACATTTGCTATTTTTATCAGCCGATGGGGGTCTATACACTCCAATGACAATTAGTGAATAGCTAACAGGGGTATGGCGTCAGTCTGCAAGACTGGATAGATGGCAGGAGAAGTTGAATGATAGAACTGAGACACCTTTATAGATGGGATTAAGTTTATCAGGTTTGTACAAATCCTTCACCATCCAAAAAGAGTCAAAGTGGTAAATTAATCCGTATCCACATGCTGAACAAAGATTTCGCAGCCATTGATCAGCACTGTGAGCGTGGCTGAAGCTTAACCTGTCCTTAACCTAACCATAACCTTAACCCAACCATAACCCACTCTCGAGTTATCTCGCCATGCGTTGAGCGCCAAAACCCAAGAAAAGTCGTGTTTTCGATCGTTTTCATAGTTTTTTCTTTTATTAAATTTTTGTATTCTATACAGTCTCACGGACCTCTATGTTACCGTTGAAAGCCATACTGAGACCCTGAGAGTGCAATACCGGCCAGATCCTGCTAGGTGGCAGTATCGCCTACCCTTTGAAACCCTGTTCCAGACTGTGTGTCACATCTAATGTCGTCCGGGCAGAGAATTTAGACCAAGCCAAGTAAATCGCTTCATGCGAGCACTTTGAAACGCGTTCAGCACACTTGAGGCATATCTTGTGCCACTTCATGTCAGGGACCCGATCGACATCAATACTGGAAATCGCGATCAGACAATTGGAATATTCTTTTTGGAATAACTCCGATCAAAGGTAAGGACTATCTGAGGTCAAATCCACCTTGATCCTACAATGATTTCACATCGATCCAGCCGATCAACGTATGTAATATTCAAAATGAATGCCATTGCTGGTGATCAGAGCATCAAAAAACGACCCCCCCCCCTTTGATGCATTCATGATAAAACATAATACCCATTATATACCTTTGATTTGGAAACAGTAGCGTGTCCAGGCGAGACACGCGAACGAATACATGAAAACATTTATTCTTTCTTACATGTTGGACGAGGGATGGTTACTGTCAAATGAGCCATAGTATTGTCTCCATAGCTACAATATAGAATATAGATATAGCCCTGAAAACACTGAAACGCACAGTGAAAATCCCTATACTTTAACTTTGACTTTGACATTGACTACAAGGATGGATAAAGCGGCTGGCGCTGAAAGTGTTAAAATAACATAACCAATGTCCCCACAACGACAACAAAAATAGTTTTCATCACATGTGGGTACATTTGGTCCCCACAACAGTAGGAAAACAAGGACACACACACACACACACACACTTACCTATGAAGCCAATGATGATGACTAAGCTGTAGAGAGTTGGCAGGAACACCCCGCCAAACTCCTGGCTGCTGTTCTTGGATGGTTGAGTAGAAACGACATGGACGTTTCCCTTTTCATAATCATCATCAATAAATGTGTCGTTTATTAGCAGGGGTGTAAAAAGTACCCAGAAATTATACTTAACCCTCCAGTCACCCTTGTCACAATTCTCGGCAAATAGCATTTTTTCACGTGTGTGTGTGGATAGCGTTGGCTATGTTTTATGTATATGTCAGGAAAGTAGCTCAGTCTCACATCTTTGACTCACATTCCAATAATCCATGTTTTATTTTTTTCAAAAATCACTATTAAGCGCACTGCATAAATGTGTCACACCTTCCACCCTAGTCACAGAAATGAACAGGTTAAGGTTAGGGTTAAGGTTAGGGTTAGGGTTCGGGTTAGGGTTAGGGGGTTAGGGTTATGGTAACCCTAACCATAACCCCTTAACCCTAACCCTAACCCTAACCCTAACCCTAACCTTAACCCAAACCCTAACCCTAACCCTAATTTAAAAAATGGTTAAAATCCTGAAAAAGAATAAATATTCTATATGTATGGTGGGTCAGTTTATTAACTTAAACTGAAGTTAATAATGATATTCATGAAGAAAAATTGGAACAATACATGAAAAATATATGTTTTACTGAGATTGCAGTGTAACATGCGTTACTTTATGAAGAAGATGTCAATGTGTTGATAAATGAAGTGTGGGCCCAATATGTTAGGATATGCCAATGTCAGCATATTTGGGTCACTTGACCTTTAAGATTCCAGGTATGGGTGTGGTTAGGGGCGGTCCTAACCATCAGGGGGCCATCTTGGATTGGAATCATGCCTCATGGAGTTTTGTTTGCTTACTGCTATTGTGAGAGGAAGGGGGGATTTTTCCAGGCCTCCTAAAAGATTCTCCAGTAATCAAGGACAGTTCAGCTACAGTGATGTTTCCCAGTGGATTACTTATTTTTCCTTTCCTTTTCTAAGATGTGGATCAACCCAGGACTTATCACCTTTTGGACACTCAAAGGTTTGAGTGTTGTTGGACACTACTACTAGCTCTACCATGCAGGCTGCATGGTCTGGTAGGCCTGAACATTATACATACATGGTAACATACATGGTAACATACATGGTAACATTAGACATGGTAACATTATACATGGTAACATACATGGTAACATACAGGGTAACATTAGACATGGTAACATTATAAATGGTAACATTATACATGGTAACATACATGGTAACATACATGGTAACATTAGACATGGTAACATTATACATGGTAACATACATGGTAACATACAGGGTAACATTAGACATGGTAACATTATAAATGGTAACATTATACATGGTAATATACATGGTAACATACATGGTAACATACAGGGTAACATTAGACATGGTAACATTATAAATGGTAACATTATACATGGTAATATACATGGTATTGGTAACATGCATGGTAACATACATGGTAACATTATACATGGTAACATACATGGTAACATACAGGGTAACATTATACACGGTACATTATACATGGTAACATTTATGTTGGGGCTAATGGACTGTAAAGCTGACAGGACCGTTCTTATTGGTTTGAGATGATTTTTGGTGTACCATACGTTGCTATGGGGTGCCCCATTTATTTTGATCCTCCTTTTGTTTAATACAACACTTTGAATTTAACACTGTTCAAGTACTCTCATTCATTATAGCTGAACAGGTTTGTTTATTATTTCAAGCTTGTTACAGAAATGGCAACCACGAAGGGACTATAAAAAAAAAAAAAAAAGGAAAAAAGAAAAACAGTGTAAAATATTCTCTATGTTGTTGTTAAGAGCTTTTGTTTTGTTTTGTTAGTTTGGGGTTGCTATACCGTGGCTACATCTATGCATTCTCCTATTCAAGGGAGTATTGTTGGAGAAGAGGTTTCCTCAGACCAGGGAGAGGGAGAACTTGCTGAGGCTCTTATAGACTTCACAGCTGGCCCTTTTGTGACAAGAAGAGATCCTGTACAGGATCTAGCTGAGACTCCTGATGACTTGTATGTGAATGATGACGGCTCTGGGGGTAGTGAGGAACGGCAACCTGAGGTCACTGTTATCCATTCTGGCGCATTTCCTACCTCTGGGATGGGGGAAGCCGAAGTAGCTACTGACATTACACAGCTTCAGTCACGTTTGAGTGCTGTGGAAAGAGAGATCCAGGCTTTCCATATAAATACAACTAGACAAGATGACATTCTCAGGTATTACATTGACCGTCAATGTCAACGACTACAACATACTTTTCAGAGCGATATTAATAACCTCCAACGGTCAATGGTGGAGTGTTTGAAAAGACGAGACAAAAAGCTTAATGCTCAACTACAAAACCCCATCAGGAGGGCTAGCACTCCTGTACGGCATGATGCACCATCTGTTCACTTTTCAGAACATTTTGAACATGGTGGTATTGAAATGGGAACTGAGGAGCAAGGTTCCCTGCCTTTCATGCCTAGACCCTTGCCCTTGCCTCTACTGCCTGTAGTAAATACTCTACTGCTGCCTGGAGTAAGTCCCCTACTGCCTGGGCCAGACCCTCCACAGTGGCAGCCAGGCGAGCTGATCCAGTTTGTGTCTTCCTTTGAACATTCGCATAATGAGCATGAATCTGTGGAACAAGGTCTCACACCACTATGGGATGGGGCAATGGCTGCACCGCATAAAAAGAGGAAGCCCTTGGTGGGGCTGTACTTAGCAGCGACCCCTATAGCCCAGTGCGATCGGCAACGGGAGCGGAGAGAGGAAAGCAGAGAGCCTGAAGGCAGCAGCTCTCACCACCGCCGGTCCAGGTTACTATCTAGCACCGAGAAACACACTAGAGAGTCACCGCCGGCACAAGACCACCATTACCAACCAGTAACCATGAGCAGCGAAGCCGCCGAAACGCAACAACCACCGCAGCCCGCTGACGACGCAGAGAGCCCGTCCAGCCCGGCCGCCGAAGCTTCCGCGGCGGATAAGAAGGTCATCGCAACAAGAGTCTTGGGGACAGTCAAGTGGTTCAACGTCAAAAATGGATATGGTTTTATCAACAGGAATGACACGAAAGAGGACGTGTTTGTACACCAGACGGCCATAAAAAAGAACAACCCAAGGAAATACCTTCGCAGTGTTGGAGATGGAGACATTGTGGAGTTTGATGTGGTTGAAGGGGAGAAGGGAGCAGAGGCGGCCAACGTCACCGGCTCAGCAGGCGTTCCAGTCCAGGGGAGCAAGTACGCCGCTGACCGGAACCGCTACAGGCGCTACCCCCGCAGGAGGGGCCCTCCCTGCAATAGAGAATACCCTGAAAACTACCAGAGCGATGGCAAGGGCGAGCCGCCGAGTAGCGGAAGTCGTGAAGGCAGCGAGAGGAGCAGCCGCGAGGGGACAGAGAGCGCCCCAGGGGGAGACATGCAGCCACAGCAGCGCAGGCCCTCCTACCCAGGCAGACGGCGCTACCCGTCATACTTTGGAGGCGAAGGTGAAGAGAACCAGAAAGGTCCAGACCAGGGCAGCGACAAACCAATGAGACAGACCTACTACAGAGGCTTCCGACCAAGGGGTCCATCCAAAGTACCTCTTAACTCCATGTTAGAAAGTTAACAGCAAATCCTGCAACAAGTTCAGCAAAATGTGGCTCAGGCCCAGGAGCATCAAGCTCGAGGCTACAATAGAAGGAGGTCTCCTGTCACATACCAAGTAGGAGAGAAAGTATGGGTTAAGTTGCACCCATTGTATGATGCCAAGGTCATGTTTATGGAAAAACTTGCTCCAAAGTGGAGAGAGCCAGCCACAGTTCTCAGACGTTTAGGGTCAGTGACCTACAGAGTAGCCATGGATAGCAGTCCTAACACCCATGAAACCTTGCATGTTGAGACCATGAAGATGTTGTATGGCAGTGGTACTACGCTTGGTGGGGGGGATGTGTAACATGCGTTACTTTATGAAGAAGATGTCAATGTGTTGATAAATGAAGTGTGGGCCCAATATGTTAGGATATGCCAATGTCAGCATATTTGGGTCACTTGACCTTTAAGATTCCAGGTATGGGTGTGGTTAGGGGCGGTCCTAACCATCAGGGGGCCATCTTGGATTGGAATCATGCCTCATGGAGTTTTGTTTGCTTACTGCTATTGTGAGAGGAAGGGGGGATTTTTCCAGGCCTCCTAAAAGATTCTCCAGTAACCAAGGACAGTTCAGCTACAGTGGTGTTTCCCAGTGGATTACTTCTTTTTCCTTTCCTTTTCTAAGATGTGGATCAACCCAGGACTTGTCACCTTTTGGACACTCAAAGGTTTGAGTGTTGTTGGACACTACTACTAGCTCTACCATGCAGGCTGCATGGTCTGGTAGGCCTGAACATTATACATACATGGTAACATACATGGTAACATACATGGTAACATTAGACATGGTAACATTATACATGGTGACATACATGGTAACATACAGGGTAACATTAGACATGGTAACATTATAAATGGTAACATTATACATGGTAACATACATGGTAACATACATGGTAACATTAGACATGGTAACATTATACATGGTAACATACATGGTAACATACAGGGTAGCATTAGACATGGTAACATTATAAATGGTAACATTATACATGGTAATATACATGGTAACATACATGGTAACATACAGGGTAACATTAGACATGGTAACATTATAAATGGTAACATTATACATGGTAATATACATGGTATTGGTAACATACATGGTAACATACATGGTAACATTATACATGGTAACATACATGGTAACATACAGGGTAACATTATACACGGTACATTATACATGGTAACATTTATGTTGGGGCTAATGGACTGTAAAGCTGACAGGACCGTTCTTATTGGTTTGAGATGATTTTTGTTGTACCATACGTTGCTATGGGGTGCCCCATTTATTTTGATCCTCCTTTTGTTTAATACAACACTTTGAATTTAACACTGTTCCAGTACTCTCATTCTTTATAGCTGAACAGGTTTGTTTATTATTTCAAGCTTGTTACAGCAATGTTCGAAATAAAGATTTCAAATCAAAATCAACCCTGCCTATAGTGGTCCTCCAATCAGGATACACCACATTGTTCAGACGAAGAACCATAATACGTTTTGTATAAAAGTATTATGTACTTCTGTATCACAACTAATAAAGAAACTTAAGTCTGCTTGGATGTTAAGCCAATCCAAATCACTTAGAATGTGACAAATCACCTGAAAGTAGCCGACCTCTGCTGTGTTTAACTATACATGCATATGACTCTCCAATTTATATTTTTTTTATATTTAAGCAGGCTTATACACACACACACAGACACACACACACACACACACACACCTGCACATAACCCTTTGCATTGTATGATAGCATGTACTAATGCTGTATATACCATACGTTTTTATTCTCACCGGATATATGTACCTGTATGTACTTACCTGCACATAGTCCCTTACTATCTATATATCAAGTTTCAAGTTTGTTTATTAATTATCACAATAAAATACACATACTTTACAGTGAAATGTTTGGTTCTGTATCTGGTTCATATCCTACTCTTACTATATACACTGCTGGCCAGTCATAGTCATGTTTCTATTTATATAATACAACTCTGTACATACATCTGACTAGCACTACACTTGGTAGTACTAATTTGTATATTTTGTACCCAGTTTAATCACCTGTACATTGTATATTGCTGTTGCACTTTACTGCTACATTTGCACTCTGGTTGGATGCCAAACTTGTTTTTCGTTGTACTGTACTTGTGCTGTGTAATGAAATACATTTGAATATATATATATATATATATATATATATATATATATATATATATATATATATATATATATATATATATATATATATTTATACACACACACACACACACACACACACACACACACACACACACACACACACACACACACACACACACACACACATATATATAATTTCTAGTAGGCACTGTCTACCCTCTGTAATCATAGTCAGACTGTCTATTCTCACACCTGCAAGTTGACCAAGAAACATCTACACACACGCATACACACATGTACAATGCACTTGCACGCACACGCACGCACACACGTGCGTTTATGTGTGAAACTTGTTGCACAGCATTGTGAAAGAAATGCAAAACTAAACAAGAGAAAATATTGACCAAAAAACAAGAAATATGAAAGATGAATAATTTTGGTCAATCTTTTCTCTCGTATAGTAGTACATGGCTAAAGATAGCATATACATTTACTACACTGGCTTCCTATTCAGGCCAGATCTGACTTTAAAGTGCTACTCCTCACTTACAAAATTTTAAATGGGCTCACACTGCTCTATCTATCCGATATCATCTCACGATACTCGCCCGTTCATGCTCTGCGTTCACAAAATATGGCGCTTCTAGCGATTCGTAGGGTAAAACATGTATCTGCCGGCCACAGAGCCGTTTCCTACCACGCTCCCTACCTGTGGAATAAATTACCCGCCGTCGTCAGGGGCGCCTGCTCTGTCGAAGCTTTTAAATCCTCGCTAAAGAACCATCTTTTCTCTCTCTCCTTCAACCTACCCTGATCTGGTCGGGGACAGACCCTTCGTTTATTCTTCTGTCTAGTTTAGTTAGGATGTCTGTTGATTTTTTTAACCCCTGTCCCAGTCTCTCTGAGTATATAGAGATTCCAGTGACCTTCTACCTCATACTGGACATGAGCCCCACTCCATGGAACAGCTTCATACCGCCTTTTGTCTGACCTGCAGTGTCGAACCATACATGCTCTGCCTCGACCTATTCTGAGTGGTTCTCCTGCCCCCTGGGGCAAATGGCCCTGAGCCATCGTCTTGTATCTCATCCTGTATAACAGCGCTTGCAGTAGTTCTTAGTTCTATTTACTACTTTAATTTCATAATTTTCTTCTATACTTTGATTCTATTGTCACCATGTATGCATATAAATATGCTTATTACATGTATTTATTGCTCCTATGTCCGCCCACTACAAACATGAACTCTCTAACCCCTGTCCCCACCTCCCTGTCTCTCTGTGAGTGGTTGTCTCGTAGTGATGGCCAAGGTGGTGGATGTCTCGGGGTGATGACCAAGGTTGCAATGACTGTTCTACCCCCACATTGGTTATGAGCACCATTGAGGTCATGGATCAGCTTCATACCATCTTCTGTCCCACCTACAACGTCTAAACCATGCCTGTTCTAGTTCATTGCTGGGTTAAGTACTTCTATTCACATAATATGCTTACTACATGTATCTATTGCTCCTATGTCCGCCCACCACAAACACACAAACTGTCTAACGCCTTTCCCCGTCTCCCTGTCTCTCTGTGAGTGGATGTCTCGTGGTGATGGCCAAGGTGGTGGATGTCTCGTGGTGATGGCCAAGATGGTGTGATCCTCTCTATGTCACCGCCATACTTCAAATGGATCAGAGCGGAATACATACACGTGTGCAAACGGAATATGACTCTGACAGGGCTTGACATTAACACCTGCCACCCACCAAATGCAGGTAGAATTCGGCAGTGGCGTGTAACTCCGTCACTCTTACCAGCCACTTTGGCGGGTGACCTTTTTTCATTCCCCCATCACCGTGAATCCTCCCCTCAATTAATATCGCCGCGGGGGGGATAATCCCACGGGACAATCCATTGGGAAATTGTGAGGACACGATTGTGAAGATTTTAGTGCGGATCGGAATATGGGCACGTCATGGTGCAAAATCTGCGAGATCTTTCCACGTCGCGCCCCGACCTTTTCCCGAACTTTTCGCTGATGGAAGTGCATTGGGAAATTGTGCCC
The DNA here is from genome assembly GCF_963971535.1 of Notolepis coatsorum. NCBI lineage: Eukaryota > Metazoa > Chordata > Actinopteri > Aulopiformes > Paralepididae > Notolepis > Notolepis coatsorum. Next base: position 30,042,954 of record NC_140170.1, read on the forward strand.
CCCCCCGAGTTCTTCCCCTGGGAGAAATGTTGCATCGATCCGTGTGTGGGCGTGCGCGTGGTAGCTTGCGCAAAATCACACAAATCATTCCAAATTGCGCAAACCTTTCCCCCAACGTTTTCGCTGATGGAAGGGCATTGGGAAGTTGTAGAACCGACCGAGATCTACCCCGTGAATATTTCCGCGGAGATCGGAATACGGGCGCGTGCGTGGGAGCTTGACAAAATCGAAGAAATACAATTACCTATATTTATTACTTTTTGGGTGGGAGCGCAGGGATTTTTGGCTGGTGAAAATGTTGAGTGGCTAGTGACTTTAGAAAACCACTAGCCACAGTGGCTGGTGAGCCAAAAAGTTAATGTCAAGCCCTTTTGATCCTAGCACTCGTTTCCCTATGCTTTTTCTTTTGTTGTTGTTGTTCTTAGCTCTATTGTATTTTAAATCTTTCAACATGTTCCCCAGTTGCTATTGCATGTACATATTTGTGTTTTATTACACATGTACGTACATACCAACTATTCACCTGTTTTATTCTCCACCCATCGATCATCCATAGCAACACTATTATCACCGACATCCAAGTAGGGGGATCCCCCCTTGAACAGCCCTTCTAAGGTTTCTCTCCTCCACATCGCCTGTGGTGCTTTTTTCCTATTGCTAGGTTTTTGTATATTATTTTATTTTTCAGCTTTTATAGTTTCACAAACACACATCAAGACAAATCACAAAGAAAATAAAAAATAAATAAAAAGAACACAAACAGTATGTTGCCAGACACTGTCACATCAATGAACAAACATACACCAGTAAACAGTAAGAAGCATTTTGTATGAAAGTATTCTGTACTTCTGTATGACAACTATTAAAGAAACTTGAAACCATGTCATATGCTATACATATACACTAAGGACGCAAGGGGCTAATTCTCTGACATATATACACACATTACATATATACACATACACACACATATACACATTATATGTGTATATATTTATACACACATATACATACATACATAGTAGTGCTGTCAAAAATATCGAGAAATCGATACATATAGATTCTGAATATTTAAAACTGTTTCAATACTCATTTCCCGAATTTTTTGTATAAGGAAGTTGCACTGTTCATCTCAATACCTGCAATAGTACAGCAGTCCACAACATGTGCATTCAGTTAAGTCGGAATATGGCTGCAACACAAATAGCCCGTCAGGCACATGCAACACAGATTACAGTGTTTACATCTGTCTGCTTGAGAAAATACCATGCTCTGCAACAAAAACGATTGAAGCGAGACGAACAGTTATTTTTAAATGTGTGATCTAAAGGTAAACAAAGGGTTTTAAAAGTGTTATATTTATCTTCTCTTATAGTACCAGAGAGAAGCTGAGGAGAATCAACCAGCAACAAAAGCAACATTTATTTTAAAAAAAAATGTAAGATTGAACCTTTTTCCCTGTGGTATCGAAAATGGTATTGAATAGATACTTTTCAAGGTATCGTATCGAAGTTTGAAATTCCAGTATCGTGACAACACTAGTACATAGTACAGAAAATACACAGGAGGACATTGAGAAGCACTTATGTTCTAGCTAAGCATTCCAAAAAGGGACCCCATATAATTTCAAATTTGTTCGAGGTCTCAGACCTACTGTGACGGATGCTTTCCAGCTGCAGAGAGGAGACCATCTCAGTGAGCCATCTTTTAAAACTTGGATATGACGTGTCTTTCCATTACTTAAGGATAATTCTTTTGGCCACAGCCATACCAAACATCAGGGCCTCCTGCTCATTGTAAGGTAATTCCGCAGTGTTAGCTGAACAGCCGAGTAGAGCTAGTGTGGTATAATTTCAGCTTAAAAATGCTATGAATCTTGATTTCCCACAAGGTCAACTGCTACTGGGAGAAATTGAACTGTAAGGCCAGTGCACAACACCTTAGACAGACTCATGTTGTTCTTAAAATATAGTGTCCTGTTTTTCCCCCCAAAGAGATTATTAAGATACATGTGTTCTAGAAGTAACTATAATTGACAAAGCTAAGGATAAATACCAATTGGACTTCTAAAAATAAGCACAACTAATAATAGTGTTGAATAAATCTACCAATGGACTGGAAAGCTGGTCATGGAATTGGAAGCGAATACTGTGTGTCTTGTTCCTCTGGTTACCACAGGTGGTGGAAATGTAACACCATACATTTAAATACAGTCTTAAGATTACTCCTTTCCCCCCCTCTCTGTAAACATTCCAACAATAGACTTTGGCAGCCCCCAGCCAAGGGCTGAATAGGTTGTCAGCCAACTGTAGTTTATAATGATTGAGAAGCCAACTGTTTTCTATAGAAAGGTCTTAGAGTTACCCCGAGCTTGGGGGGAGGAAGGAATCAACCATTTGCTATTCAACTGCAGATAACACATTGCTTGGAGAGCAATTGCTACATCACTTCAAAGAGTGTCATGTGTTCCTGCAGGCACCGAGTAAATGCCTGTAAACAAGAGGCTCCTCCTGTCTGGCTAGGCAGATAAAAATAGCGTTGGTTTAAAACGTAGTTTTAATGTAAATAGACATTTATACTGTACAGGAAAATAACAGTAAAATATAGACATTTTAATTTCAGTCAGTTTAAAACAACATAGGCCGTTTTTAGACCCATTAACACTTTGATTGCCTAAGGTTAAATTCATGATATACCATCCGTTGCCAGCTCTATTTAACATGGAGAAGTTCCCCTTCTTTGCAGGGCTATAACTTTTTAAATTCTATTGCTAGATTGCCATTATTAGGGCCCATTCAAGGTCCTATATGTATTGTTCATGGTGTAGCAACGTTAAACTTTTTCATTCACATATTCATACTATAAATATCGTCTGAAGTATAAGTATGTTTTCATCTCTTTCTGCAGCTTTCTCCAGAACGTGATTTATAGCCCCAAATGCATTATATTGATGATGAAATACAGTTTGGTAGGAATCTGTGCGAGATAAAAAATTTCAATTGGACGTACTTCTAGAATTTACTACACGTCATCTGATGTTGACCGGATGGGCGAGGGGGCGTTTATAATTCCGTGGGCAACGTTATACCATTCATCTAATGTGGGTCATATGTTCATCATAGCAGTTAGTATCGAACACGGTAATAATAAACGCTAAAACTCACCCCAGTCTCCTCGGGCCGTTGGGCGATCAGCGTGGAGAAGACAGTTTTCAATTATGGGATGTCGAAATACCGGATCTATTTCCAGGTTGTATAATAGTATATACGTCCAAATCATGTTGTTCTTTCGAGTTATTTGCAGCGATCAATGTTCACTGTGTGAAGACTGAGTCTCTCTAACATTAGCGAGTGCCCGGACCACATATGGAGTGAGTCCTGCCGGGTTAAAGGTGGACATCCGGTTTTTCGATCTGCCGATCGGCCACCAGATGGCGCTCTTGAACCGCTAGAGGATTGAGAGGAGATCAGAACTGTGTGTGAAGGCTGCAGAGGGGAAATATGATTCCGATCACAGATTTTTTAAATATTGATATCAAAGACGAGTTCCGGCGTCCTCGGCAACTTGAGTTTTCATTTTCGGCAGTTAAAGTGTTAAAGGATACGTTAGATAACAAAACCTAGTTTGGATTAAAGAAAAACTTTGCAAGTAGACTTAAAATACTTGGAGAAAAGTAAAATAACCTTTTACTTGAAATATAGAAAGATAGATTCCTTTGTTCTTGTTAAAACCAACCAATAGGGCTAAATTAGGGCTTTAGAGAGCCACAGACTTCTGGAAAAAGACTTAAATTCACTGTTTAATTATGGTCATAACTAATCTCTAATCTTTTAGTTAGTAAAATCAAATATTGTACCTTTAAACGCTAAGACTCCAGAACAATACTTTTGTTCTTAAAGATATTAGGGACTGCCCCTTTAAGGGAGCAAGATGGCCGCCGACCCTAATCAAAATGGCCGCTATGAGCCTTAGCCAATCAGGACGTAGAATATCCGCCCTCTGACGAACTAGTTCAGGTTCTCTCAGAGGCAGTGTTGGGCAAGTTACTTTTAAAAAGTACCTAGTTACAGTTACTAGTTACTTCTTCAGAAAAGTAACTAAATTACTTACTCAGTTACAAATGATAAAAGTAACTAGTTACATCAGAAAGTAACTATTGCGTTACTTTCAATATTTTTTTTTACATAAACAACATACACAAATCTAAACTATTTTAATGTTGCTGTGGGACAAAGTGAGACTAGCCTCCAATCAAATGCCATGTATGTAGATATTATAATTACTATGTTTATATAGTGGATCATACAAATACAATAGATGTTTTGGAACTTTTGATATGTATTGCCCCTCAACAGGCCACAACTGGGCAACATTAAATTATGCTTGTTAAGCACTATACCAAAAATAAATAACAAATATATACTGATTGATTGAACATTTTAATTAACAGATTGCAGAATGGGTACAGCAGTACGGCTCAATACACACAATTGTTAAGGGGATGCAGATCAGAGAAAGACTTTTGTCTTGTTTACATCAGGGTCCCCCATTTTCAATTCATGACATTTATGACATACACAACATACAGATATAAGAATCTAATCGAATCATTCTAAACCAGGGGTCTCAAACTCAATTTACCTGGGGGCCGCTGGAGGTAGAGTCTGGGTGAGGCTGGGCTGCATCAAATATTCCACAAAAAAAGGGTTTAAAGTATTCCAAAAAAAAGTACAACTGATCCAATCTTCTCACAAACAAACTCACTAAAACCTCACAAACACCAGCAACTGAGCATTCTCAGTGGTGTCAGTGGACTCATCCACAGCTATGGAAATGCATGTGCATTTTTTTTTTTTTTTTTTGTGACCAACTTTTTATTTTGTCTTTTTTTAAAACAAGTTCAGAGGAAGGACATTCACATCAGCATTTCATATTAATTCACACAGTGGCATAAAAAGTGTCTTTTCAGTATATATTGTCCGTCAGTATATTCATATACTGTGTAGCCTGACTGTTGCAGTTGTGACAGTCTTTTCCTCCGTTCTGGCGGTCCTGTGGCTGCGAGACAGCCCAGGTCGCTTCTTAACCCCACTCCCAGCCCCCCGGGTTTGCATAGACATTTTAGGAGAGGGGGAAACCTTGATGCATACATGTATAGGATACTCTTAATTAGAAAATAAATCATAATTATGTTTGTTAGATAACCAAGTAATAGGGAAAAATACAATACAATTTAGAAACAACCACAACAAATTATAGTAGTAAACAGAAAAGGAAAAGATAAATGGAAAAGATAAATGGAAACAACAGCAACATGATTTTTGTTCATTCTCTGGTGTCAAGGTACAAGTGTTCAACCTAGTGGAGTACTGATTTTACCTTCTGGGCCGCAGTAAGTAATATTTGGATCGATTCATTCCTTGCTCCCTGTGCTCTAGCACTGGATGCCTCTAATCTCAATACTTCGTAGAAGGACAGTTTCCAACGGTAAATATTGAGACTATGGGGTGGTTTCCATCTCATTACGAGCATTTTCTTTGCTGCCGTTAAACCGGCCAGAAACACTCTCTTTTTGTGAGGTGTTAATTTTAGAGATGAATCATCATTTAATAATAAAATGTGTGGCAAACAAGGTATGTTTATCTCTGTTATATTAGTGAGAAATAATGCAACCTTGGCCCAAAAAGCGAGTACTCCTGGACATTTCCACATCATATGTATGTATGTTCCTATAACTTTTTGCGGACATAAAGCACATAGAGGACTTTGTAATATTTTTATTTGACAGAGTTTCCTGGGTGACAGATAAAATCTTTGTATCATTTTGTAATGAGTTAATTGGTTATTATAATTACGAGAGGTTAGTGGAATATTATCCCATACATTCTGCCAATTTATGCAGGCATTGTAATTCTTTAAATCTATGTTCCAGACAGTGGTATTACCTGTAGTTCTGTTTAGTTTTCCTTTATTTTATTATATAACCCAGAAACAAAACCATTTTTAACATTTATGCCATTCACTATATTCATTAAAGGGTGACCTGGTAAAGGCTGATTCCATGGGACACCATAAGTGCGCATTGCAGTGCGTAACTGTAAATAAAAAAAGAAGGATGTACTAGGGACATTATAGATTTGTTTGAGCTCTTGAAATGATCTGAGACCGTATTCACTGTATATGTCAGATAGTTTGTGAATACCTTGTCTTTGCCAATTGGGAAATGTAACTGGTTCCCCTCCCAACAGTAAGAAGTTGTTATCAAAAATAGGGGTATCTATGTGCCATTTTGTGTTCCACTGTCCCGTTTCGGCAATATATTTCCAGACTTATATTGAATGTGCTATAATTGGGCCGAATTTAGTACGGCAAAAGCTTGGGGATAGACCAGAAAATAGTATATCTTTGAATGTATATGGAGATACAATGTGCCTCTCCATATTCACCCATGGTATGTCAGAATCATTATTGAACCATCTTAGCAACGGTCTGAGCATAAAAGAAAAATAGTACTGTTCAAAATTAGGAACAGATAGCCCTCCTGCTTTCCTACTGTTTTGGAGTGTGGAATTGCTGATTCGTGGATGTTGTTCACGCCCAGTGTTGTGCTAGTTACTGAAAAATAGTAACTCAGTTACTTTACTAGTTACTTCATTTCAAAGTAACTTCGTTACTGTACTAGTTACTTACACCCAAAAGTAATGAGTTACTGTGAAAAGTAACTATTTAGTTATTTAAAAAAATAAATAAAAAAAAAAGATTGCTCCCGAGTCCCATGCCCCAGATAGTATTCAAAATCGGTTGATCAACTTGACAGTTTCCATTCACATCACCGAACTCTGCTAAGCAATGTGGTCTAGATACAAACACAAATCTGACACAAACAAATGTTGTCCCGAGTCGATATAATAAGAAGTGCGGCGGTTGAAGGAACAGCCTTGATGTCGCCGGAGCGTTTCATTATAACCATTATAATTCAAGGGTACTTGAACTGTACTGCTGTACTGTACTGTACCCATTCTGCAATCTGTTAATAAAGTTTTCATTCATTCATTCATTCATACTACGACTATGCTTGCACCTCATGGTACCAAAGCACCTCAAAGGCGCTTAAAACAAAATTACAAACATCACAAAACAAACTGGTCAGACTACTACTTGACCTGAACCCACCTCACCCCTGCCCACTTTGACAACCTAGGATGGCTTAGAGTAGACGACAGAGTACAGCAACTTGCAATGGGCCTGGTCTACAAGATACACTATACGACCGGGGTACCCATGTACATGTCAAAATACTTCCCAAAGGTCAGTGAATACCACAACCACTACACCAGAGGGAGCTCCACAAATCATGTAAAACCCAGATTCGGCTCAAACAAGGGACTAAACACGTTTCGCAATTATGCCACAACAATGTGGAACGCCCTACGGGTAACAGTACTGTATATTTGAATACCGTTTATGTCACAAATGTATCAGTACTAAATACCTATATGTCCCTATGCCATAAATGTCATGTATGTTGTGTATGTCATAAATGTCTATATGAATTGAAAATGGGGGACCCTGATGGAAACAAGACAAACGTCTTTCTCAGGTCTGCATCCCCTTAACAATTGTATGTATTGAGCCGTACTGTATTGTACCCATTCTGCAATCTGTTAAATAAAGTTTTCATTCATTCATTCATTCATTCACCATCTTGCAAGTTGCAACGTTGTTTAAGATATCAATCAAAGCATTGCAACGTTAGAATAGTTAGGATATCAATTGTGCATGAAAGGACTATTTATATTGTTTGATTAGTATTATGAGATTCCCTGGCAGATTTCGTACAGTCAAAATCCGTTGATCAACTTGAGTTTCAGTTGCACTCACCAAAGTCTGCGGTGGTCGAGATGTAGTAACGTTACGTTAGTCGACTCCAGCAGCGCCTCAAACATGTTCTTTATCTCGTTTCCATGTTGTATATTAATTATCTCTCCAAGTAGTTGCTAAATGGTTTGTTAGTTTGTTACTGCGTTCTTTTTATGTTGTTTTGTTTACAATAGAGAGGGTCTATTTCTTTCCGTAGCCGCATCTGGTTTTCGCACTTCTGATTGGCCAGTGGCCAGACTCGCCTCGTATCATTCTACGCGGGTGGGGATGAGGATAATAATAATCACTACCGCTCGCTATCAATCTACGCCGTATATAACGCAAATAACGCAGTGACGAACCATTCAGTAACGTAAGTAGCGTTACTGAATTTCAAAAGTAATGCGTTAGAGTACTAGTTGCGGCAAAAAGTAACTTCGTTTCTGTAACGCGTTACTTTGTAACGCGTTAGTCCCAACACTGTTCACGCCATATAAATTTGAATACTAGTCCCTGTAGCTTCTCCCAAAATCCTGGAGGTGGCGGTAAATGAATCATGCTTACCAGAAAATTGATCTTAGGGAGAATGTGGGTCTTGACTACTGAAAGCCTGACTGAAAATGGGATTAATAATAGTGACCAACGGTTTAACTCGTCAGATATTACCTTCTTAAGGCTCTTGTAATTTTTTGACACAATTTTGTCAATGGATGTGTATATATCTATACCTAAATATCTGAAACCAGAGCCCACTGGTATTTCTGTATGTAGTTGGGGACTACTTGCTGCTGTATTTAGGGGAAGTAAAATTGATTTATTCAAGTTGATCTTGTAGCCTGAAATAAAACTAAAATGTTTAATAGTGTCTAGGACTACAGGTAGGGACCGTGGTGTATTGTCAAGAAATAATAACAGATCGTCTGCGTACAGACACATTTTATGGTAGGTGTTATTTACTATTATGGGTTTTATTTCGGCACAATTTCTAATTTTTTGGGCCAAGGGTTCAAGAGATAACGCAAATAATAATGCGGAGGCGGGGCAACCCTGCCTGACGCTACGTCTGATAGGGAAGGGTGTGGAACACTGATTGGATGTGATAACCATGGCCGTTGGATTATGATATAAGATTTTGAGCATATTTATAAATGTGTCTCCAAATGCCATATTCTTCATGGTGTGCCATAAGTACTCCCATTCCAGCCTATCGAAGGCCTTTTCGGCGTCAAGGGACAACACTGCACATGGTGATATTTTTGGAGCTTTGTCAATAATGTGTAACAGTCGTCTTAAATTATCTGATGCAAATCTTTGTTTAACAAATCCAGTTTGGTCTGGGTGGACCAATATTGGCAGTATCGTCTCTAGACGTCGTGCGAGGACCTTGGCATATAATTTTAAGTCTCCATTAAGAAGGGACAATGGACGATAGTTAGCACAGATGTTTCCATCCTTTCCTTTTTTCTGTATCAGTGTGATAATTGCTGTACTTATGTCTCTATTAAAACTCCCTTTCATAATGGCTTGTTGGAACATCTCGAGTAGTAATGGACCCAACTCTTTCCAAAAGGTCAAGTACAGCTCCGGTGGGATACCATCGAAACCTGGTGATTTCCCCTGTTTCATTTCTTTCAGTGCATCGTAAAGTTCCTCCAGGGTAAAGGGAGAATCCGTTGAGGTTATTTGTTGCTCTGTTAATTTAGGTAGATCCAAGTCTTCAAAAAAGGAGTCTAAATCAGCTTTTGAGAATTGAGCTTCAGATGAATACAATTGTTGATAGAAAAGTTTAAATTCTAGATTTATTTTGGCCGGATCGTTTACCATCGCTCCTTCTTTATTTAGGATTGATGTGATGTCTGCTTTCTGTTCATTATATTGGATTTTCCTAGTCAACACAAAGCTTGGATTATTTCCATTCAAATACTCAGTTTGCCTCGCTCTGTGAGCTAGGAACTCTGCTTTTTGTGCCATTAGAGCATTTAGTTCAGACTTCGCTTTCCAAAGCTCCCTTTCTCTTTCTTGATCGTAGTTGTTTTGTTGTTCTGCAGTTAGCAATGAGTGTCTATTTTCCAATCTGGATATTTCTTGATGGTGGGCTTTGTTACGTGCTGAAGCAAATGATATTGTATTATTGCGAATAAAGCCTTTAGTTGCATCCCATAGAAATCTTATATCTGTAACACTATTTTTATTGATATTGATAAAAAGGTTGAAGTCTGATCTAAATTGCTCACAGAATGATGGATCCTGCAGTAATGTTAAATTAAATTTCCATCTAATAGCACGTTTTGGACAATTTTCAATTGTATATACACACAGATTGGCATGGTGATCTGATAAAGACATGTTAATAATGTCTGTTTTTTTAATACAGTGTAAAATATTAGCAGATATTAGTATATAATCTATTCTTGAAAATGTTTTATGTCTATTTGAAAAGAAGGTGTATTGTTTTAAACTTGGGTTATAATTTCTCCAAACATCTATCAATGAGTGATTTGACACCAGATTTTTAAATGCTGTAGTGGATGAATTAACTGAGGTTGGACCTGACTTATCCAAGCCTGGTGATAAAACTGTATTCATGTCTGCACCAATAATTATTCCACAATCTGAATACTTTTGTAAGGTCTTTGTTAGTTGGGCATAGAATGCAGAGTCATAAGTGTTAGGGGCATATGCTGATAGCAGCAATATCTCTTTGTCACCTAGAATTCCCTTTACATAAGTGACTCTGCCATCTGAATCATTCCCTTTCTCAATAGTATTGAAATTAAGTTGTCTAGATATTAGAATTAATACTCCTTTTGTTTTATTAATAGCAGATGAGGAAGAAACGACTATGTATCTATTGTTTTCCAATTTTCCCAAATCTTGTGCCATTATGTGAGTTTCTTGAAAAAAAGCTATATCAATCCTTTTCTTGTCTAGATATTCAAGACAGCTGCTATATTTGATATTCTTATTTATTCCCTGTACATTCCATGAAAGTATATTTATTTTTGCCATAATATGTTCTGTAAATTTAATTTAGCTTTGGCAATTATTATTATGTATATCTTGGAATTATCCATGACACAGTAACAAGAGGATTTCTATTTGCATTAAATTGTCAAGCTGTAGAGTAAAGAATAAAATTAGCAATACATTAGGGAAATAATATATATACATCATGTAACCCTTCCCCAGTTGTAGCCCAGCATCAACCCAAAAACCTCCCACTACCCCCCCACCCCCCACCCGAAGACAGTCACGTGGGTAGAATACCGTAGTATCCTTATTCCACATGGCCACCTTCCATGTGCATTTTTTTAACAATAATTCTGCTTGCAGCTTGATATGATTTCATTCCATTTATTTTTGTGGTTCTTAGCACTGAATTCTGAGGAAAGGCTGCATCAAAATAACTGTGTTTTGTTTCATAGTGGCGTTTCATATTGCCACTCTTCACAAGAGCTACCGTTTCTTGGTGCTGGGAGGATGCATGCACGCATATTTTTTAGTCCATGCAGCTTTGAATTGCAGCGATTTTCACTGTCGACTTTTCTTTTACTTTCTTTGAACATGCCACATTTTTCTACTAACTGCCTGCTGGCGAAACTAGGCTACTAGCTACATTTATCTCACAGGGATACAACTGGGAATGAGGTTACTAGCTACAGTACACGCAGATTAGACTACCTGTCGATGCGCTGTCAACTCGCTCTGACTCGCCCCGCTGAAAGACAACATGCATTCCGTGAAGACCCGCCCTACTCTGCTCTGATTCGCAGACTGTGGGTGGGGGGGGGAGACACGCTGACGGGACGCTGAATGTGATTGGACCAGAGTAGACAGACACACACAGTGGAGCAGTGCTTGCAGAGGAGATGAGTGGAGAATTTGCACACTAAACAAGGAAGAACATATTGCCCCTCAGCGCAGATATCTGTCTGATGAAAGAAACAGGTTCATTCATAGTAACGCGCCGCATTTATTTGCAGTAACGGTAATGGCGTTATTGAGATTGGAAGAGTAATCCGTTAGATTACTAGTTACTGAAAAAACGAATGCCGTTAGTAACGTCATTACTTATAGCGCCGTTATTCCCATCACTGCTCAGAGGCAGGATTTAACCTTTAAAACCGGCTGCACAAAGGCAGACGAGGAGAAGCAGCTTGAAAACATAGTATGCACAAGTTGGACGGAGGGAGGACTGCTTGAAGACGCTGAACGAGAATACCATCCCTTTGTCTCCTGGCAACAAGAAATCAACAACCAACGACGCTCCACAACCGAAGCTCGATTGAAGATTATTATTCTTTAAACTACTTTTGATTAGACTGATATTAATGACAAATGGCATAGTGCTTTGGTACATTAATATCATTGCACATTCATTCGACTGAATCAGACCTTTCTTGTTCACTTTTGGACTTTAAATAAACCAGATCTGAGAAATAAACACTCTCATTTGATTTCTTTCCTCCGCCGTGCAACAACAGTGTTTTTTGGTAACAGATTTAGGGCTATAGAACACAACGCAGAGTAGATTATATGATCAGGAAACCCTATTTTCTGACACTATACTAGAAGGCAGTCTGGGGCAATCTCTCTTTTATACGCCTTGGTGTACCAGTCAAAAATGTCTACCCAGTACTTAAATAGCTTGGGACAAAACCAAAACATATGTGAAAGTTCACATGCGCCTCCATGTCTAGCCACCTGGGGGCGTCCATGGCTACTGTAGCATCACCTATGGAGTAATCTTGCCAGAAGGTCATGGCCCTTGCATTAGCAGCCCAGTAGTAGTGCTGGAATACCGGCAGGGCCAGCCCCCCCATATGCTGTGGGGGGGCGCTAGTGAGCGGTGAATGGAGTAGTCGCATTTTTCTGAGCTCCCTCCTCAACTTAAATTTTTTTATAAAAAACACACGTTTATCTAACAGTTTGCTTTCAAAAGTATCAACAGACTAAATATAACACTACCGCCGGAAAGTTGAGATTATTTGGAATCTACCGATGGGAAGGGGCCAAACAAACAAAAAAAAGGCAACTGCAGCTGGCAAACGACAAACAGGCATGGCCACTACGAGACAAGCAGCAGCAGCCCAAACATCTGACGACACTGCCAGCGCTGCTATTCTGGCTGCAATTGAAAGCCAGGGTAAGAGTCTGAAGAAAGCGATGGACGAGACCCGAGTCTCTATCACATCCCGTTTGGACAAGTTTGAAGCCACTTTGGCATCCCTGCAGTCCGAGCAGAACAGCGTGAAGCAGCTAGTGACGGGGATAGAAGTGACGGTGAACGACCACAACGCGCGTCTGAAACTCCTGGAAGAATCCCAAAAATCCTTACGGAGGGAAAACACAGAACTCAGGGCTAAGCTCAACGACTTAGAGGGCCGGTCTGTGAGGTTTTGCCCGCTGCTCACTACCTTTTCTCTGTCTTCTTTAAGCCTACTGTTAGGAATTCCCTATTCTCTGTCTTCTTTAAGCCTACTGTTAGGAATTCCCTACTCACTCTCTCTAGCCCCCACCCTCTCGTTCTTTACCCTTAGTGGCCACACCTGTTTGTTATTCTATTATCTCTCGCACCTGTGGTGGCAGGCTAATTAGTCCCCCTGTGGGCTTTAAATACCAGGGCGCTTCCCCTCGTTTTGGCGTGGGGTCGTGTTGTATACTTGCCGAGTCATATTCTCTAAACATCTAGACTCTTTCGGGAGATCCTCCGTCTGCCTATGCTGTTCCATTCTCCTGCGTCGAGATGTTTTGCTCCAGCCTTCGCCTGCTGTCGCCGTTGCCTGAGAGTGGGACTGGTCTGCGCTCCCTAGACTTCCACGGGAGGCATCCCAGTCATCCACTTCAGACCCCCCGCGCAGCTGTCGTCCTGACGCACATCCAGACCAGCGCAGACGCTCTCCAGTCCTCAGCGCGCTACGCGCATCTTCCAAGGACGCTCGAGCTTGGCACGCTCTCCAGACCAGCGCGCAACGCGCATCTTCCAAGAACCCTCGAGCTTGGACGCTCTCCAGTCCTCAGCGCGCAACGCGCATCTTCCAAGGACGCTCGAGCTTGGCACGCTCTCCAGACCAGCGCGCAACGCGCATCTTCCAAGAACGCTCGAGCTTGGCACGCTCTCCAGACCAGCGCGCAACGCGCATCTTCCAAGAACCCTCGAGCTTGGACGCTCTCCAGTCCTCAGCGCGCAACGCGCATCTTCCAAGGACGCTCGAGCTTGGCACGCTCTCCAGACCAGCGCGCAACGCGCATCTTCCAAGAACCCTCGAGCTTGGCACGCTCTCCAGACCGGCGCGCAACGCGCATCTCCTAGACCTTCGAGCTTGGCACGCTCCCCAGACCAGCGCGCTGGAGCGCATCTTCCAGACCTTCGTGCTTGGCGCACTCCTCCTCGCAGACGCACCCCGAGGCGTCTCTCTGTTCCGACGCGCACACCAAGGTGTGGCGCGCACTCTGTTCCTCGGCTCCGACAGCGGCTACCCGGTGGACGACATCCTCGCCACCGCCACTGTTCCGACGCGCACACCAAGGTGTGGCGCGCACTCTGTTCCTCGGCTCCGACAGTGGCTACCCGGTGGACGACATCCTCGCCACCGCCACTGTTCCAGCTCCCTGTTCCAACGCGCACACCAAGGTGTGGCGCGCACTCTGTTCCTCGGCTCCGACAGTGGCTACCCGGTGGACGACATCCTCGCCACCGCCACTGTTCCAGCTCCCTGTTCCGACGCGCACACCAAGGTGTGGCGCGCACTCTGTTCCTCGGCTCCGACAGCGGCTACCCGGTGGACGATGCCCTCGTCACCGCCACTGTTCCAGCACTCTGTTCCTCGGCTCCGACAGCGGCTACCCGGTGGACGATGCCCTCGTCACCGCCACTGTTCCAGCACTCTCTCCCTCGGCTCGGACAGCCAGCCGCCCCGGTGGCGATGCCTTCGTTCCCGTTGCTGTCCCTGTACCTTTACGCATACGTCCTGGGTGAGTTTTGATTGTGATGTCACTCACTCAGCGTAGTGCCCTTGCCCCCGTTCCCGCTGCTGTCCCCGTACCTTTACGCATACGTCCTGGGTGAGTTTTGATTGTGATGTCACTCACTCAGCGTAGTGCCCTTGCCCCCCGTTCCCGCTGCTGCCCCTTTACCTTTACGCATACGCCTGGGTGAGTTTTGATTGTGATGTCACTCTCCCAGCGTATTGCCTCTGTTAGTTAGTTTGGACATTTCATCTCCCAGCGTATTGCCTCTGTTAGTTAGTTTGGACATTTCATCTCCCAGCCTAATGCCTCTGTTTTTGGTTCTCACTTAGAATAGTATTTTTGGACTTTACATCTCCCCCTGTGTGTTTGTCACACGAAGATATTATTACTTTGTTCACTTTGTTATTTGGACTGTTCTGCACCTGCTCTGTTTTTTCCCCTTTTGTGCATTAACTATCTCCTCTGTCCTGCAGAGCGGCCCAGATGATTTCCACCAGTCCTCCCAGTTCCTCCCTGTTTCCCAGCCCGCCTCCGCGGGCCTCAGTCCCCTCTGTTCCCTAGTTCTCCCCCTTCTAGTTCCACCTAGTTCCTTGTCCCTAGTTCCCCTAGTCCCCGTTTCTCCTGTTCCCTAGCTCTCCTAGTCCCTAGTCCTCTCTCCCTAGTTTTCCTTGTCCCTAGTTCCCCTAGTCCCCGTTTCTCCTGTTCCCTAGCTCTCCTAGTCCCTAGTCCTCTCTCCCTAGTTCTCCTTGTCCCTGGTTTACCTAGTCTCTAGTTCCTCTGTCCCAAGGCGTTCCCTTAACCTTCCCTTAGGCGTTCCCTTACTTTCCCTTAGTGTTCCCTTTTCCTGCCCGCCTCTTAAAGGCACCTTTCCTTCCCCTCATATTATATTCCTGTATTTGTGATTCTCCCTTAAAGGGACAGTGCCCTTTTCCCTGTATTTCCCTGTTGTTCAATAAATATCTGTTTCTTGGCAAACCATCATACCTGTCTTGTGTTGTGCGATTGGGGTCGGTTACAAACCATAACAGTACGACCCCACCAAGTCTACGACCCCAGCCAGCACAGACTGTGTATGTTGAGTTTGCCTTTTTTTTTTCTTGTTCCCTCTAGCTCCCCTGTTAGCCCTGTTAGCTTCCCTGTTAGCCCAGTTTAGCTTCCTTGTTAGTTCTGTTTAGCTCCCTTGTTAGCCTGTTACTCCCCTGTTTAGCTTGTTAGTCTCCCCGGTTAGCTCCCCTGTTTGCTTCCCGTTTTGCCCTGTTTGACCCCCCTGTAGCTAGCCATGCCCTGGCAGCTAACCCAGTCCCTCAGCAGAGCCCCTGTCTGCTAGCTTAGCCCCGGCTGCTAGCACAGCCTCTATGTTTATGCAGCCCTTGCTGCTGGCATAGGCCCTGTAGCTAGCCATGCCCTGGCGGCTAACCCAGTTTCCCTCTGCATGGCCCCGGCCTGCTAGCTTGGCCCCGGCTGTTAGCACAGCCTCTATGTTAATGCAGCCTTGCAGCTGGCATAGGCCCTGTAGCTAGCCAGGCCCAAGCAGCTAACCTGGTCCCTCTGCATGGCCTCCACTTTTTTGTGTAGTTTATCTCACACAGCTAGGACTGTCCTTCCAGCTAGCTTGTTCTCTCATGCTGGTCCAGCCCTGTCTGCCAGCCTAGCTCCGGCAGCTAGCGCAGCCTCTATGTTGATGTAGCAGTACAGCTAGCATAGGCCCTGTAGCTATCAGTGCCCTGGCAGCTACCCTTTCCCTCTGCTAGCCTAGCTCCGGCAGCTTGCGCAGCCTCTATGTTGATGTAGCAGTACAGCTAGCATAGGCCCTGTAGCTGTCAGTGCCCTGGCAGCTAACCTTCCCTCTGCTAGCCCTTTTCCCGGTGCTACCATGGTTACCCCTTTGCTACCCTGCTTGCCCCTCAGTTCTCTAGACCCAGTTCCTCTAGACCAGTTCCCCCAGTTGCCCCTCTGCTACCCTAGTTACCCCTCGGCGACCCTGTTTCTTTTGCTAGCCCCACTCTTGTGGTGGCTTCCCCTGCTGGCTTGGCCAGTACCGTCTTGTTTTGCCCCTGCCACTCTGTCTGTATTTGTTTTGGGTCGCCGGGTGGCTCCCGTTGGAGGGGGGGATACTGTGAGGTTTTGCCCGCTGCTCACTACCTTTTCTCTGTCTTCTTTAAGCCTACTGTTAGGAATTCCCTATTCTCTGTCTTCTTTAAGCCTACTGTTAGGAATTCCCTACTCACTCTCTCTAGCCCCCACCCTCTCGTTCTTTACCCTTAGTGGCCACACCTGTTTGTTATTCTATTATCTCTCGCACCTGTGGTGGCAGGCTAATTAGTCCCCCTGTGGGCTTTAAATACCAGGGCGCTTCCCCTCGTTTTGGCGTGGGGTCGTGTTGTATACTTGCCGAGTCATATTCTCTAAACATCTAGACTCTTTCGGGAGATCCTCCGTCTGCCTATGCTGTTCCATTCTCCTGCGTCGAGATGTTTTGCTCCAGCCTTCGCCTGCTGTCGCCGTTGCCTGAGAGTGGGACTGGTCTGCGCTCCCTAGACTTCCACGGGAGGCATCCCAGTCATCCACTTCAGACCCCCCGCGCAGCTGTCGTCCTGACGCACATCCAGACCAGCGCAGACGCTCTCCAGTCCTCAGCGCGCTACGCGCATCTTCCAAGGACGCTCGAGCTTGGCACGCTCTCCAGACCAGCGCGCAACGCGCATCTTCCAAGAACCCTCGAGCTTGGACGCTCTCCAGTCCTCAGCGCGCAACGCGCATCTTCCAAGGACGCTCGAGCTTGGCACGCTCTCCAGACCAGCGCGCAACGCGCATCTTCCAAGAACGCTCGAGCTTGGCACGCTCTCCAGACCAGCGCGCAACGCGCATCTTCCAAGAACCCTCGAGCTTGGACGCTCTCCAGTCCTCAGCGCGCAACGCGCATCTTCCAAGGACGCTCGAGCTTGGCACGCTCTCCAGACCAGCGCGCAACGCGCATCTTCCAAGAACCCTCGAGCTTGGCACGCTCTCCAGACCGGCGCGCAACGCGCATCTCCTAGACCTTCGAGCTTGGCACGCTCCCCAGACCAGCGCGCTGGAGCGCATCTTCCAGACCTTCGTGCTTGGCGCACTCCTCCTCGCAGACGCACCCCGAGGCGTCTCTCTGTTCCGACGCGCACACCAAGGTGTGGCGCGCACTCTGTTCCTCGGCTCCGACAGCGGCTACCCGGTGGACGACATCCTCGCCACCGCCACTGTTCCGACGCGCACACCAAGGTGTGGCGCGCACTCTGTTCCTCGGCTCCGACAGTGGCTACCCGGTGGACGACATCCTCGCCACCGCCACTGTTCCAGCTCCCTGTTCCGACGCGCACACCAAGGTGTGGCGCGCACTCTGTTCCTCGGCTCCGACAGTGGCTACCCGGTGGACGACATCCTCGCCACCGCCACTGTTCCAGCTCCCTGTTCCGACGCGCACACCAAGGTGTGGCGCGCACTCTGTTCCTCGGCTCCGACAGCGGCTACCCGGTGGACGATGCCCTCGTCACCGCCACTGTTCCAGCACTCTGTTCCTCGGCTCCGACAGCGGCTACCCGGTGGACGATGCCCTCGTCACCGCCACTGTTCCAGCACTCTCTCCCTCGGCTCGGACAGCCAGCCGCCCCGGTGGCGATGCCTTCGTTCCCGTTGCTGTCCCTGTACCTTTACGCATACGTCCTGGGTGAGTTTTGATTGTGATGTCACTCACTCAGCGTAGTGCCCTTGCCCCCGTTCCCGCTGCTGTCCCCGTACCTTTACGCATACGTCCTGGGTGAGTTTTGATTGTGATGTCACTCACTCAGCGTAGTGCCCTTGCCCCCCGTTCCCGCTGCTGCCCCTTTACCTTTACGCATACGCCTGGGTGAGTTTTGATTGTGATGTCACTCTCCCAGCGTATTGCCTCTGTTAGTTAGTTTGGACATTTCATCTCCCAGCGTATTGCCTCTGTTAGTTAGTTTGGACATTTCATCTCCCAGCCTAATGCCTCTGTTTTTGGTTCTCACTTAGAATAGTATTTTTGGACTTTACATCTCCCCCTGTGTGTTTGTCACACGAAGATATTATTACTTTGTTCACTTTGTTATTTGGACTGTTCTGCACCTGCTCTGTTTTTTCCCCTTTTGTGCATTAACTATCTCCTCTGTCCTGCAGAGCGGCCCAGATGATTTCCACCAGTCCTCCCAGTTCCTCCCTGTTTCCCAGCCCGCCTCCGCGGGCCTCAGTCCCCTCTGTTCCCTAGTTCTCCCCCTTCTAGTTCCACCTAGTTCCTTGTCCCTAGTTCCCCTAGTCCCCGTTTCTCCTGTTCCCTAGCTCTCCTAGTCCCTAGTCCTCTCTCCCTAGTTTTCCTTGTCCCTAGTTCCCCTAGTCCCCGTTTCTCCTGTTCCCTAGCTCTCCTAGTCCCTAGTCCTCTCTCCCTAGTTCTCCTTGTCCCTGGTTTACCTAGTCTCTAGTTCCTCTGTCCCAAGGCGTTCCCTTAACCTTCCCTTAGGCGTTCCCTTACTTTCCCTTAGTGTTCCCTTTTCCTGCCCGCCTCTTAAAGGCACCTTTCCTTCCCCTCATATTATATTCCTGTATTTGTGATTCTCCCTTAAAGGGACAGTGCCCTTTTCCCTGTATTTCCCTGTTGTTCAATAAATATCTGTTTCTTGGCAAACCATCATACCTGTCTTGTGTTGTGCGATTGGGGTCGGTTACAAACCATAACACGGTCCCGCCGGCTGAACCTTAAATTCATGGGAATCAAAGAGGGCGAGGAGAAGGGAAGGCCTACTGACTTTGTGAGCGAGTTGGTCTCGCAACTACTTGGCAGTGAAAACTTCACCAAGCCAATTAAAGTGGACAGAGCCCATCGTATCCTGCTAGCCAAGCCCGCTGAGGGGGAGAAACCACAAACCATTATCGCCAAGATGCACCACGACAAAGACAAGGACTGGGTCCTGCGTCTCAGCCGCGAGCACGGCCCTCTTTACTACAAAGGATCCAGAGTGTATATTTTTCCTGATTATACAGCGGAGGTGATGACCCAGCGCAGAGCCTTCAGTGATGTGATGAAGACCCTCCGAGAGGCAAATGTGAAATACAGCCTGCGCTTCCCAGCCAAGTTGCGCGTCGAGCACAACTCTACTGTCACAATGTTTGGCACCCCGGAGGAGGCTGTGCGCTTTTCCAAGACTCTCTCAACTGATGGACCTGGTCCCAAGCTGGCGGTCTCAAGCTGACTGTATATAAGCTGATTTGTTGACTATTCAACATAAGACATGTGTGAACACTTTATTATTTTTCATCCACTGAGTTGTGGAGGGACAGCTGTCTAGCCTGGTATTGGTAACTATAACGCTAACCGGTGCAATGCGTTGCCTATTCTTTTGCCCAGCTGTCTTCGTGAGTATATGGGGGTTTTGCTGTTCAGTTTTGGTAAGCGGCGGTGGGGGGGTGGGGGGGTTTATTGTGTTGCCAGTCCTTATTGTTATATTTTTGTATCTGAAGTCTCTTTCAAGAAGGTGGATGATCAATGGATTAAAATCTACTTCATATACCATGCTGTTTGTATTAAGATTGTTATCACTTGGTCGCATTGACGCAAGGGGTTAATATATCGGGGGGTGAGAAGCCTATTACGATGGTGTCATGGAACACTAAAGGATTGGGTAGTGCAGTTAAAAGGGGAAAAGTACTTGCTCATTTGAAAACATTGTCTGCAGATATTATATTTTTACAAGGGACCCATATAGCTCCAACGGAACAGAGGCGCCTGAGGAAGCACTGGGTGTCACAAGTGTACCAATCTGCTTTGTCTCCGACCCCGGAGGCAGATATGTCATGGTGTCTGGTAGCATTAATTCACTACCAATAACATGCCTGAATATTTATGGTCCTAACATTGACAACCCAAGTTTTTTTCGTAAAATATTTGACATAATCCCTGATCTGAATACCACCAACTTGATTTTAGGTGGAGATTTTAATTGCTATCTAGATCCCTATCTTGATCGTACGTCCACTCATCCGCCTCCGACCATTAATTCCGTTGGAGTACTAAACAATTTAATGCGTTCTATGAACATAGTTGACATATGGAGATTGCAGCACCCTACCTACAGGGATTATTCTTTCTTTTCCCACGCCCACAAATCGCATACAAGAATAGAAAATTTTCTTGTCGATGCTAAATTTATCTCTAGTGTGCTGCAAACTAAATATCATAGCATCCTTATTTCAGATCATGCTCCAATCACTATGTTGGTAAAGCTGGCAATGCCACAGACGCGATACAGTTGGCGCTTCAACCCCTCTTTGCTCTCGGAGAAAGCATTTCGGGATCAAATGAGATCTATATAGTGAATAAATCTTCACATGCACCTTTACATACCATCATCTGTCTGACCACACCCCCATCCGCTCCCTACATAAGCAGGGGTGTGGCCATACCATCAGCTCCTTCCCAAGCCTTTCACCACAAAGGCAAGACCACGGGGTCCTCAGCGAGTCCGACGCAGAGCCTCACTATGCTCATATAACTATGGTTATATACATAACCGTACGTTATATATCGCATAGCTCTGCTCTGCGTCATACTGGAATACAGGAGCTAAGCAGAGCGAGAGCTCGACAAATGCACCCGCTGAGGCCCCCCCACGACCATCAGAACCGGGGAGGACCCGAGCCCCCGGACCCCCCTAGCGGAGGACGGGAGGGTGTCGGATCCGACTGCGCGAAGAGGAGACTTCAGCAACTCAACCCACAGGGTGAGCAGACCGTGGGGCGTACCCACGACTACACAAACGCACAACCCGCATGCCACTAGGGAACGAACGGAAGGAACAAACCCCTGTTACCACCCCTAACATCACAGGGTCAAGAGCAAAAGCCCAACCCCGTGGCAAGGCCGTAGCAGCGGAGCGCGAAGGAGGACCCAGACCCAGAAGGGACTGGACCCCCCCCGGAAAAAGGGGGCCTGGAGAGGCCAATGACGCCACAGCATCGAGACCTCACCAGGCGGTCACTAGTGACACCGCCCCCCACATCGCCAGCGTATTCAGACAGGGCCCATCCAAGAGCAGGCCCTTCCCCCCTATAGCACGCCGCCTAGCTCACTGAACCTGGTATACTCAGGCAGTCACCCATCCAAGTACAACCCAGGCCTGAACCTATACAGCTTTCGAAATCGAACGAGATTGGGCGTGTTCAGGTTGGCATGGCTGTAAGCTCGAAGCACTCAAGAGGCTACAGCCACAGCGGGAGCAGGCAGCGCACCGGGGAGACGACCCCCAAAAGAGGTCGATCCCTCAATCCAGGCAACAGGCACTCAACCTGAGCCTGGTGCACTGCGGACTAGACAGGCGCCAAAGTGCTGAAACAGCACCCCGGCGGAAGGGGCGTATGCTGGCATTGTTGTGCACCATGTCACAGCCTCCACAAAAAAAACCCGACTCTCTAGAGGGGCCGAGGCAGAGAAGGCTGACACGACGTCATGAAACGTGCAGGGGCACACTCACCGGCCTACCCCGAGAGTTGACTCTGCTACCAGCACACCAGGGAACCAACCACCCCCTTGGTTCTAACATGAGGTGGTTGTTCCTATAACCCCTCAAGAAAGAAACTCCAAAACACAACTGCGGGTATACACTGGCTATACCGCAGTACAAGTGTTTCAGTTTTCAAAAAGGGGTTATCCCAGGCCTACGGGTCGACGAAACAATTTCCGACCGGGCCCGGCAGACCGGGACGTACACAGGGATGCCAGAGGAGTTCTATAAGAATCACCTCAACAGCCCCCTCCCAGCCATGCTTAAGCAGGAGAAGAGAGGGGCGAAAAGAATGGAGAAGGACCAGGCCCCCTTAGCGCAGCGCAAGGTACAACACAACATGGACCAAGCAACAGTGAGGGGTAATACGTAGTAACACAACCACGAACATCTCCATAACGTCAAACCCTGCAACACCCAGTACAGGCCAACCCGGCATTTTTCCCCCCGAAAAAAAGCACAAGTCCCTCAGGGTAGCAGATCTGCGTCCCCGGCGGACAACGGGTTAACTGACCTGGACCGGCGTGACCAGAATCAGTCCCGTGCCCTAATCACGCCGCCATCCCCAACCCTTAGGAGGGGGGTAGGTACGCGTGTCGATCCAAAACATTATAGAGGGCGCCACCCAGACGGTCCCTTTCGTACCGCGCTCGGTGGCCCACCTCAAGGGCGTGAGACCCATCTACCTATGCTTTGATCTATTCCGTTAACATCCCCCAGATATGAACGAGAATTCGTCGAGACAAACCTAGTAAACTGGCGCTTGGAAGAGACAAACTGGGCGCCCCAGTGGCGAACCACATAGCGCGCTCAGCCGCGACACGGCCGACCCGGGTTCGACTCCCGAACCCGTCGTTATTTGCCGAATGTCTTCCCCCCACTCTGTCTCCCATTCCTCCTCTGTCTCTCCCTACTGGACTGCCCAGTAGAAATAAAGCGATAAAACGCCAAAAAATAAATCTTTAAAAAAAAGGAAGAGACAAACTCCTGAACTGATGAGCAACCAAGGCGCGCAAGCCAATGCGTGGTTCCTATCAGAAACACCCAGGGCCAGCACTATGTACACGTCGAGACCCAAAACATATCAATGGATAGTCTAACAAGACACCAGATACTGTTCCTCCAAGCCACCGGGGAGAACGACAAGAAGCCGCTTTTTTCACAGAAAAAATACGGACATGGGTCCCATAGGACGCGGCTGAGTGAAAACAACACCCCATCAACCTGCTCCATAAAGGAGGGGACGGGGAACCCCCAGAGAGACTTCCCACGTGAGCAATAGATTGAAAAGACATATTGCAACATTGAGCTATGTAACAATTGGACTAGGACTCTCCGAGGAGGACTCACAGAGGAAGCTCTGAACTCCCTGAGGAGGAGACTCTGAAAACTCCCTGAGGAGGAGGCTCTGACCCAATACACACACCAGTAGGGAGCAGAGCAGAAGAACAAAACGTCTCTACTGTGTCGCATCACCCACCAAGCTCAATAGACATACAACAGAGCAGAACTTCTTTTTAAGTTCTACTCACCTTGACAATCTGAGTAGGAGGCTCTGAAGCTCTGAAACTCTGAGGAGGCTCCCTCACTGGGAGGGAGGGTCTGAACTCACAGGAGGCTCTGAAACTCCCTGAGGAGGAGGCTCTGAACTCCCTGAGGAGGAGGCTCTTAAACTCCCTGTAACAGAGGTCCACAACATGGAGCCTGAATAACCCACGGAAGTCTTACCAATATAAACGCGCCCAGTGACGTACTCTATGACGGGGGAATTTCCGTGGTCCACCGCCCAATATGGCGTGGGACCAGGAGACCCCCCCCCCCCCCCCCCCCTACCCTGTGACGCGCTGATCCAGCAACGTGACAGGAAGCCCGAAGGACAGGGGGTTTTAACCCCTGACCAATCAGAAAAAGGGGAGGAAGGTTTTACCAGTTCACCCCCTTATGACCCCTCACCCCTGATACGATGTAATGACAAAGTAGAGCCATTACACCAGTCATAACATGCTACATGAAGCGTTAACAGCTACACATAGACTCATGTGCGAACCTGCCATCTGAATTTTTCAAAGGAAGAAAAAACACAGACCCAGAGAGGGCCCCTTTAAGAGGCCCGGTACCAGAGCTTATACATGTGACTTCTGTAGGCCAACACCTAACCCAGTTGTGGATCTTAACGACACACACAACCCTCCATCACAAAAAAAAAGGCAAAATACACTCTCACTACCGTAAGAGGCACGCCGTTTTTCATAACGAGAGAAGACACGTTAGTCCTCGATTAAGTACTGGCCACAGGCCTTGCTAAGTCCACATGATAGCGACCAAACAAGGAGGGGGGGGCCCCAGGGAAACCGGGGGGATCACCCCTCACCACCTTACCCCTGATACGACTAGGTTGAACAGGTACCGCCCTGTTAATATGTGAACCCGCCACCTGTTTATTGTCATCACAGGCTGAGAGAAGGACTCACCCCTCAAGTCACTAAGCATAGCTTTGCAGGGTTATTAACCCAGCTAGTTGTGAGCTCAACTATGTTCTGTATCATGCTAGCTTCCGCTCAGCGTCATATTGCATATATCTCGCTTCAGTGTATATGCACTGAATACATTTCTAAATGCACCTTTACATACCAACATCCGTCTGACCACACCCCCATCTGCTACCTATATAAGCAGGGGTGGGGCCACACACTCATCTCCTTCTCAAATTTCACCACAAGGAAGTGCCTGTTATATACCTCACTTGACGTGGGAAAGAAAGTATTTATCTGAAGAAAGGAAAACAGAAGACAAGGAGATACGTTGACATTATATCTTTATTTTCTCTCTCACTATTTTCGAGAAAATACAACGATATTGTCTTTGTCACTGGAGTGTCTGGAAGATGATGATCATTCTGACCTCCACCGGCTTTTTCGTATTAGGGGCTCGCGCCGCTGATATACTCCCCACCTGCAGTCCTCCTTGCTGCGGCTGGATAGGTATTGAACCTCCGGTCATACAGCTGGACTGTGGGAGGCACCGGCTGTTGTGAGAAGCTGTTTTGCTTCCGAGCTGGGTGAGTAATGTTTTGCTTGCGAGCACTAGTTGTCTGTTAGTGCTATGGGGGCTAGCTGACAATTTTACGAAGGCCGGCCCCAGATTGGAGTCCTCTGCTCGGCTTCTTAAGCGGCGGACAGAGGATCTTGGTCTGACGCCCATGATGGTCAAACTAGTGGGCCGCGACCGAGACCTGGTTGAACCCGGGATTCTCTGGACAAGCGGATGCTTCTCTGTCCCGTGCAGGCCCCATCTTTCACGTGAGTGAGAGTACACCCTAACGAGGAAATGTGGGCATGGATCTTCGTTATCGGGAGATCCATGCTCAAGTCGGCTGCAGCCCGGATGGGAATTGTGCCGGCTCCGCTGTATGTCTGGTAAATCACAGTTGAAAACTGTGTTTGACATTTCTTTTTCTCTTCTCTCTTAAGGATGAGGAGGGTTTCAGACAGTGGCCTTTCTGAAGTGTGGCTTGTTATGTCGTTGTGTACAGTTCAGGTGATAGATGCTTAGCTTGCGTGCTAGTTTGTAGCCTACTGTTGTTAGCCAGTCAGCTGTTAGCTGCGGCGCTAGCTCATTGTGTTCACTAGGCTAGGAAACGTTAGCTTGCTGTTATCAGTCGAGAGCGGCTGTTAGCTTAATGCTACACTGTTGAACGTTACTGTGACTATAACATGCCTTAAACACTCTGACTACGACATCATCTTTGACAGAGGATGTTAGTCGACCCTACACCCGGGTGCCATGCCAGCGAGGACTTCGTCAACATGGAGAACGGCGGCTGGGTGGCGTAGCGGACATTACCCTCGTCACCAACGCAGGAGATGCTGGGTTCGACTCGGTGTCCCGTTGACCAGTGTTGCAGTCCTCTCGGCCTGCGCTCAGGGTGAAGGTAGGAGTCCTGACCGGACTTTAAACACTTCTTCTTTTCTTCCCTTCTAAATGTTTTGTAATAACGATGTTTCCAAAACATGTGTTGCTGCAATACATTGATGATACGACGCGTGTTGTGTGTGAATTGTCTTGTCACTGGTATAGCTTCTCTCTCCATAGAAAATCTGCGTTGTTTTTTACATGTGTGAAAATGAACTGGTTAGTTGTGATGAGAACATGTGTGTTCATGTAACGTTTGTAACGTGGGTGAACTCACAACTAAGAGGGTTAGTTAACCTGTGAAGCTATGCTTAGTGACATGTGATTGAGGAATGAATCTTTTTCTCAGCCTGTGATGATAATGAACAGCATGTTCACATATTAACAGGAGTACCTGTTCAACCTGGTCGTATCAAGGGTAAGGTAGGAGGGGTGACCCCCCCGTTTTCCCTGGGGCTTCACCCCCCTCCTCTCATACATGTTTGTTTACAACATATTGTGTCACTGTGTTTGTGGGGATACGATGTAACCCTCAGCTTGAGTTGCTGGGGTTGTGCTTCCGCTTGAGAAACTATTCTTTTCCTAAAGAAAAGGTTGTTTGGTCACTTATCATGTGTGCTTAGCAAGGCCTGTGGCCAATACGTAATAAAGGACTTATGTCTCTCTTGTCATATATGGTACTCGGGTTCGATTAAGAGCAGTGTGTTGAAGAGTGTCGTGATCGACTAATGATGTCTGTGGTGCATTCCTGACCTGACGCTCACTAAACCTGTTGCTGTGGCTACCAACTGAGCTTGTGTGTGTTGTCAAGTTATTGCTATACGGAACCCAGCCAAAACTACAACATGGTGTCAGAAGTGGCTGAATCTTCACTCTACACACGCCGATCTCACTGATTATAAAACCCAGCGGATTTGCAGAGTGAGTGATGAACTTTTGTTGTGCTAGTTGTTGCTAACGCTAGCAATAGCGTCTGGTCGGGGCAGCAGAGCACAGAACAGAGGAGATGGAGCAGCTCAAACCACCGTCATCGCTGCTACTCACGGGAAACCTGCCAGAAAATTGGCGGAAGTGGGAGCAGCGTTTTCAACTGTATATGACAGCCTCTGGAGCAATTGCAAAGGATGAAAAAATTAAAGTGGCCATACTGTTACACACAATTGGTGAAGATGCTTTGGATGTATTCAACACGTTTACATTTGTTGGGGGTGATGAGAAGAAAGTGGATGCAATCCTCAAGGCTTTTGAAACATATTGCAGCCCACAAAAGAATATTGTTTTTGAACGGTACCAGTTCTGGTCCCATTCTATGGCTGATGGGATGACAGTGGACAAGTTTGTCACGGAACTGCGCCAGAAGAGCAGAAACTGTGAGTTTAAAATAAGTGAGAACGAAATGATCAGAGATAAATTGGCGTTCAGCCTGAATAATGCTGCTCTGAAAGAAAGGCTACTGAGGGAGACGAATTTAACCCTTGAGAAAGCAGTAGATGTGTGCAGAGCATCAGAAGTTGCGAGGAGCCAGTTGCAAGCTATGCAAACAACACAGGCTGTGGGGGAATCATATGTGCAAGCCATAAGTAGAGCTCCAGCTCAACCAGAGAGGGGAAAATTCTACAAAGACAGGAGGACAGAAAAGAAAAACAGAGAGTGGATTGCACAATGCAACAAGTGTGGGAGAACACCACGCCAGTGTCCGGCTTATGGGGCTGTATGCCACAAATGTAACAGGCAAAACCATTTTGCGAGGATGTGTTCCACACCAGCTGACAGGACGGGCACCCAAACATACAGAACAGTAATAAGATGTGGTGTCCACGACATTGAGACTGAGGTAGATTCACTGTTTATAGGTACTGTGTCATGTGTGGAAGTGGATGCAGTCACTAAAAGTAAAGACATGCATGGTACACTGTGGCCAATGTGAGGAATGTCCCGGTCAAATTCAAGATTGACACGGGGGCGGATGGAGACGTGCTGCCTATGTCCATTGTAAAGACATTTCCAGGTCGTATCCAGCTACAGCCCACAAGAACAGTGCTGGTAGCTTATGGAGGGAACCGTCTGAAGCCTGAAGGGACCGTGACACTGATGTGTGAAACGGCTAAGGCTAAAGCCAAGCTTGATTTCTATGTGATCAACCAGTCAACCGTGCCGATCATGGGCAGAGAGGCAAGTGAAGTACTGCGGCTTGTGAAACGAATTGATGCACTTGAGAAGACTCCTCCAGCCACAACAGAGAAGCTGAAGAGACCTCCAGCCACTAAAGAGGAGTTGCTGGAGATGTACCCATCTCTCTTCTGCGGGCTGGGTGAGTTCCCGGGTGTACATCACATACACATTGACCCGGCAGTTACACCTGTGGTACATGGGTGCAGGAAGATTCCCCTTGCTGTCCTGGACAGGCTGAAGGTCACACTGCGCCACCTTGTGGAAGCAGATGTAATAACCCCTGTGAATGACCCAACAGCATGGGTGAGCAGTTTGGTGATCACAGAAAAAAAAATACTCAACTCAGGGTGTGCTTGGACCCCTCTGATCTGAACAAGGCCATACAGAGGCAACATTACTCCATTCCCACTATAGACGATGTCTGCTGCAAACTGGCAGGGAAATCTATCTTCACCATTCTGGATGAGAAGGATGGATATTGGCAAGTGAAACTGGATGAGCCATCATCTGAGCTGTGTACATTCAACACACCATGGGGCCGCTACCGCTTTAAGAGATTGCCATTCGGCATCAAGTCAGCCAGTGAAGTGTTTCAGCAGAAGAACAGTGAGACCTTCGGTGACATAGAAGGTGTACATATCATAGCTAATGACATGATAATCGCTGCATCCTCAGACCAAGAGCACGCTGAGATCCTCATGAAGAGGGCACAAGCTGCCAATGTCAAGTTCAACAAAGACAAAATCCAGTTCAAAGTCGACACAGTGAAATACATGGGCCACATCATCACACCAGAGGGTGTTAAACCTGATGATGCAATGGTGATAGCCATCGCCAACATGCCGGCACCGGAAGACAAGAAAGGCCTCCAGAGATTGTTAGCATGACAAGATACTTGGCCCAATACATTCCAGGGGAAGCCACAATAACTGCTCCTCTGAGACAGCTGCTGAGAAAGGAGGCAGCATGGCAGTGGGCCCATGAACATGATGCAGCGCTGGAAAGCCTGAAGGCAGCTCTCATTCAAGCCCCAAGTCTCAAGTTTTATGACAAACACAAACCCTTGACGATCCAAGCGGATGCGTCTAAAGATGGTTTGGGGGCGTGTCTTCTACAGGAAGGCTACCCGCTGAGCTATGCCTCACGAGCATTGTCAGACACAGAGAAAAACTATGCTCAAATAGAAAAGGAGCTGTTGGCGATTGTGTTTGCAGCCAAGCGGTTCCATCAGTACATATATGGGCAGACAGTGAGTGTGCAGTCGGATCATAAACCTCTGGAAGTCATCTTTAAGAAACATCTAAGCAAAGCACCAGCTAGACTACAGCGGTTGCTTCTCCAGCTGCAGTGCTATGATCTTGAAATCACATACACTCCAGGAAAAGACATGCATGTTGCCGACACACTCTCTCGTGCAGTGGTGAAAGGGCACGTTGGAGATCTCACTGAGAATCTGTTTGAGGAGAAAGTGGTGTATGCGATGGAGGCCACAGATGCGTTGAGTGAAAACATGCTCAAGCAACTCCAGGAAGCAACTGCAGCAGACAAAGTGTTGCAGGCAGTGATACAAGCACACCAAAAGGGCTGGCCAGAGAGGAGACAACGCTGTGATGGCATATTACACCAATACTGGCCGATGCGTCACACAGTGAGCATCAGAGATGGTGTAGTAATAACGGAAGACAAGATCATCATTCCTCAGAGCATGAGAGCAGTAATCATGGATATATTGCATCTTGCACACCAAGGTGTCCAGCGAATGAAAGCCCATGCCAGGAAGGTCCTATACTGGCCAGGAATGGCACAAGACATAGAGAAAAAAGTGGAAATGTGTGCCACATGTCAACAGATGCAGCCACAAAACCAAAGAGAACCTCTCCAGTCACATGAGATACCAGAACTGCCATGGATGAAACTGGGGACTGACATATCTGACCTGCATGGACAATCCTATCTAGTGATTGTTGACTACCTGACCAAGTACCCAGAAGTGCTAAACCTACCAGACAAGACTGCCCACTCAGTCATACAAAGGCTGAAGTCAGTCTTCTCCAGACATGCGATTCCCAAAGAGCTAGTATGTGATCATGTTCCTTTTGCGAGCTGTGAGATGCAGAAGTTTGCTGCAGAATGGGGAATCAAAATCACACACTCTAGCCCTGGATACCCACAGTCCAATGGCCTTGCAGAGAGTATGGTCAAAATGGTGAAATGCACACTGAAGAAGGCAGCTAAAACAGGCACTGACCCGCATCTGGCTTTGCTGTCATTGAGAAACACACCAGTGACAGGCCTAGATGTCTCCCCAGCGCAGATGTTGATGGAACGTGTCCTGAGGAGCCCGCTGCCGTGCACCACCGCAGTGTTGCAGCCATCCACCCCAAGTAACATACATAACAGGCTCCAACACCTGCAGGCACGACGGGAGAAGTCATCATCATCATCATCAAACCTTTATTTGAATAGGCAGGTTAATTAAGAACAAGTTCTTATTTTCAATAACGGCCTATTTGGGGGTAAAAAGCCCCCTAGGGGAAAGGGGATGGGGGATAAAATCAAATAAATAAAAATAAAACACAAAGGAACATTATTAAAAAGGCAGGACATGTTGCAACTATTATTATAGATAATATACATTTTCTTTCAGACTCATAAAGTAAAATATAATACACACACATAGCTAATTGGTGATAACGTTTTGTCTTATTTGTTTTATTTTCTTTAATGACAATGAAAGTGCAATGCTTGTTCGCAAACAAAACTAACACAGTTTGTCTTTCAGCACCACGCAAGAGTGGACAGCTCCTGCCAACGTGTGCCTAAACACTGCAGCTGTGATATATGTGGCGTGCTCTTCGAGCACACAGGATGTAATGAAATGTAATAGGACTTTGAACTGAACTGAACTGAACTGAAAGAATGAAAAGAGACTTTGAATTGAACTGAACTGAACTGGAAGAAAACGAACTGAACTGAATTAGAATTTGTAACTAATAGAAAATAAAGGACCTTAAGATTTGATTCAAAAGAAAAGCAATGATTGGACATTCCTGATTTCATTCTTTGTAACAAAAGCTGGTGCCGAAACCAGGGAGGAACAAAGAAAAGAAGTGCTTTGAAGACAAAGAAGGATCAAGGGAATGTACAGAAATGCCTATAGCAGCGATGTCCAAGACACAACTAAAGAAACTACTTCTGAAAAGAGGTGTGGTAAGGACTGCGATAACAAAATTACTCAATGTGATAGATGAGAAGACAAGAGTGTCATTAGAAGATGTGGACGTGGATTATGAAGAAATGCTGGACATGCTTGTGGAAAAAGAAATTGCATTGAAAGCCTTGAACACAGAAATTGAAGACGGAATTGAGGAAGAGGATTTTGAAGATGAACTTCAGGGTGTGCAACGATATGAAGAGGATATATGTGTGCGTAAAAACCAAATTGAAAAAGGCTATGAGAAGAAAAGAAGATGACCGTTCATCAGTGTGCTCCAACAAGGGATATGGTTTTGCAGTCAAACTCCCGAGACTGATCATTGATAAATTTAACGGAGAAATTAGCCTATGACAAACGTTCTGGAGCCAGTACGACATGGCAGTTCATAGAAACCCAGACCTCAGCAAGGCTGACAAGTTTAATTATCTAAAGTCCTATCTCACGGGAAGGGCTGCAAACGCAATCACGGGTCTCGTATTAACCAATGAAAATTATGATGCTGCGATTAAAATGTTGGAAAACAGATTTGGCCGAAAAGATCTTTTAATCAATGCCCATATGAATAAGTTATTAAACTTGACCCCAGTTAAACGTGCAAACGACACAGTCGCCCTACGAAAACTATATGATGAGATCGAAATACAAGTCAGAAGTCTGTCAGCGCTTCAAGTCGTCTCTGAAATGTATGGTAGTTTACTCTGCCCTATCCTAATGAAAATGGTGCCAGAGAGCATAACGCTCGCATTCAGCCGTCAAATAGAGGAAGACGACATGTTGGAAGTAGATGGCCTAATGAAATTCCTGAAAAGAGAAGTTGAAAGCCGAGAAAGAACGGCAAACTTGATTGATCTGAACCCACAAATTGACAAACAAAATTATGAGCAAAGACATAGGCCTACCGCAGCCTATAGAGCGTCTACCGCTGCATTATATACGGGAGCGCCACATAACTGCATATTTTGCAACAAAGCCAACCATATATCCAAACACTGCACGGAAAATACAGTCGAACAAAGAAGAGAATTCCTTAAAAGACAAGGACGTTGTTTTGTGTGTTTGGGGACAGGACATATGGCCAGAACTTGTAAGGCGCAGGTTTCATGCGAGAAGTGTGGCCGGCGACACCACAAAGTAGTATGCGCTCAACCCCATGATATGCGCCCTTATGAACCAAGACAGCGCGTAGCGCAACAACCCACAAACCTACAAACTGATACTACCGTCGGATATAATTCAGGCCATAATAGCAATGTTTTACTCCAAACAGCAACAGTGTGGTTGGTTGGCGAAAACGCAACCAGGAGTAAATTGACCAGATGCCTGTTGGACGGTGGGAGTCAACGTAGCTTTATAAGGACAGAATTGTCACGCAAACTAAATCTACCGGTAATAGGCTCCGAGGTAATACAATTACACACGTTTGGCAGCCTACAACCAAAACGAGTGCATTGCAATAAAGTACGGGCAAAATTATCCGATGTAAGAAATGGCCAAACAATCGAAATTGAATTACTGGAATCACCACAAGTGTGCACGTCACTAATGAGTGTACCCGGAGAGCCATTACGCACGGAGATGGAAGAAAAAGGAATGCTGTTGGCCGACGTAAAGGTCCACGGAATGGAAAATCAAGACGTGGAAATATTAATCGGATCCGACTACTATTGGAAAGTGGTCTCTGGGAAGATTGAAAGACTACAAGATGGACTAGTGGCAGCCGAGAGCAGCTTCGGATGGCTCATTCAAGGAACGGTAACTACAATGCACGTCAGCACTATAACCAACGTCGGAGTGATGCATGTCAATGTAGATAATAAAACACTGTCTGACCAGTTACGCTTATTTTGGGAGCTAGAATCCCTGGGAATCAACCCTGAACTAGAAACTAAGTTGAGCGCCAATGATGAAATTGCCCTGAAACAATTCAACGAAACTATTACGCACAACGGAGAACGTTATGAAGTGCAACTACCATGGCGCACAGATCATTTGAAACTGTCATCCAACTACAGAATTGCAGAGAACAGGTTTCAACGTCTGATGAGAAGATTCAAACATGATGGGAAACTCTTCACAAGATACAATGAGGTGATCAATGACTACTTGGAGAAGAAAATCATTGAACCAGTCGAAACCAATATCACCGGTAACCCATTGTACTACATGCCACATCATGCTATTGTGAAGGAGGAACGCGCAACGACGAAAGTCAGGATTGTATTCGATGCGTCGTCACATGATGAAAATAGTGACTCACTTAAAGGTCCCATGCATTATAAATGTCATTTTTCAGTCTCTAGCATTGTATTATAGTAATAGGAGTTCGTATCAATGTGTTTTTGGGCCTAAATACTATATTGGCGAATTCCTCAGTTACAGCCCATCCCCTCTTTGCCTCTAGTAAATCAGGTCATTTTGATTTGACATCCCGGAGCACGTCACTGGGCGCTGTTGATAGCGCACGGTGATGCGATTGGCTCTGTGGTTTTAGCTAATGCCCGCCCCCATTCTTGCTACCTACAGCCGACACATACTACCTAGAAACAGGAATGCCGTCACTCGCCTATATTTCACGATGAGCAAACCCCGCAGAACATGTTCCGTTCCTGGCTGTAGAGCTACTAAGAAGTCTTTGCACAGTTTTCCCGTTGATGCCGAACTTCGCCAACAATGGAACAAGTTCGTTTTTGGCGACCCTCCAAGTTCCGTCGCAACGTCTAATACTCGGGTTTGTACTGCACATTTTTCCACCGAGGACGTTACCAATCAAGGTATTTTTGATGCTGGCGTGGTATCCATGTTGGTTCTAAACAAAGGAGCTGTACCTTCAATACGCGACCCGACACAAATAGTAAGTAGATATGTCGTTGACTGTTGCTAGCTACGTTCACTGTTTGTATGTGTGAGGGAACATTGGGGGTTGGGTGAGATATGTTATCATAAATACCATCTAACGTTATAGTATATAACTGCTGCTCTTTATAAAGTAACGTTATAGAAAACTATTGAAGCAAGCTAGTCATAACTTCTAAATAAAAGAACACAACTAGTGAGAGGTAAACAAGGTAACGTTATATTTTGTGGCTTGGATTATATTGTAATTGATTTACGATTTGGTCATTCTTAGGCCACAAGTTCCAGCGCCAATGTACGCCTTTCTCCTGCTTCAAGGGACTTCAGTTGCCAGACAGACAACCCAAAGATACATTCTGTTGGTACACAGCTTTCTATGAAAACACTACGTTCACATGTCAAGAGTCAAGGTAGGTTTGTAACTCAGTGTGATGTAATGTAATAATGTGACCCAGAATTGTTTAGATTGGCCCTTTCACCCACCGCTTTCACCCAAAGCTGTAAAGGAATGTGGATCACCCACTTTCAAAACATCTCTCAAGGGACACCTACGTACGGGAGACTGCAATTCAACACTGGCCCCTGTAAATATCCTAACCCAACCCCCTCCAATGTACAGTCATTTACCTAGTATGGTTTTGTCAATAGTCCAATGTACAATTTTGTTTGTTTGTATAGTGTCTCCCCCCCCCCCTCAATGTACAGTTGTACTTGTTTATACAGTGTGCCCCCCCCCCCCCCACCTCCAATGTAAATTACCCAGTATGGTTGTCAATATACAGTATATATACAGTATATACAGTCAAATGTATATACTCCCTTTTCTTGACTCCTTCAGTATCACAAACAGTACTGTATTTGCAAATCAAATCTGGTATGTCATAAATGTATAGATGTAGCAGTACTGACTATCTGTATGTCATGTGTGTCATATATGTCCTGATGAATTGAAAATGGGGGACCCTGATGTAAACAAGACGAAATATTATTCATCTGTGTGTGTGTGTGTGTGCGTGTGAGTGTGTGAGTGTGTGAGTGTGTGAGTGTGTGAGTGAGTGTGTGTGTGAGTGAGTGAGTGAGTCAGTGAGTGAGTCAGTGAGTGAGTGGGTGGGTGGGTGAGTGAGTGAGTGAGTGAGTGAGTGAGTGAGTGAGTGAGTGAGTGAGTGAGTGAGTGAGCAAAGTTATCAATAAATCCCTTGTTTGACTAAACTATGTTTTGTAAATAGGTGTTCAGGCGAAAGTCGTGTCTGTATCTGTCGCGGTGGGGACTCCAACTACTGGCTACTGGTCTAATCAACAGGGACCATCCACGTCAACACCTGTGAAGGGGTTTAGACCCAGTAAAAGACCACGACTGGAGTCTGATGACGATGAAGTGACCTACAGCTCGATCGATGTTCCAGAGCCGCAGGATTCCACTTTCAACATTGACTCTTTGATGAGCGAGCCCTCAATTCTAGCGTAAGTTAGTTGTTACAAACATCTCCATGGCCCGTAAAAATAGAAAAGCTGTATAGTTGTGCCGTGTTATTTATTTGTGTTTTTCTCGAGCAGGGAACCGTCAAAACCAATCTATGAGGTCCAGAAATACATCGTTTACGAAGACAGTCTACTGGAATTATTTCAACAGTGTCCGGTGTGCGATGCTTGATGTCATATCACCAAAACTACGCGAGGGACCTTCTTGGCTGTCTCCCAAGTTTGCCCCGGTTGTAAATACAGCCGTAAATGGGCAAGTCAGCCTCTCATCGGGAGCACACCAGCTGGAAATATTCAGCTTTCTGCAGCAGTTTTTTTCACTGGCTCATCTTTCACCCAAATGGAGAAGGTATTTGATTTGATTGATTTGATTGACAAGTCAGATATACATTATGTTTTTGTTTGTGATTCACACGTGCATATTAACAAAGCGTTATTCAT
Source organism: Notolepis coatsorum (assembly GCF_963971535.1). Classification (NCBI taxonomy): domain Eukaryota; kingdom Metazoa; phylum Chordata; class Actinopteri; order Aulopiformes; family Paralepididae; genus Notolepis; species Notolepis coatsorum. Next base: position 30,079,404 of record NC_140170.1, read on the forward strand.
TTATTCTTTTAGGTCCTAAATGCGTTACACGTCTCCACAATAAAGTACAGAGCGTTTCGGGAACACGCCAAGAAGTTCTTGGAACCCGCTGTCCTCAGCATGTGGTCTAAGGACCAAGACGTTACCCTCGCCAGATTAAGCCAGAAAGAGACGGTGATAATCGGCGGTGACATGAGAGCCGATTCTCCAGGTTAGAAAAAGCTCCCCAATGTCAAATTTCTACTTTATGAATACATTTTTAATATTGCACTACATTGATTGAAATTGTTATTATTATTTTCAACAGGCCACAGTGCTAAGTACGGAAGTTACTCTGTGATGGAACTCGCCACCAATCATGTCATAGACGTCCAACTAATTCAGGTAATTAACAAGTCTGAAGAGACACCGCACCCTTCATTGTGCTCAAACGAACACAAAGCTCTCGGTCTTGAATCTTGAATCGCTGTAGGTGTGAAGTGGTCTGGCTGGCTGTGTGTGTGAGCGGGGGTTAGGAAATGTAAATTGTGTGATGGTGGAATTTTGAAAAGGCTATTTCATTGCTCTTCCCTTCCTTGTACCTCAACAGAGCAATGAGGTTGGAGGCAGCTACCATATGAAATTAGAGGGCTTGAGGAGAAGCCTCGCTCTTCTGAACGACCGATCGGTGACCTTGGACTGTATTGTCACAGACCGTCACCCGCAGATTCAAAAGTACCTGATAGATCTGGGCATAAAACACTTCTACGATGTGTGGCACGTGGCCAAAGGTATGTCGAAAGGCATCCCACATTCAATCCCACCCCTCCTACCAACCCCCCCCCACCCACCCAACCAGTACTGTAATTGCAAATCTGGTATGTCAAAAAATTTATAGATGTAGCAGTACTGTCTATCTGTATGTCATGTATGTCATACGACTGTTATGTAATGTTATGTTATGTTATGTTATGTAATTCAAGGTCTGTCTAAGAAGCTAGACAAGGTTGCACAAGCGAAAGACTGCAAGGTGATAAAAAAAATGGCGCCCTCACATATCTAACCACCTCTACTGGACAGCTGCCACATCGAAGACGGCCGCTGATAGGGTGGCTAGGTGGAAGTCATGTCTCAATCACATGATGAATGTACATGAACACAACGAAGAACCACTCTATCCGCGTTGTCTTCATGCTGACCGTGTATCGAGAGATAGTAGCAAGTGGGTTAAACCTGGTATGTCTGTCTGTCTTTCATCATGAATATATACTCAACATATTTATTTATGTCCTCATTCTAGATTGGTGTGATTTACAAATGTATACTTGCTTGAATAATTCTAATCTACTGTAATATACTCTAATGAAATATCTGAATGCAATTTCTTTTTTACTTTAGACTCAAAACCGGCCCACCAGCTCGAGAAGGTTTTGCTAAACACAAGGATCATCAAAGATGTCGCCAAACTGAGTCCACACCATCAAACGTCTTCATTGGAGTCCTATCACAGTGTGATTTTACGTTTTGCCCCAAAAAACGTTGTTTTTTCATACATAGGAATGCTTTGCAGGTATTTTATATTGTGTACAAATGACTAATTATGGACTCCTGATTTGTCAAATAACTCATTATGTTGCATTAGATAACCTCAGATCAACTACAAATATATTGCTTGTGCTTATTGAAATTTTCCTTTCAGACTATACCTAGCTGCAATGCATTTCAATGAAAACTCAAATCGCCAGCAAGCCACAAACGCTTCGGGAGCGCCGGCTTACAAGATGAGTTTTCCAAAGGCCAAAAAGGGTGGACACACAATTAAACCAAGGAAAATCCGAGCGACAGTCAGTAAGTCAAAATATCAACATTTATTATTGCACACACATGACCTATATAAATAGAAAAATATTTCCACTTACAGTGGAAATGCATTAATAACAATAAATTGAATAAATAATAACCTTTTTAACATGACAAAACAAATAACAATTTCTCATTTACAGACTATGTCAACCAGCTAATGGAGCTCCTGTTTGACTCCGTCCTTCGTGACCCCCAACCATATATCCAGGTGGTAGAGGCGATTCCCATCCCAGAACATCTGTGCGCACAGTTCGACAGGCCTTCCATGGACGAAGCGGTTTCCGCCTATGTGTCACGCTTCAATCTTGTACCGGTCTGAAGCCAGTATAGACACCATCAGCATCCGGAAATTCGGTGCGGATTCGAACCACTACACAGGAAGGGATTACTACCCTCACTCTGCGGCCTAAGTATCCCCAACACCACGCGACAAAGCATCTGTACGCGATATATCTGAAACGGCTGAAGAAAAAGAAGTATTATATTTATGCACAAATAAAATTAAAAAAAAGCTGGGAAATAACCATTTGTCATGTCATGTCATTGGACAGTAGCAAGCATTGATTATATGTGATGTGCAATAAGGATTAGATTGTGTTTGCAAGAAAGATTAGTATAGTCTGAGAGATGCAAGATGGAGAAACACCTGTAAAAAAATATATAAATCTGTAATAAATATTATTTACTTATTGATTCCGCTTTCTGGTATCCAGCCAAAATCTGCCTTGTAGATATTAGTTGCCATTTGGATGGTATAGGGGTTGAAGCACACTGGATCCAATCCCGGATGATCAACCATGCACAGTAGTCCAGTTGGTTCCTGGTTAATTCGACGTCTGACCTATATATATAGAAAATTAAATCGTTAGCCATATGCATGGTTTTCAGTGCTACCAAGATGCAAGGTTGTGTTACTACTTTACCTGTGGAACTTCCATGCAGCATACATTCTCAGCCTCTGTTGGCATCCGTTCACAATTTCCGCACGTGCACCTAGTAGATTGATTTGAGGGTGAATGAAATGATCAATCAATGATCAAAATTGCTACAATACAGTACTTCTCAATACCAACAACTGCTATGATGGAGACCAGAGAAAGACTTTCGTCTTGTTTACATCAGGGTCCCCCAATTTCAATTCATCGTAACATATATATAGATAGACAGTACTGCTACATCTCTATATTTATGACATACCATATTTGTATTGCTACAGTACTGCTCAATACCAACAACTGCTATGATGGAGACCAGAGAAAGACTTTCGTCTTGTTTACATCAGGGTCCCCCAATTTCAATTCATCGTAACATATATATAGATAGACAGTACTGCTACATCTCTATATTTATGACATACCATATTTGTATTGCTACAGTACTGCTCAATACCAACAACTGCTATGATGGAGACCAGAGAAAGACTTTCGTCTTGTTTACATCAGGGTCCCCCAATTTCAATTCATCGTAACATATATATAGATAGACAGTACTGCTACATCTCTATATTTATGACATACCATATTTGTATTGCTACAGTACTGCTCAATACCAACAACTGCTATGATGGAGACCAGAGAAAGACTTTCGTCTTGTTTACATCAGGGTCCCCCAATTTCAATTCATCGTCAAGTACCGTTATTTCGGCAACCCTTAGACTAACGGTGGAATCAACTAACCAATCGTAAACTATTTGTAAGCCTCGATCGCTGTTGTTTGGGGGGGGGGTGTCAGTACAATCTAACGTTAGTGTGTGTTTTTCGACGGGCCGCGACAGAAGTACACAACCATTAGATAACAGTAACTAACAGTGCAATCAATCAACTTACCAATCGGAAACGATGTAATGTAAGCCTCGATCGCTGTTGTTTGGGGGGGGGTGTCAGTACAATCTAACGTTAGTGTGTGTTTTCGACGGGCCGCGACAGAAGTACACAACCATTAGATAACAGTAACTAACAGTGCAATCAATCAACTTACCAATCGGAAACGATGTAATGTAAGCCTCGCTGTAGCAAATCGACTTCTTCTTCTTCTTCTTCTGAATCATACTGTGGGTCGCTCTCTGGATCCCAAACATAATGTACAGCCATGTTGTATTAGTTAGTAAAATCGGTATATGTTTTTGCGTGTCGAAATAAAAACCTGAAACCTGAGACCTTCACCTGGATGGAATGACGGGGAGATGGGCAGAGCTATTTGGTGGGTGGCTGTCACTCAAAGCATTCTGCTAGTATGGGTGGAGCCAAGCCAATAATAGCCTGCTTTCATGAGGCTGAAAAATGCTGGTTTTGAGTACAAGATTAGAAATATAAAACAATGATTATTTTTGGAATAAAAATTACAGATGTGTTACATAGACTCACAGGAATTGTGTAAAGTTGCCCAAATAGTGCTAGGAATAGCAGTGCATAGCCCCTTTAATGACTGTCTATTAACTGGGCCCAACTTGAACCCTGATTTATTGAATGTACTATTGAAATTCAGACAACACAAAATTGCTTTCATGTCGGACATTGAAAAGGCCTTCCTACAGATCTCAATAAACCCGACAGATCGAGACGCACTGAGGTTCCTGTGGACAGACAAGACACCTCATACAGAGAATGAAAATGAATATAATGAATGCATAATGAGGATGACAAGGGTTCCATTTGGCGCGACTGCCAGCCCATTCCTGCTGTCAGCAACGATAAGATTGGCGACACTGTCCTGGTAAAGATAATCCAGCCGATCTAGGCACGCGAGGAATATCCGCGGAAAACTTAAAGACTCAGAGCTTATGGTGGAATGGACCACAATGGCTAAGAGACGTGGACCCCCGTCAAATAGAAAAGGAAACCAACGGGCATAGCCTACAAGAGCCCCTTGAGGAGACTGTCAAACAGTACCATGTTGTGACCGAAACGAAAACGTACCTAACAGAACCTGCAATTATTCTGCTTGAAAATTACAGTAGGCTAACTACAGTTCTCAGAATTACTGCATGGGTAAACCGATTTGTGCATAACTCGCGCAATAAAAGTAAACGCCAAGGGCCACTGACGGCAGTGGAAATGAACACAGCAGAGTTATACTGGATTGCTGAAACGCAAAAGAGAGCCTTCCCACAAGAAATGAAGGAATTGCAAAAGGGAACGGATATTCACAAGCACTCGAAAATTAAAGATCTAAACCCATTCTTGGATAATGGAGTAATGCGAGTTGGAGGTAGATTGCAAAAATCAAGCCTCAGATATGGACAAAAGCATCCGTTTATTCTACCCACGCATGACGTATTTACAGAACTGGAAATAAAACATGCGCATGAAGAGGTAATGCATAATGGACTTCAGAACACCTTAACACAGCTACGTGAACGTTTCTGGATCCTAAGAGGACAACAAGCAACTAAACGGATTCTAAACCGATGTCTCATTTGCAAAAGGTTTACAACCAAGGCCAGTCAAGAAATAACAGCACCTTTACCTACGGACAGGACAACTGAAGCTGCACCATTTGAAGTGACTGGAGTCGACTTTGCAGGGCCGTTGTACGTCAGACCTAACCACAAAAAGGCCTACATTGCTTTATTCACGTGCGCAGTAACCAGAGCTGTTCACTTAGAATTAGTGTCAGACTTGACGACACCTAACTTTCTTTTGGCCTTCAGAAGGTTTATTGCAAGAAGAGGCATTTGTTCAACAATTTATTCAGACAATGCACAGACATTTAAAAGGGCATCACAGGACTTGAACGAAATATGGAAATCAATGAAATCCAACCAAGTGAAGGACTTCTTTGCAGAAAAACGGATAAACTGGAGGTTTATTGTGGAAAGAGCTGCATGGTGGGGCGGTATATGGGAGCGTATGGTGCGTTCAGTCAAGACCAGCCTCAAAAGAATTGTGGGAAAAGCATTTCTGAGCTTCGAGGAACTGCAGACCTTTCTGACTGAAGTGGAGGCTGTGATCAATTCAAGACCACTCACTTATGTGGACCACGAAAGCGAGGTGGCACCTCTAACCCCAGCTCACTTCCTGGTAGGAAACCGACTGACGACACTACCACCACAGACTGTAAAAGAGTCAAACATACAACAAGGAACTCGAAAGGACATGAACAAGAGATGGCGGTACAGAGAACGTCTCGTCAATGGATACTGGAATCGGTGGAGAAGTGAATACCTGATGGAATTGAGATCTGCTCACGCATCCTCCACAAAGAAAACAACACCATTGAAGGAAGCTGATGTGGTACTGGTGAACGAACACATGTTGCCAAGACAACTCTGGAAAATGGGTAGGATACATGAAGTATTCCCAGGTCGTGATGGCAAAACTAGAAGTTGCTCAATACAGTTACCAGGAAGAAAAATAATCATACGGCCAATACAGTTATTGTATAACCTTGAGATTAATTGATGAACAGTGTTCATCGGGCCGGAGTTTGTTGCAACTATTATTATAGATAATATACATTTTCTTTCAGACTCATAAAGTAAAATATAATACACACACATAGTTAATTGGTGATAACGTTTTGTCTTATTTGTTTTATTTTCTTTAATGACAATGAAAGTGCAATGCTTGTTCGCAAACAAAACTAACACAGTTTGTCTTTCAGCACCACGCAAGAGTGGACAGCTCCTGCCAACATGTGCCTAAACACTGCAGCTGTGCTGAATTGTTTTTGATTGTCATTGGAACCAGCTGTGATATATGTGGCGTGCTCTTCGAGCACACAGGATGTAATGAAATGTAATAGGACTTTGAACTGAACTGAAATGAACTGAAAGAATGAAAAGAGACTTTGAATTGAACTGAACTGAACTGGAAGAAAATGAACTGAACTGAATTAGAATTTGTAACTAATAGAAAATAAAGGACCTTAAGATTTGATTCAAAAGAAAAGCAACGATTGGACATTCCTGATTTCATTCTTTGTAACAAAACATACATACAGAGCAACAACTGAACTGAACAACAACTGGCGGACAACAGAACAATAGTGGCAGCATGGTGTTAGCACATGGAGAAACATCTACATGAGTGCACTAGGGAGTTTGTTAAAGTTTCCTTAAACAATCGAATTGAAATAAACGTTTCCATATTTAAGGTTTTTTGTAGTGTGTTCCAGCTATCAGCTGCTGCGTACTGAAAGGAGGAACGGCCTTGTGAGGAGTTGGCATGGGGGGCGTTTACCAGGATATGTGTGGCTGACCGGGTGTGGTAATTTGGGAGTGGACGAGGGTGGACTAGGCGAGTAAGGTAAGGGGGATTACGGCCTAGAAGTGTTTTATATACAAAGGCCAGCCAGTGGATGTTGCGTCTAATCTCCAGGGAGGGCTAGTTTACTAGGGAGTATAGCTCGCAGTGGTGGGTCCTGTAGGGGGCATTGGTAGCGAAGCGAATGGCGGAGTGATATAGGATATCTAAGCGCTCTAGATCACCTTTACGGGCCAAGCGGTAGATTACATCGCTAAAATCAAATAGCGGCAGGACAGTCATCTGGACCAGGGTGAGTTTAGCAGATCTAGTGAAGGAGGAACGGTTCCTATACAGAAAGCTAAGCCTTGCTTTGACTTTGGCCTGCAGTTTAGTTAGGTGTTCAGAGAAGGAGAGTTTGGTGTCGATCCACACTCCCAGGTATTTATAAGAGGTGACCAGTTCAAGCTTTTTGCCATCGGCGGCTACAATGGTGCCAGTCTGGGAGGTACCCTTGTGGCCGAACCACATAACTTTGGTCTTGCTGGTGTTTAGGACCAGGCAAAGGGCGGAGAAACCAGCTTGGATTTTTAGAAAGCTCTCCTGGAGAGTTTTCAGGACAGCATCCGGGGAGGGACCAGAGGTGTACAGGACTGTGTCATCAGCATAGAGGTGAATTAGGGAGTTTCCAGCAAACTGGCCTATGTTGTTTATATAGATGGAGAAGAGGATTGGAGCTAGTAAGGAGCCTTGGGGGACCCCCTTAGAGATGGATAGGGACTGGGTTAATAGGTTGTCGGTTTTTATTGACTGAGTGCGATCAGAGAGGTAGTTCTCGAACCATGCTACACTGTGATTAGTGACACCAATGTCTCTCAGCCGCTCCAAAAGCTGTTCATGATCCACAGTGTCAAAGGCCTTGGCCAGATCTATAAAGGCAGCAGCACAGTAGAGTTTGGAGTCAAGTAGTCAAGAAGTACTACAATGTGGGTACCAGACCACTATCTGTACTGACTCCTGGAACCACAGTACACATGAAAACAAGGCAAGGCTGGAAGCCTGCTGTCGTGTTGAGCAAGAGAGTAGAGCCAAGCTCTTACAGTGTGGAATCACCGGCAGGCGTGATCTTCAGGAGAAACAGATGCCACCTGAGGGCGGTTCATCAAAGTCTGCTCGAGAATGCTGATCCTGAATATGCTGATCCTGAGTCCATCGACCAGCCAGAAACTCTGCGGGACGAGCCATGGACTCTGCGGGATGAGCCGCCTGCCCAGAACCAGCCCTCCCAGTCCAGCACGGGCGACTCCCCTACATGCCGCACCAAATCTGGGAGAGCCGTCGTGCCGCCTGTGAGATACAGCGACAGCGATTATGACACACAAGCCACGAGTTTCCTGGTCCCACGCCCTGAAAAATTGGGCGTGTGCACCGCGGAAATTCCCCCGCCATAGAGTACGTCACTGAGCGCGTCTCTATTGGTTAGACTTCCGTGAGTTGTTCAGGTTCCATGTTATGGATCTGTTTCAGGGAGTTGTCAGAGCTCCTCCTCACGAAGCTCCTCCTCAGGGAGAAGTGCCCTCTGTGAGTTCGGACTCTCCTTCCCAGTGAGGGAGCCTCCTCAGAGTTTCAGAGCCTCCTCCTCAGATTGTCAAGGTGAGTAGAACTTCAAAAAGGAGTTCTGCTCTATTGTATGTGTATTCGATTCAATTCAATTATTGAGTGTGTATTGGTTCAGTGCCTCCTCCTTGGAGAGCCCTAACCTAAGTGTTACATAGCTCAATGTTGCAATATTTCTTTTCAATCTATACAGCTCGCGTGGGAAGTCTCTCTGGGGATTCCCGTCTCCTCCCTGTGGCGAGGGTGGTGGGATGTGAAAATGAAAACAAATTTTACCCTCAGCCGCGTCACGTGGGATTCATGTCAGTCTGTGTTTCTTTCTTTTTTAATAAAAAGAGGAAAGAACATGAAGCACGACGGCTCCTTGTCGTTCTCCCAGGCGACTTGGAGGAACAATGTCTGGTGTCTTGTTAGACTATCCATTGATGTGTTTGGGTCTCGACGCGTACATAGTGCTGGCTCGGGGTGTTTCTGGTTGCTCATTATTAAAACGGCTTTTTTCACGCCCTTGGGGTGGGCCACTGAGCGCGGTACGAATGGGACCGTCTGGGTGGCGCCCTCTTTTCATGTTTTAGATCGACACGCGTACCTACCCCCTCTCTTGGAGTGGGGATGTCGGCGTGGTTAGGGCACGGGACTGGTTCTGGTCACGCTGGTCCAGGTCAGTTAACCCGTTGTCCGCCGCGGACGCAGATCTGCTGTTCTGGTACCCTGAGGGACTTGTGCTTTTTTCGGGGGGAAAAATGCCGGGTCGGCCCGGGTGTCACAGGGTTGGGCGTTATGGAGACCCTTTGTTGGGTACATGTTGTACCCTGCGTTATCATAAAGGGGCGGGTTTTCCATTACTTTCGCTCCTCTCTTACGCATGGCGAAGAGGGGGCTGTTGGGGTGGTCTTATGGACCTCCTCTGGCATCCCTGTGTGCTTCCCGGGCCACCGGGCCCGGTCCGAAGTTGTGTTTTGTCGACCCGTAGGCCTGGAATAACCCCTTTTTTGAAAACTGAAACACTTGTACTGCGGTATAGCCAGTGTATACCCGCAGGTGTGTTTTGGAGTTTTTTCTTGAGGGGTTATAGGAACAACCACCGCATGTGGTACCAAGAGGGTGGTTGATTCCCTGGTGTGTTGGAGCAGAGTCAACTCCCGGGTTACCCGGTTGAGTGTGCCCCTGCACGTTCATGACGTCTGCCAATCGTGACAGCCTTCTCTGCCTCGGCCCCTCTGGGTTGGGTTTTTTTGGTGGAGGCTTTTGTCATGGTGCGCAACAATGCCAGCATACGCCCCTTCCGCCGGGGGTGCTGTTTTCAGTTGACCCCTTTTTGGCACCTGTCTTGTCCACAGTGCTCCAGGCTCGGGTCAAATGCCTGCTGCCTGGATTGAGAGACCGACCCCTTCTGGTGGTCGTCTCCCCGGTGGGCTGCCTGCTCCCGCTGTAGTGTAGCCTTTTGAGTGCTTCGAGTTACAGCCATGCTGACTGCCTGAGTGTGCCAGGGTCAGTGTGCCAGGGTCAGTGTGCCAGGCGGCGTGCTAGTGGGGGGAAGGGCCCGCTCTTGGAGGGGCCCTGTCTGAATACGCTGGCGATGTGGGGGGCGGTGTCACTAGTGACCGCCTGGTGAGGTTTTGATGCTGTAGCATCGTTGTCCTCTCCGGGCCCCCTTTTTCCGGGGGATCCAGTCCCTTCAGTGGGTCTGGGTCTTCCTTCGCGCTCCGCTGCTACAGCCTTGCCACAGGGTTGAGTTTGACCCGGTGATTTTGGGGGCGGTAACGAGGTTTGTTCCTTCCGTTCGTTCCCTGGTGGCATGCGGGCTGTGCGTGTGAGTAGTCGTGGGGTCAAGCCACGGTCTGCTCACCCTGTGCGTTGAGTTGCTCGAGTTTCTCTTCGCACGGTCGGATCCGTCTCCCTCCCGTCCTCCAATAGGGAGGGTATCCTCCATTAGGGAGGGTCGGGGGGCTCGGTCCTCTCCGGTCTGATGGTTGTGAGGGGCCTCAGCGGGGTACATTTGTCGAGCTTTTAGCTCCCGCTCAGCTCCTGTTATGCAATATGACGCTGAGCGGAAGCTAGCATGATACAGAACGTAAGGTTATGAATATAACCAAGTTCTGTGAATGCTAGTGACGCTCAGCGTCTAGACACCACTGCGGCCCTTGATTTTTCATTGTGGTGAAATTTTTTGGGAAGGAGATGAGTGTGTGGCCCCACCCCTGCTTATATAGGTAGCAGATGGGGGTGTGGTCAGACGGATGTTGGTATGTAAAGGTGCATTTTGAAATGTATTCAGTGCATATACACTGAAGCGAGATATATGCAATATGATGCTGAGCGTCACTAGCATTCACAGAACTTGGTTATATTCATAACCTTACGTTAACTAACGTTACATGAACACACAAGTTCTCATCACAACCAAACCAGTTCATTTTTACTCACGTAAAAAACAACGCAGATTTTCTAGGTAGAGAGAAACTATACAAGCGACAAGACAATTCACACACAACACATGTCGTATCCCCAATGTAGTGAAGCAACATACGTTTTGGAAAAAAAAATCGTTATTACAAAACATTTAGAAGGGAAGGAAGGAAGAGGCGTTAAGTGTCCAAAGGACCCTTATCTATACCATGCACGCAGGCTGAGAGGACTGCCTCTACTTCCTCAGGCGCCTAAGGAAGTTCCAAGTCAGTCAGAAGATCCTTAAGAACTTCTACTCATGTACAATAGAGAGCATCCTGACTGGCAATATCACCTCCTGGTTTGGGAATAGCACCGCACAAGACCGAAGCAGACTACAGAGAGTGGCACATTCAGCCGAACGCACAATTGGAGGGGGGCTTCCCACTCTCCAGAACATTTACAACAAGCGGTGCAGGGGTAAGGCTAAGAGAATTATCAAGGACTCCAGCCACCCAAACAACTGCCTCTTTGAACTGCTGGGGTCAGGCAAGCGATACCGGAGTCTCATGGCAAGCACAGAAAGACTCAGAAGAAGCTTCTATCCCCAGGCCATCAGGTTGCTCAACGAACAATAACACTATACAACAACCATCAAATGCACACAGCACACACATCCACACACTCACTTTAAACAAACAACACACTGCAGCACCCACTCTCTACACTTTAGAACACCTAAACACACTTTATATTTATTGGTAAAGGATTTGCACTACAACCCATACCTCAGTATACCTTACTGTAAATTGTACCTAAATTGTACCTCATCCCATTTCTGCTTTGCACTATATAGTATTGTATATTAGTATATTGCATAGTATATTGTATATTGTATGGTAACTCAGTTACTTCTATTCTGCATCTGTCACGATCGGAGCTTGAGTCTGCCAGATGAGGAGCAATCAGCGTGGCTGCAGGAGATCACCTCATCAAGCGTTCCCTACTTCAACTGGCAGATCCCGTCATCCGACGTTGCAGTGTTAAACTGCCTATCTAGGTACGACAACGCTACCTGAAGACCAGCTGTAGCTACCCCTGTTTATTCCTTCCCTAACCTTCTGTTTCTTGTGCTCCAGGACCTCGCTCCAGCACTCTTCCACCCTGACGTCTCGAGCCCCAGCGCCCTTCCACCCTGACGTCTCGAGCTCCAGCGCTCTTCCACCCTGACGTCTCGAGCCCCAGCGTCCTTCCACCCTGACGTCTCAAGCCAAGCAAAGAGGACTCCTGCTCGCTCTCAAGCGCAAGACCTGTGCCCTCTCTCTCTCGCTGCCGACAGCTGCACTGAAGTGCACCTGTTCTCATTCCCCCCCCCCCTCCAAGAACATTATAACCTCCGTGTTGTTCACATTCCTGTTTCACATTCCTGTTATACTCTGCTTGGTTGGGAAGAATAATTAAAGAACCCTAAAACCGCTCCATTCTCTCCTCCTGTGTTTTGCTATTGGGCTCCGCAAGAACCCCCTCCTCACAGAACACTGCGACCATGATGTCAGACTCAGCAGCACAGGAGGCCGGTGAATGGAGCACCAGCATCCAGGCCGCCGTCAACGGACACGCCAGTCTGGTAAACCAACACTCACTAATACTGGATTAAACTATTGCCCAACTCAGCGCTCTCACTCTCGGCGCTGCGGAGCGAGACAAACGATTCGAGCGTTTCGAAGCATATTTAACAGCCCAGCCTATTCCGCCTGCTGTCTCTCCACTCGTGGTCTCCCCACCTGGAGTATCCCAGTCCCGGGAACCTCACGTACCCTCGCCAGAGCGCTACGACGGAAACGTTGCCAAGTGTCGTGCCTTCCTCTTCCAATGCTCTTTAGTATTTGGGCAACAACCTCTAACATACCAGAGCGACAAATCCAAAATATCCTACCTGTCTGGTTTGCTGACGGGGCCCGCGTTAGAATGGGCGACAGCCCTCCACTTCAGTAATTCCCCCCTCTGCAATTCGTACTCCGGGTACATCGCCGACATGCAAAAGGTTTTCGACCATCCTCCCGGTGGTTCGGATAGAACGGCCGCCTTGTTTAACATCCACCAAGGACACCGTAGTGTGAGCGAGTATGCTATCGAATTCCGTATTCTGGCAGCGGGTTCCCAGTGGAATGATGAACCATTACGCGGAGCCTTTCGCCAGGGTCTCAGCGAAGTTCTAAAGGACGAATTGGCGTCGAAAGAGAAGCCTACTTCCCTTGACAACTTGATTAACTTAGCCAGAGAGCTGGACACGCGTCTCCGGGAACGCCGCCGTGAAAAAGCCAGCACCGTCAACAGTGTCCCGCTGCAGAGCCGTAGGGCCGCAGAGCAGGATCGCCCCGTTAATAGTGTCCCGCTGCAGAACCGCAGAACCGACGATTCGGAGCCCATGGACCTCGACCGCTCTCGCCTTCCTCTCCGCGAACGCCGTCACAGACTCAGGTCAGGGGCATGTCTGTACTGCGGGCAACTAGGCCACTCCATCGCCTCATGTTCGGTTCGCCCAAACAATGGGGCTCGACAGTGACGCTGGGCACATGCACAAGCCTTAAATTTGTTCCCAGTTCTGGTCCGAATATGCAATTCAGTGCCACGCTTTACCACAGCGGTCAATCCCTCCCTCTGTCCGCGCTGGTCGACTCGGGCGCAGACGAAAACATCATCGACGCTGGGGTAGTGTCCCACTACCACATTGCCACCGACGCCTTACCCATTCCAAGGCCTAAACGGGAAGTTGCTCTCGCAAATAACTCGCCACACCACGCCTCTCCGCCTTCAACTCTCCGGGAATCATAGCGAGGAGATCCGTTTTCATGTCACTGATTCTCCCCATAACCCAATCGTTCTAGGCATGCCTTGGCTAAAGCTACACAACCCTGTAATAAATTGGCCAACGGGCTCAGTCACGAGCTGGAGTGCTCACTGTCACGCCTCTTGTCTACGGTCGGCACGGTCACCACTGGGAGCCACTGTTTCTCCCGTTCCCAACAAACCTGTTTCCTTTCGACTGTTCCTCCAATTCACCACGACCTAGAGGCTGTGTTCAGTAAACAACAAGCTCTCTCGCTGCCTCCTCATCGCCAGTACGACTGTGCTATAGACCTGCTCCCGGGAGCCCCGCTCCCCGCTAGCCGCCTGTTTAACCTCTCACGCCCAGAGAGATAGTCTATGGAGAAGTACGTCCACGAGTCCCTGGCCTCGGGCATTATTACCCCCTCCTCCTCTCCTGTCGGCACAGGCTTCTTTTTTGTGTTCAAGAAGGACGGCTCCCTTCGCCCCTGTATTGACTACCGGGGTCTCAATAACATCACGGTTAAGAACAAGTACCCCCTGCCTTTGATTAACTCTGCTTTCGAACCCCTGCAAGGCGCCACCATTTTCTCGAAGTTGGACCTCAGAAATGCCTATCATCTGGTCCGAATCCGGGAGGGAGACGAATGGAAGACGGCCTTCAAGACCCCGCTCGGCCACTTCGAGTACAAGGTGATGCCTTTTGGGTTAACCAACGCCCCTGCTGTCTTCCAGGCCCTTGTCAATGACGTTCTCCATGATGTCCTGAACCGCTCTGTCTTTGTCTATCTGGACGACATCCTAATTTTCTCCCGCTCCATGGAGCACATCCAGCATGTCCGCCGGGTCCTCCAGCGCCTACTAGAGAACAAGCTCTTCGTCAAGGCGGAGAAATGTGAGTTCCATGTCTCCTCCATCGGGTTCCTCGGCTACATCATCGAGGGCGGCAAGATCCGGGCGGACCCCGAGAAGATCAAGGCGGTGACCGACTGGCCCCGTCCCACCAACGTCAAGCAGCTCCAACGCTTCCTGGGGTTTGCTAACTTCTACCGGCGTTTCGTCAGGGACTACAGCCGGGTCGCTGCATCCCTTACTCAACTCACCTTGCCTTCCGTGCCCTTCGTCTGGTCGGACAGAGTGGACTCCGCCTTCGCCGAGCTGCGCCAGCGCTTCACCTCCACGCCCATCCTCGTTCAGCCGGACACGTCCCGCCAGTTCGTGGTGGAGGTGGACGCCTCAAGTACCGGAGTGGGGGCGGTCTTTTCCCAACGCTCCGCTCTCGACCAGAGACTGCACCCCTGTGCCTTCTTCTCTCGCCGTCTGACCCTGGCAGAGGTCAATTACGATATCGGGAACCTGGAGCTCCTGGCAGTCAAACTGGCACTGGAGGAGTGGAGGCACTGGCTGGAGGGATCGGAGACCCACTTCCTGGTCTGGACTGACCACAAGAACCTCGCCTACGTCCAGACGGCCAAGCGCCTGAACTCCCGCCAGGCACGCTGGGCACTGTTCTTCACCAGGTTCAATTTCACCCTGACCTACAGGGCTGGCTCCATGAACACCAAGCCAGATGCCCTCTCCAGGCAGTTCGTCCCCGGGGAGGGTTCCGCACACCCGGACACCATCCTTCCATCCTCCTGCCTGGTGGCCCCCGCCACCTGGGAGATCCAGTCTGTCGTCCGGGAGGCCCAGCGCGTCCAGCCTGATCCAGGTAACGGTCCACCTAACCGGCTTTTTGTCACCGACCTTGTCCGCTCCCAGGTGCTCCAGTGGGTTCACGCCTCCCGGTTCGCCTGTCATCCTGGGATCAACCGTACCCTGGCCCTGTTGAAGCGACACTTCTGGTGGGTCACCATGAGGGAGGACACCCGCGACTTCGTCTTTGCGTGCACCGCCTGTGCCCGTGGAAAGGCTTCCCACCAACCACCAGCCGGGCTCCTCAGGCCGCTCCCTTTTCCCGGTCGGCCTTGGTCGCACGTCGCCCTGGACTTCGTCACCGGACTGCCTCCCTCACACGGTAACAGAGTCATTCTCACCATCCTGGACCGGTTCTCGAAGGCCGTGCATTTTGTTGCTCTCCCCAAACTCCCCTCTGCTTCAGAAACCGCGGACCTGATTGTGCTCCACGTCTTCCGTCTCCACGGGATCCCGGTGGACATCGTCTCCGACAGGGGCCAGCAGTTTATCTCCCAGGTATGGAAGGCCTTCTGCCGGTCCCTGGGGGCCACGGTCAGCCTCTCCTCCGGGTTCCGCCCACAGACCAACGGTCAGTCGGAGCGGGCCAACCAGGACCTGGGATCCGCCCTCCTCTGCGTGACCACCCGGGACCCCTCCGGCTGGAGTACATTCCTGCCGTTGACCGAGTACGCCCACAACTCGCTGTCCTCCACGGCCACAGGTCAGTCTCCCTTTGAGTCGTCCCTGGGCTACCAACCCCCACTGTTCCCTGCACAGGAAGAGGAGATCGCTGTGGTGAATATGCATAAATTATGTTTGTCTCAAGGCTCTGTACCATTATTACTATCTAAAATGTAATAATTGTGGAATATTACTGTAATGAGCTGTATGTGTATGATCCAAGCGTCCTATGATCCGCATAGGAGCATAACAGAAAAAAGGATTCCATGTGAAGGGATTCTGTATCTTTGCATGTCAACTAATAAAAAAAACTTGAAACTTGAACTTGAAACTTGAACTTGAACCTTCGGTGCAGGACCACCTTCGCCGCTGCAGGAGGATATGGGAGGACACGAGGGCCGCGCTGCTCCGCACCGCTGAGCAGAATCGTCGCTTCCCCGACCGCCACCGGACTCCGGCTCCCGACTACCAACCAGGTCAGATGGTTTGGCTCTCGTCCCGAGACCTTCCACTCAAGTCCTTGTCACGCAAACTCACCCCCTGTTTTGTTGGTCCGTATAAAATCCTGTCCATTATTAACCCCTCGGTCGTTAAGCTCCAGCTCCCCACCATCATGCGCATTCACCCCTCCTTCCATGTGTTGCAGCTGAAGCCGGTTCTCTCCAGTCCCCTGTCTCCTCCTGCTCCAGAGCCTCCTCCTCCGCTGATCATCGATGAACACCCGGCCTACATCGTCCGCCAGCTGCTGGACGTGCGTCCTCGTGGTCATGGGTACCAATACCTCGTGGACTGGGAGGGCTACGGCCCAGAGGAGCGCAGCTGGGTCTCCCGAGGGATGATCCTGGACCCTGAGGTCGTCTGGGATTTCCATCGCCGTCACCCGGACAAGCCTGGGGGCCCGCCAGGAGGCGCCCGTCGGGGGGGGGGTCCTGTCACGATCGGAGCTTGAGTCTGCCAGATGAGGAGCAATCAGCGCGGCTGCAAGAGATCACCTCATCAAGCATTCCCTACTTCAACTGGCAGATCCCGCCATCCGACGTCGCAGTGTTAAACTGCCTACCGAGGTACGACAACGCTACCTGAAGACCAGCTGTAGCTACCCCTGTTTATTCCTTCCCTAACCTTTTGGTTCTTGTGCTCCAGGACTTCGCTCCAGCGCTCTTCCACCCTGACGTCTCGAGCCACAGCGTCCTTCCACCCTGACGTCCCGAGCCAAGCAAAGAGGACTCCTGCTCGCTCTCAAGCGCAAGACCTGTGCCCTCTCTCTCTCGCTGCCGACAGCTGCACTGAAGTGCACCTGTTCTCATTCTTCTCCCCCCCCCAAGAACATTATAACCTCTGTGTTGTTCACATTCCTGTTTCACATTCCTGTTATACTCTGCTTGGTTTGGAAGAATAATTAAAGAACCCTAAAACCGCTCCATTCTCTCCTCCTGTGTTTTGCTATTGGGCTCTGCAAGAACCCCATCCTCACAGTAATGTTTGTGATACAAAAAGAGTCCAGAAAAGGGAGTATATACATTTGACGTAAAAACTGTACATTGGAGGAGGTTGGGTGGGGTTGGGTGGGGGGGGGTTGGGTAGGAGGGGTTGGGGGGGGAAACACTGTACAACTGTACAAGCAAGACTGTACGTTGGAATATTGACAACCATACTAGGTAATTTACTGTACATTGGAGGGGGTTGGGGGGGGGGGGAAACACTGTACAAACAAGCAAAACTGTACATTGGAATATTGACAAAACCATATTAGGTAAATTACTGTACATTGGAGGGGGTTGGGTTAGGACATTTACAGGGGCCAGTTTCGAATTGCAGTCTCCCGTAGGTGTTCTTTGAGAGTGGTTTTGAAAGTGGGTAGTGATTCACATTCCTTTACAGCTTTAGGTAGGGCGTTCCACATTGATGTGGCATAATTGCGAAACGTGTTTAGTCCCTTGTTTGAGCCGAATCTGGGTTTAACATGATTTGTGGAGCTCCCTCTGGTGTTGTGATCGTGGTATTCACTGACCTTTGGGAAGTATTTTGACATGTACATGGGTACCTTGGTTGTGTAGTGTGTCTTGTAGACCAGGCCCATTGCAAGTTGCTGTACTCTGTCATCTACTCTAAGCCATCCTAGGTAGTCAAAGTGGGCAGGGGTGAGGTGGGTTCTAGGAGTAAGGTCAAGTAGTAGTCTGACCAGTTTGTTTTGTGATGTTTGTAATTTTGTTTTTAGCGCCTTTGAGGTGCTTTGGTACCATGAGGTGCAAGCATAGTCGTAGTACCCTTGAATGAGTGCTCCTGCCAGAGTCTTCAGGGTATTCTTGTTTACCAGAGAGGAGATCCGGTACAAGAATCGAGTTCGTTGGTTGACTTTTTTTTATTACATTGGATGCCATTTTGTCAATAGTAGAGGACTTTACATAGAGACTGCTAGTTTAATAGTAGAGGACTTTACATAGAGACTGCTAGTTTACTTGGTTTACTCTTCTCCTGGTCTGTGATGTTACCAAACCATATGGAGGAAGTAAGAACGCTCTCAATCACACAGCGATAGAAGTTGTGTAGAATCACCCTGTTATTTGTGAACTCTTTCAGTTTCCTGAGAAAGAAAAGATGTTGCTGGGACTTTTACTAACAATGGTTCTGGTATTGGAGTGCCAGCTCAGGTAATTTGAAATAGTGACCCCAAGAAATTACTCCCTTACGGGGTAATAATAAAGGTTTATATTATCTTATTAAATGTATAGTCAAGAACAAAAACAAAAAATAACAGATTGTGTTTTAATAGCAATATATAAAGGTCATAATACAAAAGATGTTTGCATTTATGCCCATGTTGTGAAATTTCATTCTGATAGGATGAAAGGATATTCTCCCCTATTCACCTGCAGTGTCGACTCCAGCCACCAGGAGGAGGTACTTTTTCTAGGAGCGCCACATCAAACCATTTTTTTTGCCTTTATTTACCAGGGTAGGTTCTCTGACCACAAATGTTCTTTTTCAGTAATGCCCTGCGTCACATTCACACAGTTCCATTCACACCTGGGAGCTGCCCAGTATGAATGAATGAATGAATGAATTATTTTATTTCGAATGTTTACAAATAAATAAACAAACAAATAATTTTTCGAACATTTTCACAAATAAACAAACGAAAAGGATAGGTTTGAAGCCGAAGGCTTATAGAGCAACCTAACCCTAATTCAAAAAACAAATTCAAAAAAGTTAAAGTTTTCAAAATATAACAAACAAAAAAATAAATCAACAATCAAAAATCAACTGGAGCTGCCCAGTACAACCACAGTCTGACAACGTTGGCCACTGAGCAACTCTACTGGAGCAGTTGGGGGTTAAGTGCCTTGCTCAAGGGCACTTCAGCGGTTGGTGTTAAGGGTATGGGAGAGAGTTATTCATTCACTTCCCCAGCCCAGATTTTTCCTGCCGGTCGGGGGGATCGAACCGACGACCTTCCGGTCACAAACCCGCTTCTCTATGCTTTAGGCCAGGGGTCGGCAATAGGCGGCCCGCGGGCCGAAATTGGCCCGCCAGCAATCATTTCTGGCCCGTCAGTTTATTTTGAGAATATGATATTTATTTTACGAGCGGGAAATATTCACTCGTGACGCCAGAGTGTCTTTGTGAAGCTGTATCTATCTATTCATCATATCTATGTCTGTCACTATAGCCAATTGAAATGCTAGAAATGGTCACGTGGACTGGGAGAACCGATGGAATAGTCCCACCGGGTGTATATTTTCCCTAACACACTTTCACTTCCGCGTTCGGGATGCGAGCGACTAACGTTAGCAAAAATGTGTTAAAAAAAAAAAAAAAAACGTCTTTGGATAGCTTCTTTGTAAAGGGGAAATACCAACGAGGAGCCAGAAGAGGAGCCTACGACCTCCAAGACACATAAAGCTTCTTTTAATAAACAGGAGTCATACTTAAAATACGGGTTTATCAACAGGTGACTCTTGCGTGCCGACAAGATAGCAAACGAGGCAATGATGACAACTGTGTTCAAGTTGGCAGATAAAGTAGCTGCATTCAACGCCAATCTGGAATTGGAGGGCGGCGAGTGGACATGTGACATGTTTCAAACATTAGCAGGGATTTTGGAGGACTGAACAAGCCCAGGGCAGTTCTGTTTCGTAATGGATCTCGCTCAGCGTCACTACTGCACTGTACTTCACTTCGTGCACGAGCACTGAATAAAAAATTCCACCATGTACCTTTACATCCCAACATTCGTCTGGCCACACCCCCATCCGCTTACCTTCATAAGCAGGTGTGTGGTCACCTACTCGCCTCCTTCTTCGCTTTCACCACAAGGAAGTGCCTTCGGTAGATCCCCACTTGACGAGGTTGTTAGTAGAAGAAAGTTGGAAAACAAGAGATACGTTGACATCATATCTTTATTTTCTCTCTCACTATTTTCGAGAAAATACGGCGATATTGTCTTCGTTACTGGAGTGTCTGGAAGATGATGATCATTCTACACCTCCACCGGTTTTTTCGTATTAGGAGCTCACGCCGCTGACATGCTTCCCAACTACAATCCTGCTTGCTGCGGCTGGATGGGGTAAGACCCTCCAGCAACACAGCTGGACTGTAGGACGCACAGAATGTTGTGAGAAGCGGTGGGTTCCAGGTTGGGTATGTACTGTTTTGCTTGCGACCTCTGGTTGTTGTAGATGCTATGGGGGTTAGCTAACAATTTACGAAACGCCGAC
Source organism: Notolepis coatsorum (assembly GCF_963971535.1). Lineage (NCBI taxonomy): Eukaryota > Metazoa > Chordata > Actinopteri > Aulopiformes > Paralepididae > Notolepis > Notolepis coatsorum. Next base: position 30,100,318 of record NC_140170.1, read on the forward strand.
CCCAGGCTAAGGTTTTCTGCTCGGCTTAAGACGGCGGTCGGAGGATCTTGGTCTGACGCCCATGATGACTAATCTAGTGGCCCGCGCTAGGTTCTGGTGATCCCAGGATTCTAGAGCGGATTCTTCTCTGTCCTGTGTAGGCCCCATCTTTCATATACAAATGAAAGTTTACCCTAACGAGGAAATGTGGGCATAAGATCTTCTTTATCGGAAGTTCCATGCTCAAAGGGCCCCATGTATGTCTGGATCACCGTTGACAACTGTGTTCTGACATTTCTTTTTCTTTTCCCTGTTAGGGAAGGGATTGGGACAGCGGCCTGTCTGAGTGTGGCGTGTTATGTCATTGTATGCAGTTCAGGTGGTAGCTGTTAGTTTGCGTGCTAGTTGTGGCCTACTGCCAGTCAGCTGTTAGCTGCGCAGCTGTTAGCTGCGGCGTTAGCACTTAGCTCGCTGTGTTTACCAGGCTGGTATACGTTAGCTTGTTGCTATCAGCCGATCGGCTGTTAGCTTAATGCTACACTGTTAAACGTTCTGAGACTATAACATGCCTTAAACCAGGGGTGTACAGTGCGACATATATATCGCACGTGCTACAGCAACAGCTGTCTGTGCGATGGATGGATTTACTTCAGTAGCACTGGTGCGATAGGGATTCGGTTCATATAGATACTCTTATTTTGAAAATCCTGTAGCGGGTCTCATTTCTGCCCACGCGCAGCTCCAGCTAGGCTCCGAAAGCTAGCAACGTTCAGGTGCATATGATACTCTTATTTTGAAAAAACTCTTGTGACAACTCGACGAGTCGTATCCGCCCTATCCGTACTTCTGCAAGGAGCAGCGCGTTGGTCGGTTGGTGCGCACTGCTGCGTTAACACAGCAGTGCGCCTACATGTCCCGAAATAAGTCTGTGGTGTTTTTTCTTTCTCGCAACGGGTCAAATGCATCTACATGCTTTGCACCGTCGCCATTCCTTTATGCGCACATCGCCCGAAATTAACGTTTATGTACCATTACAATCACTACAACGTTAGCAAGCTAACAAGCTAATCCTGATCAGAGGCGCAGAGCCAGCAGACACAGTGTGGAAAGGGAAATGGGGGGGCACTCTCTCCCCTTCCCTGTGTGTGTGTGCGTGCGTGCGTTTGGAAAGACGATGAAGTCACTAGTCAGGACTCAGGACAGGAGTATATTATAGTAAACTGAGGATGGACAGATAATGATGATATTCAAATATAAACAAGTTTCGAGAGGAGTGAAAGTTTGAAGACAGACTAGACTACAATATGATGCGGGGGTGGTGAGTTGAAACAGTGTGTGTGAATGAATGAATGAAAACTTTATTTAACAGATTGCAGAATGGGTACAGTACGGCTCAATACACACAATTGTTAAGGGGATGCAGACCAGAGAAAGACGTTTGTCTTGTTTACATCAGGGTCCCCCATTGTGTGTGTGTGTCCCAACCGACCCCACTTCTATGTTTCAATAAATTATTTGCATTTAAAACTATTAACGCTGACTCATTCCTTCAGTCCACTCAAAATTATGCTAATATTCCTTATGTTGTTTATGATATTAATTGAAAATAGCATATGAGAGTATCATAGTAATAATATTAATAACACATGGCGATATACTAAATGACAGCCAAACATGGCACTGCAACTAAATAACACAAATACAATAGGGATTTGTGACTGTTACAAATATAACACGTTTTATACTTGTGCTACAAGATTTTGGCCTGTGCTACAAAACTATCAACCTCTGTAGCACCAGTGCTATGTGCAAAAAAAGTTAACGTACAGCCCTGCCTTAAACACTCTGACTACGACGTCATCTTTGACAGAGGATGTTAGTCGAACCTACCGGGAGCCCGGCCGGCGAGGACTGCGTCAACATGGAGAACTGTAGCGTCTGGATGGCGCAGCGACGCTGCCCGTGTCGTCAACACAGGAATGCTGTGTTTACCTTCGGTGCCCCGTTAGCCAGACTGCAGTTCGCTTGGCCGGCGTTCACGGTAGGAAGGTCCTGACCAGACCTTAAAACGCGTCTTCTTCCTTCCCTTCTAAATGTTTTGTAATAACGATGTTTTCCAAAACGAGTGTTGCTGCAATACATTGAGGATACGACGCGTGTTGTGTGTGAATTGTCTTGTCACTGGTATAGCTTCTCCATGCAAATCGGGTTGTTGTTCCATATGTAAAAATGATCTGGTTAGTTGTGTTGAGAAACATCATGTGTGTTCATGTACCGTGTACTCACAACTAAGGGGGTTAATTAACCTATAAAGCTATGCTTAGTGACATATGAGTGAAGAATGAATTATTTTTCTCAGCCTGTAATGACAATGAACAGTGTGTTCACATATTAACAGGTTTACCTGTTCAACTGGCCGTATCAAGGGTAAGGTAGGAGGGGTGTTTCCCCCCGGTTCCCTGGGGCTTCCCCACCCTCCTCTCGGACATGTTGTTTACAATATATTGTGTCACTGTGTTGTGGGGATACGATGTAACCCTTAGCTTAGTTGCTGGGGTTGTGCTAAACCGCTTGAGAAACTATGTTTTCCTAAAGAAAAGATTGTTTGGTCACTTTTCGTGTGTGCTTAGCAAGGCCTGTGGCCGATACTAATCGAGAATTATGTATTCTCTCGTTATGAAAAACGGCGTTCCTCTGTAGCAAGAGTGTACTTGCCATTTTTTGTGATGATAAAGGGTTATGTGTGTCTTGTGATCTATAACTGGGTTAGGTTGGCCACAGAAGCACATGTGTAAGTCTGGTACCGGGGCTCTTAAGGGGGCCCTCTCTATTCTGTGTTTTCTCCTTAGTAAAAATCAGATAGCAGGTTAGCACATGAGCTGTGTGAAGCTGTTAGACACTTCATGTAGCTGACTATGACTGTGTCATGCTCTTTTTTGTCATTACATTGTATCATGGGTGTGGGGTCGTAAAGGGGTGAACTGGTAATCCTCCCTCCCCTTTTGATGGGCAGGGGTTAAAACCTCCTGTCCTTCAAGGTTCCTGTCACGTTGCTGTTTGGCACGTTACAGGGTGAGGGGGGGGGGGGAGTTTCCTGGTCCTACGCCCTGGAAGATTGGGCGTGTGCACGGCAGAAATTCCCCCGCCATGGAGTACGTCACTGTGCGCGTCTCTGTTGGTAAGACTTCCGTGAGTTGTTCGGGTCCATATGATGGATCTGTTTCGGGGAGTGGTCAGGGCTCCTCCTCACGAAGCTCCTACTCGGGCCTTCTGTGAGTTAGGACTCTCCTTCCCTGTGACGGAGCCTCCTCAGAGTTCAGAGCCTCCTCTTCAGATTGTCAAGTTGAGTAGAACTTCAAAAAGGAGTTCTGCTCTATTGTGTGTGTATTCGATTCAATTCGATTATTGAGTGTATTGGTTCAGTGCCTCCTCCTCGGAGAGCCCTAATCCAAATATTACATAGCTCAATGTTGCAATATATTCTTTTCAATCTATACAGCTCGCGTGGGAAGTCTCTCTGGGGATTTCCGTCTCCTCCCTATGGGAGGGTGGTGGGATGTAAAAATGTTAAAAAAAATTACTCTCAGCCTGCGTCATGAGGGATTCATGTCAGTCTGTGTTCTTTCTTTTTTGAATAAAAAGAGGAAGGTACATGGAGCACGACGGCTCTGTGTCGTTCTCCCAGGCGACTTGGAGGAACAATGTTTGGTGTTTACAGAATCACACAGGGGCTAAGTGCACCTTGGTTGCTTGTTAAAACAGCGTTTTTATAGGGCAACTGGGATGGAGTTTTGTCTCTTCCGAGCGCCAGTTTACTAGGTTGTCTCGATGAATTCTCGTTCATATCTGGGGGATGTTAACGGAATAGATCTGAACATATGTAGATGGGTCTCACGCCCTTGGGGTGGGCCACCGAGCGCGGTTCACACCGGCCCGTCTGGGTGGCGCCCTCTTTTCATGTTTTAGATCAACACGCATATCTGCCCCTTCTCCTGGAGTAGGCATGTCGGCGTGGTTAGGGCACGGGACTGGTTCTGGTCACGCTGGTCCAGGTCAGTTAACCCGTTTGTCCGCTGGGGATGCAGATCTGCTGTTCTGGTACCCTGAGGGACTTGTGCTTTTTTCGGGGGGAAAGATGCCGGGTCGGTCCGGGTGTCACAGGTGTTGTGAAGGATCAGATTAAACCGAATATATATATTTATTTATATATATATATTTAATTGTATTTGTATATCGTTTGATATCCCCTGTATATTCCTTGTACAATATGCACTGAATATCCCTTTAGTCTACTAAACAGCCCATAATAGTTTCATTCTACCATTGGACGAGAACCTGGCGCCAGGTTGCCATACCCCTAGGTCCAAGTTCAATCGTGCCGCCTAACATGTCGTGGCAAGCCCCGGTTCCGCGCAGGAATATGTCGGGCGAAATACGAATGGTACTATTTGTTCATAGCGCATATATATATGGCGCAAGTAAAGTAGAACTTTCTTTTAGTCCAGTTCTTTACCCTCCAACAGAGTGACAGACGCGAAGCCTCCCCACGACGCACGTGTGGTGTAGTAAGGCGTACTTGGCCCCAGAATAGGCATTGAGATATCGTGTAGATTAATAGTTGAATAGTCATAGTTTGGCACTATACTGTCGAGTTGGACGTATTCTATTAAGCTAATAATAGTCTATTTATGTATGGTGCATCGTTCGGTTAGAGTTCTAAAGTTATCAGTACCCCCATCGTTCCTGACGTTATCTGGACGCTTAACCAGGCTGGGCAGACCCCTAGTGGTGCTTGCATCCGAGGAGCTCCGGGCCAGGGCGACCGGACCTGTATATTGGATTACTCTACCCGGACGACGGCGAGCCTTCCACGGCTTGGATTATGCTTTGGGTGCTTTGATTATTCCATGGATAAAGGCCAACACTGCGGAGTGTTGGAACTACCCCCCGGAGAGGACTCCAGGTGAGACGGCGCTCTACACCAGTGAGGTCGCCTCACGTCTCTCCGTTGTGGACCGGCAGCCACCGTCCACAGAGGGTCCAGCTGTATTCGTCTGCGGACCGAGGTTCTGTGGGCACCGTGTTCAAGACTTTGAATTCTCCCAAGACACCGTCGGCCAGATGGGATACCGCCAGCGGCTTCTCTAACCCCCCCCTCCTACTGTCTTACAACCAGCGGGACACCCCCCCCCCCCCCTTAGTGTATCCAGCTATAATCATTTAAGTACCATCGCTATCGTTTCCTAAATATTCCAGGTTGTATACTTACTCCCTGCGTAACCAGAGATTGGACATTCAATGTTGATTTACCTACGAATACTCATTTGCCATAAAAGTGCATATTTCATATTTCAAATCATAAATGTAATTAAGTGAACGTTGTATATACCTTTTGCTATATTAAACCTTCGATTTGGTACATTTGTGTGGATTCGTTTCATCAGGTGGGAAAGTGTTCATCATACTTATATCATGTACTGGATGGCCAGAAGTTAAAGTACAAGAGGTAGTGGTATTAAATACCATATCTAACAATACAGTCAGGGAATTGTACCCCTCAGTTACAATTGGTCCTTCGAGCCGGAGGGTAACTAGTGTAATATTAATATAGTGTTATTAATATTGAAATGGCCTATGATGAACACTCCACGAAACGATCCTCCTAACCTAGAACGCCCGCGGCGCAGACGACAGACACCTCAGTACTTAGAGGCTTACACTGTCAGTCAACTACCTAGCCTTCGACAAACGGTAAACGCGGTAAAAGTAGAAAGTAAAATTATGTCTGACCTTAACGACCAGGTTTCCCCGACCACAGAGGCCCTAGTAGGTCCTAATGTAACTGACCAAGCTCACGGTGGGGACCAGGAAGGAGCTGACATGCCTTTACCCCCCGCCACTACCCAAGAAGTAGTCCCCGACCAGCCCCGGGAGGAAGACATCCCTACAGAGAGAGAACTCTGCACGGAAGAAGAGGAGGAGAGCGCCGAGGAAATAGAGCTCCAGGACTCCCCAACGAGTACCCCCAGGAGCGGCTCACGCAGGAGCGGCTCACCTCCACAACCGCCTTCCCCCAGCGAAGCGGAGAGGATGCTACAACAGGCGTTCCTCGTCAGCCTGACAGCCTCTACCGAACGCGATCGAATCCAAGCACAGGCGCTTAGCGAGCGCGAACAACTCCAAGCGCAACAACGGAGCGAAGACCAGCGCACACGCCTGGAGATGAGACGCCTCCAGACAGAAGAGAATATGGCAAGAGACCGGGCCGACGCCCAGCGCGCCGCTGCCGGTGCCCAAAGAGAAGCAGATCTCACCAAGCGCGAAGTCGAGCGCGACAAGTTACAAGCGCAGCTAATGGAGCAGCTGATCCGCAAGGCAACACCCTCCCCCTCCGCCAGGGGTTCAAGGAACTCGTCGAGACAACAGTCAAGGGCAGCGTCTCCTCAATGAGCAAGCGACCCTGAACTTGACCAACAGACCGAGCCTATACCCCCCGCAGACCCCCTTCACAGACCGGTCCAAGCGAGACCCAGCTACAAGGAAGGAGCGGCATACACTGCGGAGAAGCTAAATAAACGATTACAGGATCTGGAAGATCTGATAGAGGAAGAAGAGGGAGAGGAGGAGAACCAAGCCCGACGACAGCACAGTACTCCACCGGACCAGGAGGTCCCATACAGTCCAGGCTATACCCCCGCGGCGCTGCGCTACAGACCCCCGACTCTATTCACGGGTGAGCACGACGCACGACCAGCCCCGAGGAATAGCACCTGGACCAGCGGGCCATGGTACCCTGTCAGTACCAGCCCACAGCGAGGCGCAAGAGGGGACTCGCCCAGGAGGTCTCTCCCCCAACGCTCGCCGATGTATCAGCCATCCACGGCATCATACATTGCCACGCCGTCATTCCCAGACTTCACCTATGAGAGCCGAGCACAGTACACGGAGCTCCGGATGTGCTTAGAGACAATGATGGTGGATGTCGCTGATGAACGCCACAAGTATGCAATATTACTGAAGCACCTGAAAGTACCGCGAGCGCACAATATAGCGCTAGCCTATGCCACCTCTTCGACACCATACACAGCGGCCCTAGCGGCGCTGGACCAGAGATATGGACGTATATGGGACTACGTAATCCAAGAGATAAGGCATATTGATCGCCTACCCCCAGCCACAGACAATCGCTCACTAGACGACCTGTCAATCAAAGTGCAGTCCCTGGTAGGGATGCTGGGAGCGCAACGGGAGAAGGGCATGCATGAGCTATACGCCAACTCTAATGTCGAGAGGATTTTGGAGAAGCTGCCACCCGCAAGACAGGAGCGCTTTAGGCGGCAGAGAGATTACCGGGATCCCAACGGCCCCGAGCCATCCCTCCTTGATCTAGCCGACTTCCTGGCGAGAGAAGTCAGCAGCTTGCGACTAGATACATTTGGGCGGAATACGCCAAGCTCCAGAGAGGGACCCAGGAGAATAAATGATGGAAGAAGATCGGTGACTGTCATGCACCAATCAGAGTCAGTACCGAGCAGTAAGAGTCACAGCACCCCCTCGAGAAAAGAGAAGTGGAAGATAGCGTGTCCCTACTGTGAGAAAGAACACTGGCTGTCACAATGTGACCTATTCACAAAGATGAATGCAGAAGAAGTGAGTCAATGGATAAAGTCCAACCGGCGCTGTTATCGATGTGCGCGGCCCCACATGGCAGCCGAATGCCGCCTAAAGAAAAGGTGCAGCCGGTGCGATGGAGCCCATCTAGATATACTACACGATAGTAACAGAAGACAGCCTCCACCTGCACCACGGAGCGGCACCAAGGCAAGTGTCATGTACATTGACCCCGCCAGCAGCAGCGGCGCCCAAGTGCTCTTAAAGGTAGTCCGTGTGACATTGAGCTACCAAGATAAAGTCATGGACACTTACGCCGTCCTTGATGACGGGTCAGAGAAGACCCTTCTGCTCGCGTCCGCTGCGGCCCAGTTGGGACTGCAGGGGAGCAAGAACGAAATGACGATTCGGACAATAAGAAGAGATTTAAAGACGATAAAGGGCGAGAATGTCTCCTTCACCATCGCAGCAAACGGGCAGCCAGAGCGACGGTACAAGATTACAAATGCTTTCACCAGCCAAGAAATAGGACTATCGCAGTACACCTACCCTGTCACCAAGTTGATGGATAAATATGTGCACCTGCGCCAATTACCTATCCCGCTCATAGACGGCGCTACCCCGACCCTGCTGATAGGCTCCGACCATGCAGAACTCATAGTCCCGATTGACCGGGTCCATACAGGCCCCCGAGGCTGTCCTGCAGCAGTCGAGACCCGCCTAGGGTGGACCCTACAAGGCCCCCTCGCTAAATCTCACAACCGAACAGCAGCCACTAGCTGCCTCCACTCCAGAACGACAGAAGAAGACACCACTCTCCTGCAGCATGTCGAGAGGCTATGGACCCTAGAGACAATGCCCTTTAAGAACGAAAAGAAAGATATTCGCTCTAAAGAAGACATTTACGCCATCAACCTACTCGAGCAGGGGACAAAGAGAGTCACAGTCGGCGGAGTGATGAGATACGCAACTCCACTCCTGAGGCGAGAGGGAATGCCCACCTTTCACGCAAAGAAAGACGCCACGGAGCGCTATCTATTGAACACGGAGCGGCGCCTAGCCAAAGACCCCGCTCAAGAGAGTGTGTACCGCGCTGAGATTGAGAAGCTAATCACAGCGGGACACGTAACAAAGATTGACATTAAAGAGGCCGCTCAGACGACCGAATCATGGTATGTGCCGCATCACAAGGTCCATCACAACGGCAAGGATCGCATTGTGTTTAACTGCAGCTACCAGATCGGATCCCAAAATCTGAATAAAGAGCTCTTGCCCGGCCCCACACTCGGCCCCTCCCTACTAGGCGTGCTACTGCGCTTCCGCCAGGACAAGGTGGCTATCAGCGGGGATATCAAAGGGATGTTCTTGCAGGTGAGACTAGTAGAGGAGGACAAGCCTCTGCTGCGGTTCCTATGGAGAGAGAGGATCGGAGATGAGAACCCAGCCATCTACCAGTGGGAAGTACTCCCCTTCGGAACCACATGCAGCCCGTGCTGTGCTACATTTGCACTACAGAAACACGTCACAGAGGACCCAGCAGCAGATGAAGAGGTCCAACACAGTGTGAAGAACAGTTTCTACGTGGACAACTGTTTACAAAGCGTTTCGACTCAAGAAGAAGCTGAGGCTCTCCTAATCAAGTTACGCGCCTCCCTGATCAAAGGTGGCTTTGATCTCAGGCAGTGGGCCAGCAGTGACCCGCACGTATTGCGCAGCCTCTCCTCCGCGGACAAGGCCGCCAGCAGCGAGACCTGGATGGCGATAATCCCAGGAGAAGCCCAAGAAATGACACTAGGACTAGTCTGGCGCTTCAAAACAGACTCGCTCCACTATAGACACAAACCCTTGGCTCCTAGAGCAGGGACGGTCGGCGGCGATACCGACCACCAGACGGAGTGTGTACAGAACACTCGCCAGACAATATGACCCGTTGGGATGTATTCTACCTTACACCACCAGGGCAAAGATGATTGTACGAGCACTATGGGACAAGGATCAGGGCTGGGATGACCCAATACCCGCACACCTTGCCTCAACATGGAGAGAGTGGGAGACGGAACTCCGCTCACTCCCAGGCGTCAATATACGCCGCAGCTACTTCCCATCCACAGTGAGGCCAGAGACATGCAAGATGGATCTACACGTCTTCAGCGACGCCTCCGAAGTAGCCTATGGATCGGTGGCCTACTTGCGTGCCCAAGAGAAAGGAGGAGAGATACACACCGCTTTCATCCTGGCTCGCTCAAGAATAGCCCCACGAAAGCAACAATCTATCCCGCGTCTAGAGCTCTGCGCAGCCCTAGCAGGAGCGCATCTAGCCACGTTAATCCAACGTGAACTCACCATTCCGGTGCACAGAACAATCTTGTGGTCAGATTCCACGACAGTACTCACATGGATCAAGTCTGATTCATGCAGATACAAAGTCTTCGTGGGAGTCAGAGTCACCGAGATTCAAGAGTTAACAGAAGCAGCGAGCTGGCGGTATGTGGACACCAAACACAACCCAGCTGACGTCATCACCCGGGGAATGTCCCTAGATGACCTCACCCGTCGCAACATCTACAGTGACGGACCAGAATTCCTCAAGCTCCCGGAAGAAGAGTGGCCTACGCCCACCCCACGGGAAGCGAGTAAAGAGGAGGCTGAGAACAAGAAACCTATGTTCTGTGGACTGAGCACAGTCGCCTCCACAGACCCCAACATAGATGATTGCATTACCCTACAGAGTGCGCAGCTAAAGACATTCCTGTGGCACCACCCAGAGATTCAGTCCACCACTGACATTTCAGCAGCTGACTACGAAGAAGCAGAACTTCTTCTACTACAACGAGCCCAGAGAGACTCGTTCCCCGATGAGCTAGACTGTCTACAGGGAGGAAAGCCCGTCCCCTCAGACAGCAGACTGCTCCACCTGGCACCCGAGAGTGACGCCCATAATCTCATCAGAGTGGGTGGTCGCCTGCGGAGAGCCCCCGATCTACCGGATGACATTAAGTACCCGATAGTCTTGAACAGCCGACACAAGGTCACAGAGCTGATCATAAAGAAATACGACGAGGATGTACACCACGCAGGAGCAGAGAGAGTCTTCGCGGAGATCAGACGTCGTTATTGGATACTGCAAGGCAGAGAAGCAGTACGGCGCTTCCAGCGAACCTGTCTAGACTGCCGTAAGTGGCGCGCGCAGCCCAGCATACCACGGATGGCTGACTTACCCCCCTGTCGCCTCAGAATCGGCGACAAGCCATTCCACTCCACAGGCATGGACTGCTTTGGCCCGTTGTATATAAAGAGAGGAAGAGGCACCGAGAAGCGGTGGGGTATTGTATTCAAATGCATGACCACCAGAGCGATACATATCGAGCTCCTTCCGACCATGAGCACAGACTCATTCCTTATGGCCTTCCGAAGATTCACATCACGGAAAGGAAAACCGTCTACATTGTTGTCTGATCACGGGACCAACTTCAAAGGCGGAGAAAGAGAGCTGAGAGAGAGCTTCCAAGCTATGGGCCCAGAACTTAAGACCCACCTCGCTCCATCCCAGATTGACTTCCAGTTTAATCCCCCGAACGCACCCCACTTCGGTGGAACCTGGGAACGAGAAGTACGTTCTATAAAGACAGCCCTGTACGCCGTACTTGGGGCCCAGACTGTGGCGGAGGAAGTCCTAATGACAGTCCTCACGGAGATCGAGGGAGTATTGAACTCAAAGCCCCTCGGTTACGTCTCCAGTGATGTAGCAGATGTCGACCCAGTCACCCCCAACACACTCCTACCCCAGACAATGTACAGGCCTGAAGAAGCGAACGGCCGAAGAATGTGGAGGTACAGCCAAGTACTAGCTGACAAGTTTTGGAGCAGCTTCCTACTTCACTACCTACCGTCTCTACAGACCCGCCAGAAGTGGGTAAAAGAGAGAGACAATTTGACAGAAGGAACAGTCGTCATGATTATTGACCAGTCACTACCCAGAGCTATGTGGCCGGCTGGCCGCGTAAGCAAAGTGATCACCGGTGCCGATGGCAAGGTCCGAGCAGCTGAAGTACTCGTCCAAGGGCGCACTTACACACGTCCCGTGGCGAGGCTCATAGAACTGCCCCGACTCCCAGATACTATCGATGATGACCATGACCCCATGACTTTGTGAGTTGACTGACCCTTACAGCGGACCTTGAGTGGTAGACAGTGCGGTTAATCTGTCTCTGCTTAGCTAATTAGGTGGGACTAATTAGGGGGCGGCTGTTGTGAAGGATCAGATTAAACCGAATATATATATTTATTTATATATATATATTTAATTGTATTTGTATATCGTTTGATATCCCCTGTATATTCCTTGTACAATATGCACTGAATATCCCTTTAGTCTACTAAACAGCCCATAATAGTTTCATTCTACCATTGGACGAGAACCTGGCGCCAGGTTGCCATACCCCTAGGTCCAAGTTCAATCGTGCCGCCTAACATGTCGTGGCAAGCCCCGGTTCCGCGCAGGAATATGTCGGGCGAAATACGAATGATACTATTTGTTCATAGCGCATATATATATGGCGCAAGTAAAGTAGAACTTTCTTTTAGTCCAGTTCTTTACCCTCCAACAGAGTGACAGACGCGAAGCCTCCCCATGACGCACGTGTGGTGTAGTAAGGCCTACTTGGCCCCAGAATAGGCATTGAGATATCGTGTAGATTAATAGTTGAATAGTCATAGTTTGGCACTATACCGTCGAGTTGGACGTATTCTATTAAGCTAATAATAGTCTATTTATGTATGGTGCATCGTTCGGTTAGAGTTCTAAAGTTATCAGTACCCCCATCGTTCCTGACGTTATCTGGACGCTTAACCAGGCTGGGCAGACCCCTAGTGGTGCTTGCATCCGAGGAGCTCCGGGCCAGGGCGACCGGACCTGTATATTGGATTACTCTACCCGGACGACGGCGAGCCTTCCACGGCTTGGATTATGCTTTGGGTGCTTTGATTATTCCATGGATAAAGGCCAACACTGCGGAGTGTTGGAACTACCCCCCGGAGAGGACTCCAGGTGAGACGGCGCTCTACACCAGTGAGGTCGCCTCACGTCTCTCCGTTGTGGACCGGCAGCCACCGTCCACAGAGGGTCCAGCTGTATTCGTCTGCGGACCGAGGTTCTGTGGGCACCGTGTTCAAGACTTTGAATTCTCCCAAGACACCGTCGGCCAGATGGGATACCGCCAGCGGCTTCTCTAACCCCCCCCTCCTACTGTCTTACAACCAGCGGGACACCCCCCCCCCCCTTAGTGTATCCAGCTATAATCATTTAAGTACCATCGCTATCGTTTCCTAAATATTCCAGGTTGTATACTTACTCCCTGCGTAACCAGAGATTGGACATTCAATGTTGATTTACCTACGAATACTCATTTGCCATAAAAGTGCATATTTCATATTTCAAATCATAAATGTAATTAAGTGAACGTTGTATATACCTTTTGCTATATTAAACCTTCGATTTGGTACATTTGTGTGGATTCGTTTCATCAGGTGGGAAAGTGTTCATCATACTTATATCATGTACTGGATGGCCAGAAGTTAAAGTACAAGAGGTAGTGGTATTAAATACCATATCTAACAATACAGTCAGGGAATTGTACCCCTCAGTTACAACAGGGTTAGGCGTTATGGAGACCCTATGTTGGGTACATGTTGTACTCTGCACTATCGTAATGGCTTACGGCCATACCAACCTGTCCACGCCCGATCTCGTCCGATCTCGGTAGCTAGAGCAGGTTCGATCCTGGTTAGTACTTGGTTGGGAGACCGCCTGGGAATACCAAGTGCGGTGTGCTTAGGGCTGGTTCTCCATTATTTTCGCTCCTCTCTCACGCATGGCGGAGGGAGGGCTGTCGGGTTGGTCTTCTGGACCTCCTCTAGTAACCCTGTGTGCGTCCCGGGCCGCCGGGTCCGGTCCGAAGTAAAGTTTCGTTGATACCGTAGACCTGGGATAACCCTTTTTTCTTGAGGGGTTATAGGAACAACCACCGCATAGGGTAACGACAGGGTGGTTGGTTCCCTGGTGTGTTGGAGCAGAGTCGACTCCCGGGTTACCCGGTTGAGTGTGCCCCTGCACGTTCATGACGTCTGCCAATCATGTCAGCCTTCTCTGCCTCAAACCCCTCTGGGTGGGTTTTTTTTAACCGTGGCTTTGTCATGGTGATCAACAATGCCAGCATACGCCCCTTCCGCCGGTGCGGCTGTTCTCAGCTGACTCCTTTGGCGCCTGTCTCGTCCGCAGTGCTCCAGGCTCAGGTTACAGCCTGTTGCCTGGTTTCCCCGGTACGCTGCCTGCTTCCGTTGGTTAACCTTTTGACTGCTTACGGCCATGCTGACTGCCTGTTCTGCAGGGTCAGTATGCCAGGCGGTGTGCTATTGGGGGGAAAGGGCCCGCTCTTGGAGGGGCCTTATCCGAATACGCTGGCGATGTGGGGGGCGGTGTCACTAAGTGACCACCTGGTGGGGTCTTGATGCCTGGCGTCATTGACCTCTCGGGGCCCCCGTTTTCCAGGGGATCCAGTCCCTTCAGTGGGTCTGGGTCTTCCTTCGCGCTCCACTGCTACGGCCTTGCCACGGGGTTGGGTTTGCTCTTGACCCCGTGATTTTGGGGGCAGTAACGATGTTCCCTCGTTCGTTCCCGGGTGGCATGCGGGTTGTGCGTGTGTGTAGTCGTGGGGTCAAGCCACGGTCTGCTCACCCTGTGCGTTGGGTTGCTTGAGTGCCTCTTCGCACGGTTTGATCCGTCGCCCTCCCGTGAACCTCCAATAGGGGGGGTACCCTCCATTAGGGAGGGTCGGGGGGGCTCGGTCCTCCCCGATCTGATGGTTGTGGGGGGCCTCAGCGGGGTACATTTGTCGGGCTATGGCTCTCGCTCAGCTTCCCTTGTGCAGTAGTGACGCTGAGCAAGATCCATTACGAAACAGAACGATTTAACTATAACCAAGTTCTGTGAGTAATGGTGACGCTCAGCGTCAGACGCCGCTGCGGCCCTTGATCTCACCTTGTGGTGAAAGCTTGGGAAGGAGGCGAGTAGGTGACCACACACCTGCTTATGAATGTAAGCGGATGGGGGTGTGGCCAGACGAATGTTGGGATGTAAAGGTACATGGTGGAATTTTTTATTCAGTGCTCGTGCATGAAGTGAGCGTCACCATTACTCACAGAACTTGGTTATAGTTATAACCTATCGTTATGGTGAGTCGTGTTTACTTTTCATGCATTCTGTTCTGTTGTTCATGTGTATGCACTCGCCGGTGCTGCATGAAAATCAAATGCCCATCCTACTGATCTGCTGTTCATGTGTATGCACTCGCCGCGGTGCTGCATTTTCCACTATCATTATATTAGCCATTGTTTTTGGTCCTGGCCCGCCATTCAATGGCTTGGGGGAAACATTGGCCCGTGGCCAAACCTAATTGCCGACCCCTGCTTTAGGCCACCATCTCCAAAACGATTGCCCTCAGCTCTTCTTAAGTTCTTAAACAATTGTAATAGTAACAATGTTAACATTTTAAGTATTTGCAGCTGATTGGAGATGATCTAGATATCTAGAATTAAACCAGAATTGGTTTGGAACTCTAACTCGTTTCACTATTGAATTTCAATGGTAATGTTAGATTTCAACTGAATTTCTCGTGTAGCACATGGAAATAGTGAGTTCAAGTCAATTCCTTTGCATTGTGTTCAAAGTTCTATATTGAGGTTCAGTCGGTGAAACAACAAGTTTCAAGCAAATATCCACACGGGTCCTTCTGGGTTTAGATGTCCACGTTTATTTAGTAAGAACAAAAGAACAAAAGACTAAGTGCACAATATTCAATGAATGGTCATTCTTGCTAAGCCAGCTCCTATCTACACTGTAAACAAGAAAACTGTAAAAAACGGTAAATGTCTGGCAGCAACGGTTGCCAAATACTCAAATTACAGTAAAATCAAATACATTTACACATTACAACCTTTATTTAATGGTTAATATTTTTATAAAGGGTAATTTACTCTATTTTTATGGCATTTACACTTAAAGTAGAAAAACAAAAGCAATCTGTAAAATAGTTATAAAAAAGTTGAAATCCAAGGCAGCTCTACAAATATTAAAATGCCTTTATTTTATGGCTCACATTATTTAGAGAATTTAAAATAAACCGAAATTTTTCGGCCTACATAGGGCCTTCATCAGGGTGTTGAAGACCCTATGTAGGCCGAAACATGTCGGTTTATTTTAAATTATCTAAATAATGTGAGCCATAAAATAAAGGCATTTTAATATTTGTAGAGCTGTCTCCGAGCGCCCAGACCTGACCTGTAGGCGTCGCTGTCCACAACAGCAGTTTCCCACCCACGGCTTCCCTCCCCCTAACCCAGCCAAACGAGTTAGTATAGCGATCAGCCCAAGCCAAGGCAATGCTGACTCCGGGAGTCGAGACCACAGCCTCTTGCATTGGTGACAAGCGCAATCTCCGCTACGCCACCTGACCGCTTGGACTTCAACTTTTTTATAACTATAACGAATCCTACCCCGGATTTAATCCAAAGAGCACCTACTGAAACAAAACCAAGAACGCTGAAGCCCTCTCCATATCCTCTTGTGAGGTTTTGCCCGCTGCTCACTACCTTTTCTCTGTTTCTTTAAGCCTATACTGTTTATTTCCCTTCTATACTGTTTATTTTCCCTTCTCACTCACTCTCTCTAGCCCCCACCCTCTCGTTCCTTACCCTTAGTGGCCACACCTGTTCGATATTCTATTATCTCTCGCACCTGTGGTGGCAGGCTAATTAGTCCCCCTGTGGTCTTTAAATACCAGGGCGCTTCCCCTCGTTTTGGCGTGGGGTCGTGTTGTATACTTGCCGAGTCATATTCTCTAAACATCTAGACTCTTTCGGGAGATCCTCTGTCTGCCTATGCTGTTCCATTCTCCGGCGTCGAGATGTTTGCTCCAGCCTTCGCCAGCTGTCGCCGTTGCCTGTGGGGGAGACTGGTCTGCGCTCCCTGTTCTTCCACGGGAGGCACCCCAGCGTTCCACTGCAGACCCCCGCGCAGCTGTTCGTCCTGACGCACATCCAGACCAGCGCAGACGCTCTCCAGTCCTCAGCGCGCAACGCGCATCTTCCAAGGACGCTCGAGCTTGGCACGCTCTCCAGACCAGCGCGCAACGCGCATCTTCCAAGAACCCTCGAGCTTGGCACGCTCTCCAGACCAGCGCGCAACGCGCATCTTCCAAGGACGCTCGAGCTTGGCACGCTCTCCAGACCAGCGCGCAACGCGCATCTTCCAAGAACCCTCGAGCTTGGCACGCTCTCCAGACCAGCGCGCAACGCGCATCTTCCAAGGACGCTCGAGCTTGGCACGCTCTCCAGACCAGCGCGCAACGCGCATCTTCCAAGAACCCTCGAGCTTGGCACGCTCTCCAGACCAGCGCGCAACGCGCATCTTCTAGACCTTCGTGCTTGGCACACTCCTCCTCGCAGACGCACCCCGACGCGTCCCTCGGTTCCGGTGCGCACTCAAGCAGTGGCGCACCACTCTGTTCCTCGGCTCCGACAGTCGGCTACCCGGTGACGACACCTTCGCCACCGCCGCCTGTTCCAGCACCACTCTGTCCTCGGCTCCGACAGTCGGCTACCCGGTGACGACACCTTCGCCACCGCCGCCTGTTCCAGCACCACTCTGTCCTCGGCTCGGACTGCCGGCTCCCCGGTGGCGATACCCTCGCCACCGCCGCCTGTTCCAGCACCACTCTGTCCTCGGCTCGGACAGCCGGCGCCCCGGTGGCGACGCTCTCGCCCCGCTGCCTGTTCCTGCACCACTCTGTCCTCGGCTCGGACAGCCGGCACCCCGCCGCTGCTGTTCCTGTACCATTACGCATACGCCTGGGTGAGTTTGATTGTGATGTCACTCACCCAGCGTAGTGTCCTTGCCCCCGTTCCCTCTGCTGTTCCTGTACCTTTACGCATACGCCTGGGTGAGTTTTGATTGTGATGTCACTCTCCCAGCGTATTGCCTCTGTTAGTTAGTTTGGACATTTCATCTCCCAGCGTATTGCCTCTGTTAGTTAGTTTGGACATTTCATCTCCCAGCGTAATGCCTCTGTTTTTGGTTCTCACTTAGAATAGTATTTTTGGACTTTACATCTCCCCCTGTGTGTTTGTCACACGAAGATATTATTACTTTGTTCACTTTGTTATTTGGACTGTTCAGCACCTGCTCTGTTTTTTCCCTTTTGTGCATTAACTCTCTCCTCTGTCCTGCAGAGCGGCCCAGATGTTTTCCCACCAGTCCCCAGTTCCTCCCTGTACCCCAGCCCGCCTCCGCGGGCCTCAGTCCCCTCTGTCCCAAGTTCTCCCCTTCTAGTTCCACCTAGTCCCTAGTCCTCTATCCCTAGTTCTCCTAGTCCCTAGTCCTCTTTCCCTAGTTCTCCTAGTCCCTAGTCCTCTATCCCTAGTTCTCCTAGTCCCTAGTCCTCTATCCCTAGCTCTCCTAGTCCCTAGTCCTCTTTCCCTAGTTCTCCTAGTCCCTAGTCCTCTATCCCTAGTTCTCCTAGTCCCTAGTCCTCTATCCCTAGTTCTCCTTGTCCCTTGTTTACCTAGTCTCTAGTTCCTCTGTCCCAAGGCGTTCCCTTAACCTTCCCTTAGGCGTTCCCTTACCTTCCCATAGTGTTCCCTTTTCCTGCCCGCCTCTTAAAGGCACCTTTCCTTCCCCTCATATTATATTCCTGTATTTGTGATTCTCCCTTAAAGGGACAGTGCCCTTTTCCCTGTTTTTCCCTGTTGTTCAATAAATATCTGTTTCTTGGCAAACCATCATACCTGTCTTGTGTTGTGCGATTGGGGTCGGTTACAAACCATAACAGTACGACCCCACCAAGTCTACGACCCCAGCCAGCACAGACTGTGTATGTTGAGTTTGCCTTTTTTTTTTCTTGTTCCCTCTAGCTCCCCTGTTAGCCCTGTTAGCTCCCCTTTTAGCTTGTTAGTCTCCCCGGTTAGCTCCCCTGTTTGCTTCCCGTTTTGCCCTGTTTGACCCCCCTGTAGCTAGCCATGTCCTGGCAGCTACCCTTTCCCTCTGCTAGCCTGGCTCCGGCAGCTTGCGCAGCCTCTATGTTGATGTAGCAGTACAGCTAGCATAGGCCCTGTAGCTATCAGTGCCCTGGCAGCTAACCTTCCCTCTGCTAGCCCTTTCCCGGTGCTACCATGGTTACCCCTTTGCTACCCTGCTTGCCCCTCAGTTCCTCTAGGCCTGTTGCTCTAGACCAGTTCTCTAGACCCAGTTCCTCTAGACCAGTTCCTCTAGACCAGTTCCCCCAGTTACCCCTCGGCGACCCTGTTTCTTTTGCTAGCCCCACTCTTGTGGTGGCTTCCCCTGCTGGCTTGGCCAGTACCTCTTGTTTTGCCCCCTGCCACTCTGTCTGTATTTGTTTTGGGTCGCCGGGTGGCTCCCGTTGGAGGGGGGGATACTGTGAGGTTTTGCCCGCTGCTCACTACCTTTTCTCTGTTTCTTTAAGCCTATACTGTTTATTTCCCTTCTATACTGTTTATTTTCCCTTCTCACTCACTCTCTCTAGCCCCCACCCTCTCGTTCCTTACCCTTAGTGGCCACACCTGTTCGATATTCTATTATCTCTCGCACCTGTGGTGGCAGGCTAATTAGTCCCCCTGTGGTCTTTAAATACCAGGGCGCTTCCCCTCGTTTTGGCGTGGGGTCGTGTTGTATACTTGCCGAGTCATATTCTCTAAACATCTAGACTCTTTCGGGAGATCCTCTGTCTGCCTATGCTGTTCCATTCTCCGGCGTCGAGATGTTTGCTCCAGCCTTCGCCAGCTGTCGCCGTTGCCTGTGGGGGAGACTGGTCTGCGCTCCCTGTTCTTCCACGGGAGGCACCCCAGCGTTCCACTGCAGACCCCCGCGCAGCTGTTCGTCCTGACGCACATCCAGACCAGCGCAGACGCTCTCCAGTCCTCAGCGCGCAACGCGCATCTTCCAAGGACGCTCGAGCTTGGCACGCTCTCCAGACCAGCGCGCAACGCGCATCTTCCAAGAACCCTCGAGCTTGGCACGCTCTCCAGACCAGCGCGCAACGCGCATCTTCCAAGGACGCTCGAGCTTGGCACGCTCTCCAGACCAGCGCGCAACGCGCATCTTCCAAGAACCCTCGAGCTTGGCACGCTCTCCAGACCAGCGCGCAACGCGCATCTTCCAAGGACGCTCGAGCTTGGCACGCTCTCCAGACCAGCGCGCAACGCGCATCTTCCAAGAACCCTCGAGCTTGGCACGCTCTCCAGACCAGCGCGCAACGCGCATCTTCTAGACCTTCGTGCTTGGCACACTCCTCCTCGCAGACGCACCCCGACGCGTCCCTCGGTTCCGGTGCGCACTCAAGCAGTGGCGCACCACTCTGTTCCTCGGCTCCGACAGTCGGCTACCCGGTGACGACACCTTCGCCACCGCCGCCTGTTCCAGCACCACTCTGTCCTCGGCTCCGACAGTCGGCTACCCGGTGACGACACCTTCGCCACCGCCGCCTGTTCCAGCACCACTCTGTCCTCGGCTCGGACTGCCGGCTCCCCGGTGGCGATACCCTCGCCACCGCCGCCTGTTCCAGCACCACTCTGTCCTCGGCTCGGACAGCCGGCGCCCCGGTGGCGACGCTCTCGCCCCGCTGCCTGTTCCTGCACCACTCTGTCCTCGGCTCGGACAGCCGGCACCCCGCCGCTGCTGTTCCTGTACCATTACGCATACGCCTGGGTGAGTTTGATTGTGATGTCACTCACCCAGCGTAGTGTCCTTGCCCCCGTTCCCTCTGCTGTTCCTGTACCTTTACGCATACGCCTGGGTGAGTTTTGATTGTGATGTCACTCTCCCAGCGTATTGCCTCTGTTAGTTAGTTTGGACATTTCATCTCCCAGCGTATTGCCTCTGTTAGTTAGTTTGGACATTTCATCTCCCAGCGTAATGCCTCTGTTTTTGGTTCTCACTTAGAATAGTATTTTTGGACTTTACATCTCCCCCTGTGTGTTTGTCACACGAAGATATTATTACTTTGTTCACTTTGTTATTTGGACTGTTCAGCACCTGCTCTGTTTTTTCCCTTTTGTGCATTAACTCTCTCCTCTGTCCTGCAGAGCGGCCCAGATGTTTTCCCACCAGTCCCCAGTTCCTCCCTGTACCCCAGCCCGCCTCCGCGGGCCTCAGTCCCCTCTGTCCCAAGTTCTCCCCTTCTAGTTCCACCTAGTCCCTAGTCCTCTATCCCTAGTTCTCCTAGTCCCTAGTCCTCTTTCCCTAGTTCTCCTAGTCCCTAGTCCTCTATCCCTAGTTCTCCTAGTCCCTAGTCCTCTATCCCTAGCTCTCCTAGTCCCTAGTCCTCTTTCCCTAGTTCTCCTAGTCCCTAGTCCTCTATCCCTAGTTCTCCTAGTCCCTAGTCCTCTATCCCTAGTTCTCCTTGTCCCTTGTTTACCTAGTCTCTAGTTCCTCTGTCCCAAGGCGTTCCCTTAACCTTCCCTTAGGCGTTCCCTTACCTTCCCATAGTGTTCCCTTTTCCTGCCCACCTCTTAAAGGCACCTTTCCTTCCCCTCATATTATATTCCTGTATTTGTGATTCTCCCTTAAAGGGACAGTGCCCTTTTCCCTGTTTTTCCCTGTTGTTCAATAAATATCTGTTTCTTGGCAAACCATCATACCTGTCTTGTGTTGTGCGATTGGGGTCGGTTACAAACCATAACACCTCTTTTGTATCTGTAAAATAATAGTGAATTGCCAGTGATTTTTATTTTTTTTACAGTCTAGGTCTGTCTCCCTGAAAGTCTGCCACCACAAGAACAACTCTCTCTCTCTCTCTCTCTCTCTCTCTCTCTCTCTCTCTCTCTCTCTCTCTCTCTCTCTCTCTCTCTCTCTCTCTCTCTCTCTCTCTCTCTCTCTCTCTCTCTCCTTGAGCTCTTTTGATAACGCAGAAGGGTCTGTTCTAAAACAAAATAGTTGCATTTACGACTGACCCATGCCCCACACATCCTGGCTGTGGGTTCAACGAAGACCTTGAAGATAGAAGAGTGTCCCGTATGAAGTGTCCCGGCTGCCCAGAGATAAGAGGTGAGGGAGAAGGTTATAGGCTGAATCAACCTCCCCATGTTGGTCCGGCCCCCACATTGTTACCAACCCCCCTGGAACAGAGAGAGAAGGGACAGACCCAAATCCCACAGTAATAACCAGAATGACCAAAGGTGATCAAATACAAATAAAATTGTTGCATATTGTTGTCCAACCTACCCAGAGTATGAAAATAAAGAGTTTGACTTCCCCACATGCAAAGGGACAGAGGTATTGAAGATAGGAATCAAATATGTGAATATGCAAATATCCAATCAAACAAACTTTACCCCGGTAGGCTAGAAACTGTGTCCCTCAGAACAATGATAAGAGTGACTGAGTGAATGTAACTCCTATGACCTCATCTTTCACAACTCAGAATATTCAAGATCAATTTAAATCCAAAACCCTGGGTAGAGGAGCTGTGAATGTCACTGATCTCTACTTCAGCTCACAAAACTCAGCCTTCCCAGAGTAATCTACATAAAGTCCAGGATAGAGAGGCAGAGTGAATGTGGTGTTGACTCTGTGCAGGAGGGTCATGGTGTCAGAGACGCTGTAGAAGGACAGAGTACCTGCCCTGTGATCCAGGTACACTCCTATTCTGGAGGACCGGGGGCCCGGTACTGTTCTGCTCTTGTTATTGTGGCGGAAGCTGTAATTACCTGGTCTGCAATCAAAAGCCCAGGATTTGGAATTTAATCCAAATCCACAGTCCTCCCAGGTGCCTGTTCTACTAATGTCTTTGTAGGAGGCTGCTACAGAAACGTCTCCACTCCACTCCACCTCCCAGTAACAGCGTCCAGTCAGACCTTCTGTACCCAGAACCTGAGACCACCTAATAAATCTTTCTGGGTGTTTAGGATATAAGTTATTTTCATACACATATGTTGCTTTTCTGTTCCCCTCAGACAAAGACAGTTCTATGTTTGCTGTGTTTGGGTCCAGTGTGATCTGAGAGGAATATTGTAAGAAGCCAGCTCTGGTCTTGTGCTCTGGTGGCAGTAAAACATTAACTGCATTCACTGTTTTTGAGATTCTGGGCCACTGCTCTTTCAGAACGTCCTGTAGTTTCTCTCTCAGCTCAGACACGACCTCAGTCACATCTGCAAAGTACAGGAGAGGAAGGACACCGATGCTGGGTAAGTCTGTAGACTCACTGGGACTGGAGAGGGGGGGGTAACTCTGTAGAAAGTGGATGTGGTCCTCTGTGTGTGAGAGCTGCTTCAGCTCAGTGGCTCTCCTCCTCAGGTCCGCTATCTCCTGCTCCAGTATCTTCTGCAGTTCTTTAGCCTGAGTCACTGTGGTCCTCTGTTGGGCTTTGATGACCTTCTTCAGCTCAGAGCGTCTCGTCTGCAAGGAGCGTATCAGCTCAGTAAACATTCTCCCACTGTCCTTCACTGCTTTATCAGCAGAGCGATTGAGAGAATCAACAGCCTGTTGGGCCTCTTTGAGTCGCTTCTCTCTCTCCTGGACTCTCTGGTGGACTTTCTGCTGACTCATGCCAAGCTCTTTCTCTCTCTCCGTCCTTTCTGCTGCAGCTGAGACTGTATCATGGCCTTTATGTTCATCCATGGAACACAAATAACAGATGCACTGCTGATCAGTACGACAGAAAACATCCAGAATCATGTCATGACGAGAGCAGGTGTTCTCCTGAAGCCGTGTGGAGGCTTTGACCAGCTTGTGTTTCTTTAACGGAGCTACAGTATGATGAGGCTGGAGGTGAGTTTCACAGAAAGAGGTCAGACATACCAGGCAGGACTCGAGGGCTTTCCGCTTTCTCCCAGTGCAGAAATCACAGGCCACATCTGCAGGTCCAGCATAACAGTGATCAGGAGGAGCAGCTTGGAGTCCTGTCTTCAATAGTTGTTCTATCACTTGAGCTATTATATTGTTTTTCTTCAGAACAGGCCTCGGAGTAAAGGTCTCCCTGCACTGGGGACATGTGTAGATCCCCCTCTGATCATCGTGATCCCAGCAGTCTGTAATACAGCCCATACAGTAGCTGTGTCCACAGGGAATAGTTACCGGATCCTTCAGTACATCCTGACAGATACAACAGCAGAACTGGTCCCGGGACAGATCAACTCCTTGCTGCGCCATTTTATTCTACAAAGAGACAGTTTCAAGATGCACAATGAGATCTTCTGAGAGAATTGTTGAATATATACTGTACACAAATGTTCTAGAATGTGCTATTATGACATCATACTGTGCCATCACAAATGTTCTAGAATGTGCTATTATGACATCATACTGTGACATCAGAAATATTCTAGAATGTGCTATTATGACATCATACTGTGACATCAGAAATGTTCTAGAATGTACTATTATGACATCATACTGTGACATCACAAATGTTCTAGAATGTTCTATTATGACATCATACTGTGACATCACAAATGTTCTAGAATGTTCTATTATGACATCATACTGTGACATCACAACGGAACATGTTTGAGTCCATTTGAATAATATAAATAATGTTTGGTAAGGCTGTCCCCGAAGCGGGATTCAAACTTCGTCAGGGATCTTCGAACGGACGTTCGAACCTTAGTTTTTAATAAAAAAAATGTAATTAAAAAATAGACAATTAGACAAATATACAAAAAATAGACAATTCCGTGCAGGGAAAGTGTGAAAGTGTGGGTGATGCCTGTGCACCGCCGGCCAACGGGAGAGGCTCTGTATTGTCTCTCTATGACAATTCAAAATATACAAAAAGGGGGCGCGGCCTAAGGACGTGGTCAATATAGACCAATGAAAGAGGATATCCCTACTGAGTACAATGGTACAACCAGCAAGTCTCTACGACAAACGGTTCAATTTAGAGGAGAGTCTAACTTCAAGAAACAGGTTGTTCATTCAACAATGTATGTATATTTCAGTTTGTGGAGTGAATATGAGTTGCATAAGATAATAGAGTGTGAAGGTATACTGAATACTGTCTATCTGTATGTCATGTATGTCATTATATGTTATGATGAATTGAAAATGGGGGACCCTGATGTAAACAAGATGAAAGTCTTTCTCTGGTCTGCATCCCCTTAACAATTGTTTGTATTGAGCCGTACTGTATTGTACCCATTCTGCAATCTGTTAATAAAGTTTTCAATCAATCAATCAATCAATCAAGGGGGTAGGAATACATGGACGGGAATCATGAAATCATGATTGAAATCATTGAAATCAATGATTTACCATGGCCGTGATCTTTTCTAAATAAAGGTTAGCATTTATTCAAGTAAACAAAACATAATATTAAAGATAAAAATGTGCTCTTTCTTGTACAATGAGTTGTTTACTCATAACAATTAATTATTTTAATATTTTAGTACATTTTGTGCTTAAATTCTCATTAGCGCAATACGTCCACATTGATTTCTATGGACCATTGACTTAATTTTATATTTAATAAACTCAAAATGTTTCTCTAAAACTTTATTAATATTGTTTATTTATTTGTGTCATCAAGGAAATTCTAATGAATTATACAATTCAATTTACAAATTAATGATTTTTTTGTGGAAAACATAATGTCCATGGATGCAGTTCTCAGAACAGTTTTCACCTTCCTGTTAAGACTACAGTATTTTTTAAATAAAGTTTTATTGTCCCATGATGGATCACAAAGAAGACAAGCTAGAAGATGGCTACAAGGTAAGTTAAGTCACCTCAATGGTTAACACTTAAAAGTTCTAACTTCCCGCTTCAGCCCTTGTACACGACTAAATTGATTCTCATACTGAAACATGAAGTATTACTTGTTTGAAAAAAGTTTTGATCATCAATATTTGATCAATACAAAGGTTAATACATTCCTAACATGTGCCATGAATTTTTTTTGCAGATGTCATCATGGCTTCTCCATTGTTAGCTAAAAATGCTAACTCCTCTCATCCTCCGCAACACACTTCTCATATACCGCAACATTTTAATGGGTGTTTCGGTAATGAGAACTTCTCTTTCGGCAATGACAATTTGGTAACACATCACATAACTTTGTCATTAAATAGTAATAATTGGTAACACTTCAACATTAAGTGTTCATAAGGTTGTAATTACATAGTAATAATAAAATGTGTATCATCAACAGTTCAATGTAATTTACAAATTTTCCTGTTTCATTGCAGACAGTCAGCCACTGAGAAGAAGAAAGCGTTAGCAAAGGCTATAGGCTAGCAAAATTCAGAGAAAAGGTTTACAACAACCCTGACCTGCTAGACGAGTACAGAAGGAAGGAGAGAGAGGTTAGGGGGGTTGGAAATGGTACAGTCATTAGCAAACATGCTAGTTTATAGGAAGCCTCATACAAGCCATTTAGTTGATAGGATGTCCAGCTTTCTGGCCCTTACTAAAGGATGTGTACACACTCGCACTTTGTAAGCCATTCAGTCCCTACTGTAGGACACACACACACACACACACACACACACACACACACACACACACACACACACACACACACACACACACACACACACACACACACACACACACACACACACACACACACACACACAGGGAGAACCCTAGGACACACATTTGCACACACACTAGTGTAGGGTCTGTCCATATATGTTTTTCCTAATTTTATGGTATGCTTCCTTTCCATTTCTAGATATCAAAAACGAAAGGAAAATGGTAAGATCAAGAAAATGGAAGATCTTACCTCCAAACAATATGAAAGGAAACAAAAACAATGGAGAGAAAATTCGAACAGGCATTATGCTAAAAAGAAAACACTGAATGCCATCTTGGATTTGACCCCTCTCTCCATCAATGAGCCAGATGCCACACAGGTACCGGAGCAAGATGGAGGCCTACCGGTACCACCAAGCCCCCCAGAACTGCCATCAAACTGCCCAAAACCAGAGCAGACATCCATCCCCAAAGCAAGAAGAAAAAGGAGGATGCAGGATGTCCAGGTAGTACCAAGCCCTCCCGAGCCACCTTTGAACTGCCCAACACCAGAGCAGACCTCCACCCCCAAAGCAGGAAGAAAAAGGAAGGCAACCATAACCTCACTGAGGTCAAAACTGAGGGCGACAAAAGATCAACTGGAAATCCAGTCCAGAAAATACTCTAACCTAACAAAGCAGCTTAGAAGGCTACAAGAAAAAACAAAAAAGGACCAGCACCTTTGATAGGCACCATTGAGAAGAGAGCCACCCAAGACCCTGCCCAACAACAGCCAGAGACGATTGATGGGACATGTTGTGAGTCGTTTCTTGCACCAGGATGACAACTCAACTGTCATCAATGACAAAACAGGGGAAGTCCGCAAGAAAGGACAAGTGTTCAGGAAGAGGGCACTGACTGACACTATGGAGAGACTACATGTTACATTTTTCAGTCAAGCATCCTCGCTACAAACTCTCAAGGGCTCAGTTCTGCAGACTGAAGCCCTTTTAGACCGTGAGACCCAACGTTTCCCAAAGAAAAACCTGTGCCTGCAAAATCCACGAGAATTTCCAATTCAAAATTAAGAAGCTTCACCAGCTTCGGATAGTTGCCACACCATCCACAACTGAAATAGTTGAGTCCTGTGTCTGCAGCTCAAGTGATATGGAATGCATGTACAGAAGGTGCATTCATTGCCAAGGCAAAACCTTCCCTACAACTATTGATCCATCAACCAAGGGAAACATAATTTCCTGGGACCAGTGGGTTACCCGTACAGGTAAAATCACAAAAAAGGGAAAAGATGGTAGACTGGAGGAGACAAATGTCAAAAACACAGCACTGGAGAAGACACACACATCTATCGACAAACTTGTTGCCCTCACTCAGGACCATGTAAATAAACTGGCCATTCATGTGTATAACATCCAGCACCAGTTCCAGAGGCTGAAGTCACTCAAGGAGAGCCTGTCGTGGATTTTGACGTCTCCAAGGATGCTTAAGTAAATACAGAGACAAGAGATTGGCCTTATGAGCGTGCAAACCATGACAGTTTCTCCACGGGCAGTCTAAAACAGCGCAACACTGCGAATCAGGTATTCTGAAATAAAGAAACAGGAGCAGAAAGACAGCCGGAATACTCACGTTAAATAAACACAGGTTTATTAGAGAAGAAAAAATATATATACAGTACGCCCGTACGGACGGACTTTTAGTCTGTCAGAGTGCATATCACAGGTCTGTCAGAGTAAAAGTGACAAAAAGCAAAAGTGTCATGTGTTTTAACACAGTGGAATAGAGACGCCTCGATCGTCTCTGATTGGGTTGGCTTTATATGGTCATTTAGGGAGTCGAATGGAATGGGCTTTTGAGGGGGTAGAGGCGCTGCGGCCTTGGACACAAACGCTATCGGCCTGCTCTGAATTTAATGAATGGATATACTGTTTTAACAGTTTTTGAGAGAAGGATAAACATGACTTAACGATCAACCCTGTTGTGTGGCCCCAGAGGATTAAGAATGTGAAATTACGGGGTGGTGAGTCAGATCAAGGAGGAGATAGCCCGATATAAGGAAGAAAATGACAATGGGGCGGTAGACCCGAACATTCTATGGGACACACTGAAGGTGGTGATAAGGGGGAAATTGATGGAAAAAACAGCAATGCTGAAGAAGGCCAGAACGGAGACATATCACAATCTGATAGGGAAGCTGAAGAAGCTAGAGGGGAGACACCAGATATCAAAAGAACAGGAAACGCTCGGAGAAATCAAAGAAGTAAAGGCCAGGATAAATAGGGAATTATTGACGGAAATAGAAAAGAAAGCGAGGTTCATGAAACAAACGTACTATGAAGGGGGACCAAAAGCGACCAGACTGTTGGCTAGGAGAATTAGGACGCAACAGAAGTTGAACACGATACACACAATAAGGGATACAAAGACTAATGAAATATTGAGGGACCCAACTGAAATAGAGAGGACATTTAGAGAATACTATGAGAAATTATACACACAGCCAAAAGCAGCGGGAGAAGAGGAAATAGAAACATATCTGGAGAAGCTAGAGTTACCATCGATAGGGAAAGAACAGAATGAAGAATTAAATAAAATAATTACGGAACAAGAACTGGAAGAGGCAATTAGTTGAGGTACTGATTAGCCTAGATGCAGAAAAAGCGTTCGACAGTGTGAGCTGGACATTTTTATATAAAACATTGATGAGGTTTGGACTGAACGGGAGGGCGATGAAGATGATCAAGGCGCTATATCAAGAACCGACAGCGAGGGTTAAGGTGAATGGCAGCTTGACGGATAGAATCAGATTAGAGAGGGCTACCAGACAGGGATGTTGTCTCTCACCGACGCTCTTCGCCGTTTTCATAGAACCACTGGCACAACTGATCAGACAGACCGAGGACATCAAGGGAGTAAGGATAAAGGGAACGGAATATAAACTAGGCCTATTTGCAGACGACGTGATAGTATACATGAGGCAACCAGACAAGAGCTTCCCGACACTGATGGATCTACTGAAGGAATATGGCCACTACTCAGGATACAAACTAAACGTGACAAAGACACAGACCTTAGCATGGAACTATACCCCAACGACGGAAATTAGAGAACAGTACGGGATAAGATGGGACATGGACAAGATTGAATACTTAGGGGTGAACATCACGAGAGGGGTGGAGAAACTGTTTGAGGCGAATTATACACAGATAAATCAGAACATCAAGAGAGACTTAGAGAGATGGACAGTAATGCCCTTGGACTTCAATTCAAGAATAGAGGTCATTAAAATGAACATACTATCAAGGTTACTGTACCTATTCCAGTCACTACCGATACAAATTCCACAGAATCAATTCAGGGAGTGGGACAGACTGATATCGAGGTTCATATGGGCGGGGAGAAGACCACGGGTCAGATATAAAACACTACAACTACCAAAGGAAGAGGGAGGGATGGCAGTACCCAGCCTACAAGATTATTACTATGCAGCACAACTGAGAGCAGTGACGTGCTGGTGTAACGACAGATATGAGGCAAGATGGAAAGACATTGAAAAAGAAGGGGAGGGATACAAGGTTCAAGCTCTGGTGGGAGATAGGGAACTATTTAAAGAGAAAGAGTGACTATTAGATCCAATCACCAAATACACCTTGAACATATGGAACAGAGTAGTAAAAACACACAAATTGGAGAAGCAGTCAGGGGTCCTGAGATGGGTAGCACATGACAAGAGATTCAAACCAGGGAGGTTAGACCATGGATTCAGAAGGTGGGAGAGGGGGGGGGGGGCAACAGCGATATGCAAAATGATAGAGAAGGGGGAAATGCAAACACTACAAAAATTAAAGGAGAAATTTGGACTAGAAAACAAGGACCACTTCAGATATCTACAGATTAGAGACTACTATAATAGAGAAATAAGAGGGGACAAGGAAGAAGAACAGAATGGAATAATTAGGATGATAGTAAGGGCATACGAAGGAGGGAAAGGAAGGGTAATATCAGCACTGTACCGGGCTATAATGACCAGCAAGGGACACACGACCGATTATATAAGGGAGAAATGGGAGAGAGAACTAGAGATAGGAATAACAGGGAAGGAATGGGGGAACATATGCGAGGTACAACATTCAACAACAGGATCGAGAATATGGAAAGAATTTGGATGGAAAAACATAATCAGATTCTTTATAACCCCAGAGCTGAAGGAAAAATATGCACCAACACAAAGAGCATGCTGGAGGATGTGTGGGAAGGAGGGGGCAAATCACACGCACATATTCTGGGGATGTCAGAAGCTGAAGGGGTATTGGGAGGAGATAGGGGAAGCAATGATCAGAATATTAGGATACGGGCTACCACAAACAGGACTGGTGCTTTACTTAGGAGACCTGACACACGAGGGAATACAAGGGGGGGACAAATATTTAATAAAGATAATGTTGATAGCGGCCAGAAAAGCAATAACGAGACTGTGGTACAAGGAAGACCCACCGACAATAGCACAATGGGTAGGAATAGTGGAAGAAATACAGGATATGGAAAGGATAACACACATGCTGAGGTTACAGGAAGAGAAATTTGGGGAAAGATGGGGAAAGTGGGAGGATTATAAAGGGAACGAGAACGACATCACAGAGGAAGAACCAAATGCAACACAAGAGGGCGAAGGGTAAAGGAGGAAAGATGTTCAAGGAGGGTCTATGAACCCATGTCACACACCTGTGCTTTAGTTAGTATTTTCAATTTTTTTTTTGGGATATTACAATTGCTGAATGTTTTTATACTTTATTATTTATGTCGGTTTAACGGTGTGATATTAATATTCAGGGATGATGTGGTTTGTGTATGGGTGAACCAAAAGGCAAAGTGAAAGTTAATAAACAAGAGAAAAAAAAAAGGAAAGGACGAAGGATAAGGGAAGAAAGAAGCTCAAGGAGGGTCTCTGGACCCAGATCACACATACAAGCCTTAGTCAGTATTTATCATCTTTGAGTAGGAATTACCTGTTTATGCCTGTTTAAGGGAGATACACAATCAGCCTTTGTATCAAGTACCTAGAAAACAACTGTAGGGGAACCAGACAACCAACCATGATACCCATGTAAATATTTATGTGCACTGTTTTTTCTTTTTGTTTTTATTGTGATGTTAGTTTTTTTTTTTTTTTTTTTTAAGTGCTGTCTGTCTAAAACTGTTAATAAAAATTTAAGTTTAAAAAAAAAAGAATGTGAAATTACACTTCACAAGCCTTACTGAGAAAGAGGTGGCCGTCCACATTGATTACAGTGAGGTGACCACCCACACTATTGTAATCTATACTATTTATTTTTATTTATTTATTCCGCCAATTTTTGTCCACTAACTCCTGCCAGAGCTTTCACACCACACACAAGTGTAAGGTATCAAAACGACCGTCTTGAGGGCGGCTAAGTGGCGCAGTGGGCAAGGCGCTCGCCACTAATGCAGGAGATGCTGGGTTCGAGCCCAGCTCTCTGCGTTGCTTCCAGCTTGGCTGGTCGTTCATACTAATACAATTGGCAGTATTAGGGGGTGGGAAAGCCGGTGGGGATCGGATGTTGTGGACAGCGACTCCTACAGGTCGGTTGGTGCGCCTGTACAGCAGAATCAGGAAGTAACGGGGGCAGCGTGAGCCTCCCACGCGTTACCCCTCGCCACTGAGAGATTGCGCTGTACAGGTGAAAAGATGCTACGGCTGCCTCCTCGTGTACCGGAGGGGACACGTGATGCAAGGCGTCGTCATCACTGCAGCCGACCAGTGGGAGGCATGGTCTGGCAACGTTCGAGACAGGGGGGGGGTGAATTGAAGGGAGAATTGGCAAGGCGAAATTGGGATGGGAGAAAAATAGAAAAGAAATGGGAGAAAAAGTGGATAAAAAACTAAAAACGACCGGCTTGGTCCAACTCGAGTTGCTATAACTTTTTGGAAAGTTTCACTGCACCGTTTGGCTACAAATCGACTTTAAACAGGAAATGTTGGTCATAAGGAATTAATGGCAGAACATTCTAGAACATTTGTGATGTCACAGTATGATGTCACAATAGAACATTCTAAAACATTTGTGATGTTACAGTATGATGTCATAATAGAACATTCTAGAACATTTGTCATGTCACAGTATGATGTCATAATAGATCATTCTAGAACATTTGTGATGTCACAGTATGATGTCATAATATAACATTCTAGAACATTTGTGATGTCACAGTATGTCATAATATATCATTCTAGAACATTTGTGATGTCACAGTATGATGGCATATTAGACCATTCTAGAACATTTGTGATGTCACAGTATGATGTCATAATAGAACATTCTAGAACATTTGTGATGTCACAGTATGATGTCACAATAGAACATTCTAAAACATTTGTGATGTTACAGTATGATGTCATAATATAACAATCTATAACATTTGTGATGTCACAGTATGTCGTAATATATCATTCTAGAACATTTGTGATGTCATAGTATGATGTCATAATAGAACATTCTAGAACATTTGTGATGTCACAGTATGATGTCATAATAGAACATTCTAGAACATTTGTGATGTCACAGTATGTCATAATATATCATTCTAGAACATTTGTGATGTCACAGTATGATGGCATAATAAACCATTCTAGAACATTTGTGATGTCACAGTATGATGTCATAATAGAACATTCTAGAACATTTGTGATGTCACAGTATGATGTCACAATAGAACATTCTAAAACATTTGTGATGTAACAGTATGATGTCATAATATAACAATCTATAACATTTGTGATGTCACAGTATGTCGTACTATATCATTCTAGAACATTTGTGATGTCACAGTATGATGTCATAATAGAACATTCTAGAACATTTGTGTATCTATTCAACAATTCATAGACCCTCTCCCGTTGGCCGGCGGTGCACAGGGATCACCCACACTTTCACAATTTCCCCGTGCGGACAGCTAGCTAGCCGTTGTGGACAGCTCAGGTGTAGACATCAGTCAGGTGTATTATTGATGCTCTCATTGATACTATGTTTGTTTCTGAAGTGTGTGTGTGTGTGTGTGTGTGTGTGTGTGTGTGTGTGTGTGTGTGTGTGTGTGTGATATATATATAGAGAGAGGGGGGGCTTTGGTAGACTATTGCATTGGTCCATTCATTGAAGATGAACGCAATGCGACATCCTTTACTAGGCTCACCCACCAACAGTGCAGGTGCTGAACTGCTGATCCGAATGTATAGGTAAAAACCATATTATGTGTTTTCATCAATAAAAAAATGGCAAAGAAAATTCCGCTCGCCATTGTGGACACTCACCTTAGGCCTGATTCTTCTTCAGAATGAGATCTTCTGAGAGAATTGTTAGAATTGTTCTATATATATAGAACACAAATGTTCTAGAATGTTCTATTATGACATCATAATCAGTAGGGATATCCTCTTTCATTGGTCTATGTTGACCACGCCCCCATGGTTCGGCCCCTCCCCTTCAGGGGATTCATCTTGATCCTTAGGCCGCACCCCCTTTTTGTATCTTTTGAACCGCTTGTCGTAGAGTTGACTGAACCACACTTGTAATTAGTGTGGGTGACACTAATGGTCTAGAATGTTCTATTGTGACATCATACTGTGACATCACTAATATTCTAGAATGTTCTATTATGACATCATACTGTGACATCACTAATGTTCTAGAATGTTCTATTATGACATCATACTGTGACATCACTAATGTTCTAGAATGTTCTATTATGACATCATACTGTGACATCACTAATGTTCTAGAATGTTCTATTATGACATCATACTGTGACATCACACATTTTCTAGAAACTTCTAATATGACATCATACTGTGACATTACAAATGTTCTAGAATGGTCTGCCATTCATTCCTTATGGACCAAAAGTTCCTGTTTAAAGTCGATTTGTAGCCAAACGGTGCGGTGAAACTTTCCAAAAAGTAATAGCAACTCGAGTTGGACCAAAAAAAGCTCTGGCAGAAGTTACTGGACAAAAATCGGCGGAATAAATAAATAAATACATAGTATAGATTACAATAGTGTGGGTGGTCACTGAAAGGAAATTCTATCACAGGCCTCCTCCTATAATGTAACCTAAGTTCTTTTAGTTGAATGTCGGCGAGGTGAACAGAGAGATGAGACAGAGTCAGATGGCAGTCTGTAGAGTTTTACTGAACCCTCACAGCACAAGTAGATCACAATCCGGACCACGCACCTCCGCACACGGAGTGAGCCAGTGCCAAGTGGTGGTCTCGTCAATACATCGTCACATCATTTATACATTTTTCGTTTCCACCCCTCCTCCTGGCTTAATGATTGATAGCTGTCACGTCATATAATTGGTGTGTGTGCGTGCGTGTGTGTTGGTGTGTGGGTGCTGGTGTGTGTGTGTGTGCGCTGGTGTGTGTGTGTGTGCTAGAGTGTGTGTGTGTGTGTGTGTGTGTGTGTGTGTGTGTGTGTGTGTGTGTGGGTGTGTGTGTTGGTGTGTGGGTGCTGGTGTGTGTGTGTGTGTGTGTGTGTGTGTGTGTGTGTGTTGGTGTGTGGGTGCTGGTGTGTGTGTGTGCTGGTATGCTCCAACGTTCTTGGGGGAATGACTGTGTCTTTGTTTTAGGTTTTGCATAACTGCTACATGATTTTGCATGTTCAACTGAAAAAAAAATCAGTCAGACGCAAGCAGCAAGCAAGAGATCTGTTCGTGTGTGCATGTGTGGGTGTGTGTGGGGAGAGGGGTCCGGAGTCAAAAGGTCGGCAGGTCGGCAGGTCAAACCAAGCTGTGTGTAGAACAGACTGGGGCCTCAGCCTGCACCACGAGTAAGTAGGTCAACCCAAAATGCGGGAGAACACAATGTAGGATCTTAATTCTATCACATCTTAATTCTATCACCTTATCAAAAGGGTATGACAGGAATTTGATGGTTGATTCCTTTCAGTCCCCCTTTTGTCATAATACATAATTTATGACACAACCATCAACCATCAAACAAAAGGATGGATGACCACCAATACTATCATCAATACAGTGCAGGTGTGGGAGTCCCGCAGAACGAAACAGAGTCCTAGCAAAACCCCCTCGGGTGTTGGAGATCTCAGAGTCCTTGATCCCTGCACAGTCAGTGGGTAGAGGGAGACGAGGGAGGCGATGTCCCCCGAGACGACTGCCTCCATCTCGCCAGTAGAGTCTAGTGTCTTTAGACAGGAGGGATCGTAGGTGGGCAGGTCTAGTGTCTTTAGACAGGAGGGATCGTAGGTGGGCAGATGATGGAACGGACCAGAGGGGAAGAGAGTGGAGTGAACCGTCTTCTTTTTTCCACTTCAATCGTCCATCTTCTAATACACATCATCAACTTTACCTTGGCCCTTCGTGTTACCCAGTCCTACCCCTGACATAGGCCCACCCAGGACCACCCAGGACCTCGATGACCCGTTCAATCGATTTCCCATTTATCCATTATGCCCGGTTGTAATCTTGTGTTTGTCACAATGCACTACTGGGCCCTGCTCCTCCAGGCTAACACGTCAGACTAAAAACCCGTAAGATGCTAATGACAGCTATACAATACAAGCCAGGAAACATATTTGAGGGTACACTACCAATTCGAACAGTCATCAAAATTCATTACCGTAACATTATAGAGGAATAAACAAAAATTCATTGCCGTAACTTTATAGAGGAATAAAAACAAAAAAAATAACCTAACAATAAACTGACGTCGATTTTAACATTAACCAGGATCTGTAAAATATGGAAATGATGCATGACCCTCTCGCACAATGTACATGTTTGAAATACTATTTAAGACAGTTCAGTCTTATTTTGCATCATTTCAATCATATTTTAAGACAGTCCAGTTTTAGTTCAGTCACATTTTGCATAATTTCAATCAATTTATACTTTCTCATCTATTATTCTAATATTCTTATTTCAATTAGTTATTTCAATTCAGTAATTTATTCAGTTGTTGAGTCCACTATTCAGTTGTTGTGTGGAGTCCACACAGTCCACACACCCACCCTTGAGACTGTGAATCCCACAGTCTCAACACCAATCTCCAGCAGTCTCCTCGCAGGCCATCAGGCAGAGAGCGCAGAACGACACTCCATCCTAGTCAGTCAGCCATCACCTCCCCCAGAGGACACTGCATCATACTGAATTCAGGCCGAAGTCCTGTTGCCGGCCCCTCCCCCTCAATTCGGCACCAGCCCTACATTTTCAGGCGACCATCGAGCGACAGCTCGTGATATCGTCCGGGTTTTCCCGAACCCACCTCAAGGCATTTGCACCCCAAGATCAGTTCCGTCACCACCGGCAGAGGTATGGAGAGGAGAAGGGCCTCGGTACGGTTCTCAGCATGACCACAGCGTCCCCAAGGAAGCGGACAACAGCTGACCGTTCCCCATCGCGTCCATGGTCGCTCAGCCACTCCCCAACCCGACAGCCTGTGGAAGAAACAAAGCACACAGAACACCACAGCTTACTCAACAACCACAAGCAGATTACAATTCATCTAGACTCATTCTATGAGAAAACCCATTGATTGAAACACATACAAAATGCATAAAGAACCACTCAACTTTCAGATTTCCAGTTCCGGCACATCAGCGCCATACTCCGTGCTCATCATCACCCATTTCACAAATGGAAAAAAAAACAAGAGAGGACAAAATCAGAAACACACATTCCAACAAAACACATAGCATAAATCAAATCAAAACCAAACAAAACACACATTGTCCTATATCAGTGCATTCCTAACGCAGACCTAATCTATTGAGCATACAGTAGTCTACCGAGTATACAGTATTCCAATGAGTATATATATTCTAATGAGTATACAGTATCCTACTGAGTTATACAGCATTCTAATGAGGTATACAGCACTGCATTGTAATGAGGTATACAGCATTTTACAGACCAGGGGTATATTCCAGCATCCAAGCTGGATGGTTAACGGCCTCTTCAGAGGAGAGCAGGAAAAAAGGAAAAAACAAGCAACAACATCCAGTCTCCTACCACAACCATAGAAACATGCAGTAATTGACTCCTCTATCACCACTCAGTCAAAAATGTAAGGAAATATGAACCAAATTAAAACCAAACATACGCTTCACACCCATACTCCAGGACACACATGCACTCCATGCATTTACCAATAAACCATGACAAACAAAATCTACCACTCAAACACAACAACCTTTCACACCGGTATCAACACACACATGTTTTAGTTGGAATCTTAAGACATGCACTTAGTATCGTATTAGGCAAACAAACAGTGGCGGCTTCCTCCCTTTCTACCCTTAATCTCAGCCAATTCCAGTCTACACCCACTCCCCCTTAGGCCTAAGAGAGAGCAGCTAGCTACAAATGCCTCAGCTTCCTCTTCCCACCCGGGACAGCTGTGTCCTCTGTGCTGAGCTTGAGAAGGGAGAGAGAGAGAGAGAGAGAGCTTGGGAGAGAGAATAGTCAGGGTGAGCGCGAATGTAATAGGGAGAGGGGGCACTGGTCAGACAACGGCCACAGGTCAAGCAAATGTTAAGTGACCCACTCAAAGGGGCTGTGCACGCCTCTCGCGCCCCTCCCCGTTCGGCCCAAGTTGTCGTGCGCCGGTTCACCCTGTCTGGGCGATAGGTACGGAGCCCTGTTGGGACATTCTCGGGACCAATGACCAGGCATAGAACACGAGAAACAATTTCCTGACCCCGGCTCATCAGGTGGGTAGGGGGTAGATGGACAGGGGCCTCCCCCGGACCACAAGACACACTCTCCTGATCCAGATGGGGGGCACCCCCATGGTTCATCACCCCGCCCTCCCAGTACGCTCTCTGCCCATTTAACAAACCGTTTACTCACCTTCATCCTTTCTCTCTTGACTACCATGTCAACCCATCTTGAATGTGTGGCTGCCATTACTTGGCCTATGCTACCCGGTTCACAGGCCTCCCACCTCCGTATAATTCGTTCAGTCATTTTTCTTGAAGAGGGATGGGAGAGAACAAAGAAGAGGAGAGAGAGAAGTAAGAGAGAGAGATAGATTGAGAGAGGTATTCAGAGAGAGAGAGAGAAAGAGAGTCAGTGAAAGTGCGAGTGAGTTAGTCTGAGAGAGAGAGGGAGAAGAGAGAGAGTGAACGAGAGTGAGAGAGAGGGAGAGCGGGAGAGAGAGAAAGAGAGAGAGATGGTTAGAGAGAGAGCTAGATTGAGAATGAGAGAGAGCGAGAGAGAGATGGTCAGAGAGAACGAGAGAGAGAGAAAGAGAGTGGGGGAGAGAGAGAGAGGGAGAGCGGGAAAGAGAGAAAGAGAGAGAGATGGTTAGAGAGAGAGAGGGGGAACGTGAAAGAGAGAGAGAGAGAGAGAGAGAGAGAGAGAAAGAGAGCAGGGGAGAAGGGGAGAGAGAGGGCGCGAGCTAGTGAGAGAAAATGGGAGAGTCAGAGAGAGAGCGTGTGAGGAAAAGTGTCAGTCCGGGGTGCGTGAGCGAAAGAGAGAGAGAGAGAGTGGGGAGAGAGAGAAGGAACGAGAGAGAGAGTGAGAAAGAGAAGGAGAGAGAGAGAGAGAACGAGAGAGAGAGAGAAAGGGAGCGAGAGAGAGAGAGGGAGAGGGAGGGAGAGAGCGTGCGAGTGGGGGAGAAGACAAGACACTCTGAATGGGTCCTGTGAGAGCGGGAGAAGAGAGAGAGAACGAGAGAGTGAGAGAGAGAGATAGAGAGAGAGAGAGAGTGGGGATTCACCCAGAACGTGCTGGCTCACTCGAGTCCAGCACCACGACGGAGGGAACAGCTCCCACTGCCGTGAGAACAGCACGGTTACTGTGGGCCCGAGAGGGGGAACAAACAGCCTGCGGCTGCTGTTGCCGGCAGAACCGAGCGCGCGTCGCTCCAATAAAATATTGTATCAATCTGAAGTGTCTTTATCAATGCAGACCCATGTGAATTTATGTGTGGTCCCGCAACGTTTACAGCAAGCGGCACCAACAAAATAATAATGATAATAATGGTGATGATTATGTGGAAATGAAAATGGGGACCCTGATGACGAAAGCTCCATCACTGGTCCGCATCCCCTTAACAGCACTGTACCGTATTTCTGTGAACATGCTCGCCTCTACCAACATCCATATTTGTGGTAACAACGCAGATATCGAGTGTATTTCTGTGAACATGCACGCCTCTGAATCCAACCACGCGAAAACAACCGCTTCCACCCCTCAAGCCGCGCGCCTGTGGGGGGAGCGAAAGCGAAGCGCCGGTCCCACCGCAGAGCGCACGGCGGTGTTCAGAGCGGTTCATGCAAATAAACTAACCACATAGCACAACATAATACATATAATATAATACAATATAACACTCGCTCCTTCTCAGACCCGGAGCATATATACCCACCTATATTTAATCAACTATGTTGTCAATGCATAGTCTGAAACTACAATATGGACGATATTCATTTTAATAATAATAGGTTGGCCTCCCTACCACTATTCATTTTAATATAATGATAATGGCCCCCTTATCAACAACATAACGCACTGGTCTTGTAAATGCAGCCGTGGGCCACGTGGAACGGTGCTATATAGGCCTTTAACCACGGCAACCCAATATGCCTTTAACCATGGCAACTCAATAGTGACTCTAACCCACACTATGGAAAGGTGCTACTTAGGCCCTTAACCACGGAGGACTTTAACCAGGGAACTTTAACCCTGGGACTTTAACCCCTCTTTTAGGACTTTAACCTCTCAGGACTTTAACCTCCGGTGGGAACTTTAACCCGGGGACTCTAACCCCTCTTTTAGGACTTTAACCTCTCAGGACTTTAACCTCTGGTGGGGCCTTTAACCCGGGGACTCTAACCCCTCTTTTAGGACTTTAACCTCTCAGGACTTTAACCTCTGGTGGGGCCTTTAACCCGCGGACTCTAACCCCTCTTTTAGGACTTTAACCTCTCAGGACTTTAACCTCTGGTGGGGCCTTTAACCCGGGGACTCTAACCCCTCTTTTAGGACTTTAACCTCTCAGGACTTTAACCTCCGGTGGGACTTTAACCCTGGGCCTCAAACCCTATTTATCAGATCCAGGGCCTCAAACCCTATTTAGCCAGGCCTAGGGCCTCAAGCCCTATTTAGCAGATCTAGGGCCTCGAACCCTATTTAGCCAGGCCTAGGGCCTCAAACCCTATTTAGCCAGGCCTAGGGCCTCAAACCCTATTAACATAGACAATATTCATGTCCTCACAGATGTCAGCAGACGCAGGTACTTTTCCCTATCAAAATGACAAAACAATTCTAAATTTGGAATTTGCCAATTTGCTGAAAATTTAGTAATGGGTTTTCAGCTCACCTCGTCATTTGAAGAAAAAGCACCGGCTCTCGTTTCGACCTGGACCAATGCACTCAACCGTTTATGACTCGTCAGTCAGTCCCGGAACGAATGCAGAATGGACAAGAAGACTAAAC
This sequence comes from Notolepis coatsorum, assembly GCF_963971535.1. Taxonomy (NCBI): domain Eukaryota; kingdom Metazoa; phylum Chordata; class Actinopteri; order Aulopiformes; family Paralepididae; genus Notolepis; species Notolepis coatsorum. Next base: position 30,140,918 of record NC_140170.1, read on the forward strand.
CCAAAAAAAATAAATAAAATACAGACTATGATCTACTCATCCTGTGCCAACTCTGCAGATAATCTACTCGGTCTCTGCTCACCTATTTCCGATCACCAATCTCAGCTGCGCCTCCAATTGAAAGGAAATTCTATCACAGGCCTCCTCCTATAATGCAACCTAAGTTCTTTTAGTTGAATGTCGGCGAGGTGAACAGAGAGATGAGACAGAGTCAGATGGCAGTCTGTAGAGTTTTACTGAACCCTCACAGCACAAGTAGATCACAATCCGGACCACGCACCTCCGCACACGGAGTGAGCCAGTGCCAAGTGGTGGTCTCGTCAATACATCGTCACATCATTTATACATTTTTCGTTTCCACCCCTCCTCCTGGCTTAATGATTGATAGCTGTCGCGTCATATAATTGGTGTGTGTGCGTGCGTGTGTGTTGGTGTGTGGGTGCTGGTGTGTGTGTGTGTGCGCTGGTGTGTGTGTGTGTGTGTGTGTTGGTGTGTGGGTGCTGGTGTGTGTGTGTGTGCGCTGGTGTGTGTGTGTGCTAGAGTGTGTGTGTGTGTGTGTGTGTGTGTGTGTGTGTGTGTGTGTGTGTGTGTGTGTGTGTGTGTGTGTGTGTGTGTGTGTGTTGGTGTGTGGGTGCTGGTGTGTGTGTGTGCTGGTATGCTCCAACGTTCTTGGGGGAATGACTGTGTCTTTGTTTTAGGTTTTGCATAACTGCTACATGATTTTGCATGTTCAACTGAAAAACAGTCAGACGCAAGCAGCAAGCAAGAGATCTGTTTGTGTGTGCATGTGTGGGTGTGTGTGGGGAGAGGGGTCCGGAGTCAAAAGGTCGGCAGGTCGGCAGGTCAAACCAAGCTGTGTGTAGAACAGACTGGGGCCTCAGCCTGCACCACGAGTAAGTAGGTCAACCCAAAATGTGGGAGAACACAATGTAGGATCTTAATTCTATCACATCTTAATTCTATCACCTTATCAAAAGGGTATGACAGGAATTTGATGGTTGATTCCTTTCAGTCACCCACACTAACTATAGCTGTAAGTACACCAGGGAAGTGAAAGACACCCACTTTGGTGGCGGGAACCAGCAAGCAGGGAACAAACTTAACTTTTTGACTTACCAGTAGATTTTAAAAACTACCAGCCAGGCAGATTTTTTACCAGCCAAAAATTATAAATAGCTTTTTAGTATATCGCCATGTGTTATTATTACTATATAATAATCTCATATGCTATTTTCAATTAATATCATAAACAACATAAGGAATATTAGCATAATTTTGAGTGGACTGAAGGAATGAGTCAGCGTTAATAGTTTTAAATGCAAATAATTTATTGAAACATAGAAGTGGGGTCGGGACACACACACAGGGCCGCCTGGGAGAAATGCGAGGCCCTGTGCGAGATTTAACGCGAGCCCCCCCCCCCCCCCCAAAAGGCTAAAAAAAAAAAAAGAAAAAAGATTATATATATATATATATATATATATATATATATATTTTTTTTTTTTCATACAGTCAACATATTCTTAAATAATAGCGCTGCCCGAGGCGGGGTATGATCAGTCAACATATAGCAAAAGAGAGAGCGAGAGAGAGCTCCCGTTCTACAGTCAATATACAGTGTACAGAGAGAGAGAGAGAGACACATTGGAAAGAAATTGAAATGCTATTTGGCCCTAAACAGAGAGTACACAGTGGCAGAATACCTGAGCACTGTGACTGAAGATCCTTGACTATACAGACTCAGCGAGCACAGCCTAGCCATCGAGAAAGGCCGCCATAGGCAGACTGTGTGTGTTAGAAAGAGAGAGAGAGAGAGAGAGAGCATGTGTGTTAGAGAGAGAGCATGTATGAGAGAGAGAGAGAGAGAGAGAGAGAGAGAGAGAGAGAGAGAGAGAGAGCATGTGTGTGTGTTAGAGAGAGAGCATGTATGAGAGATCAAAAAGGACAAAGATCAACACTTAAATCCAAAGAGAAGAGGGTCTATAGAGAAACCAAAGCAGCAAGGAGCCAATGGCCGACATCAGCTAAATAGGCTAGCCAGGTACTGTGACACACACAGCTTTGGCCAACAGCCCAACGCTACCCAAGCTACACAAACGACCAAGACATTCACACACAGTCGTATCTCCAAATGTTGTGAAGTAGCATATGTTTTGCCTGGAAAAAAACATCGTTATTAACAAAACATTCGGGAGGGGAAGGAAGGAAGAGTGGGGTAATGTCATGACATTTTCATTAATCTTACCTGCACCAAGGAACGCAGGGCGAAAGGCCGTAACACAGGTCTCCACATTGACGAAAGGCCTCTCGCTGTCGGGACAAAAATAAGCTATGGCCAGAGCCTTGTCATGGTGCAGGCCCGACTACATCTTCTGTCAAAGATGATGTCGTAGTCACTAGTCAGAGTGCCAGAACCCCCTGCTATTCTCACGGCTAATGTCAATGGTCGTAGCACAAGCTAACAGCTAACTCAAGGCTAACTGATAGCATCAAACGAACGTTCCCAGCCGAGCGCAGCCGGCAGTTAACGTCGAAGTTAAACAGCTAACTGGCTAACAGTTAGCTCAATCAGGCTATCGCTAACCATTAGCTAACGCAGAAGCAAGCTATGCGGCTACATACAGCCAGGTGCTGACACCAGGCACACACCGTTAGCTATTAGTAGTACTATTAGCTAGTCGACCAGTTTGGCTCCAGAGAGAGAGAGAGAGAGATAGGTCCACGGCGGGAATATAATAATAGTTGACTCACCATAACGCAGTATCAATGCGGCGCGCCGGCGCCAATGGTAAAGTTGGAAGGAGACTTTCTTGGCCCACGGTGTAATTTCTTCTGATCCATGCTGCTTTTGAAAAGACATCCACTGGCTCCTCTGAATAGCGCTGAATTAGATCATCCCTCTACCTCGTGTTAGTCGTGTGTCTTCTTCTTCTTCTTCTTCTATTACGGCGGACGGGAGAAGGGCCCGGAAACACTATCCTAAAATCTGTAGAGCAGTAAAGCCGCAGAAACCGGAAAACTGCAGTCTGCAGAGCCGCAGAGGCAGGAACAAGTCAGACACATTCTACAAACGTGTCTAATGTGAAATATATAAGCATATAAGCAAAACTAGATTTTAGGTCTGTGATGAAAAAGGGCCTCGCGGGAAGGGGGGCCTCGCAAAAAAAAAAAGAAAAAAAAAAAAAAAAAAAAATTATTTTGCGAGGCCCCCCTTCCCGCGAGGCCCTGTGCGACCGCACTGCTCGCACACCCCCTGAGGCGGCCCTGCACACACACACACACACACTGCTTCAACTCACCACCCCCACATCATTGTATTCTAGTCTGTCTTCAAACTTCCACTCCTCTCGAAACTTTTTTATATTTGAATATCAACATTATCTGTCCATCCTCAGTAATCCTCAGTTTACTATAATATACTCCTGTCCTGAGTCCTGACTAGTGACTTCATTGTCTTTCCAAACGCACACACACAGGGAAGGGGAGAGTGCCCCCCCATTTCCCTTTCCCCAGTCCACACTGTCTGCTGTTCTCTATGGCTCTGCGCCTCTGCCTCTGATCAGGATTAGCTTGTTAGCTTACGCTAACGTTGTAGTGATTGTAATGGTACATAAACGTTAATTTCGGGCGATGTGGGCATAAAGGAATGGCGACGGTGCAATGCATGTAGATGCATTTGACCCGTTGTGAGAAGAAAAAAAACACCACAGACTTATTTCGGGTCGTGTAGGCGCACTGCTGTGTAGCGCTGCTCTGCTTTCAGAAGCACGGACTGGGCGGCTATGACTGGCGGAGTTTCTACAGGGTTTTTCAAAATAAGAGTATCATATGAACCGGACGTTGCTAGCTGCCGGAGCCATAGATATTATGACTGGAGCTGCGCCAAACCTTAAATCTACACGCCATTGGCGCTTGGCGGGTGCTTATTTTGTTCCCTGCCAGCAAGTGATGCTTCATACTGGGGTCAAATACCTGAGTGGGGGACGTGTGGAGTCTTTTGCCTCTCTGTCAGCGTCCCTAAAGCATGATGCTGTTGCAACGTGGGCTCATCTTAATCCAGTGCTCAAGTCCATCCGGGAGGAACATCCAGAAGTGAAGCACATCCATTTTATTTCAGATGGACCCACCTCCCAGTACCGCAACAAGACAGCGTTCTATCCGGCCTTGACAGTGCCTTTCATGAGAGGGTTTGAATATGTCACCTGGAACTTCTCAGAGGCATCTCATGGCAAGGGTGCCCCTGATGGGGTAGGGGGTGCACTCAAGAACCTAGCAGACGGGCTTGTTGCTTATGGAACTAGCATCCCAGACACCAACACACTGCATGAGCAACTGGCAACACACTCATCTGTAAGGCTATACATGGTAACAGAGGATGAGATCATTTCGGCCCAGGATTTGATTCCTCCATCCCTGAATACAGTGCCCGGGACTATGAAGATTCACCAGGTAAGTCAATGTGACATGAGGTTGAACAAGTTTGATTGATTGATTGATTGATTGATTGAACACAATAGATTGTAGAATGGGTACAATACAGTACGGCTCAATACACACAATTGTTAAGGGGATGCAGACCAGAGAAAGACTTTCGTCTTGTTTACATCAGGGTCCCTCATTTTCAATTCATAATGACATTTATGACATACACAACATACAGATATACAGATATATCATGGCATTTATGACATACATGACATACAGATTTACAGTACTGTTACAATTGTGACATACACAATATGCAAATATACAGTACTGTTAAACAAAGATCCTAACAGAAAATATATACATACGAGGGGGAGGAGAAGTACATTGGGAGGTGGTGGGTGGGGGGGAGGGGATGGGATGGGATGGGAGGGTTTGGACATTTACGGGGGCCAGTTTCAAATTGCAGCCTCCTGTAGGTGCTTTTGAGAACGGTTTTGAAGGTGGGTAGGGATTAAAAAAAATGTACGGCTGTGGGTAGGGCGTTCCACATTGATGTGGCATAATTGCGAAACGTGTTTAGACCCTTGTTTGTGCCGAATCTGGGTTGAACATGATTTGTGGAACTCACTCTGGTGTTGTGTTCGTGGTATTCACTGACCTTTGGGAAGTATTTTGACATGTACATGGGTACCTTAGTGGTGTAGTCAGTGTATCTTGTAGACCAGGCCCATTGCAATTTGATGTACTCTGTCGTCTACTCTAAGCCATCCTAGGTTGTCAAAGTGGGCAGGGGTGAGGTGGGTTCTAGGAGTAAGGTCAAGCAGTAGTCTGACCAGTTTGTTTTGTGATGTTTGTAATCTTGTTTTTAGCGCCTTTGAGGTGCTTTGGTACCATGAGGTGCAAGCATAGTCGTAGTACCCTTGAATGAGTGCTCCTGTTAAGAGTGTTTTAATTAATTAATGAATTGTCATAAGTTGGCTTAACTTGATTGATTCATATGCTTTTTTAATACATTTATTATTTAATTTCTGCATATAGCTGACATCTACAAAACCAGGGGTAATCCAGAACCGGGACGTATCCTGCTTTTGTGGCAGTGCATGCGGATGCTTTCTCCCAAAAGAGTGCTCCTTCATAGGAGCGGATGTGGAGTCAGATACGGAGAAAGCAGAGCCAGGACCTGTTTTGGAAGTGGGAAAGTGGGTCCTTGTGGAGTATGATGCAGAGTTGTTCCCTGGCACCATCACACAGGTATATGTAGAACTAGTTTTAGATATGGACACTAGGTTACTTGTTAATGGTAAATCCTGAGTCCTGTTTTGTACTTTTTCTTTTACCTATGTCCTTTACAGATTGTGGATGATCAATATGAGGTTGACACGATTTATTGTGCTGGAGAGAACAAATTCTACATTCCATCTCGGAGGTTCGATGGAGAGAAAGTGTGGTATTACTTGGACGACATCAAATGTGTCATCCCGGAGCCACTACCTGCCACATCCTCTGCACGTAATTTTAGTGTTTCAGCTGAGATCTGGGCTAAATACACAAAGAAGTGTGTCTAAAACACTGGTCTGTGTAAATGCGTGTTGTGGGGTGGGGGGTTCTACAGATCTAAGCATGTTTTATACATGACACCCATTTTGTCATGATTGTGTCCTTGTTTTTTATTTCATTTGGTACAGGCCTACTTGTTTTTAACCAGAATATACACATTTATCTTAGGCCTATATGGATTGTATTATCTAAGCAAGGTTGCACATTTTGCGTTATCAGGCCTATAATGATATGTGTGATTGTTTGAGTTATTTTTTGGTATTTAAAGCACTTTTTGAAGTATATGACCTGAACCAATGATTGTTCTATGGAAAAGGTTTTATTTGTTTTTGTTATTATTCTCTGTATATTGATTGCATCTTATTGTATTTTTAAACAGAATGTTGTTAAACAGAATAAAGTTGTGAGTTGAGCTGAACAAATGCATTTTTCTTAATTTGATTGAGAGGATATGCAAATGCCTTAGTTGCAATTTTTTTTTTATTATTATTATTGCAAAACAAAAATTATTAAAAGTCAGTACTCAACACACAATGCATAATGAAACTAACAATTAAGGTGGCTAAAATGACATGCAAGTACAGAAACAGAAAACAAAAAAAAGTCTATAATAACATTTTACCGTCTACAGTGTATATCCAACGAAATTACCAATTATACCAATGCCTTATACAGGATATACCCCTAATACCTATTATCTAAAACCCTACACACATATGCTCCAGCTCGAACCACCCCCTCCCGGACCCCTCCTTGGATAGTACCTCCATTATCCCTCACTCCTAACCAGACACTACCATTATAAGCTAGCTTTTATTCTCTCCACCACTTCTAACCACATTGACATTTTGGATTTGTTGAGACCCAGAATTCTTGCTGTAGATATTTCTTGATAAATCACATCGAGATATGTAAGAAACCAAACCTTCCGGCACATTTTTTCCGGTTGAAACCAGCGTGATGCGATCAGTTTTTTAGCTACTGTGATACCCGATAAAACCAATCTCTTTAGCTGTGGATTTACTGCAAACTCAAAAACATCATTCAATAGTAATACAGAGGGGTGTACTGGTATATTCCAAGATACGAGTTTTGATAATTGATGGGTCACATCTTTCCAGAATGCCTTAACTGGTGGGCAGTCCCAATACATGTGCATAAATGTCCCTTCGTCTCCATTTGTACATTGGGAGCATTTTGAGTCTTGTTTAAGACCCATTCTGTTCAGTCTTATAGGAGTCAAGTATGTCCGGTGAATATAGTTAAGATTGATTTGTTGATGGTCCGGGTTCCTTGATGTAAGACGGACATTTGCCCATGCTCCTTGCCAATCAAAGTCACTTTCCAGGTCTGGTATATCCCTCCTCCAGACAGAGTCTAGTTGGAGGGTTTCATACGAGGACGTTAGTAATTGATAATAAAAACCTGATACAAAACCTCTCGATGTCTCTCTTTCATAGAAGAATTTGTGGTATCTGTGGTGTTCAACTGGTATGTCTAATGGAACACTGTGAGACTTCAAACATAGCTGTAACTGTATGTAAAAAAGCCATGTGGACCCAAAGTTAGTTGCCATGTGGACCCTTAGTTGCAATTTTATGAAAGCATCCAGTCACTGCAGTCAGTGAGCGTTGGCAAGCCCTGAAATAATCTATCATTAAAAAGGTTAACTTGACAAATAGACAGTAAATTAGAGGTTTTCATAATTATGTAATTTGTTGTGTTACCTAAATTTTGTGATGCAAGTAAAATGACACAAATGTAATTGACTGCTTTGGTGTTTGTGGCTAATCAGACACACCAAGTGGTTTTCTTTGAATAACCAACAGCCTTGCTCTTAAGCCTTGAGTTGTGTCTGGCAACACTTAGCATACTTATTATCATTACTGAAATCATTAATCTCATTTCCGAAACCCATGTATCATTACCACAACAGCTGTTAATTTAAAGGTTAATTAATTTTGTGAACAATTATAATTTGATTCTAAAAGCATGTCCATGATCTATTTGTTATGTGCTTTCAGGTTTACAATGACATTTTAAGACAAATTCAGGTTTCCATGAAATATCACAAAAATTTGGTTGATGACTGCAGAAGGTGTTGCGGTAATGAGAGTAATATGACATAACTATTCTAAAAATGATTATTTAAAGATATATATTATTTCATAGTTTCAGGTATGTGTCTATGACTGTTAATAATCAATTCTTAAAACTGTGAAAATGTATACGCTTTTCTTATTGTCTTGAAGTTTTAAGACTGTTGCGGTAATGAGAATTTGAAGGACTTATTTTGGAAAATGTGTTCAAAAAGGTGTTAAATTGTAAAAAAAATATTTTCTAATTATTATTCACATATACTCCAGACTTGGCTTATAGTGCTTGGAAAGGAAATTTGTTGATGCAAGTTTGTTAAAAAAAAATTATGTTTGAAATTTTGAAATCAAGATTTCATGAGAATCACCCATAATACGTTTACACTTCATCCTCCTACTCCTGCTTGTTTGTTTTTTAATCTGTTTATTACTTGTTTTTTATTATTATTTATTTTCTATTTATGTTCGAAATAAATAAATGCATTCATTCAAGATATTGTGTGAGCAAAAGTATAGTTAATTTACTCATACAGTATGTACATCCTCTGGCCTCGCGCGGATCTCACAGCTGTGCCCGCACAGTGCATTACTCAGGAAGGAATTCAGCCATTGGGTGGGTGGCGCTGCTGAGTGGCCCTCACAGCGTGGCCGTCAGAGCGCGGCCCTGAGAGCGCCGCTGGCTCTGCAGCTGCATGCTTCTCGTTTTTACATAGTTCAGGACTTTCTCTCGTCATCAACTACCTCTAATTAGTTTACTTTGTCAAGGAAAACCCACTAAAACTCATAAGCACAAAGAGACAATGGAAAATGGTATACATACATACTCTCTCTCTCTCTCTCTCTCTCTCTCTCTCTCTCTCTCTCTCTCTCTCTCTCTCTCTCTCTCTCTCTCCATCTCCCTCCATCTCCCTCCCTCTCCCTCCCTCCCTCTCTCTCTCTCTCTCTCTCTCTCTCTCTCTCTCTCTCTCTCTCTCTCTCTCTCTCTCTCTCTCTCTCTCTCTCTCTCTCTCTCTCTCTCTCTCTCTCTCTCTCTCTCTCTCTCTCTCTCTCTCTCTCTCTCTCTCTCTCTCTCTCTCTCTCTCTCTCTCTCTCTCTCACACACACACACATACACACTTTCTCTCTCTCTCATTTACTCTCATTTTCTTTGATTGATTGATTTATTGAAAACTTTATTAACAAATTGCAGAATGGGTACAATACAGTACAGCTCAATACACACAATTGTTAAGGGGATGCAGACCAGAGAAAGACTTTCATCTTGTTTACATCAGGGTCCCCCATTTTCAATTCATCATAACATTTATGACATACACAACATACAGATAGACAGTACTGTTACATCTATACATTTATGACATACCAGATGGGGGGGTGGGGGTTGGGTAGGCGGGTGGGGGAAACTGTACAACTGTACAAGCAAAACTGTACATTGGAATATCGACAAAACCATACTTGGTTTCAACTCTCGTGTATTATTGGGTTAGGACATTTACTGTACATTGGAGGGGGTTGGGTTAGGACATTTACAGGGGCCAGTTTCAAATTGCAGTCTCCCGTAGGTGCTCTTCTAGATTGTTTTGAAAGTGGGTAGTGATTCACTGTCCCCTCTCTCTCTCATTTACTCTCATTCTCTCCTCGTTTGCTTTCTTTTTCTCTCACACTCCTTCTTTCTCCTCTCTTGCTCTCTCTCTCTCGTTATTTCACTGATTTGATTTACTGATTTGTTTGAAGACTGCTCATGGACAGTTCCCTTCACCTCCTCATGGACTCCTCTCCCCGCCTGCTCATGGACAGTTCCCTTCACCTCCTCATGGACTCCTCTCCCCGCCTGCTCATGGACAGTTCCCTTCACCTCCTCTGGGACTCCTCTCCCCGCCTGCTCATGGACAGTTCCCTTCACCTCCTCTGGGACTCCTCTCCCCGCCTGCTCATGGACAGTTCCCTTCACCTCCTCATGGACTCCTCTCCCCGCCTGCTCATGGACAGTTCCCTTCACCTCCTCTGGGACTCCTCTCCCCGCCTGCTCATGGACAGTTCCCTTCACCTCCTCTGGGACTCCTCTCCCCGCCTGCTCATGGACAGTTCCCTTCACCTCCTCATGGACTCCTCTCCCCGCCTGCTCATGGACAGTTCCCTTCACCTCCTCTGGGACTCCTCTCCCCGCCTGCTCATGGACAGTTCCCTTCACCTCCTCATGGACTCCTCTCCCCGCCTGCTCATGGACAGTTCCCTTCACCTCCTCTGGGGCTCCTCTCCCCGCCTGCTCATGGACAGTTCCCTTCACCTCCTCATGGACTCCTCTCCCCACCTGCTCATGGACAGTTCCCTTCACCTCCTCTGGGACTCCTCTCCCCGCCTGCTCAAGGACAGTTCCCTTCACCTCCTCATGGACTCCTCTCCCCGCCTGCTCATGGACAGTTCCCTTCACCTCCTCTGGGGCTCCTCTCCCCGCCTGCTCATGGACAGTTCCCTTCACCTCCTCTGGGGGGACTCCTCTCCCCGCCTGCTCATGGACAGTTCCCTTCACCTCCTCATGGACTCCTCTCCCCTCCTGCTCATGGACAGTTCCCTTCACCTCCTTTGGGACTCCTCTCCCCGCCTGCTCATGGACAGTTCCCTTCACCTCCTCATGGACTCCTCTCCCCGCCTGCTCATGGACAGTTCCCTTCACCTCCTCTGGGGCTCCTCTCCCCGCCTGCTCATGGACAGTTCCCTTCACCTCCTCTGGGACTCCTCTCCCCGCCTGCTCATGGACAGTTCCCTTCACCTCCTCATGGACTCCTCTCCCTGCCTGCTCATGGACAGTTCCCTTCACCTCCTCTGGGACTCCTCTCCCCGCCTGCTCATGGACAGTTCCCTTCACCTCCTCTGGGACTCCTCTCCCCGCCTGCTCATGGACAGTTCCCTTCACCTCCTCTGGGACTCCTCTCCCCGCCTGCTCATGGACAGTTCCCTTCACCTCCTCTGGGACTTCTCTCCCCGCCTGCTCATGGACAGTTCCCTTCACCTCCTCTGGGGCTCCTCTCCCCGCCTGCTCATGGACAGTTCCCTTCATCTCCTCTGGGGCTCCTCTCCCCACCTGCTCATGGACAGTTCCCTTCACCTCCTCTGGGACTCCTCTCCCCGCCTGCTCATGGACAGTTCCCTTCACCTCCTCTGGGACTCCTCTCCCCGCCTGCTCATGGACAGTTCCCTTCACCTCCTCATGGAGTCCTCTCCCCGCCTGCTCATGGACAGTTCCCTTCACCTCCTCTGGGGCTCCTCTCCCCGCCTGCTCATGGACAGTTCCCTTCATCTCCTCTGGGGCTCCTCTCCCCACCTGCTCATGGACAGTTCCCTTCACCTCCTCTGGGACTCCTCTCCCCGCCTGCTCATGGACAGTTCCCTTCACCTCCTCTGGGACTCCTCTCCCCGCCTGCTCATGGACAGTTCCCTTCACCTCCTCATGGACTCCTCTCCCCGCCTGCTCATGGACAGTTCCCTTCATCTCCTCTGGGACTCCTCTCCCCGCCTGCTCATGGACAGTTCCCTTCACCTCATCATGGACTCCTCTCCCCGCCTGCTCATGGACAGTTCCCTTCACCTCCTCTGGGGCTCCTCTCCCCGCCTGCTCATGGACAGTTCCCTTCACCTCCTCATGGACTCCTCTCCCCGCCTGCTCATGGACAGTTCCCTTCACCTCCTCTGGGACTCCTCTCCCCGCCTGCTCAAGGACAGTTCCCTTCACCTCCTCATGGACTCCTCTCCCCGCCTGTTCATGGACAGTTCCCTTCACCTCCTCTGGGGCTCCTCTCCCCGCCTGCTCATGGACAGTTCCCTTCACCTCCTCTGGGGGGACTCCTCTCCCCGCCTGCTCATGGACAGTTCCCTTCACCTCCTCATGGACTCCTCTCCCCTCCTGCTCATGGACAGTTCCCTTCACCTCCTTTGGGACTCCTCTCCCCGCCTGCTCATGGACAGTTCCCTTCACCTCCTCATGGACTCCTCTCCCCGCCTGCTCATGGACAGTTCCCTTCACCTCCTCTGGGGCTCCTCTCCCCGCCTGCTCATGGACAGTTCCCTTCACCTCCTCTGGGACTCCTCTCCCCGCCTGCTCATGGACAGTTCCCTTCACCTCCTCTGGGACTCCTCTCCCCGCCTGCTCATGGACAGTTCCCTTCACCTCCTCTGGGACTCCTCTCCCCGCATGCTCATGGACAGTTCCCTTCAACCCACACAAAACACAGAAAAGGATCACCAAGTTACTCTGGATAAAAAAAAACTTTACAGACAACATTGAGACAAAGCTTCCTGACACATCTCCATCCAAACTCTTGGAAGAACTCATTGAAATCTCATCTGATACCACCTGGAGAGCTAGTTTCAGAGTGTGGTGCTGAGTACCAAGTATCTCATGATGCTGCAGTTAAGGTGTTGATACCATTCAGCCCCACATATCTGTGTGAAGCTGGCTTTTCATCCATGACAGCTCTGAAAACAAAATATAGGGCCAAGTTGAGCCTTGATGATGACATGCGTGTTGCCTTGTCAAAGATCTCCCCACGTATTGACCGTATTATTAGCCAGCAGCAGCGGACCTCGCATTGAGCTAGAAATGTCCACTGAGTGAACAAGTGCTTATTTTCTGTATTTATTTATATTTTTTGAGAAATGGTAACTTGGTGATCCTTTTCTGTATTTAAAAAAAATACATGATTTTCTGTTTTTGAGAAATTGTCAAACTTATCCAAATATGCTATTTTTATGGAGAACAGTGCAGCTGCAACAGATAGCACTTTAGTGATCATTTTCTGTATTTAAAAAAAAAACGTTTGTCATCAGATTCAGATTCAGACAACTTTATTGATCCCGCGTGGGGCAATTCATATTTGCAGATTCACCAACAAGCAACAAAGACAAACAAACAACAAAACATCTCAACGACAGCACGGCAAATAAAGAGTCATTGTATCATCATTGTAGCAAAAAAGACAGGACCGGGAAAGTCTTTATCGTATGTAGGGGTGCCCTGGAATATTTTATTGAACACAGGGGTGCCTTGGCAGCAGAAAGGTTGAGAACCCATGGTGTAGTGTATCTTGTAGACCAGGCCCATTGCAAGTTGCTGTACTCTGTTGTCTACTCTAAGCCATCCTAGGTTGTCAAAGTGGGCAGGGGTGATGTGGGTTTTAGGAGTAAGGTCAAGCAGTAGTCTGACCAGTTTGTTTTGTGATGTTTGTAATCTTGTTTTTAGTGCCTTTGAGGTGCTTTGGTACCACAAGGTGCAAGCATAGTCGTAGTACCCTTGAATGAGTGCTCCTGTTAGAGTCTTCAAGGTATTCTTGTTTACCAGAGAGGAGATCCGGTACAGGAATCTAGTTTGTTGGTTGACTTAGTTTTATTACATTGGATCCCATTTTGTCACAGGAAAGATTTGCCTCTATAGGATGGAACCCAGGTAGGTAATTTCATCTTTCCTTTTAAGATAAGATAAGATATTCCTTTATTGATCCCCTTGGGGAAATTCAGGCATCATAGCAGCATGGGGGAAGGGGGGGGGGGTACAGGTAGTGAAAACAACACAAGCAGTGTAAACAAATAGGTCAATATAATTTACTATCTAACTAACTGAAATATATTTTCACAGTGTCACATAAGGTGCAGTATGCATAAGGTAGTGTTATAATTTACTATCTAACTAACTGAAATATACATTATTCATTATTCACAGTATCACAGTATCCACATAAGGTGCAGTATGCATAAGGTAGTGTTATTGTCCTACTTGGGTTCCTATTAGTTCTAGGTCGATGTCTGGCAGCAGTCCCTGCCCACTGTTGTGGAGCCTGATGGCCACTGGTATGAAGGACTGTCCGAGGTGGTTAGTTGAGTGTCGGGGGGGTATGAGTCTGTGGCTTCCTTGTCACCTTCACCTAATATGTTTTGATCTGGTCAGGTGCGCTGTCACCTAATATGTTTTGATCTGATCAGGTGCGCTGTCACCTAATATGTTTTGATCTGGTCAGGTGCGCTGTCACCTAATTATGATTTCATCTGGTCAGGTGCGCTGTCACCTAATATGATTTCATCTGGTCAGGTGCGCTGTCACCTAATGTTAATATGTTTTCATCTGTGTCCACTGACCACTGACACACAGTGGGGGATGTTTTTAAAAAATATAATTTAATATATAATATAATATAATAATTTGTGCTTCACCAAAAAATTTGGTCAGCAGCCTCCACTGCTGTACAGCTTACTTCTACTAAACAACAACTAAACTACTTCCTTGCTCTTTCAAACAGTCAAAATGGGTCCATCTGCAGGGTCGGAGGTTAGGTTTAGCTCTGGCCAATCTCAAGTTTCTCAAGTTTCTTTATTAGTTGTCATACAGAAGTACAGAATACTTTTATACAAAATGCTTATTTCTGTTACATTTTGTATAAAAGTATTCTGTACTTCTGTATGACAACTAATAAAGAAACTTGAGAAACTTGAGATTGGCCAGAGCTAAACCTAACCTGCAGATGGACCCATTTTGACTTTGCAATGCAGCAATCTCTGATTGGATTTGCAAGAGTGCCAATCATATTCAACCTCCATGTATTGGATGGCAAGGGCTGTCAATCATTCAACCCTCCATTCAATGGCAAGAGTTTAACTGCACAGACCGTGCTTAGACGAAGTTAATAGCCTATTTCGATTGGCTGTTATTTATTATTTATATAACATTGGGTCACACCTGTGAAGTTTTCTTCACGAATAATTACTGCAGTCATTACTGCAGTGCAGGCCTGCTCAGAGCTGTCAATTTTGGCCATTTTTTAAAAAGAAAAAATTCACTGGCATTTTTTTACAGAGGAAAACGTTTCCAATAAAAAAATATAAAATAATAATAATTAAAAAAAAAATATTATATATATATAAATAAAATAAATGTATATATATATGTAAATGAATAATAATTATGAATTATGAGTGAATTTGTGTTTCACGTGTTGTCATAGAGAAGGCTGCTGACCAAATTTTTAGGTGAAGCACAAATTATTATATTATATTATATAATAAATTATATTTTTAAAACATCCCCCACTGTGTGTCAGTGGTCAGTGGACACAGATGAAAACATATTAACATTAGGTGACAGCGCACCTGACCAGATGAAATCATATTAGGTGACAGCGCACCTGACCAGATGAAATCATATTAGGTGACAGCGCACCTGACCAGATCAAAACATATTAGGTGACAGCGCACCTGATCAGATCAAAACATTTTAGGTGACAGCGCACCTGATCAGATCAAAACATTTTAGGTGACAGCCCACCTGACCAGATCAAAACATATTAGGTGACAGCGCACCTGATCAGATCAAAACATTTTAGGTGACAGCGCACCTGATCAGATCAGAACATTTTAGGTGACAGCGCACCTGACCAGATCAAAACATATTAGGTGAAGGTGACAAGGAAGCCACAGACTTATACCCCCCCGACACTCAACTAACCGCCTCGGACAGTCCTTCATACCAGTGGCCATCAGGCTCCACAACAGTGGGCAGCAACTGCTGCCAGACATCGACCTGGGACTTATAGGAACCCAAGGAGGACAACTTACACTACCTTAGGCATACTGCACCTTATGTGGATACTGTGATACTGTGAATAATGAATAATGTATATTTCAGTTAGTTAGATAGTAAATTATAACACTACCTTATGCATACTGCACCTTATGTGACACTGTGAAAATATATTTCAGTTAGTTAGATAGTAAATTATATTGACCTATTTGTTTACACTGCTTGTGTTGTTTTCACTACCTGTACCCCCCCCCCCCCTTCCCCCATGCTGCTATGATGCCTGAATTTCCCCAAGGGGATCAATAAAGGAATATCTTATCTTATCTTAAAAGGAAAGATGAAATTCCCTACCTGGGTTCCATCCTATAGAGGCAAATCATTCCTGTGACAAAATGGGATCCAATGTAATAAAACTAAGTCAACCAACGAACTAGATTCCTGTACCGGATCTCCTCTCTGGTAAACAAGAATACCTTGAAGACTCTAACAGGAGCACTCATTCAAGGGTACTACGACTATGCTTGCACCTCATGGTACCAAAGCACCTCAAAGGCACTAAAAACAAGATTACAAACATCACAAAACAAACTGGTCAGACTACTGCTTGACCTTACTCCTAAAACCCACCTCACCCCTGCCCACTTTGACAACCTAGGATGGCTTAGAGTAGACAACAGAGTACAGCAACTTGCAATGGGCCTGGTCTACAAGATACACTACACCACTAAGATACCCATGTGCATGTCGAAATACTTCCCAAAGGTCAGTGAATACCACGACCACAACACCAGAGGGAGTTCCACAAATCATGTTCAACCCAGATAAAATAATTTAAAAAGTAAAAAAAAAAAAAAAAAAAAAATGAGATTGCATAGGTCTATGAATCGATATCGCGATTCTGTTTTGATTAATTGCCCAGCCCTACAGTGTGTACAGTAAGTTAGCTTGGTGATTATCATTGTGATGTAGGCTAAGCTGGCTAGCTACTGTTAGCATACAAGCTTTTACAAACACTAGCCTACTTACTTTTTCATCCACGTTTTTTCTGATCCAGATGCATAAGTCCACTTCTTCATGTTGCTCAGTTGCTGGTTTATACTTCGGTCCTAATGTTGGCGCAAAGTTTAATTTAGCCTGACTTTACTTGTTATAGCTGTACAGCTTACTTCTACTAAACAACAACTAAACTACTTCCTTGCTCTTTCAAACAGTCAAAATGGGTCCATCTGCAGGGTCGGAGGTTAGGTTTAGCTCTGGCCAATCTCAAGTTTCTCAAGTTTCTTTATTAGTTGTCATACAGAAGTACAGAATACTTTTATACAAAATGCTTATTTCTGTTACATTTTGTATAAAAGTATTCAGTACTTCTGTATGACAACTAATAAAGAAACTTGAGAAACTTGAGATTGGCCAGAGCTAAACCTAACCTGCAGATGGACCCGTTTTGACTTTGCAATGCAGCAATCTCTGATTGGATTTGCAAGGCTGCCAATCATATTCAACCTCCATGTATTGGATGGCAAGGGCTGTCAATCATTCAACCCTCCATTCAATGGCAAGAGTTTAACTGCACAGACCGTGCTTAGACGAAGTTAATAGCCTATTTCGATTGGCTGTTATTTATTATTTATATAACATTGGGTCACACCTGTGAAGTTTTCTTCACGAATAATTACTGCAG
Organism: Notolepis coatsorum; assembly: GCF_963971535.1. Taxonomy (NCBI): domain Eukaryota; kingdom Metazoa; phylum Chordata; class Actinopteri; order Aulopiformes; family Paralepididae; genus Notolepis; species Notolepis coatsorum. Next base: position 30,158,244 of record NC_140170.1, read on the forward strand.
TCATTACTGCAGTGCAGGCCTGCTCAGAGCTGTCAATTTTGGCCATTTTTTAAAAAGAAAAAATTCACTGGCATTTTTTTACAGAGGAAAACTTTTCTAATAAAAAAATATAAAATAATAATAATTAAAAAAATATTTTTTTTATATATATATAAATAAAATAAATGTATATATATATATGTAAATGAATAATAATTATGAATTATGAGTGAATTTGTGTTTCACGTGTTGTCATAGAGAAACCTCCACTGGTAGGTTCTCTGAGCACAAATGTTCTTTTTCAGTAATGTCCTGCTTCACATTCACACAGTTCTATTCACACCTGGGAGCTGCCCAGTATGAATGAATGAATGAATTATTTTATTTCGAATGTTTACAAATAAATAAACAAACAAATAATTTTTCGAACATTTTCACAAATAAGCAAACGAAAAGGATAGGTTTGAAGCCGAAGGCTTATAGAGCAACCTACCCCTAATTCAAAAAACAAATTCAAAAAAGTTAAAGTTTTCAAAATATAACAAACAAAAAAATAAATCAACAATCAAAAATCAACTGGAGCTGCCCAGTACAACCACAGTCTGACACCGTTGGCCACAAAAGATGTTTGCATTTATGCCCATATTGTGAAATTTCATTCTGATAGGATGAAAGGATATTCTCCCCTATTCACCTGCAGTGTCGACTCCTGCCACCAGGAGGAGGTACTTTCCCTAGGAGCGCCACATCAAACCATTCTTTTTTGCCTTTATTTACCCAGGGTAGGTTCTCTGAGCACAAATGTTCTTTTTCAGTAATGCCCTGCTTCACATTCACACAGTTCCATTCACACCTGGGAGCTGCCCAGTACAAACACAGTCTGACACCGTTGGCCACTGAGCAACTCCACTGGAGCAGTTGGGGTTAAGTGCCTTGCTCAAGGGCACTTCAGCGGTTGGTGTTAAGGGTATGGGAGAGAGTTATTCATTCACTTCCCCAGCCCAGATTTTTCCTGCCGGTCCGGGGAATCGAACCGGCGACCTTCCGGTCACAAACCCGCTTCTCTATCCTTTAGGCCAGGGGTCGGCAATAGGCGGCCCACAGGCCGAAATTGCCCCGCCAGCAATGATTTCTGGCCCGTCAGTTTATTTTGAGAATATGATATTTATTTTACGTGCAGGAAATATTCACTTGTGACGCCAGAGTGTCTTTGTGAAGCTGTATCTATCTATTCATCATATCTATGTCTGTCACTATAGCCAATTGAAATACTAGAAATGGTCACGTGGATTGGGAGAACCAATGGAATAGTCCCACTGGGCCGTGTGTATATTTTCCCTAACGCACTTTCACTTCCGTGTTCGGGATGCGAGCGACTAACGTTAGCAAAAATGTGTTTAAAAAAAACAAAACAAACGTCTTTGGATAGCTTCTTTGTAAAGGGGAAATACCAACTGAGGAGCCAGAAGAGGAGCCTACGACCTCCAAGACACATAAAGCTTATTTTAATAATCAGGAGTCAAACATTTTTAATTCAAATACGGGTTTATCAACAGGTGACTCTTGCGTGCCAAGGTCCTCTCTGCATAATATGTGGCGACAAGATAGTTGGCAGATAAAGTAGCTGCATTCAACGCCAATCTGGAATTGGAGGGCGGCGAGTGGACATTTGACATGTTTCAAACATTAGCAGGGATTTTGGAGGACTGAACAAGCCCAGGGCAGTTATGGTGAGTCGTGTTTACTTTTCATGCATTCTGTTCTGCTGTTCATGTGTATGCACTTGCGGCGGTGATGCATTTTCCACTATCATTATATTAAATTAGCCATTGTTTTTGGTCCTGGCCCGCCATTCAATGGTTTGGGGAAAAATTGGCCCGTGGCCAAACCTAATTGCCGACCCCTGCTTTAGGCCACCGCCTCCAAAACTATTGCCCTCAGCTCTTGGGTTCTTGAACAATTGTAATAGTAACAATCATCACCTGGTTCCCTGCAGGCTGCAGCCACGGTCAGGGACAAGGCCAAGCTACAGCAGGTGATACGGTCAGCGGAGAGGGTGATCGGCTGCCCCCTTCCCTCCCTCGAGTCCCTACATTCCTCCAGGGCCTTGAGGAGGGCGAGGAAGATCATGGCAGACCCCGCCCAACCGGGTCACAACCTCTTCACCATGCTCCCCCACGGCAGGCGGCTACGGCTGCCCAAGACATTAAAGTCCCGCCATAGACTCAGCTTCTTCCCCTCAGCAGCTCGCCTGGTAAACGAGTCAGGTGTCCCCCTGCTCCCCTCTCTATGGCGAGCTGCTATAGGGCTGGACCTCTGGACCTCTGGACTTGAACTGTGCTGCACTGTTTCCATGTCCCCCACCACTGCACTTTTTACAGTCTATTGTTGTCTCACTGTTCTGTCCTGTCTTGCACTTTACTTATAATTATTTATTTACTGTTGTACTGTTCTTAATGTGAAAAAAAAGCATGCACTGTAAACGTCAAATCACGTTCCATTTGTACTGCAATATGGTGAATAAAGTAATCTGAATCTGAATCTGAACAATGTTAACATTTTAAGTATTTGCCGCTGATTGGAGATGATCTAGATATCTAGAATTAAACCAGAATTGGTTTGGAACTCTAACTCGTTTCACTATTGATTTTCAATGGTAATGTTAGATTTCAACTGAATTTATCGTGTAGCACATGGAAATAGTGAGTTCAAGTCAATTCCTTTGCATTGTTTTCAAAGTTCTATATTGAGGTTCAGTCGGTGAAACAACAAGTTTCAAGCAAATATCCACACGGGTCCTTCTGGGTTTAGATGTCCACGTTTATTTAGTAAGAAGACAAGAACAAAAGACAAAATGCACAATATTCAATGAATGGTCATTCTTGCTAAGCCAGCTCCTATCTACAGTGTAAAAAAGAAAACTGTAAAAAACTGTAAATGTCTGGTGGCAACGGTTGCCAAATACTCAAATTACAGTAAAATCAAATACATTTACAGATTACAACCTTTATTTAATGGTTAATATTTTGATAAAGTATAATTTACTGTATTTTTATGGCATTTACACTTAAAGTAGAAAAACAAAAGTAATCTGTAAAAAAATTTAAATCCAGGGCAGCACTACAAATATTAAAATGCCTTTATTTTATGGCTCACATTATTTAGAGAATTTAAAATAAACCGACATGTTTCGGCCTACATAGGGTCTTCAACACCCTGAATTCTCTAAATAATGTGAGCCATAAAATAAAGGCATTTTAATATTTGTAGAGCTGTCTTGGATTTCAATTGTTTTATTTTTTTGTATCTCTCTTTCTCAGATTTTTCTCTGTTTTCTCCCCGTCCCAATTTAGTCGTTGTGCCAATTCCCCCCCTCCCCTACCTGGTTGTTGTGCGCATGTTCTACTACTGGTCGGTACAAGGGAACCCTGAAGTATCCGCACGCTTCCTCCAACATGTGCGGCGACAGCCAGTGGCTCTCTTCTCACCTGGCAGCGAGGGCTCTCATTGGTGAAGTGTAACGCGTGGGAGATCACGCTGCCTTCCTCAAGTCCTGCCTCCGCTGAGCAAGTGCCCAGACCTGACCTGTAGGCATCGCTGTCCACAACGCCAGTTTCCCTCCCACTAACCCAGCCAAAACGAGTTAGTATAGCGATCAGCCCAAGCCAAGGCAATGCTGACTCCGGAAGTCGAGACCGCAGCCTCTTGCATTGGTGACGAGCGCAATCTCTGCTACGCCACCTGACCGCTAGGATTTCAACTTTTTTGTAAGGCCCGACAACACACGTTAATGTCCCCATGGGCCGGACACGTCTTCTTTAAACAAGTCAAGAAGAAACATAACAATAAGTCAAGAATAAAACAAGAACACCATAAGGTCCAACAAATTTAAAATAAATGCAAATAAATTAATGAATGCAAGCACTCCCAGACATACCCCACACGAAGGTAAGGAAAAACTCACTAAAACCTAACAATAGGGAAAAATGCACCACAGGCAGTGTGGAGGAGAGAAACATTAGAAGGGCCATTCAAGGGGGGATCTCCCTTCTTAGATGTCAGTGATAGTAGTGTTGCAGACTAACAGTTGGTAAGCATGCACTCATATGTGTAGTGAAACACAGACGAGTGCATGCAATAGCAACTGAACATTTTGAAAAATTAAAGATAGAGCTGATAGCGATAGCAACTGAACATTTTGAAAGATTAAAGATAGAGCTGATAGCGAATCTATTTGAGGCACAGGGGCGGCGCAAAGAGTCCTACCCCGGATTTAATATAAAGAGCACAGCTACTGAAACAAAACCAAGAACGCTGAAGCCCTCTCCATATCCTCTTTTTAATCTGTAAAATAATAGTGGATTGCCAGTGATTTTTTATTTTTTTTACAGTCTAGGTCTGTCTCCCTGAAAGTCTGCCACCACAAGAACAACTCTCTCTCTCTCTCTCTCTCTCTCTCTCTCTCTCTCTCTCTCTCTCTCTCTCTCTCTCTCTCTCTCTCTCTCTCTCTCTCTCTCTCTCTCCTTGAGCTCTTTTGATAACGCAGAAGGGTCTGTTCTAAAACAAAATAGTTGCAGTTACGACTGACCCATGCCCCACACATCCTGGCTGTGGGTTCAACGAAGACCTTGAAGATAGAAGAGTGTCCCGTATGAAGTGTCCCGGCTTCCCAGAGATAAGAGGTGAGGGAGAAGGTTATAGGCTGAATCAACCTCCCCATGTTGGTCCGGCCCCCACATTGTTACCAACCCCCCCTGGAACAGAGAGAGCAGGGACAGACCCAAATCCCACAGTAATAACCAGAATGACCAAAGGTGATCAAATACAAATAAAATTGTTGCATATTGTTGTCCAACCTACCCAGAGTATAAAAATAAAGAGTTTGACTTCCCCACATGCAAAGGAACAGAGGTATTGAAGATAGGAATCAAATATGTGAATATGCGAATATCCAATCACACAAACTTTACCCCGGTAGGCTAGAAACGGTGTCCCTCAGAACAATGATAAGAGTGACTGAGTGAATGTAACTCCTATGACCTCATCTTTCACAACTCAGAATATTCAAGATCAATTTAAATCCAAAACCCTGGGTAGAGGAGCTGTGAATGTCACTGATCTCTACTTCAGCTCACAAAACTCAGCCTCCCCAGAGTAATCTACATAAAGTCCAGGATAGAGAGGTAGAGTGAATGTGGTGTTGACTCTGTGCAGGAGGGTCATGGTGTCAGAGACGCTGTAGAAGGACAGAGTACCTGCCCTGTGATCCAGGTACACTCCTATTCTGGAGGACCGGGGGCCCGGTACTGTTATGCTCTTGTTATTGTGGCGGAAGCTGTAATTACCTGGTCTGCAATCAAAAGCCCAGGATTTGGAATTTAATCCAAATCCACAGTCCTCCCAGGTGTCTGTTCTACTAATGTCTTTGTAGGAGGCTGCTACAGAAACCCCTCCACTCCACTCCACCTCCCAGTAACAGCGTCCAGTCAGACCTTCTCTACCCAGAACCTGAGGCCACCATCCAATAAATCTTTCTGGGTGATTAGGATATGATTGCTCTTGATGCATCCGTGTTGCTTTTCTGTTCCCCTCAGACAAAGACAGTTCTATGTTTGCTGTGTTTGGGTCCAGTGTGATCTGAGAGGAATATTGTAAGAAGTCAGCTCTGGTCTTGGGCTCTGGTGGCAGTAAAACATTAACTGCATTCACTGTTGTTGAGATTCTGGGCCACTGCTCTTTCAGAACGTCCTGTAGTTTCTCTCTCAGCTCAGACACGACCTCAGTCACATCTGCAAAGTACAGGAGAAGAAGGACACCGATGCTGGGTAAGTCTGTAGACTCACTGGGACTGGAGAGGGGGGGGTAACTCTGTAGAAAGTGGATGTGGTCCTCTGTGTGTGAGAGCTGCTTCAGCTCAGTGGCTCTCCTCCTCAGGTCCGCTATCTCCTGCTCCAGTATCTTCTGCAGTTCTTTAGCCTGAGTCACTGTGGTCCTCTGTTGGGCTTTGATGACCTTCTTCAGCTCAGAGCGTCTCGTCTGCAAGGAGCGTATCAGCTCAGTAAACATTCTCCCACTGTCCCCCACTGCTTTATCAGCAGAGCGATTGAGAGAATCAACAGCCTGTTGGGCCTCTTTGAGTCGCTTCTCTCTCTCCTGGACTCTCTGGTGGACTTTCTGCTGACTCATGCCAAGCTCTTTCTCTCTCTCCGTCCTTTCTGCTGCAGCTGAGACTGTATCATGGCCTTTATGTTCATCCATGGAACACAAATAACAGATGCACTGCTGATCAGTACGACAGAAAACATCCAGAATCCTGTCATGACGAGAGCAGGTGTTCTCCTGAAGCCGTGTGGAGGCTTTGACCAGCTTGTGTTTCTTTAACGGAGCTACAGTATGATGAGGCTGGAGGTGAGTTTCACAGAAAGAGGTCAGACATACCAGGCAGGACTCGAGGGCTTTTCGCTTTCTCCCAGTGCAGAAATCACAGGCCACATCTGCTGGTCCAGCATAACAGTGATCAGGAGGAGCAGCTTGGAGTCCTGTCTTCATTAGTTGTTCTATCACTTGAGCTATTATAGTGTTTTTCTTCAGAACAGGCCTCGGAGTAAAGGTCTCCCTGCACTGGGGACATGTGTAGATCCCCCTCTGATCATCTTGATCCCAGCAGTCTGTAATACAGCCCATACAGTAGCTGTGTCCACAGGGAATAGTTACCGGATCCTTCAGTACATCCTGACAGATACAACAGCAGAACTGGTCCCGGGACAGATCAACTCCTTGCTGCGCCATTTTATTCTACAAAGAGACAGTTTCAAGATGCACAATGAGATCTTCTGAGAGAATTGTTGAATATATACTGTACACAAATGTTCTAGAATGTGCTATTATGACATCATACTGTGCCATCACAAATGTTCTAGAATGTGCTATTATGACATCATACTGTGACATCAGAAATATTCTAGAATGTGCTATTATGACATCATACTGTGACATCAGAAATGTTCTAGAATGTACTATTATGACATCATACTGTGACATCACAAATGTTCTAGAATGTTCTATTATGACATCATACTGTGACATCACAAATGTTCTAGAATGTTCTATTATGACATCATACTGTGACATCACAAATGTTCTAGAATGTTCTATTATGACATCATACTGTGACATCACAACGGAACATGTTTGAGGCCATTTGAATAATATAAATAATGTTTGGTAAGGCTGTCCCCAAAGCGGGATTCAAACTTCGTCAGGGATCTTCGAACGGACGTTCGAACCTTCGTTTTTAATTAAAAAAAATGTAATTAAAAAAATAGACAATTAGACAAATATACAAAAAATAGACAATTCCGCGCAGGGAAAGTGTGAAAGTGTGGGTGATGCCTGTGCACCGCCGGCCAACGGGAGAGGCTCTGTATTGTCTCTATGACAATTCAAAATATACAAAAAGGGGGCGCGGCCTAAGGACGTGGTCAATATAGACCAATGAAAGAGGATATCCCTACTGAGTACAATGGTACAACCAGCAAGTCTCTACGACAAACGGTTCAATTTAGAGGAGAGTCTAACTTCAAGAAACAGGTTGTTCATTCAACAATGTATGTATATTTCAGTTTGTGGAGTGAATATGAGTTGCATAAGATAATAGAGTGTGAAGGTATACTGAATACTGTCTATCTGTATGTCATGTATGTCATTATATGTTATGATGAATTGAAAATGGGGGACCCTGATGTAAACAAGATGAAAGTCTTTCTCTGGTCTGCATCCCCTTAACAATTGTTTGTATTGAGCCGTACTGTATTGTACCCATTCTGCAATCTGTTAATAAAGTTTTCAATCAATCAATCAATCAATCAAGGGGGTAGGAATACATGGACGGGAATCATGAAATCATGATTGAAATCATTGAAATCAATGATTTACCATGGCCGTGATCTTTTCTAAATAAAGGTTAGCATTTATTCAAGTAAACAATACATAATATTAAAGATAAAAATGTGCTCTTTCTTGTACAATGAGTTGTTTACTCATAACAATTAATTATTTTAATATTTTAGTACATTTTGTGCTTAAATTCTCATTAGCGCAATACGTCCACATTGATTTCTATGGACCATTGACTTAATTTTATATTTAATAAACTCAAAATGTTTCTCTAAAACTTTATTAATATTGTTTATTTATTTGTGTCATCAAGGAAATTCTAATGAATTATACAATTCAATTTACAAATTAATTATTTTTTTGTGGAAAACATAATGTCCATGGATGCAGTTCTCAGAACAGTTTTCACCTTCCTGTTAAGACTACAGTATTTTTTAAATAAAGTTTTATTGTCCCATGATGCATCACAAAGAAGACAAGCTAGAAGATGGCTACAAGGTAAGTTATATTTCGTATTTGCATCGCGTCCCGCTCTGAGCCTTACGAGATACTTCTATCTCCTGTGATACTTAATGTATCTCCCACGAATAAAAAACACATGCACCCCACCTGTATGGGGCCCCGCCCCTTATGGTGGCACCGCCCATATAACCATGACTCTGGTCATGAAACACCCTTCCTCTGTTTTCGTCCCAGCGTATTGGATGCGTGCACCATACGAGTCTAGCGGAATGAAAAGATTAAGGAAGATTAATAATGTTGAGGGCTTACCGGAGAGTTGTTTTTCCCTGGATTCTCCGGAGCTTGTTTCGGCGACACATGAGACCTGTGCTGGTGGTTCCTCGGTTGACGGCGACGGACCGAGGGGCAGCGTACAAGGTTTGGCTAACGGGTCGGCTTGTACAAAGGTGAGGTCTGTGTCAGTAGGCATCAATGTCGGTGTTGGTCGTGCTGTGGAGTATGTTTCGGCACCAGGGCCGGGGCGGCTTGGCAATCGTTCCACTGTAGTGGGCGATGTCTTGGCGATCCTGGAACATGCTGTTGACGCTAATGCTAATGCTATTGCTAATGCTAATGCTACTACTGCTTCTTCTGCTAACGCTGATGTTGACGCTGGAATGTCTAATAATCCCCGCCGCGGGATTCCGCTTTTCCCTCCTCTTGCCAGCTTCATTGATGAAGGTCAGTCGGTGGTGGGTGGGGGGGGGTTCGCTGAGCTCTATTTACCTTTTTTCGGGTGAAGGGGCTGACGACGGGGTGCAGCCCGGGGGTACCTTGGCTAAGTAGCCAGGTAGCTTCTTTTTTGTGCCCAGGCGGGGATGAACGACGTTCCGCCCGGCCGTTGCTTGATAGCATGTCGGCTCGGAGGGTGGCAGTATGGACGAATGAGTGGTATACTGCTGCAGGATGGCATTTAGCGGCGGCCAGTGTTGTGGCTCAGCTGGCTACTTTCCTATCCAAGATGGCGTCGGGTTGTAGGTCTTTGGGTCCAACCGACACTATGAATGTGATTCATGTTTGTGGTGTTATAGAGATCTTGACTCAGTCGCAAGCTATAACTGCGGGGAGGATTCGGATGCTATCAACTTTGGTTGTTAGGCATGTTTGGTTGGAGCAGTCTCCTCTTGGGGAAGAGGATAGGTTTTCTCTCCTCACGACTCCTTTTTCCACAGATAGTCTTTTTGGGCGTTCTGTGGAGGCGCAGGCGGTTTTTGATTCGGGTCCTACACCGCCTCACGCTGTGCAGCCAGGGGTGGGAGCACGGTCTCGTCAACGACTGTGGCGAGATCCTCGACAGGCGGCCATGTTTCCCCCGCCAGTGGTGCCCTGGTTGGAGAATCGACAGGGTATCGCAAGGCCGACAGTCTTGGCGGCCGAGGGATCGGCCATTTTGGGTGATTTCGGGGTTGGTAAACCACCCCGTCGTCATTTTGCCGCGAGCAGCCCGCTCCCCATTCAGTCCGCTTTCTGTTACCCTCAGAAGCGGGGCTCTGAGTGTTCTCCTTTGGCTGCGGGCCGCAAACCTTCTTTGAAGCGTATGCGGCCCCATTCTTCACTTCTCATGGAGACTGGGGCTGACACCCAGTTGATGGCTGAGCCTGGGTCTGTCCGTGAGAATGTTCCGTTGTCGCGTGGTTCCTACACCGCAGGTTGTGGGTGGGTGGAACCTGGTGTTACAGCTGCCACTAGCTCCAGTGGTCAGCAGGGGGACTCGGTGCCTCTTCTGTTGAATGCTCAGCAGGGGTTACCCCGGCTTCGCCCTCGCCAGGCGGGGTATCGCGCTGTTGCCTCCCACTCCCGTCAAACCGGCAGTGGTCTGCAAAGGAGAGGCTGGCGTGATTTGAGTGGTAGCAATATCACTGCAGGGCTTCGGCGTGTAGGAGCCCATGGGGTCCTCAGGCCTTGCGTGTCTGGCTGCGGAACGACTCCTCAGCGTGTGCTGGAGGGGTGTTCAGGGGGTGAGTGTGTGTCCACAAGTTTGATGACCGCTCCTCCCGTATCAAACCGGCCCTTTCTGTCGGGGTCCCCCCTTGGGTGCTTTGCACGACGGGGGGGACCGGGCCAATTATCTGCTGTTCCTTGCGGCCCAGCGTCAGTTGACGGCGGGGGCGCTGTGGGATTATATTCACATATGGCGACGGGAATGTCCCTTGAATCGGTGGATGAGGAGAACATTAGAGGCAGGGCTGGTTTTGCAGTTTGCGCGGCCCCATCCTCCGTTCTCAGGTTTGGTGCCGACCCTATTGTTAGGGTCGGGCGCGGTGACAGCCCTGGCCGACGAGATCCAATCTCTGTTGGCGAAGCAGGCCGTCGTTGTGGTCCCGAGAGAGGACGCAATGTCAGGCGTCTACTCCCGTTATTTTCTGGTGCCCAAGAAAACTGGGGGGGTCAGACCTATACTGAATCTGTCCATGTTCAATCGGTTCTGTTCTATCTCGACGACATTCTGCTCCTCAGCCGTTCAGAGGAGGTTGCCAGGTCTCATACTCGACTGGTGGTGGAATTCCTCACCAGCCTGGGTTTTGCTGTGAATTGGAAGAAGAGTACCCCTCTTCCCAGTCAACAGGTGGAGTACTTGGGCTTGACATTGAGGTCGAAGCCCATGCTTGCGACCCTCTCGGAGCAGCGTCGGGGGGATCTCCGTCACGCGCTCGGGGGTTTCCGTCTGGGAGGGACGGTTACGGCGCTGCAGGTGATGCGTCTGCTGGGCCTTATGTCGGCGGCCCACACGGTGGTTCCTCTTGGCCTCCTCTTTATGAGGCGGATACAGAGGTGGTTTCTCTCTTTGAGAATAGATCCGGTGTGGGGCAAAGGGAGACGGTTGACGGTTCCTTTGTCGATATGGGGGGATCTCGCCCACTGGGGGAGGCTGGGTATCCTCTCCGCTGGGGTCCCCATGGGCAGCAGTGGCTCCCACGTCACGGTTTTCACCGACGCCTCTCTCACAGGTTGGGGAGGGGCGTTTCGGACCCACGCAGTGGGGGGCAGCTGGACGGGTCATGCCGACCCAGCTGTCCTGCATATCAATGTGTTGGAGTTGAAGGCGGTCCTCCTGGTCCTCAAACGGCTCGGCCACCTGGTGGTAGGCGAACACGTTTTGATCAGGACGGACAATGTGACGGCGGCGGCGTATATCAACAGGCAGGGTGGGACTCGTTCCGCCCGCCTGCTCCGGGTGGCACGCGAACTGTTGCTATGGCCATCCCGCAGGCTGCGCAGTCTGCGGGCGCTCCACGTTCCTGGTTACGGAAAATGTGGCGGCGGATATAATGTCTCGGGCGGTCCTCGTCGCGACGAGTGGGAACTCCGCCCCGACATAGTCAGACAGATCTGGGATCGGTTCGGGGAGGCCTCGGTAGATCTGTTTGCGTGCCGACGTTCTCACAAGTGCCCCTTGTGGTTCTCGCTCAGTCGAGCGGATCATCCCCCCTTGGGGGTGGATGCCTTCTCGACCTTTCCGTGGCCGCCCGGTCTTCTGTACGCCTTCCCTCCTGTACAGCTGTTGAGTCAGCTGTTGGAGCGGATACGGAGGGAGCGCAGGACGGTGATCCTGGTCGCGCCGGACCGGGGCACGTCAGTGTGGTTCCCGGTCTTAATCCAGCTTCTGGTCGCTCCTCCTTGGGTCATTCCGTGGTCAGCGACGGCCCTCTAGCAGCACAACGGAGTGCTTGTCCAGCCTCCGGTGTTGGGTCAACGCCTGGTGGTGTGGCTGGTGGGAGGGTGAGTCTGGAGAGGATGGATCCCGCAGTGGTTGATACCATCCGGTGTGCGCATGCTCCCTCCACTGTCGCGGTTTACGCGGGCAGGTGGCGTGCGTTCCAAGAATGGTGTAAGGGGGGGGGCTGGGACCCAGTCTCCTGCCCCCTGGATGCTGTTCTGGGTTATCTCCAGTCTCTTCTTGGTAGGCTGTCGGCTTCGACAGTGAGGGTATATGCGGCAGCTATATCCTCCTGTCATGAGGGTTTTGAGGGGACTGTTTTGTTCAGCCACCCTCTTGTGAAGCGTTTCCTGCTCGGCGCTCGACGCGTTAAGCCGGTGCAACGCTCCTTGGCTCCGACTTGGGATCTTCAATTGGTCCTCGTCGGTTGTCCTTGGCCCCGTTTGAGCCGCTCGAGCAGGCGCCGTTGGGACGGCTGTCTTTCAAGACCGCGTTCCTACTGGCTGTCACTTCCGCTAAACGCGTGGGTGAGCTCTGTGCTCTCTCGGTACGTCCAGAGTGCCTGTCTTTTCGGACCGATTGCGGTGCCACTCTGCGACCTAATCCTGCTTTCGTGCCTAAGAATATCCGGAGTTCCATCCGCTCCCGGGATATTGTGGTTCAGGCTTTTCGTCCTCCTCCTCACACTAGTGAGTTAGATGCGGGCCTTCACCTGTCATGTCCAGTCCGTGCTTTGGGGATTTACCTCAGCCGTACTCAGGACTTCAGGGTTGCCGACCAGCTTTTTGTCTGTTACGGTGGGGCTCGTGCTGGTAAGGCACTGTCGAAGCAGCGCCTGTCCCATTGGTTGTGCGAGGGTATTGCCCTCTGCTACACGTTGGCTGGGCAGGATCCCCCTGGGGGCGTCAGGGCGCACTCCACTCGTGGTGTGGCTGCCTCTGCCGCTCTCCTGGGTGGGGCCTCGGTGGAGGACATCTGTGCTGCAGCTTCATGGTCCTCACCGGGCCCCTTTGTAAGGTTTTACCTCATGGACATGACCGGGGGTTCTGTCTCCCAGGCGGTTCTGGGGTCTGTGGCCTTTCCTGCTTCCCGTCCTTTGGTCGGGTAGCAGGAGTGTATGGGTATGGGCCACAGTGTGTTGAGTCACACGTGGTTCCGCCTGTACGGTGTGTTCAAGGGGTTCTAGCTCCCTCTTGTTCGCATTCAGGTGGAGTTGACTGCGCCCCCCCTTCGTTAGGAAGGATGGGGTGACAGGGCTCCCCGCACCCCTTGATGTGGGCTTACGGGTCCTCAGGGGGTACATCTGTCGGGTCTCGCGCCCGCTCTTCCCCATTATCTCGTAAGGCTCAGAGCGGGACGCGATGCAAATACAAAATATAACGATAGGTTATGTAGATAACCTAGTTATATTAGTATTGGCTGAGCGTCCCGCTCTGCGCGCCCTGAGTTCCCTCTTGAGGGATCTTTTCCTGGGACGGGTTTTTGGCGAGGAAGGGTGTTTCATGACCAGAGTCATGGTTATATGGGTGGTGCCACCATAAGGGGCGGGGCCCCATACAGGTGGGGTGCATGTGTTTTTTATTCGTGGGAGATACATTAAGTATCACAGGAGATAGAAGTATCTCGTAAGGCTCAGAGCGGGACGCTCAGCCAATACTAATATAACTAGGTTATCTACATAACCTATCGTTAAGTCACCTCAATGGTTAACACTTAAAAGTTCTAACTTCGCGCTTCAGCCCTTGTACACGACTAAATTGATTCTCATTACTGAAACATGAAGTATTACTTGTTTGAAAAAAGTTTTGATCATCAATATTTGATCAATACAAAGGTTAATACATTCCTAACATGTGCCATGAATTTTTTTTGCAGATGTCATCATGGCTTCTCCATTGTTAGCTAAAAATGCTAACTCCTCTCATCCTCCGCAACACACTTCTCATATACCGCAACATTTTAATGGGTGTTTCGGTAATGAGAACTTCTCTTTCGGCAATGACAATTTGGTAACACATCACATAACTTTGTCATTAAATAGTAATAATTGGTAACACTTCAACATTAAGTGTTCATAAGGTTGTAATTACATAGTAATAATAAAATGTGTATCATCAACAGTTCAATGTAATTTACTAATTTTCCTGTTTCATTGCAGACAGTCAGCCACTGAGAAGAAGAAAGCGTTAGCAAAGGCTATAGGCTAGCAAAATTCAGAGAAAAGGTTTACAACAACCCTGACCTGCTAGACGAGTACAGAAGGAAGGAGAGAGAGGTTAGGGGGGTTGGAAATGGTACAGTCATTAGCAAACATGCTAGTTTATAGGAAGCCTCATACAAGCCATTTAGTTGATAGGATGTCCAGCTTTCTGGCCCTTACTAAAGGATGTGTACACACTCGCACTTTGTAAGCCATTCAGTCCCTACTGTAGGACACACACACACACACACACACACACACACACACACACACACACACACACACACACACACACACACACACACACACACACACACACACACACACACACACACACACACACACACACACACACACACACACACACACACACACACACACACACACACACACAGGGAGAACCCTAGGACACACATTTGCACACACACTAGTGTAGGGTCTGTCCATATATGTTTTTCCTAATTTTATGGTATGCTTCCTTTCCATTTCTAGATATCAAAAACGAAAGGAAAATGGTAAGATCAAGAAAATGGAAGAGCTTACCTCCAAACAATATGAAAGGAAACAAAAACAATGGAGAGAAAATTCGAACAGGCATTATGCTAAAAAGAAAACACTGAATGCCATCTTGGATTTGACCCCTCTCTCCATCAATGAGCCAGATGCCACACAGGTACCGGAGCAAGATGGAGGCCTACCGGTACCACCAAGCCCCCCAGAACTGCCATCAAACTGCCCAAAACCAGAGCAGACATCCATCCCCAAAGCAAGAAGAAAAAGGAGGATGCAGGATGTCCAGGTAGTACCAAGCCCTCCCGAGCCACCTTTGAACTGCCCAACACCAGAGCAGACCTCCACCCCCAAAGCAGGAAGAAAAAGGAAGGCAACCATAACCTCACTGAGGTCAAAACTGAGGGCGACAAAAGATCAACTGGAAATCCAGTCCAGAAAATACTCTAACCTAACAAAGCAGCTTAGAAGGCTACAAGAAAAAACAAAAAAGGACCAGCACCTTTGATAGGCACCATTGAGAAGAGAGCCACCCACCGGAGAGCCCAAGACCCTGCCCAACAACAGCCAGAGACGATTGATGGGACATGTTGTGAGTCGTTTCTTGCACCAGGATGACAACTCAACTGTCATCAATGACAAAACAGGGGAAGTCCGCAAGAAAGGACATGTGTTCAGGAAGAGGGCACTGACTGACACTATGGAGAGACTACATGTTACATTTTTCAGTCAAGCATCCTCGCTACAAACTCTCAAGGGCTCAGTTCTGCAGACTGAAGCCCTTTTGGACCGTGAGACCCAACGTTTCCCAAAGAGAAACCTGTGCCTGCAAAATCCACGAGAATTTCCAATTCAAAATTAAGAAGCTTCACCAGCTTCGGATAGTTGCCACACCATCCACAACTGAACTAGTTGAGTCCTGTGTCTGCAGCTCAAGTGATATGGAATGCATGTACAGAAGGTGCATTCATTGCCAAGGCAAAACCTTCCCTACAACTATTGATCCATCAACCAAGGGAAACATAATTTCCTGGGACCAGTGGGTTACCCGTACAGGTAAAATCACAAAAAAGGGAAAAGATGGTAGACTGGAGGAGACAAATGTCAAAAACACAGCACTGGAGAAGACACACACATCTATCGACAAACTTGTTGCCCTCACTCAGGACCATGTAAATAAACTGGCCATTCATGTGTATAACATCCAGCACCAGTTCCAGAGGCTGAAGTCACTCAAGGAGAGCCTGTCGTGGATTTTGACATCTCCAAGGATGCTTAAGTAAATACAGAGACAAGAGATTGGCCTTATGAGCGTGCAAACCACGACAGTTTCTCCACGGGCAGTCTATAACAGCGCAACACTGCGAATCAGGTATTCTGAAATAAAGAAACAGGAGCATAAAGACAGCCGGAATACTCACGTTAAATAAACACAGGTTTATTAGAGAAGAAAAAATATATATACAGTACGCCCATACGGACGGACTTTTAGTCTGTCAGAGTGCATATCACAGGTCTGTCAGAGTAAAAGTGACAAAAAGCAAAAGTGTCATGTGTTTTAACACAGTGGAATAGAGACGCCTCGATCGTCTCTGATTGGGTTGGCTTTATATGGTCATTTAGGGAGTCAAATGGAATGGGCTTTTGAGGGGGTAGAGGCGCTGCGGCCTTGGACGCAAACGCTATCGGCCTGCTCTGAATTTAATGAATGGATATACTGTTTTAACAGTTTTTGAGAGAAGGATAAACATGACTTAACGATCAACCCTGTTGTGGGGCCCCAGAGGATTAAGAATGTGAAATTACGGGGTGGTGAGTCAGATCAAGGAGGAGATAGCCAGATATAAGGAAGAAAATGACAACGGGGCGGTAGACCCGAACATTCTATGGGACACACTGAAGGTGGTGATAAGGGGGAAATTGATGGAAAAAACAGCAATGCTGAAGAAGGCCAGAACGGAGACATATCACAATCTGATAGGGAAGCTGAAGAAGCTAGAGGGGAGACACCAGATATCAAAAGAACAGGAAACGCTCGGAGAAATCAAAGAAGTAAAGGCCAGGATAAATAGGGAATTATTGACGGAAATAGAAAAGAAAGCGAGGTTCATGAAACAAACGTACTATGAAGGGGAACCAAAAGCGACCAGACTGTTGGCTAGGAGAATTAGGACGCAACAGAAGTTGAACACGATACACACAATAAGGGATACAAAGACTAATGAAATATTGAGGGACCCAGCTGAAATAGAGAGGACATTTAGAGAATACTATGAGAAATTATACACACAGCCAAAAGCAGCGGGAGAAGAGGAAATAGAAACATATCTGGAGAAGCTAGAGTTACCATCGATAGGGAAAGAACAGAATGAAGAATTAAATAAAATAATTACGGAACAAGAACTGGAAGAGGCAATTAGTAGAGCTAAAAACAACAAGTCTCCGGGGAGCGACGGATTCCCATCGGAATTCTACAAGACATTTAGAACTGAATTAGCACCCATGTTAGGGGCGGCGTTCAGACACACGATGGAAGAGGGTAAAATGCCCCCCTCGTGGAAGGAAGCCATAATCACCACGATACCGAAGGAAGGGAAGGATAGGGAATTATGTAGTAGTTTCAGACCTGTGTCCATACTTAACGTGGATTACAAGATGTATACATCGATAATATCAAAAAGATTTGAGACGTTTATGCCAGACATTATAGATGAAGATCAAACTGGATTTATTAAAGGGAGACAGACACAGGACAACGTGAGAAAGACATTACACATAGTAGAGGAGATACAAAAACAAGGGGGTAGCGCGGTACTGATTAGCCTAGATGCAGAAAAAGCGTTCGACAGTGTGAGCTGGACATTTTTATATAAAACATTGATGAGGTTTGGACTGAACGGGAGGGCGATGAAGATGATCAAGGCGCTATATCAAGAACCGACAGCGAGGGTTAAGGTGAATGGCAGCTTGACGGATAGAATCAGATTAGAGAGGGCTACCAGACAGGGATGTTGTCTCTCACCGACGCTCTTCGCCGTTTTCATAGAACCACTGGCACAACTGATCAGACAGACCGAGGACATCAAGGGAGTAAGGATAAAGGGAACGGAATATAAACTAGGCCTATTTGCAGACGACGTGATAGTATACATGAGGCAACCAGACAAGAGCTTCCCGGCACTGATGGATCTACTGAAGGAATATGGCCACTACTCAGGATACAAACTAAACGTGACAAAGACACAGACCTTAGCATGGAACTATACCCCAACAACGGAAATTAGAGAACAGTACGGGATAAGATGGGACATGGACAAGATTAAATACTTAGGGGTGAACATCACGAGAGGGGTGGAGAAACTGTTTGAGGCGAATTATACACAGATAAATCAGAACATCAAGAGAGACTTAGAGAGATGGACAGTAATGCCCTTGGACTTCAATTCAAGAATAGAGGTCATTAAAATGAACATACTATCAAGGTTACTGTACCTATTCCAGTCACTACCGATACAAATTCCACAGAATTAATTCAGGGAGTGGGACAGACTGATATCGAGGTTCATATGGGCGGGGAGAAGACCACGGGTCAGATATAAAACACTACAACTACCAAAGGAAGAGGGAGGGATGGCAGTACCCAGCCTACAAGATTATTACTATGCAGCACAACTGAGAGCAGTGACGTGCTGGTGTAACGACAGATATGAGGCAAGATGGAAAGACATTGAAAAAGAAGGGGAGGGATACAAGGTTCAAGCTCTGGTGGGAGATAGGGAACTATTTAAAGAGAATGAGGGACTATTAGATCCAATCACCAAATACACCTTGAACATATGGAACAGAGTAGTAAAAACACACAAATTGGAGAAGCAGTCAGGGGTCCTGAGATGGGTATCACATGACAAGAGATTCAAACCAGGGAGGTTAGACCATGGATTCAGAAGGTGGGAGAGGGGGGGGGGGGGCAACAGCGATATGCAAAATGATAGAGAAGGGGGAAATGCAAACACTACAAAAATTAAAGGAGAAATTTGGACTAGAAAACAAGGACCACTTCAGATATCTACAGATTAGAGACTACTATAATAGAGAAATAAGAGGGGACAAGGAAGAAGAACAGAATGGAATAATTAGGATGATAGTAAGGGCATACGAAGGAGGGAAAGGAAGGGTAATATCAGCACTGTACCGGGCTATAATGACCAGCAAGGGACACACGACCGATTATATAAGGGAGAAATGGGAGAGAGAACTAGAGATAGGAATAACAGGGAAGGAATGGGGGAACATATGCGAGGTACAACATTCAACAACAGGATCGAGAATATGGAAAGAATTTGGATGGAAAAACATAATCAGATTCTTTATAACCCCAGAGCTGAAGGGAAAATATGCACCAACACAAAGAGCATGCTGGAGGATGTGTGGGAAGGAGGGGGCAAATCACACACACATATTCTGGGGATGTCAGAAGCTGAAGGGGTATTGGGAGGAGATAGGGGAAGCAATGATCAGAATATTAGGATACGGGCTACCACAAACAGGACTGGTGCTTTACTTAGGAGACCTGACACACGGGGGAATACAAGGGGGGGACAAATATTTTATAAAGATAATGTTGATAGCGGCCAGAAAAGCAATAACGAGACTGTGGTACAAGGAAGACCCACCGACAATAGCACAATGGGTAGGAATAGTGGAAGAAATACAGCATATGGAAAGGATAACACACATGCTGAGGTTACAGGAAGAGAATTTTGGGGAAAGATGGGGAAAGTGGGAGGATTATAAAGGGAACGAGAACGACATCACAGAGGAAGAACCAAATGCAACACAAGAGGGCGAAGGGTAAAGGAGGAAAGATGTTCAAGGAGGGTCTATGAACCCATGTCACACACCTGTGCTTTAGTTAGTATTTTCTATTTTTTCTTTTGGGATATGACAATTGCTGAATGTTTTTATACTTTATTATTTATGTCGGTTTAACGGTGTGATATTAATATTCAGGGATGATGTGGTTTGTGTATGGGTGAACCAAAAGGCAAAGTGAAAGTTAATAAACAAAAAGAAAAAAAAAAAAAAAAAGGACGAAGGATAAGGGAAGAAAGAAGCTCAAGGAGGGTCTCTGGACCCAGATCACACATACAAGCCTCTTATTAGTCAGTATTTATCATCTTTGAGTAGGAATTACCTGTTTATGCCTGTTTAAGGGAGATACACAATCAGCCTTTGTATCAAGTACCTAGAAAACAACTGTAGGGGAACCAGACAACCAACCATGATACCCATGTAAATATTTATGTGCACTGTTTTTTCTTTTTGTTTTTATTGTGATGTTAGTTTTCTTTTTCTTTTTTTTTTGTAAGTGCTGTCTGTCTAAAACTGTTAATAAAAATGTAAGTTTAAAAAAAAAAAAATGTGAAATTACACTTCACAAGCCTTACTGAGAAAGAGGTGGCCGTCCACATTGATTACAGTGAGGTGACCACCCACACTATTGTAATCTATACTATTTATTTTTATTTATTTATTCCGCCAATTTTTGTCCACTAACTCCTGCCAGAGCTTTCACACCACACACAAGTGTAAGGTATCAAAACGACCGGCTTGAGCGCCACTAACGCAGGAGATGCTGGGTTCGAGCCCAGCTCTCTGCGTTGCTTCCAGCTTGGCTGGTCGTTCATACTAATACAATTGGCAGTATTAGGGGTGGGAAAGCCGGTGGGGATCGGATGTTGTGGACAGCGACTCCTACAGGTCGGTTGGTGCGCCTGTACAGCAGAATCAGGAAGTAACGGGGGCAGCGTGAGCCTCCCACGCGTTACCCCTCGCCACTGAGAGATTGCGCTGTACAGGTGAAAAGATGCGACGCTGCCTCCTCGTGTACCGGAGGGGACACGTGATGCAAGGCGTCGTCATCACTGCAGCCGACCAGTGGGAGGCATGGTCTGGCAACATTCGAGACAGGGGAGGGGTGAATTGAAGGGAGAATTGGCAAGGCGAAATTGGGATGGGAGAAAAATAGAAAAGAAATGGGAGAAAAAGTGGATAAAAAACTAAAAACGACCGGCTTGGTCCAACTCGAGTTGCTATAACTTTTTGGAAAGTTTCACCGCACCGTTTGGCTACAAATCGACTTTAAATGGGAAATGTTGGTCATAAGGAATTAATGGCAGAACATTCTAGAACATTTGTGATGTCACAGTATGATGTCACAATAGAACATTCTAAAACATTTGTGATGTTACAGTATGATGTCATAATAGAACATTCTAGAACATTTGTCATGTCACAGTATGATGTCATAATAGATCATTCTAGAACATTTGTGATGTCACAGTATGTCATAATATATCATTCTAGAACATTTGTGATGTCACAGTATGATGGCATAATAGACCATTCTAGAACATTTGTGATGTCACAGTATGATGTCACAATAGAACATTCTAAAACATTTGTGATGTTACAGTATGATGTCATAATATAACAATCTATAACATTTGTGATGTCACAGTATGTCGTAATATATCATTCTAGAACATTTGTGATGTCATAGTATGATGTCATAATAGAACATTCTAGAACATTTGTGATGTCACAGTATGATGTCATAATAGCACATTCTAGAACATTTGTGATGTCACAGTATGTCATAATATATCATTCTAGAACATTTGTGATGTCACAGTATGATGGCATAATAGACCATTCTAGAACATTTGTGATGTCACATTATGATGTCATAATAGAACATTCTAGAACATTTGTGATGTCACAGTATGATGTCACAATAGAACATTCTAAAACATTTGTGATGTTACAGTATGATGTCATAATATAACAATCTATAACATTTGTGATGTCACAGTATGTCGTAATATATCATTCTAGAACATTTGTGATGTCATAGTATGATGTCATAATAGAACATTCTAGAACATTTGTGTATCTATTCAACAATTCATAGACCCTCTCCCGTTGGCCGGCGGTGCACAGGGATCACCCACACTTTCACAATTTCCCCGTGCGGACAGCTAGCTAGCCGTTGTGGACAGCTCAGGTATAGACATCAGTCAGGTGTATTATTGATGCTCTCATTGATACTATGTTTGTTTCTGAAGTGTGTGTGTGTGTGTGTGTGTGTGTGTGTGTGTGTGTGTGTGTGTGTATGTGTGTGTGTGTGTGTGTGTGTGTGTGTGTGTGTGTGATATATATAGAGAGAGGGGGGGCTTTGGTAGACTATTGCATTGGTCCATTCATTGAAGATGAACGCAATGCGACATCCTTTACTAGGCTCACCCACCAACAGTGCAGGTGCTGAACTGCTGATCCAAATGTATGGGTAAAAACCATATTATGCGTTTTCATCAATAAAAAAATGGCAAAGAAAATTCCGCTCGCCATTGTGGACACTCACCTTAGGCGTCTTGTTTGAGCAATGCAGGCTTCAGTCTGTGTCAGTCCTGATTCTTCTTCAGAATGAGATCTTCTGAGAGAATTGTTAGAATTGTTCTATATATATAGAACACAAATGTTCTAGAATGTTCTATTATGACATCATAATCAGTAGGGATATCCTCTTTCATTGGTCTATGTTGACCACGCCCCCATGGTTCGGCCCCTCCCCTTCAGGGGATTCATCTTGATCCTTAGGCCGCGCCCCCTTTTTGTATCTTTTGAACCGCTTGTCGTAGAGTTGACTGAACCACACTTGTAATTAGTGTGGGTGACACTAATGTTCTAGAATGTTCTATTGTGACATCATACTGTGACATCACTAATATTCTAGAATGTTCTATTATGACATCATACTGTGACATCACTAATGTTCTAGAATGGTCTGCCATTCATTCCTTATGGACCAAAAGTTCCTGTTTAAAGTCGATTTGTAGCCAAACGGTGCGGTGAAACTTTCCAAAAAGTAATAGCAACTCGAGTTGGACCAAAAAAAGCTCTGACAGAAGTTACTGGACAAAAATCGGCGGAATAAATAAATAAATACATAGTATAGATTACACTAACTATAGCTGTAAGTACACCAGGGAAGTGAAAGACACCCACTTTGGTGGCGGGAACCAGCAAGCAGGGAACAAACTTAACTTTTTGACTTACCAGCCATTTGGCTGGTAGATTTTAAAAACTACCAGCCAGGCAGATTTTTTACCAGCCAAAAATTATAAATAGCTTTTTAGTATATCGCCATGTGTTATTATTACTATATAATAATCTCATATGCTATTTTCAATTAATATCATAAACAACATAAGGAATATTAGCATAATTTTGAGTGGACTGAAGGAATGAGTCAGCGTTAATAGTTTTAAATGCAAATAATTTATTGAAACATAGAAGTGGGGTCGGGACACACACACACACACACTGCTTCAACTCACCACCCCTGCATCATTGTATTCTAGTCTGTCTTCAAACTTCCACTCCTCTCGAAACTTTTTTATATTTGAATATCAACATTATCTGTCCATCCTCAGTAATCCTCAGTTTACTATAATATACTCCTGTCCTGAGTCCTGACTAGTGACTTCATCGTCTTTCCAAACGCACACACACAGGGAAGGGGAGAGTGCCCCACCATTTCCCTTTCCCCAGTCCACACTGTCTGCTGTTCTCTATGGCTCTGCGCCTCTGCCTCTGATCAGGATTAGCTTGTTAGCTTACGCTAACGTTGTAGTGATTGTAATGGTACATAAACGTTAATTTCGGGCGATGTGGGCATAAAGGAATGGCGACGGTGCAATGCATGTAGATGCATTTGACCCGTTGTGAGAAGAAAAAAAACACCACAGACTTATTTCGGGTCGTGTAGGCGCACTGCTGTGTAGCGCTGCTCTGCTTTCAGAAGCACGGACTGGGCGGATATGACTGGCGGAGTTTCTACAGGGTTTTTCAAAATAAGAGTATCATATGAACCGGACGTTGCTAGCTGCCGGAGCCATAGATATTATGACTGGAGCTGCGCTTGGGGCGGAAATGAGACCCGCACAGGATTTTCAAAATAAGAGTATCGATATGAACTACACGCCAGGTGGTGGGCAGACCTCTCATTTTTACTCGCCAAACCTTAAATCTACACGCCATTGGCGCTGGGCGGGTGCTTATTTTGTTCCCTGCCAGCAAGTGATGCTTCATACTGGGGTCAAATACCTGAGTGGGGGACGTGTGGAGTCTTTTGCCTCTCTGTCAGCGTCCCTAAAGCATGATGCTGTTGCAACGTGGGCTCATCTTAATCCAGTGCTCAAGTCCATCCGGGAGGAACATCCAGAAGTGAAGCACATCCATTTTATTTCAGATGGACCCACCTCCCAGTACCGCAACAAGACAGCGTTCTATCCGGCCTTGACAGTGCCTTTCATGAGAGGGTTTGAATATGTCACCTGGAACTTCTCAGAGGCATCTCATGGCAAGGGTGCCCCTGATGGGGTAGGGGGTGCACTCAAGAACCTAGCAGACGGGCTTGTTGCTTATGGAACTAGCATCCCAGACACCAACACACTGCATGAGCAACTGGCAACACACTCATCTGTAAGGCTATACATGGTAACAGAGGATGAGATCATTTCGGCCCAGGATTTGATTCCTCCATCCCTGAATACAGTGCCCGGGACTATGAAGATTCACCAGGTAAGTCAATGTGACATGAGGTTGAACAAGTTTGATTGATTGATTGATTGAACACAATAGATTGTAGAATGGGTACAATACAGTACGGCTCAATACACACAATTGTTAAGGGGATGCAGACCAGAGAAAGACTTTCGTCTTGTTTACATCAGGGTCCCTCATTTTCAATTCATAATGACATTTATGACATACACAACATACAGATATACAGATATATCATGGCATTTATGACATACATGACATACAGATTTACAGTACTGTTACAATTGTGACATACACAATATGCAAATATACAGTACTGTTAAACAAAGATCCTAACAGAAAATATATACATACGAGGGGGAGGAGAAGTACATTGGGAGGTGGTGGGTGGGGGGGAGGGGATGGGATGGGATGGGAGGGTTTGGACATTTACGGGGGCCAGTTTCAAATTGCAGCCTCCTGTAGGTGCTTTTGAGAACGGTTTTGAAGGTGGGTAGGGATTCAATTTTTTTTACGGCTGTGGGTAGGGCGTTCCACATTGATGTGGCATAATTGCG
Source organism: Notolepis coatsorum (assembly GCF_963971535.1). Lineage (NCBI taxonomy): Eukaryota > Metazoa > Chordata > Actinopteri > Aulopiformes > Paralepididae > Notolepis > Notolepis coatsorum. The sequence goes on from NC_140170.1 coordinate 30,183,172, forward strand.
AAACGTGTTTAGACCCTTGTTTGTGCCGAATCTGGGTTGAACATGATTTGTGGAACTCACTCTGGTGTTGTGTTCGTGGTATTCACTGACCTTTGGGAAGTATTTTGACATGTACATGGGTACCTTAGTGGTGTAGTCAGTGTATCTTGTAGACCAGGCCCATTGCAATTTGATGTACTCTGTCGTCTACTCTAAGCCATCCTAGGTTGTCAAAGTGGGCAGGGGTGAGGTGGGTTCTAGGAGTAAGGTCAAGCAGTAGTCTGACCAGTTTGTTTTGTGATGTTTGTAATCTTGTTTTTAGCGCCTTTGAGGTGCTTTGGTACCATGAGGTGCAAGCATAGTCGTAGTACCCTTGAATGAGTGCTCCTGTTAAGAGTGTTTTAATTAATTAATGAATTGTCATAAGTTGGCTTAACTTGATTGATTCATATGCTTTTTTAATACATTTATTATTTAATTTCTGCGTATAGCTGACATCTACAAAACCAGGGGTAATCCAGACCCGGGACGTATCCTGCTTTTGTGGCAGTGCATGCGGATGCTTTCTCCCAAAAGAGTGCTCCTTCATAGGAGCGGATGTGGAGTCAGATACGGAGAAAGCAGAGCCAGGACCTGTTTTGGAAGTGGGAAAGTGGGTCCTTGTGGAGTATGATGCAGAGTTGTTCCCTGGCACCATCACACAGGTATATGTAGAACTAGTTTTAGATATGGACACTAGGTTACTTGTTAATGGTAAATCCTGAGTCCTGTTTTGTACTTTTTCTTTTACCTATGTCCTTTACAGATTGTGGATGATCAATATGAGGTTGACACGATTTATTGTGCTGGAGAGAACAAATTCTACATTCCATCTCGGAGGTTCGATGGAGAGAAAGTGTGGTATTACTTGGACGACATCAAATGTGTCATCCCGGAGCCACTACCTGCCACATCCTCTGCACGTAATTTTAGTGTTTCAGCTGAGATCTGGGCTAAATACACAAAGAAGTGTGTCTAAAACACTGGTCTGTGTAAATGCGTGTTGTGGGGTGGGGGGTTCTACAGGTCTAAGCATGTTTTATACATGACACCCATTTTGTCATGATTGTGTCCTTGTTTTTTATTTCATTTGGTACAGGCCTACTTGTTTTTAACCAGAATATACACATTTATCTTAGGCCTATATGGATTGTATTATCTAAGCAAGGTTGCACATTTTGCGTTATCAGGCCTATAATGATATGTGTGATTGTTTGAGTTATTTTTTGGTATTTAAAGCACTTTCTGAAGTATATGACCTGAACCAATGATTGTTCTATGGAAAAGGTTTTATTTGTTTTTGTTATTATTCTCTGTATATTGATTGCATCTTATTGTATTTTTAAACAGAATGTTGTTAAACAGAATAAAGTTGTGAGTTGAGCTAAACAAATGCATTTTTTCTTAATTTGATTGAGAGGATATGCAAATGCCTTAGTTGCAATTTTTTTATTTTTTATTATTGCAAAACAAAAATTATTAAAAGTCAGTACTCAACACACAATGCATAATGAAACTAACAATTAAGGTGGCTAAAATGACATGCAAGTACAGAAACACAAAACAAAAAAAAGTCTATAATAATATTTTACCGTCTACAGTGTATATCCAACGAAATTACCAATTATGCCAATGCCTTATACAGGATATACCCCTAATACCTATTATCTAAAACCCTACACACATATGCTCCAGCTCGAACCACCCCCTCCCGGACCCCTCCTTGGATAGTACCTCCATTATCCCTCACTCCTAACCAGACACTACCATTATAAGCTAGCTTTTATTCTCTCCACCACTTCTAACCACATTGACATTTTGGATTCGTTGAGACCCAGAATTCTTGCTGTAGATATTTCTTGATAAATCACATCGAGATATGTAAGAAACCAAACCTTCCGGCACATTTTTTCCGGTTGAAACCAGCGTGATGCGATCAGTTTTTTAGCTACTGTGATACCCGATAAAACCAATCTCTTTAGCTGTGGATTTACTGCAAACTCAAAAACATCATTCAATAGTAATACAGAGGGGTGTACTGGTATATTCCAAGATACGAGTTTTGATAATTGATGGGTCACATCTTTCCAGAATGCCTTAACTGGTGGGCAGTCCCAATACATGTGCATAAATGTCCCTTCGTCTCCATTTGTACATTGGGAGCATTTTGAGTCTTGTTTAAGACCCATTCTGTTCAGTCTTATAGGAGTCAAGTATGTCCTGTGAATATAGTTAAGATTGATTTGTTGATGGTCCGGGTTCCTTGATGTAAGACGGACATTTGCCCATGCTCCTTGCCAATCAAAGTCACTTTCCAGGTCTGGTATATCCCTCCTCCAGACAGAGTCTAGTTGGAGGGTTTCATACGAGGACGTTAGTAATTGATAATAAAAACCTGATACAAAACCTCTCGATGTCTCTCTTTCATAGAAGAATTTGTGGTATCTGTGGTGTTCAACTGGTATGTCTAATGGAACACCGTGAGACTTCAAACATAGCTGTAACTGTATGTAAAAAAGCCATGTGGACCCAAAGTTAGTTGCCATGTGGACCCTTAGTTGCAATTTTATGAAAGCATCCAGTCACTGCAGTCAGTGAGCGTTGGCAAGCCCTGAAATAATCTATCATTAAAAAGGTTAACTTGACAAATAGACAGTAAATTAGAGGTTTTCATAATTATGTAATTTGTTGTGTTACCTAAATTTTGTGATGCAAGTAAAATGACACAAATGTAATTGACTGCTTTGGTGTTTGTGGCTAATCAGACACACCAAGTGGTTTTCTTTGAATAACCAACAGCCTTGCTCTTAAGCCTCGAGTTGTGTCTGGCAACACTTAGCATACTTATTATCATTACTGAAATCATTAATCTCATTTCCGAAACCCATGTATCATTACCACAACAGCTGTTAATTTAAAGGTTAATTAATTTTGTGAACAATTATAATTTGATTCTAAAAGCATGTCCATGATCTATTTGTTATGTGCTTTCAGGTTTACAATGACATTTTAAGACAAATTCAGGTTTCCATGAAATATCACAAAAATTTGGTTGACGACTGCAGAAGGTGTTGCGGTAATGAGAGTAATATGACAAACTATTCTAAAAATGATTATTTAAAGATATATATTATTTCATAGTTTCAGGTATGTGTCTATGACTGTTAATAATCAATTCTTAAAACTGTGAAAATGTATACGCTTTTCTTATTGTCTTGAAGTTTTAAGACTGTTGCGGTAATGAGAATTTGAAGGACTTATTTTGGAAAATGTGTTCAAAAAGGTGTTAAATTGTAAAAAAATATTTTCTAATTATTATACACATATACTCCAGACTTGGCTTATAGTGCTTGGAAAGGAAATTTGTTGATGCAAGTTTGTTAAAAAAAAATTATGTTTGAAATTTTGAAATCAAGATTTCATGAGAATCACCCATAATACGTTTACACTTCATCCTCCTACTCCTGCTTGTTTGTTTTTTAATGTACAAGCAAAACTGTACATTGGAATATCGACGAAACCATACTTGGTTCCAACTCTCGTGTATTATTGGGTTAGGACATTTACTGTACATTGGAGGGGGTTGGGTTAGGACATTTACAGGGGCCAGTTTCGAATTGCAGTCTCCCGTAGGTGCTCTTCTAGAGTGTTTTGAAAGTGGGTAGTGATTCACTGTCCCCTCTCTCTCTCATTTACTCTCATTCTCTCCTCATTTGCTTTCTTTTTCTCTCACACTCCCTCTTTCTCCTCTCTTGCTCTCTCTCTCTCGTTATTTCACTGATTTGATTTACTGATTTGTTTGAAGGCTGCTCATGGACAGTTCCCTTCACCTCCTCTGGGACTCCTCTCCCCGCCTGCTCATGGACAGTTCCCTTCACCTCCTCATGGACTCCTCTCCCTGCCTGCTCATGGACAGTTCCCTTCACCTCCTCATGGACTCCTCTCCCCGCCTGCTCATGGACAGTTCCCTTCACCTCCTCTGGGACTCCTCTCCCCGCCTGCTCATGGACAGTTCCCTTCACCTCCTCTGGGACTCCTCTCCCCGCCTGCTCATGGACAGTTCCCTTCACCTCCTCATGGACTCCTCTCCCCGCCTGCTCATGGACAGTTCCCTTCACCTCCTCTGGGACTCCTCTCCCCGCCTGCTCATGGACAGTTCCCTTCACCTCCTCTGGGACTCCTCTACCCGCCTACTCATGGACAGTTCCCTTCACCTCCTCTGGGGCTCCTCTCCCCGCCTGCTCATGGACAGTTCCCTTCATCTCCTCTGGGACTCCTCTCCCCGCCTGCTCATGGACAGTTCCCTTCACCTCCTCATGGACTCCTCTCCCCGCCTGCTCAAGGACAGTTCCCTTCACCTCCTCATGGACCCCTCTCCCCGCCTGCTCATGGACAGTTCCCTTCACTCTGGGGGGACTCCTCTCCCCGCCTGCTCATGGACAGTTCCCTTCACCTCCTCATGGACTCCTCTACCCTCCTGCTCATGGACAGTTCCCTTCACCTCCTTTGGGACTCCTCTCCCCGCCTGCTCATGGACAGTTCCCTTCACCTCCTCATGGACTCCTCTCCCCGCCTGCTCATGGACAGTTCCCTTCACCTCCTCTGGGGCTCCTCTCCCCGCCTGCTCATGGACAGTTCCCTTCACCTCCTCATGGACTCCTCTCCCCGCCTGCTCATGGACAGTTCCCTTCACCTCCTCTGGGACTCCTCTCCCCGCCTGCTCATGGACAGTTCCCTTCACCTCCTCTGGGACTCCTCTCCCCGCATGCTCATGGACAGTGCCCTTCACCTCCTCTGGGGGGACTCCTCTCCCCGCCTGCTCATGGACAGTTCCCTTCACCTCCTCATGGACTCCTCTCCCCGCCTGCTCATGGACAGTTCCCTTCACCTCCTCATGGACTCCTCTCCCCTCCTGCTCATGGACAGTTCCCTTCACCTCCTCATGGACTCCTCTCCCCGCCTGCTCATGGACAGTTCCCTTCACCTCCTCTGGGACTCCTCTCCCCGTTTGCTCATGGACAATTCCCTTCACCTCCTCTGGGGGGACTCCTCTCCCCGCCTGCTCATGGACAGTTCCCTTCACCTCCTCATGGACTCCTCTCCCCGCATGCTCATGGACAGTTCCCTTCACCTCCTCTGGGGGGACTCCTCTCCCCGCCTGCTCATGGACAGTTCCCTTCACCTCCTCATGGACTCCTCTCCCCGCCTGCTCATGGACAGTTCCCTTCACCTCCTCATGGACTCCTCTCCCCTCCTGCTCATGGACAGTTCCCTTCACCTCCTCATGGACTCCTCTCCCCACCTGCTCATGGACAGTTCCCTTCACCTCCTCTGGGACTCCTCTCCCCGCCTGCTCATGGACAGTTCCCTTCACCTCCTCTGGGGGGACTCCTCTCCCCGCCTGCTCATGGACAGTTCCCTTCACCTCCTCATGGACTCCTCTCCCCGCCTGCTCATGGACAGTTCCCTTCACCTCCTCATGGACTCCTCTCCCCTCTTGCTCATGGACAGTTCCCTTCACCTCCTCATGGACTCCTCTCCCCGCCTGCTCATGGACAGTTCCCTTCACCTCCTCTGGGACTCCTCTCCCCGCCTGCTCATGGACAGTTCCCTTCACCTCCTCATGGACTCCTCTCCCCGCCTGCTCATGGACAGTTCCCTTCAGCTCCTCATGGACTCCTCTCCCCGCCTGCTCATGGACAGTTCCCTTCACCTCCTCTGGGACTCCTCTCCCCGCCTGCTCATGGACAGTTCCCTTCACCTCCTCTGGGACTCCTCTCCCCGCATGCTCATGGACAGTTCCCTTCACCTCCTCTTGGGGGACTCCTCTCCCCGCCTGCTCATGGACAGTTCCCTTCACCTCCTCATGGACTCCTCTCCCCGCCTGCTCATGGACAGTTCCCTTCACCTCCTCATGGACTCCTCTTCCCTCCTGCTCATGGACAGTTCCCTTCACCTCCTCATGGACTCCTCTCCCCACCTGCTCATGGACAGTTCCCTTCACCTCCTCTGGGACTCCTCTCCCCGCCTGCTCATGGACAGTTCCCTTCACCTCCTCTGGGGGGACTCCTCTCCCCGCCTGCTCATGGACAGTTCCCTTCACCTCCTCATGGACTCCTCTCCCCGCCTGCTCATGGACAGTTCCCTTCACCTCCTCATGGACTCCTCTCCCCTCTTGCTCATGGACAGTTCCCTTCACCTCCTCATGGACTCCTCTCCCCGCCTGCTCATGGACAGTTCCCTTCACCTCCTCTGGGACTCCTCTCCCCGCCTGCTCATGGACAGTTCCCTTCACCTCCTCATGGACTCCTCTCCCCGCCTGCTCATGGACAGTTCCCTTCACCTCCTCATGGACTCCTCTCCCCGCCTGCTCATGGACAGTTCCCTTCACCTCCTCTGGGGCACCTCTCCCCGCCTGCTCATGGACAGTTCCCTTCACCTCCTCATGGACTCCTCTCCCCGCCTGCTCATGGACAGTTCCCTTCACCTCCTCATGGACTCCTCTCCCCGCCTGCTCATGGACAGTTCCCTTCACCTCCTCATGGACTCCTCTCCCCGCCTGCTCATGGACAGTTCCCTTCACCTCCTCTGGGGCACCTCTCCCCGCCTGCTCATGGACAGTTCCCTTCACCTCCTCATGGAATCCTCTCCCCGCCTGCTCATGGACAGTTCCCTTCACCTCCTCTGGGACTCCTCTCCCCGCCTGCTCATGGACAGTTCCCTTCACCTCCTCTGGGGGGACTCCTCTCCCCGCCTGATCATGGACAGTTCCCTTCACCTCCTCATGGACTCCTCTCCCCGCCTGCTCATGGACAGTTCCCTTCACCTCCTCATGGACTCCTCTCCCCTCCTGCTCATGGACAGTTCCCTTCACCTCCTCATGGACTCCTCTCCCCGCCTGCTCATGGACAGTTCCCTTCACCTCCTCTGGGACTCCTCTCCCCGCCTGCTCATGGACAGTTCCCTTCACCTCCTCATGGACTCCTCTCCCCGCCTGCTCATGGACAGTTCCCTTCACCTCCTCATGGACTCCTCTCCCCGCCTGCTCATGGACAGTTCCCTTCACCTACTCTGGGACTCCTCTCCCCGCCTGCTCATGGACAGTTCACTTCACCTCCTCTGGGACTCCTCTCCCCGCCTGCTCATGGACAGTTCCCTTCACCTCCTCATGGACTCCTCTCCCCGCCTGCTCATGGACAGTTCCCTTCACCTCCTCATGGACTCCTCTCCCCGCCTGCTCATGGACAGTTCCCTTCCCCTCCTCTGGGACTCCTCTCCCCGCCCGCTCATGGACAGTTCCCTTCACCTCCTCTGGGACTCCTCTCCCCACCTGCTCATGGACAGTTCCCTTCACCTCCTCATGGACTCCTCTCCCCGCCTGCTCATGGACAGTTCCCTTCACCTCCTCTGGGACTCCTCTCCCCGCCTGCTCATGGACAGTTCCCTTCACCTCCTCATGGACTCCTCTCCCCGCCTGCTCATGGACAGTTCCCTTCACCTCCTCTGGGACCCCTCACCCCGCCTGCTCATGGACAGTTCCCTTCACCTCATCATGGACTCCTCTCCCCGCCTGCTCATGGACAGTTCCCTTCACCTCCTCTGGGGCTCCTCTCCCCGCCTGCTCATGGACAGTTCCCTTCACCTCCTCATGGACTCCTCTCCCCGCCTGCTCATGGACAGTTCCCTTCACCTCCTCTGGGACTCCTCTCCCTGCCTGCTCAAGGACAGTTCCCTTCAACTCCTCATGGACTCCTCTCCCCGCCTGCTCATGGACAGTTCCCTTCACCTCCTCTGGGGCTCCTCTCCCCGCCTGCTCATGGACTGTTCCCTTCACCTCCTCTGGGGGGACTCCTCTCCCCGCCTGCTCATGGACAGTTCCCTTCACCTCCTCATGGACTCCTCTCCCCTCCTGCTCATGGACAGTTCCGTTCACCTCCTTTGGGACTCCTCTCCCCGCCTGCTCATGGACAGTTCACTTCACCTCCTCATGGACTCCTCTCCCCGCCTGCTCATGGACAGTTCCCTTCACCTCCTCTGGGGCTCCTCTCCCCGCCTGCTCATGGACAGTTCCCTTCACCTCCTCTGGGACTCCTCTCCCCACCTGCTCATGGACAGTTCCCTTCACCTCCTCATGGACTCCTCTCCCCGCCTGCTCATGGACAGTTCCCTTCACCTCCTCTGGGACTCCTCTCCCCGCCTGCTCATGGACAGTTCCCTTCAACTCCTCTGGGGCTCCTCTCCCCGCCTGCTCATGGACAGTTCCCTTCACCTCCTCTGGGACTCCTCTCCCCGCCTGCTCATGGACAGTTCCCTTCACCTCCTCATGGACTCCTCTCCCTGCCTGCTCATGGACAGTTCCCTTCACCTCCTCTGGGGGGACTCCTCTCCCCGCCTGCTCATGGACAGTTCCCTTCACCTCCTCATGGACTCCTCTCCCCGCCTGCTCATGGACAGTTCCCTTCACCTCCTCATGTACTCCTCTCCCCTCCTGCTCATGGACAGTTCCCTTCACCTCCTCATGGACTCCTCTCCCCGCCTGCTCATGGACAGTTCCCTTCACCTCCTCTGGGACTCCTCTCCCCGCCTGCTCATGGACAGTTCCCTTCACCTCCTCTGGGACTCCTCTCCCCGCATGCTCATGGACAGTTCCCTTCACCTCCTCTGGGGGGACTCCTCTCCCCGCCTGCTCATGGACAGTTCCCTTCACCTCCTCATGGACTCATCTGCCCGCCTGCTCATGGACAGTTCCCTTCACCTCCTCATGGACTCCTCTCCCCTCCTGCTCATGGACAGTTCCCTTCACCTCCTCATGGAATCCTCTCCCCGCTTGCTCATGGACAGTTCCCTTCACCTCCTCTGGGACTCCTCTCCCCGCCTGCTCATGGACAGTTCCCTTCACCTCCTCTGGGGGGACTCCTCTCCCCGCCTGATCATGGACAGTTCCCTTCACCTCCTCATGGACTCCTCTCCCCGCCTGGTCATGGACAGTTCCCTTCACCTCCTCATGGACTCCTCTCCCCTCCTGCTCATGGACAGTTCCCTTCACCTCCTCATGGACTCCTCTCCCCGCCTGCTCATGGACAGTTCCCTTCACCTCCTCTGGGACTCCTCTCCCCGCCTGCTCATGGACAGTTCCCTTCACCTCCTCATGGACTCCTCTCCCCGCCTGCTCATGGACAGTTCCCTTCACCTCCTCATGGACTCCTCTCCCCGCCTGCTCATGGACAGTTCCCTTCACCTCCTCTGGGACTCCTCTCCCCGCCTGCTCATGGACAGTTCACTTCACCTCCTCTGGGACTCCTCTCCCCGCCTGCTCATGGACAGTTCCCTTCACCTCCTCATGGACTCCTCTCCCCGCCTGCTCATGGACAGTTCCCTTCACCTCCTCATGGACTCCTCTCCCCGCCTGCTCATGGACAGTTCCCTTCACCTCCTCTGGGACTCCTCTTCCCGCCCGCTCATGGACAGTTCCCTTCACCTCCTCTGGGACTCCTCTCCCCACCTGCTCATGGACAGTTCCCTTCACCTCCTCATGGACTCCTCTCCCCGCCTGCTCATGGACAGTTCCCTTCACCTCCTCTGGGACTCCTCTCGCCGCCTGCTCATGGACAGTTCCCTTCACCTCCTCATGGACTCCTCTCCCCGCCTGCTCATGGACAGTTCCCTTCACCTCCTCTGGGACCCCTCACCCCGCCTGCTCATGGACAGTTCCCTTCACCTCATCATGGACTCCTCTCCCCGCCTGCTCATGGACAGTTCCCTTCACCTCCTCTGGGGCTCCTCTCCCCGCCTGCTCATGGACAGTTCCCTTCACCTCCTCATGGACTCCTCTCCCCGCCTGCTCATGGACAGTTCCCTTCACCTCCTCTGGGACTCCTCTCCCCGCCTGCTCAAGGACAGTTCCCTTCAACTCCTCATGGACTCCTCTCCCCGCCTGCTCATGGACAGTTCCCTTCACCTCCTCTGGGGCTCCTCTCCCCGCCTGCTCATGGACTGTTCCCTTCACCTCCTCTGGGGGGACTCCTCTCCCCGCCTGCTCATGGACAGTTCCCTTCACCTCCTCATGGACTCCTCTCCCCTCCTGCTCATGGACAGTTCCCTTCACCTCCTTTGGGACTCCTCTCCCCGCCTGCTCATGGACAGTTCACTTCACCTCCTCATGGACTCCTCTCCCCGCCTGCTCATGGACAGTTCCCTTCACCTCCTCTGGGGCTCCTCTCCCCGCCTGCTCATGGACAGTTCCCTTCACCTCCTCTGGGACTCCTCTCCCCACCTGCTCATGGACAGTTCCCTTCACCTCCTCATGGACTCCTCTCCCCGCCTGCTCATGGACAGTTCCCTTCACCTCCTCTGGGACTCCTCTCCCCGCCTGCTCATGGACAGTTCCCTTCACCTCCTCTGGGACTCCTCTCCCCGCATGCTCATGGACAGTTCCCTTCACCTCCTCTGGGACTCCTCTCCCCGCCTGCTCATGGACAGTTCACTTCACCTCCTCTGGGACTCCTCTCCCCGCCTGCTCATGGACAGTTCCCTTCACCTCCTCATGGACTCCTCTCCCCGCCTGCTCATGGACAGTTCCCTTCACCTCCTCATGGACTCCTCTCCCCGCCTGCTCATGGACAGTTCCCTTCACCTCCTCTGGGACTCCTCTTCCCGCCCGCTCATGGACAGTTCCCTTCACCTCCTCTGGGACTCCTCTCCCCACCTGCTCATGGACAGTTCCCTTCACCTCCTCATGGACTCCTCTCCCCGCCTGCTCATGGACAGTTCCCTTCACCTCCTCTGGGACTCCTCTCGCCGCCTGCTCATGGACAGTTCCCTTCACCTCCTCATGGACTCCTCTCCCCGCCTGCTCATGGACAGTTCCCTTCACCTCCTCTGGGACCCCTCACCCCGCCTGCTCATGGACAGTTCCCTTCACCTCATCATGGACTCCTCTCCCCGCCTGCTCATGGACAGTTCCCTTCACCTCCTCTGGGGCTCCTCTCCCCGCCTGCTCATGGACAGTTCCCTTCACCTCCTCATGGACTCCTCTCCCCGCCTGCTCATGGACAGTTCCCTTCACCTCCTCTGGGACTCCTCTCCCCGCCTGCTCAAGGACAGTTCCCTTCAACTCCTCATGGACTCCTCTCCCCGCCTGCTCATGGACAGTTCCCTTCACCTCCTCTGGGGCTCCTCTCCCCGCCTGCTCATGGACTGTTCCCTTCACCTCCTCTGGGGGGACTCCTCTCCCCGCCTGCTCATGGACAGTTCCCTTCACCTCCTCATGGACTCCTCTCCCCTCCTGCTCATGGACAGTTCCCTTCACCTCCTTTGGGACTCCTCTCCCCGCCTGCTCATGGACAGTTCACTTCACCTCCTCATGGACTCCTCTCCCCGCCTGCTCATGGACAGTTCCCTTCACCTCCTCTGGGGCTCCTCTCCCCGCCTGCTCATGGACAGTTCCCTTCACCTCCTCTGGGACTCCTCTCCCCACCTGCTCATGGACAGTTCCCTTCACCTCCTCATGGACTCCTCTCCCCGCCTGCTCATGGACAGTTCCCTTCACCTCCTCTGGGACTCCTCTCCCCGCCTGCTCATGGACAGTTCCCTTCACCTCCTCTGGGACTCCTCTCCCCGCATGCTCATGGACAGTTCCCTTCACCTCCTCTGGGGGGACTCCTCTCCCCGCCTGCTCATGGACAGTTCCCTTCACCTCCTCATGGACTCCTCTCCCCGCCTGCTCATGGACAGTTCCCTTCACCTCCTCATGGACTCCTCTCCCCTCCTGCTCATGGACAGTTCCCTTCACCTCCTCATGGACTCCTCTCCCCGCCTGCTCATGGACAGTTCCCTTCACCTCCTCTGGGGCTCCTCTCCCCGCCTGCTCATGGACAGTTCCTTTCACCTCCTCTGGGACTCCTCTCCCCGCCTGCTCATGGACAGTTCCCTTCACCTCCTCATGGACTCCTCTCCCTGCCTGCTCATGGACAGTTCCCTTCACCTCCTCTGGGGGGACTCCTCTCCCCGCCTGCTCATGGACAGTTCCCTTCACCTCCTCATGGACTCCTCTCCCCGCCTGCTCATGGACAGTTCCCTTCACCTCCTCATGGACTCCTCTCCCCTCCTGCTCATGGACAGTTCCCTTCACCTCCTCATGGACTCCTCTCCCCGCCTGCTCATGGACAGTTCCCTTCACCTCCTCTGGGACTCCTCTCCCCGCCTGCTCATGGACAGTTCCCTTCACCTCCTCTGGGACTCCTGTCCCCGCATGCTCATGGACAGTTCCCTTCACCTCCTCTGGGGGGACTCCTCTCCCCGCCTGCTCATGGACAGTTCCCTTCACCTCCTCATGGACTCCTCTGCCCGCCTGCTCATGGACAGTTCCCTTCACCTCCTCATGGACTCCTCTCCCCTCCTGCTCATGGACAGTTCCCTTCACCTCCTCATGGACTCCTCTCCCCGCCTGCTCATGGACAGTTCCCTTCACCTCCTCTGGGGCTCCTCTCCCCGCCTGCTCATGGACAGTTCCCTTCACCTCCTCTGGGACTCCTCTCCCCGCCTGCTCATGGACAGTTCCCTTCACCTCCTCATGGACTCCTCTCCCCGCCTGCTCATGGACAGTTCCCTTCACCTCCTCTGGGACTCCTCTCCCCGCCTGCTCATGGACAGTTCCCTTCACCTCCTCTGGGACTCCTCTCCCCGCCTGCTCATGGACAGTTCCCTTCACATCCTCTGGGGCTCCTCTCCCCGCCTGCTCATGGACAGTTCCCTTCATCTCCTCTGGGACTCCTCTCCCCGCCTGCTCATGGACAGTTCCCTTCACCTCCTCATGTACTCCTCTCCCCGCCTGCTCATGGACAGTTCCCTTCACCTCCTCATGGACTCCTCTCCCAGCCTGCTCATGGACAGTTCCCTTCACCTCCTCTGGGACTCCTCTCCCCGCCTGCTCATGGACAGTTCCCTTCACCTCCTCTGGGACTCCTCTCCCCGCCTGCTCATGGACAGTTCCCTTCACATCCTCTGGGGCTCCTCTCCCCGCCTGCTCATGGACAGTTCCCTTCATCTCCTCTGGGACTCCTCTCCCCGCCTGCTCATGGACAGTTCCCTTCACCTCCTCATGTACTCCTCTCCCCGCCTGCTCATGGACAGTTCCCTTCACCTCCTCATGGACTCCTCTCCCAGCCTGCTCATGGACAGTTCCCTTCATCTCCTCTGGGACTCCTCTCCCCGCCTGCTCATGGACAGTTCCCTTCACCTCCTCTGGGACTCCTCTCCCCGCATGCTCATGGACAGTTCCCTTCACCTCCTCTGGGACTCCTCTCCCCGCCTGCTCATGGACAGTTCACTTCACCTCCTCTGGGACTCCTCTCCCCGCCTGCTCATGGACAGTTCCCTTCACCTCCTCATGGACTCCTCTCCCCGCCTGCTCATGGACAGTTCCCTTCACCTCCTCATGGACTCCTCTCCCCGCCTGCTCATGGACAGTTCCCTTCACCTCCTCTGGGACTCCTCTTCCCGCCCGCTCATGGACAGTTCCCTTCACCTCCTCTGGGACTCCTCTCCCCACCTGCTCATGGACAGTTCCCTTCACCTCCTCATGGACTCCTCTCCCCGCCTGCTCATGGACAGTTCCCTTCACCTCCTCTGGGACTCCTCTCGCCGCCTGCTCATGGACAGTTCCCTTCACCTCCTCATGGACTCCTCTCCCCGCCTGCTCATGGACAGTTCCCTTCACCTCCTCTGGGACCCCTCACCCCGCCTGCTCATGGACAGTTCCCTTCACCTCATCATGGACTCCTCTCCCCGCCTGCTCATGGACAGTTCCCTTCACCTCCTCTGGGGCTCCTCTCCCCGCCTGCTCATGGACAGTTCCCTTCACCTCCTCATGGACTCCTCTCCCCGCCTGCTCATGGACAGTTCCCTTCACCTCCTCTGGGACTCCTCTCCCCGCCTGCTCAAGGACAGTTCCCTTCAACTCCTCATGGACTCCTCTCCCCGCCTGCTCATGGACAGTTCCCTTCACCTCCTCTGGGGCTCCTCTCCCCGCCTGCTCATGGACTGTTCCCTTCACCTCCTCTGGGGGGACTCCTCTCCCCGCCTGCTCATGGACAGTTCCCTTCACCTCCTCATGGACTCCTCTCCCCTCCTGCTCATGGACAGTTCCCTTCACCTCCTTTGGGACTCCTCTCCCCGCCTGCTCATGGACAGTTCACTTCACCTCCTCATGGACTCCTCTCCCCGCCTGCTCATGGACAGTTCCCTTCACCTCCTCTGGGGCTCCTCTCCCCGCCTGCTCATGGACAGTTCCCTTCACCTCCTCTGGGACTCCTCTCCCCACCTGCTCATGGACAGTTCCCTTCACCTCCTCATGGACTCCTCTCCCCGCCTGCTCATGGACAGTTCCCTTCACCTCCTCTGGGACTCCTCTCCCCGCCTGCTCATGGACAGTTCCCTTCACCTCCTCTGGGACTCCTCTCCCCGCATGCTCATGGACAGTTCCCTTCACCTCCTCTGGGGGGACTCCTCTCCCCGCCTGCTCATGGACAGTTCCCTTCACCTCCTCATGGACTCCTCTCCCCGCCTGCTCATGGACAGTTCCCTTCACCTCCTCATGGACTCCTCTCCCCTCCTGCTCATGGACAGTTCCCTTCACCTCCTCATGGACTCCTCTCCCCGCCTGCTCATGGACAGTTCCCTTCACCTCCTCTGGGGCTCCTCTCCCCGCCTGCTCATGGACAGTTCCTTTCACCTCCTCTGGGACTCCTCTCCCCGCCTGCTCATGGACAGTTCCCTTCACCTCCTCATGGACTCCTCTCCCTGCCTGCTCATGGACAGTTCCCTTCACCTCCTCTGGGGGGACTCCTCTCCCCGCCTGCTCATGGACAGTTCCCTTCACCTCCTCATGGACTCCTCTCCCCGCCTGCTCATGGACAGTTCCCTTCACCTCCTCATGGACTCCTCTCCCCTCCTGCTCATGGACAGTTCCCTTCACCTCCTCATGGACTCCTCTCCCCGCCTGCTCATGGACAGTTCCCTTCACCTCCTCTGGGACTCCTCTCCCCGCCTGCTCATGGACAGTTCCCTTCACCTCCTCTGGGACTCCTGTCCCCGCATGCTCATGGACAGTTCCCTTCACCTCCTCTGGGGGGACTCCTCTCCCCGCCTGCTCATGGACAGTTCCCTTCACCTCCTCATGGACTCCTCTGCCCGCCTGCTCATGGACAGTTCCCTTCACCTCCTCATGGACTCCTCTCCCCTCCTGCTCATGGACAGTTCCCTTCACCTCCTCATGGACTCCTCTCCCCGCCTGCTCATGGACAGTTCCCTTCACCTCCTCTGGGGCTCCTCTCCCCGCCTGCTCATGGACAGTTCCCTTCACCTCCTCTGGGACTCCTCTCCCCGCCTGCTCATGGACAGTTCCCTTCACCTCCTCATGGACTCCTCTCCCCGCCTGCTCATGGACAGTTCCCTTCACCTCCTCTGGGACTCCTCTCCCCGCCTGCTCATGGACAGTTCCCTTCACCTCCTCTGGGACTCCTCTCCCCGCCTGCTCATGGACAGTTCCCTTCACATCCTCTGGGGCTCCTCTCCCCGCCTGCTCATGGACAGTTCCCTTCATCTCCTCTGGGACTCCTCTCCCCGCCTGCTCATGGACAGTTCCCTTCACCTCCTCATGTACTCCTCTCCCCGCCTGCTCATGGACAGTTCCCTTCACCTCCTCATGGACTCCTCTCCCAGCCTGCTCATGGACAGTTCCCTTCACCTCCTCTGGGACTCCTCTCCCCGCCTGCTCATGGACAGTTCCCTTCACCTCCTCTGGGACTCCTCTCCCCGCCTGCTCATGGACAGTTCCCTTCACATCCTCTGGGGCTCCTCTCCCCGCCTGCTCATGGACAGTTCCCTTCATCTCCTCTGGGACTCCTCTCCCCGCCTGCTCATGGACAGTTCCCTTCACCTCCTCATGTACTCCTCTCCCCGCCTGCTCATGGACAGTTCCCTTCACCTCCTCATGGACTCCTCTCCCAGCCTGCTCATGGACAGTTCCCTTCATCTCCTCTGGGACTCCTCTCCCCGCCTGCTCATGGACAGTTCCCTTCACCTCATCATGGACTCCTCTCCCCGCCTGCTCATGGACAGTTCCCTTCACCTCCTCTGGGGCTCCTCTCGCCGCCTGCTCATGGACAGTTCCCTTTACCTCCTCATGGACTCCTCTCCCCGCCTGCTCATGGACAGTTCCCTTCACCTCCTCATGGACTCCTCTCCCCGCCTGCTCATGGACAGTTCCCTTCACATCCTCTGGGGCTCCTCTCCCCGCCTGCTCATGGACAGTTCCCTTCATCTCCTCTGGGACTCCTCTCCCCGCCTGCTCATGGACAGTTCCCTTCACCTCCTCATGTACTCCTCTCCCCGCCTGCTCATGGACAGTTCCCTTCACCTCCTCATGGACTCCTCTCCCAGCCTGCTCATGGACAGTTCCCTTCACCTCCTCTGGGACTCCTCTCCCTGCCTGCTCATGGACAGTTCCCTTCACCTCCTCTGGGACTCCTCTCCCCGCCTGCTCATGGACAGTTCCCTTCACATCCTCTGGGGCTCCTCTCCCCGCCTGCTCATGGACAGTTCCCTTCATCTCCTCTGGGACTCCTCTCCCCGCCTGCTCATGGACAGTTCCCTTCACCTCCTCATGTACTCCTCTCCCCGCCTGCTCATGGACAGTTCCCTTCACCTCCTCATGGACTCCTCTCCCAGCCTGCTCATGGACAGTTCCCTTCATCTCCTCTGGGACTCCTCTCCCCGCCTGCTCATGGACAGTTCCCTTCACCTCATCATGGACTCCTCTCCCCGCCTGCTCATGGACAGTTCCCTTCACCTCCTCTGGGGCTCCTCTCGCCGCCTGCTCATGGACAGTTCCCTTCACCTCCTCATGGACTCCTCTCCCCGCCTGCTCATGGACAGTTCCCTTCACCTCCTCTGGGACTCCTCTCCCCGCCTGCTCAAGGACAGTTCCCTTCACCTCCTCATGGACTCCTCTCCCCTCCTGCTCATGGACAGTTCCCTTCACCTCCTCATGGACTCCTCTCCCGCCTGCTCATGGACAGTTCCCTTCACCTCCTCTGGGACTCCTCTCCCCGCCTGCTCATGGACAGTTCCCTTCACCTCCTCTGGGACTCCTCTCCCCGCATGCTCATGGACAGTTCCCTTCACCTCCTCTGGGGGGACTCCTCTCCCCGCCTGCTCATGGACAGTTCCCTTCACCTCCTCATGGACTCCTCTCCCCGCCTGCTCATGGACAGTTCCCTTCACCTCCTCATGGACTCCTCTCCCCTCCTGCTCATGGACAGTTCCCTTCACCTCCTCATGGACTCCTCTCCCCGCCTGCTCATGGACAGTTCCCTTCACCTCCTCTGGGGCTCCTCTCCCCGCCTGCTCATGGACAGTTCCCTTCACCTCCTCTGGGACTCTTCTCCCCGCCTGCTCATGGACAGTTCCCTTCACCTCCTCATGGACTCCTCTCCCCGCCTGCTCATGGACAGTTCCCTTCACCTCCTCTGGGACTCCTCTCCCCGCCTGCTCATGGACAGTTCCCTTCACCTCCTCTGGGACTCCTCTCCCCGCCTGCTCATGGACAGTTCCCTTCACATCCTCTGTGGCTCCTCTCCCCGCCTGCTCATGGACAGTTCCCTTCATCTCCTCTGGGACTCCTCTCCCCGCCTGCTCATGGACAGTTCCCTTCACCTCCTCATGTACTCCTCTCCCCGCCTGCTCATGGACAGTTCCCTTCACCTCCTCATGGACTCCTCTCCCAGCCTGCTCATGGACAGTTCCCTTCATCTCCTCTGGGACTCCTCTCCCCGCCTGCTCATGGACAGTTCCCTTCACCTCATCATGGACTCCTCTCCCCGCCTGCTCATGGACAGTTCCCTTCACCTCCTCTGGGGCTCCTCTCGCCGCCTGCTCATGGACAGTTCCCTTCACCTCCTCATGGACTCCTCTCCCCGCCTGCTCATGGACAGTTCCCTTCACCTCCTCTGGGACTCCTCTCCCCGCCTGCTCAAGGACAGTTCCCTTCACCTCCTCATGGACTCCTCTCCCCGCCTGCTCATGGACAGTTCCCTTCACCTCCTCTGGGGCTCCTCTCCCCGCCTGCTCATGGACAGTTCCCTTCACCTCCTCTGGGGGGACTCCTCTCCCCGCCTGCTCATGGACAGTTCCCTTCACCTCCTCATGGACTCCTCTCCCCTCCTGCTCATGGACAGTTCCCTTCACCTCCTTTGGGACTCCTCTCCCCGCCTGCTCATGGACAGTTCCCTTCACCTCCTCATGGACTCCTCTCCCCGCCTGCTCATGGACAGTTCCCTTCACCTCCTCTGGGGCTCCTCTCCCCGCCTGCTCATGGACAGTTCCCTTCACCTCCTCTTGGACTCCTCTCCCCGCCTGCTCATGGACAGTTCCCTTCACCTCCTCATGGACTCCTCTCCCTGCCTGCTCATGGACAGTTCCCTTCACCTCCTCTGGGACTCCTCTCCCCGCCTGCTCATGGACAGTTCCCTTCACCTCCTCTGGGACTCCTCTCCCCGCATGCTCATGGACAGTTCCCTTCACCTCCTCATGGACTCCTCTCCCCTCCTGCTCATGGACAGTTCCCATCACCTCCTCTGGGGCTCCTCTCCCCGCCTGCTCATGGACAGTTCCCTTCACCGCCTCTGAGACTCCTCTCCCCGCCTGCTCATGGACAGTTCCCTTCACCTCCTCTGGGACTCCTCTCCCCGCCTGCTCATGGACAGTTCCCTTCACCTCCTCTGGGACTCCTCTCCCCGCCTGCTCATGGACAGTTCCCTTCACCTCCTCTGGGACTCCTCTCCCCGCCTGCTCATGGACAGTTCCCTTCAACTCCTCTGGGGCTCCTCACCCCGCCTGCTCATGGACAGTTCCCTTCATCTCCTCTGGGGCTCCTCTCCCCGCCTGGTCATGGACAGTTCCCTTCACCTCCTCTGGGACTCCTCTCCCCGCCTGCTCATGGACAGTTCCCTTCACCTCCTCTGGGACTCCTCTCCCCGCCTGCTCATGGACAGTTCCCTTCACCTCCTCATGGACTCCTCTCCCCGCCTGCTCATGGACAGTTCCCTTCATCTCCTCTGGGACTCCTCTCCCCGCCTGCTCATGGACAGTTCCCTTCACCTCATCATGGACTCCTCTCCCCGACTGCTCATGGACAGTTCCCTTCACCTCCTCTGGGGCTCCTCTCCCCGCCTGCTCATGGACAGTTCCCTTCACCTCCTCATGGACTCCTCTCCCCGCCTGCTCATGGACAGTTCCCTTCACCTCCTCTGGGACTCCTCTCCCCGCCTGCTCAAGGACAGTTCCCTTCACCTCCTCATGGACTCCTCTCCCCCGCCTGCTCATGGACAATTCCCTTCACCTCCTCTGGGGCTCCTCTCCCCGCCTGCTCATGGACAGTTCCCTTCACCTCCTCTGGGGGGACTCCTCTCCCCGCCTGCTCATGGACAGTTCCCTTCACCTCCTCATGTACTCCTCTCCCCTCCTGCTCATGGACAGTTCCCTTCACCTCCTTTGGGACTCCTCTCCCCGCCTGCTCATGGACAGTTCCCTTCACCTCCTCATGGACTCCTCTCCCCGCCTGCTCATGGACAGTTCCCTTCACCTCCTCTGGGGCTCCTCTCCCCGCCTGCTCATGGACAGTTCCCTTCACCTCCTCTGGGACTCCTCTCCCCGCCTGCTCATGGACAGTTCCCTTCACCTCCTCATGGACTCCTCTCCCTGCCTGCTCATGGACAGTTCCCTTCACCTCCTCTGGGACTCCTCTCCCCGCCTGCTCATGGACAGTTCCCTTCACCTCCTCTGGGACTCCTCTCCCCGCATGCTCATGGACAGTTCCCTTCAACTCCTCTGGGGGGACTCCTCTCCCCGCCTGCTCATGGACAGTTCCCTTCACCTCCTCTGGGACTCCTCTCCCTGCCTGCTCATGGACAGTTCCCTTCACCTCCTCATGGACTCATCTCCCTGCCTGCTCATGGACAGTTCCCTTCACCTCCTCATGGACTCCTCTCCCCTCCTGCTCATGGACAGTTCCCTTCACCTCCTCATGGACTCCTCTCCCCGCCTGCTCATGGACAGTTCCCTTCACCTCCTCTGGGGCTCCTCTCCCCGCCTGCTCATGGACAGTTCCCTTCACCTCCTCTGGGGCTCCTCTCCCCTCCTGCTCATGGACAGTTCCCTTCACCTCCTCTGGGGCTCCTCTCCCCGCCTGCTCATAGACAGTTCCCTTCACCTCCTCTGGGACTCCTCTCCCCGCCTGCTCATGGACAGTTCCCTTCACCTCCTCATGGACTCCTCTCCCCGCCTGCTCATGGACAGTTCCCTTCACCTCCTCATGGACTCCTCTCCCCTCCTGCTCATGGACAGTTCCCTTCACCTCCTCATGGACTCCTCTCCCCTCCTGCTCATGGACAGTTCCCTTCACCTCCTCATGGACTCCTCTCCCCGCCTGCTCATGGACAGTTCCCTTCACATCCTCATGGACTCCTCTCCCCGCCTGCTCATGGACAGTTCCCATCACCTCCTCTGGGGCTCCTCTCCCCGCCTGCTCATGGACAGTTCCCTTCACCTCCTCTGAGACTCCTCTCCCCGCCTGCTCATGGACAGTTCCCTTCACCTCCTCATGGACTCCTCTCCCCGCCTGCTCATGGACAGTTCCCTTCACCTCCTCTGGGGGGACTCCTCTCCCCGCCTGCTCATGGACAGTTCCCTTCACCTCCTCTGGGGCTCCTCTCCCCGCCTGCTCATGGACAGTTCCCTTCACCTCCTCTGGGACTCCTCTCCCCGCCTGCTCAAGGACAGTTCCCTTCACCTCCTCATGGACTCCTCTCCCTGCCTGCTCATGGACAGTTCCCTTCACCTCCTCTGGGGGGACTCCTCTCCCCGCCTGCTCATGGACAGTTCCCTTCACCTCCTCATGGACTCCTCTCCCCGCCTGCTCATGGACAGTTCCCTTCACCTCCTCTGGGGCTCCTCTTCCCGCCTGCTCATGGACAGTTCCCTTCACCTCCTCTGGGGGGACTCCTCTCCCCGCCTGCTCATGGACAGTTCCCTTCACCTCCTCATGGACTCCTCTCCCCTCCTGCTCATGGACAGTTCCCTTCACCTCCTTTGGGACTCCTCTCCCCGCCTGCTCATGGACAGTTCCCTTCACCTCCTCATGGACTCCTCTCCCCGCCTGCTCATGGACAGTTCCCTTCACCTCCTCTGGGGCTCCTCTCCCCGCCTGCTCATGGACAGTTCCCTTCACCTCCTCTGGGACTCCTCTCCCCGCCTGCTCATGGACAGTTCCCTTCACCTCCTCATGGACTCCTCTCCCCGCCTGCTCATGGACAGTTCCCTTCACCTCCTCTGGGGCTCCTCTCCCCGCCTGCTCATGGACAGTTCCCTTCACCTCCTCTGGGACTCCTCTCCCCGCCTGCTCAAGGACAGTTCCCTTCACCTCCTCATGGACTCCTCTCCCCTCCTGCTCATGGACAGTTCCCTTCACCTCCTCATGGACTCCTCTCCCCGCCTGCTCATGGACAGTTCCCTTCACCTCCTCATGGACTCCTCTCCCCGCCTGCTCATGGACAGTTCCCATCACCTCCTCTGGGGCTCCTCTCCCCGCCTGTTCATGGACAGTTCCCTTCACCTCCTCTGAGACTCCTCTCCCCGCCTGCTCATGGACAGTTCCCTTCACCTCCTCATGGACTCCTCTCCCCGCCTGCTCATGGACAGTTCCCTTCACCTCCTCTGGGGGGACTCCTCTCCCCGCCTGCTCATGGACAGTTCCCTTCACCTCCTCATGGACTCCTCTCCCTGCCTGCTCATAGACAGTTCCCTTCACCTCCTCTGGGACTCCTCTCCCCGCCTGCTCATGGACAGTTCCCTTCACCTCCTCATGGACTCCTCTCCCCGCCTGCTCATGGACAGTTCCCTTCACCTCCTCTGGGACTCCTCTCCCCGCCTGCTCATGGACAGTTCCCTTCACCTCCTCATGGACTCCTCTCCCCGCCTGCTCATGGACAGTTCCCTTCACCTCCTCTGGGGCTCCTCTCCCCGCCTGCTCATGGACAGTTCCCTTCACCTCCTCTGGGACTCCTCTCCCCGCCTGCTCAAGGACAGTTCCCTTCACCTCCTCATGGACTCCTCTCCCTGCCTGCTCATGGACAGTTCCCTTCACCTCCTCTGGGGGGACTCCTCTCCCCGCCTGCTCATGGACAGTTCCCTTCACCTCCTCATGGACTCCTCTCCCCGCCTACTCATGGACAGTTCCCTTCACCTCCTCTCGGGCTCCTCTCCCCGCCTGCTCATGGACAGTTCCCTTCACCTCCTCTGGGGGGACTCCTCTCCCCGCCTGCTCATGGACAGTTCCCTTCACCTCCTCATGGACTCCTCTCCCCTCCTGCTCATGGACAGTTCCCTTCACCTCCTTTGGGACTCCTCTCCCCGCCTGCTCATGGACAGTTCCCTTCACCTCCTCATGGACTCCTCTCCCAGCCTGCTCATGGACAGTTCCCTTCACCTCCTCTGGGGCTCCTCTCCCCGCCTGCTCATGGACAGTTCCCTTCACCTGCTCTGGGACTCCTCTCCCTGCCTGCTCATGGACAGTTCCCTTCACCTCCTCATGGACTCCTCTCCCTGCCTGCTCATGGACAGTTCCC
Source organism: Notolepis coatsorum (assembly GCF_963971535.1). Lineage (NCBI taxonomy): Eukaryota > Metazoa > Chordata > Actinopteri > Aulopiformes > Paralepididae > Notolepis > Notolepis coatsorum. Next base: position 30,205,872 of record NC_140170.1, read on the forward strand.
TTCACCTCCTCTGGGACTCCTCTCCCCGCCTGCTCATGGACAGTTCCCTTCACCTCCTCTGGGACTCCTCTCCCTGCATGCTCATGGACAGTTCCCTTCACCTCCTCATGGACTCCTCTCCCCTCCTGCTCATGGACAGTTCCCATCACCTCCTCTGGGGCTCCTCTCCCCGCCTGCTCATGGACAGTTCCCTTCACCTCCTCTGAGACTCCTCTCCCCGCCTGCTCATGGACAGTTCCCTTCACCTCCTCTGGGACTCCTCGCCCCGCCTGCTCATGGACAGTTCCCTTCACCTCCTCTGGGACTCCTCTCCCCGCCTGCTCATGGACAGTTCCCTTCACCTCCTCTGGGACTCCTCTCCCCGCCTGCTCATGGACAGTTCCCTTCACCTCCTCTGGGGCTCCTCTCCCCGCCTGCTCATGGACAGTTCCCTTCATCTCCTCTGGGGCTCCTCTCCCCGCCTGCTCATGGACAGTTCCCTTCACCTCCTCTGGGACTCCTCTCCCCGCCTGCTCATGGACAGTTCCCTTCACCTCCTCTGGGACTCCTCTCCCCGCCTGCTCATGGACAGTTCCCTTCACCTCCTCATGGACTCCTCTCCCCGCCTGCTCATGGACAGTTCCCTTCATCTCCTCTGGGACTCCTCTCCCCGCCTGCTCATGGACAGTTCCCTTCACCTCATCATGGACTCCTCTCCCCGACTGCTCATGGACAGTTCCCTTCACCTCCTCTGGGGCTCCTCTCCCCGCCTGCTCATGGACAGTTCCCTTCACCTCCTCATGGACTCCTCTCCCCGCCTGCTCATGGACAGTTCCATTCACCTCCTCTGGGACTCCTCTCCCCGCCTGCTCAAGGACAGTTCCCTTCACCTCCTCATGGACTCCTCTCCCCGCCTGCTCATGGACAGTTCCCTTCACCTCCTCTGGGGCTCCTCTCCCCGCCTGCTCATGGACAGTTCCCTTCACCTCCTCTGGGACTCCTCTCCCCGCCTGCTCAAGGACAGTTCCCTTCACCTCCTCATGGACTCCTCTCCCTGCCTGCTCATGGACAGTTCCCTTCACCTCCTCTGGGGGGACTCCTCTCCCCGCCTGCTCATGGACAGTTCCCTTCACCTCCTCATGGACTCCTCTCCCCGCCTGCTCATGGACAGTTCCCTTCACCTCCTCTGGGGCTCCTCTCCCCGCCTGCTCATGGACAGTTCCCTTCACCTCCTCTGGGGGGACTCCTCTCCCCGCCTGCTCATGGACATTTCCCTTCACCTCCTCATGGACTCCTCTCCCCTCCTGCTCATGGACAGTTCCCTTCACCTCCTTTGGGACTCCTCTCCCCGCCTGCTCATGGACAGTTCCCTTCACCTCCTCATGGACTCCTCTCCCCGCCTGCTCATGGACAGTTCCCTTCACCTCCTCATGGACTCCTCTCCCCGCCTGCTCATGGACAGTTCCCTTCACCTCCTCTGGGGCTCCTCTCCCCGCCTGCTCATGGACAGTTCCCTTCACCTCCTCTGGGACTCCTCTCCCCGCCTGCTCATGGACAGTTCCCTTCACCTCCTCATGGACTCCTCTCCCCGCCTGCTCATGGACAGTTCCCTTCACCTCCTCTGGGGCTCCTCTCCCCGCCTGCTCATGGACAGTTCCCTTCACCTCCTCTGGGACTCCTCTCCCCGCCTGCTCAAGGACAGTTCCCTTCACCTCCTCATGGACTCCTCTCCCCTCCTGCTCATGGACAGTTCCCTTCACCTCCTCATGGACTCCTCTCCCCGCCTGCTCATGGACAGTTCCCTTCACCTCCTCATGGACTCCTCTCCCCGCCTGCTCATGGACAGTTCCCATCACCTCCTCTGGGGCTCCTCTCCCCGCCTGTTCATGGACAGTTCCCTTCACCTCCTCTGAGACTCCTCTCCCCGCCTGCTCATGGACAGTTCCCTTCACCTCCTCATGGACTCCTCTCCCCGCCTGCTCATGGACAGTTCCCTTCACCTCCTCTGGGGGGACTCCTCTCCCCGCCTGCTCATGGACAGTTCCCTTCACCTCCTCATGGACTCCTCTCCCTGCCTGCTCATAGACAGTTCCCTTCACCTCCTCTGGGACTCCTCTCCCCGCCTGCTCATGGACAGTTCCCTTCACCTCCTCATGGACTCCTCTCCCCGCCTGCTCATGGACAGTTCCCTTCACCTCCTCTGGGACTCCTCTCCCCGCCTGCTCATGGACAGTTCCCTTCACCTCCTCATGGACTCCTCTCCCCGCCTGCTCATGGACAGTTCCCTTCACCTCCTCTGGGGCTCCTCTCCCCGCCTGCTCATGGACAGTTCCCTTCACCTCCTCTGGGACTCCTCTCCCCGCCTGCTCAAGGACAGTTCCCTTCACCTCCTCATGGACTCCTCTCCCTGCCTGCTCATGGACAGTTCCCTTCACCTCCTCTGGGGGGACTCCTCTCCCCGCCTGCTCATGGACAGTTCCCTTCACCTCCTCATGGACTCCTCTCCCCGCCTGCTCATGGACAGTTCCCTTCACCTCCTCTCGGGCTCCTCTCCCCGCCTGCTCATGGACAGTTCCCTTCACCTCCTCTGGGGGGACTCCTCTCCCCGCCTGCTCATGGACAGTTCCCTTCACCTCCTCATGGACTCCTCTCCCCTCCTGCTCATGGACAGTTCCCTTCACCTCCTTTGGGACTCCTCTCCCCGCCTGCTCATGGACAGTTCCCTTCACCTCCTCATGGACTCCTCTCCCAGCCTGCTCATGGACAGTTCCCTTCACCTCCTCTGGGGCTCCTCTCCCCGCCTGCTCATGGACAGTTCCCTTCACCTGCTCTGGGACTCCTCTCCCTGCCTGCTCATGGACAGTTCCCTTCACCTCCTCATGGACTCCTCTCCCTGCCTGCTCATGGACAGTTCCCTTCACCTCCTCTGGGACTCCTCTCCCCGCCTGCTCATGGACAGTTCCCTTCACCTCCTCTGGGACTCCTCTCCCTGCATGCTCATGGACAGTTCCCTTCACCTCCTCATGGACTCCTCTCCCCTCCTGCTCATGGACAGTTCCCATCACCTCCTCTGGGGCTCCTCTCCCCGCCTGCTCATGGACAGTTCCCTTCACCTCCTCTGAGACTCCTCTCCCCGCCTGCTCATGGACAGTTCCCTTCACCTCCTCTGGGACTCCTCGCCCCGCCTGCTCATGGACAGTTCCCTTCACCTCCTCTGGGACTCCTCTCCCCGCCTGCTCATGGACAGTTCCCTTCACCTCCTCTGGGACTCCTCTCCCCGCCTGCTCATGGACAGTTCCCTTCACCTCCTCTGGGGCTCCTCTCCCCGCCTGCTCATGGACAGTTCCCTTCATCTCCTCTGGGGCTCCTCTCCCCGCCTGCTCATGGACAGTTCCCTTCACCTCCTCTGGGACTCCTCTCCCCGCCTGCTCATGGACAGTTCCCTTCACCTCCTCTGGGACTCCTCTCCCCGCCTGCTCATGGACAGTTCCCTTCACCTCCTCATGGACTCCTCTCCCCGCCTGCTCATGGACAGTTCCCTTCATCTCCTCTGGGACTCCTCTCCCCGCCTGCTCATGGACAGTTCCCTTCACCTCATCATGGACTCCTCTCCCCGACTGCTCATGGACAGTTCCCTTCACCTCCTCTGGGGCTCCTCTCCCCGCCTGCTCATGGACAGTTCCCTTCACCTCCTCATGGACTCCTCTCCCTGCCTGCTCATGGACAGTTCCATTCACCTCCTCTGGGACTCCTCTCCCCGCCTGCTCAAGGACAGTTCCCTTCACCTCCTCATGGACTCCTCTCCCCGCCTGCTCATGGACAGTTCCCTTCACCTCCTCTGGGGCTCCTCTCCCCGCCTGCTCATGGACAGTTCCCTTCACCTCCTCTGGGACTCCTCTCCCCGCCTGCTCAAGGACAGTTCCCTTCACCTCCTCATGGACTCCTCTCCCTGCCTGCTCATGGACAGTTCCCTTCACCTCCTCTGGGGGGACTCCTCTCCCCGCCTGCTCATGGACAGTTCCCTTCACCTCCTCATGGACTCCTCTCCCCGCCTGCTCATGGACAGTTCCCTTCACCTCCTCTGGGGCTCCTCTCCCCGCCTGCTCATGGACAGTTCCCTTCACCTCCTCTGGGGGGACTCCTCTCCCCGCCTGCTCATGGACAGTTCCCTTCACCTCCTCATGGACTCCTCTCCCCTCCTGCTCATGGACAGTTCCCTTCACCTCCTTTGGGACTCCTCTCCCCGCCTGCTCATGGACAGTTCCCTTCACCTCCTCATGGACTCCTCTCCCCGCCTGCTCATGGACAGTTCCCTTCACCTCCTCTGGGGCTCCTCTCCCCGCCTGCTCATGGACAGTTCCCTTCACCTCCTCTGGGACTCCTCTCCCCGCCTGCTCATGGACAGTTCCCTTCACCTCCTCATGGACTCCTCTCCCCGCCTGCTCATGGACAGTTCCCTTCACCTCCTCTGGGGCTCCTCTCCCCGCCTGCTCATGGACAGTTCCCTTCACCTCCTCTGGGACTCCTCTCCCCGCCTGCTCAAGGACAGTTCCCTTCACCTCCTCATGGACTCCTCTCCCCTCCTGCTCATGGACAGTTCCCTTCACCTCCTCATGGACTCCTCTCCCCGCCTGCTCATGGACAGTTCCCTTCACCTCCTCATGGACTCCTCTCCCCGCCTGCTCATGGACAGTTCCCATCACCTCCTCTGGGGCTCCTCTCCCCGCCTGTTCATGGACAGTTCCCTTCACCTCCTCTGAGACTCCTCTCCCCGCCTGCTCATGGACAGTTCCCTTCACCTCCTCATGGACTCCTCTCCCCGCCTGCTCATGGACAGTTCCCTTCACCTCCTCTGGGGGGACTCCTCTCCCCGCCTGCTCATGGACAGTTCCCTTCACCTCCTCATGGACTCCTCTCCCCGCCTGCTCATAGACAGTTCCCTTCACCTCCTCTGGGACTCCTCTCCCCGCCTGCTCATGGACAGTTCCCTTCACCTCCTCATGGACTCCTCTCCCAGCCTGCTCATGGACAGTTCCCTTCACCTCGTCTGGGGCTCCTCTCCCCGCCTGCTCATGGACAGTTCCCTTCACCTGCTCTGGGACTCCTCTCCCTGCCTGCTCATGGACAGTTCCCTTCACCTCCTCATGGACTCCTCTCCCTGCCTGCTCATGGACAGTTCCCTTCACCTCCTCTGGGACTCCTCTCCCCGCCTGCTCATGGACAGTTCCCTTCACCTCCTCTGGGACTCCTCTCCCTGCATGCTCATGGACAGTTCCCTTCACCTCCTCATGGACTCCTCTCCCCTCCTGCTCATGGACAGTTCCCATCACCTCCTCTGGGGCTCCTCTCCCCGCCTGCTCATGGACAGTTCCCTTCACCTCCTCTGAGACTCCTCTCCCCGCCTGCTCATGGACAGTTCCCTTCACCTCCTCTGGGACTCCTCGCCCCGCCTGCTCATGGACAGTTCCCTTCACCTCCTCTGGGACTCCTCTCCCCGCCTGCTCATGGACAGTTCCCTTCACCTCCTCTGGGACTCCTCTCCCCGCCTGCTCATGGACAGTTCCCTTCACCTCCTCTGGGGCTCCTCTCCCCGCCTGCTCATGGACAGTTCCCTTCATCTCCTCTGGGGCTCCTCTCCCCGCCTGCTCATGGACAGTTCCCTTCACCTCCTCTGGGACTCCTCTCCCCGCCTGCTCATGGACAGTTCCCTTCACCTCCTCTGGGACTCCTCTCCCCGCCTGCTCATGGACAGTTCCCTTCACCTCCTCATGGACTCCTCTCCCCGCCTGCTCATGGACAGTTCCCTTCATCTCCTCTGGGACTCCTCTCCCCGCCTGCTCATGGACAGTTCCCTTCACCTCATCATGGACTCCTCTCCCCGACTGCTCATGGACAGTTCCCTTCACCTCCTCTGGGGCTCCTCTCCCCGCCTGCTCATGGACAGTTCCCTTCACCTCCTCATGGACTCCTCTCCCCGCCTGCTCATGGACAGTTCCATTCACCTCCTCTGGGACTCCTCTCCCCGCCTGCTCAAGGACAGTTCCCTTCACCTCCTCATGGACTCCTCTCCCCGCCTGCTCATGGACAGTTCCCTTCACCTCCTCTGGGGCTCCTCTCCCCGCCTGCTCATGGACAGTTCCCTTCACCTCCTCTGGGGGGACTCCTCTCACCGCCTGCTCATGGACAGTTCCCTTCACCTCCTCATGGACTCCTCTCCCCTCCTGCTCATGGACAGTTCCCTTCACCTCCTTTGGGACTCCTCTCCCCGCCTGCTCATGGACAGTTCCCTTCACCTCCTCATGGACTCCTCTCCCCGCCTGCTCATGGACAGTTCCCTTCACCTCCTCTGGGGCTCCTCTCCCCGCCTGCTCATGGACAGTTCCCTTCACCTCCTCTGGGACTCCTCTCCCCGCCTGCTCATGGACAGTTCCCTTCACCTCCTCATGGACTCCTCTCCCTGCCTGCTCATAGACAGTTCCCTTCACCTCCTCTGGGACTCCTCTCCCCGCCTGCTCATGGACAGTTCCCTTCACCTCCTCTGGGACTCCTCTCCCCACATGCTCATGGACAGTTCCCTTCAACTCCTCTGGGGGGACTCCTCTCCCCGCCTGCTCATGGACAGTTCCCTTCACCTCCTCTGGGACTCCTCTCCCTGCCTGCTCATGGACAGTTCCCTTCACCTCCTCATGGACTCCTCTCCCCGCCTGCTCATGGACAGTTCCCTTCACCTCCTCATAGACTCCTCTCCCCTCCTGCTCATGGACAGTTCCCTTCACCTCCTCATGGACTCCTCTCCCCGCCTGCTCATGGACAGTTCCCTTCACCTCCTCTGGGGCTCCTCTCCCCGCCTGCTCATGGACATTTCCCTTCACCTCCTCATGGACTCCTCTCCCCGCCTGCTCATGGACAGTTCCCTTCACCTCCTCTGGGGCTCCTCTCCCCTCCTGCTCATGGACAGTTCCCTTCACCACCTCTAGGGCTCCTCTCCCCGCCTGCTCATGGACAGTTCCCTTCACCTCCTCTGGGACTCCTCTCCCCGCCTGCTCATGGACAGTTCCCTTCACCTCCTCATGGACTCCTCTCCCCGCCTGCTCATGGACAGTTCCCTTCACCTCCTCATGGACTCCTCTCCCCTCCTGCTCATGGACAGTTCCCTTCACCTCCTCATGGACTCCTCTCCCCTCCTGCTCATGGACAGTTCCCTTCACCTCCTCATGGACTCCTCTCCCCGCCTGCTCATGGACAGTTCCCTTCACCTCCTCATGGACTCCTCTCCCCGCCTGCTCATGGACAGTTCCCATCACCTCCTCTGGGGCTCCTCTCCCCGCCTGCTCATGGACAGTTCCCTTCACCTCCTCTGAGACTCCTCTCCCCACCTGCTCATGGACAGTTCCCTTCACCTCCTCATGGACTCCTCTCCCCGCCTGCTCATGGACAGTTCCCTTCACCTCCTCTGGGGGGACTCCTCTCCCCGCCTGCTCATGGACAGTTCCCTTCACCTCCTCATGGACTCCTCTCCCCGCCTGCTCATAGACAGTTCCCTTCACCTCCTCTGGGACTCCTCTCCCCGCCTGCTCATGGACAGTTCCCTTCACCTCCTCATGGACTCCTCTCCCCGCCTGCTCATGGACAGTTCCCTTCACCTCCTCTGGGACTCCTCTCCCCGCCTGCTCATGGACAGTTCCCTTCACCTCCTCTGGGGGGACTCCTCGTACACTTGTGTTTGTTTAGATTGTCTATGTTCCTCTGTGCCCTTCCCCTCCTGCTGTGTCTCCCTGTCTGCCATGTTGCCCTTCTTGTTCCCCTGTCTGGTTTAAGTATTCTTGTCTCTTTGGTGTTATGTTCCCAGTGTGTTTAGTCTTCTGTATTAGTGTTACTGCCTAGTCTTTGTCTTGTGTTGGTTATCCGTTTAGTTACTCTGGTCTCATCACAATATGGTCACCCTAGTAATATATTACATGACTGGTGTGTGTGTGTGTGTGTGTGTGTGTGTGTGTGTGTGTGTGTGTGTGTGTGTGTGTGCGTGCGTGCGTGCGTGCGTGTGTGTGTGTGTGTGTGTGTGAGAGAGAGAGAGAGAGAGAGAGAGAGAGAGAGAGAGAGAGAGAGAGAGTAATATATTACATAACTCTTGTGTGTGTGTATATATATGCGTTTGTGTTTGTGTGTATATATGTATATATGTGTCTGTGTCTGTGTGTATATCAGTGGAGGTTTCTCTATGACAACACGTGAAACACAAATTCACTCATAATTCATAATTATTATTAATTTACATATACCTATATATATAAAAAATTAAAATAAACTATATATACATATTTTTTTTTAATTATTATTATAATTATTTTTTTTATTATAAATGTTTTCCTCTGTAAAAGAAAATGCCAGTGAATTTTTTTTCTTCAAAAATGGCCAAAATTGACCGCTCTGAGCAGGCCTGCACTGCAGTAATTATTCGTGCAGAATAACTTCACAGGTTGACCAGGGTTAAATAAATAATAAATAACAGCGAATCAAAATAGGCTATTAATGTCATCTAAGCACGGTCTGTGCAGTTAAACTCTTGCCATTGAATGGGGGATTGAATGATTGACAGCCTTGACAATCCAATAATACACAGAGGTTGAATGATTGGCAGCCTTGCAAATCCAATCAGAGATTGCTGCATCGCACAGTCAAAACGGGTCCAGCTGCAGGTTCGGAGGATAGGTGTTATAACTGTGTACAGCTATAACAACACAGGCTAAATTAAACTTTGCGCCAACATTAGGACCGAAGTATAAACCAGCAACTGAGCAACATGAAGAAGTGGACTTATGCATCTGGATCAGAAAAAAAGTTGTGGATGAAAAAGTAAGTAGGCTACAGTGTTTGTAAAAGCTTGTATGCTAACAGTAGCTAGCCAGCTTAGCCTACATCACAATGATTTTTTTTTTTTTTTTTTTTTTTTTTATTATTTTATCTGGGTTGAACATGATTTGTGGAACTCCCTCTGGTGTTGTGGTCCTGGTATTCACTGACCTTTGGGAAGTATTTCGACATGCACATGGGTATCTTAGTGGTGTAGTGTATCTTGTAGACCAGGCCCATTGCAAGTTGCTGTACTCTGTTGTCTACTCTAAGCCATCCTAGGTTGTCAAAGTGGGCAGGGGTGAGGTGGGTTTTAGGAGTAAGGTCAAGCAGTAGTCTGACCAGTTTGTTTTGTGATGTTTGTAATCTTGTTTTTAGTGCCTTTGAGGTGCTTTGGTACCATGAGGTGCAAGCATAGTCGTAGTACCCTTGAATGAGTGCTCCTGTTAGAGTCTTCAAGGTATTCTTGTTTACCAGAGAGGAGATCCGGTACAGGAATTCAGTTTGTTGGTTGACTTAGTTTTATTACATTGGATCCCATTTTGTCACAGGAAAGATTTGCCTCTATAGGATGGAACCCAGGTAGGTAATTTCATCTTTCCTTTTAAGATAAGATATTCCTTTATTGATCCCCTTGGGGAAATTCAGGCATCATAGCAGCATGGGGGAAGGGGGGGGTACAGGTAGTGAAAACAACACAAGCAGTGTAAACAAATAGGTCAATATCAGTGGAGGCTGCTGACCAAATTTTTAGGTGAAGCACAAATTATTATATTATATTATATATTAAATAATATTTTTAAAACATCCCCCACTGTGTGTCAGTGGTCAGTGGACACAGATGAAAACATATTAACATTAGGTGACAGCGGACCTGACCAGATGAAAACAGATTAGGTGACAGCGCACCTGACCAGATGAAATCATATTAGGTGACAGCGCACCTGATCAGATCAAAACATTTTAGGTGACAGCGCACCTGACCAGATCAAAACATATTAGGTGAAGGTGACAAGGAAGCCACAGACTCATACCCCCCCGACACTCAACTAACCGCCTCGGACAGTCCTTCATACCAGTGGCCATCAGGCTCCACAACAGTGGGCAGCGACTGCTGCCAGACATCGACCTAGAACTAATAGGAACCCAAGTAGGACAATAACACTACCTTATGCATACTGCACCTTATGTGGATACTGTGATACTGTGAATAATGAATAATGTATATTTCAGTTAGTTAGATAGTAAATTATATTGACCTATTTGTTTACACTGCTTGTGTTGTTTTCACTACCTGTACCCCCCCCCCTTCCCCCATGCTGCTATGATGCCTGAATTTCCCCAAGGGGATCAATAAAGGAATATCTTATCTTATCTTAAAAGGAAAGATGAAATTACCTACCTGGGTTCCATCCTATAGAGGCAAATCTTTCCTGTGACAAAATGGGATCCAATGTAATAAAACTAAGTCAACCAACGAACTAGATTCCTGTACCGGATCTCCTCTCTGGTAAGCAAGAATACCTTGAAGACTCTAACAGGAGCACTCATTCAAGGGTACTACGACTATGCTTGCACCTCATGGTACCAAAGCACCTCAAAGGCACTAAAAACAAGATTACAAACATCACAAAACAAACTGGTCAGACTACTGCTTGACCTTACTCCTAAAACCCACCTCACCCCTGTCCACTTTGACAACCTAGGATGGCTTAGAGTAGACGACAGAGTACAGCAACTTGCAATGGGCCTGGTCTACAAGATACACTACACCACTAAGATACCCATGTGCATGTCGAAATACTTCCCAAAGGTCAGTGAATACCATGACCACAACACCAGAGGGAGTTCCACAAATCATGTTCAACCCAGATAAAATAAGAAAAAAAAAAGAAAAAAAAAAAAAAAACGTTTTTTTTTAATAAAAGAAAATAGTCATAACTTAGAAATTAGATTGCATAGGTCTATGAATCGATATCGCGATTCTGTTTCGATTAATTGCCCAGCCCTACAGTGTGTACAGTAAGTTAGCTTGGTGATTATCATTGTGATGTAGGCTAAGCTGCCTAGCTACTGTTAGCATACAAGCACTGTAGCCTACTTACTTTTTCATCCACAACGTTTTTTCTGATCCAGATGCATAAATCCACTTCTTCATGTTGCTCAGTTGCTGGTTTATACTTCGGTCCTAATGTTGGCGCAAAGTTTAATTTAGCCTGACTTGTTATAGCTGTACAGCTTACTAACTACTAAACAACAACTTTCTCATAGTCTCAACTTTCACATAGTCAAAATGGGTCCAGCTGCATGTGAGGAGGATAGGTTTAGCTCGGGCCAATCTCAAGTTTCTCAAGTTTCTTTATTAGTTGTCATACAGAAGTACAGAATACTTTTATACAAAATGCTTCTTTATGTTACATTTTGTATAAAAGTATTCTGTACTTCTGTATGACAACTAATAAAGAAACTTGAGAAACTTGAGATTGGCCCGAGCTAAACCTATCCTCCTCACATGCAGCTGGACCCATTTTGACTTTGCAATGCAGAAATCTCTGATTGGATTTGCAAGGCTGCCAATCATATTCAACCTCCGTGTATTGGATGTCAAGGGCTGTCAATCAATCAATCCTCCATTCAATGGCAAGAGTTTAACTGCACAGACCGTTCTTAGATGAAGTTAATAGCCTATTTTGATTCGCTGTTATTTATTATTTATTTAACAATGGGTCACACCTGTGAAGTTTTCTTCACGAATAATTACTGCAGGCAATACTGCAGTGCAGGCCTGCTCAGAGCTGTCAATTTTGGCCATTTTTGAAGAAAAAAAAATTCACTGGCATTTTTTTTACAGAGGAAAACATTTATAATAAAAAGAAATAATAATAATAATTAAAAAAAAATATATATATATATAGTTTTTTTTTTTTTTTATATATATATAGGTATATGTAAATTAATAATAATTATGAATTATGAGTGAATTTGTGTTTCACGTGTTGTCATAGAGAAACCTCCACTGGTCAATATAATTTACTATCTAACTAACTGAAATATATTTTCACAGTGTCACATAAGGTGCAGTATGCATAAGGTAGTGTTATAATTTACTATCTAACTAACTGAAATATACATTATTCATTATTCACAGTATCACAGTATCCACATAAGGTGCAGTATGCATAAGGTAGTGTTATTGTCCTACTTGGGTTCTTATTAGTTCTAGGTCGATGTCTGGCAGCAGTCCCTGCCCACTGTTGTGGAGCCTGATGGCCACTGATATGAAGGACTGTCCGAGGCGGTTAGTTGAGTGTCGGGGGGGTATGAGTCTGTGGCTTCCTTGTCACCTTCACCTAATATGTTTTGATCTGGTCAGGTGCGCTGTCACCTAATATGTTTTGATCTGATCAGGTGCGCTGTCACCTAATATGTTTTGATCTGGTCAGGTGCGCTGTCACCTAATTATGATTTAATCTGGTCAGGTGCGCTGTCACCTAATATGATTTCATCTGGTCAGGTGCGCTGTCACCTAATGTTAATATGTTTTCATCTGTGTCCACTGACCACTGACACACAGTGGGGGATGTTTTTTAAAAATATAATTTAATATATAATATAATATAATAATTTGTGCTTCACCTAAAAATTTGGTCAGCAGCCTCCACTGGTGTATATATGTATATATGTGTGAGAGAGAGTAATATATTACATGACTCTGGCAGGATCACTCATCAAGGGTACTACGACTATGCTTGCACCTCATGGTACCAAAGCACCTCAAAGGCGCTAAAAACAAAATTACAAACATCTCAAAACAAACTGGTCAGACTACTGCTTGACCTTACTCCTAGAACCCACCTCACCCCTGCCCACTTTGACAACCTAGGATGGCTTAGAGTAGACGACAGAGTACAGCAACTTGCAATGGGCCTGGTCTACAAGATACACTACACCACTAAGATACCCATGTACATGTCAAAATACTTCCCAAAGGTCAGTGAATACCACGACCACAACACCAGAGGGAGCTCCACAAATCATGTGAAACCCAGATTCGGCTCAAACAAGGGACTAAACACGTTTCGCAATTATGCCACATCAATGTGGAACGCCCTACCCACAGCAGTAAAGGAATGTGAATCACTACCCACCTTCAAAACCGCTCTCAAAGAGCACCTACGGGAGACTGCAATTCGAAACTGGCCCCTGTAAATTTACAGTAAATGTCCTAACGCAACCCCCTCCAATGTACAATAAATGTCCTATTAAACCCAATAATACACAAGACCCTCTTCTTGGGACCAAGTAAGGTTTAGTCGATAATCCAATGTACAGTTACATTGTACAGTACAGTTAAACGGGGGACCCTGATGTAAACAAGATGTAGAAGGGTGGAGTATCCCTGCTTGTGGGAGTAGTACACAGACACTGGGTAGTAGGATACTATAGTATTGGCCCTATATGTACCCCCGTCTTTGGCCGGGAACGTCGTTCTGGAGGGCTTGCAGCTGGAGTGGATGGGGCCCAGGATTTACTAACCTGGGGACTGGTACTCTGGTCTCCCTCGCTTTCCAAGGCGGTCAGCAGTAGCTCCCTACACACCCTCACTTCCCCCAATACCTCCGACAGCCCCCCCACACCCAGTGACTGTCAGTTCAATAGTATTATTGGGCTTCCCTTTAAGCAGTACCCTTCCTTGACCACCTGCATAGACCCTTCAAATGCTATTCTGTGAATGGGGTGTAAGGGTTAAATAATTATGCAGTCACAATATTTACCCAGGGTTAGAATAGCAAATGGAAATTGGAAGAAACAGACACACACGATGATCCCAATAATGTCTACTTTATATAGAAGCCTGGGCATGTTATCCATTACACTGTCATTCATTAATACATGGCACCGGGTGCTCTTGCTATTATAATGTAGGGGAAGCTCTACATTTCTCTACTCAGGCATAAAGTAGAGAAACATTGGGAATTCAAATAACCAAATAATCAAATAACAAAATAAAACCAAGTAAATGTGGGCCCACGTTACCAAAAGAAAACCTAACCTAAGCCAGCTTAAATTGTTCGGGGTACCCCTTAGACACTGGTTGTTAGCATTCACTTGAATGGACGTTGCTGTTGATACACGTAGTATCGTTAGTACTTAGCCATGATGGCGGACCCACCCTTGTCACCACTCGTCCAGGTGACAAGATGGCGTCGGCGATCCCGCGAGCACAGCCAGCAGGCTGGGCGAACAGCATAGGCAGTGGTTAGCTGGAGGAGCGTGCTGGATGGCGTCCTCTGCTGGTGGGAAGAGGCGTCCTCTGTACCGTCTGGGAGACGTCCACTGCTGGCTGTTGCTGGCTTGCTGCTATCGCGCGAGCTAATACTGTTGCTACCCTAAACAGAGCTAAACTTCGGGTCTCGACGCACCCTCCTGCTATATCGGTTGTGCTACTAACGCAACGTGGCTGGCTATACCACCGGTTCTTCAGCGCCGCGCGCCCGGTACTCTACTCAAGTCAGACGGAGCCGCTAGCAGCATACTAATACACCGCACACAGTAACTACTATAACCCGCTAACGTTAGATGTTAGTCTCGTTAACTCTAGACTTTAGTCCTTCGGTTCTGTATCTCTTACTCACACACTATCGCTGATACTTCTAGGATAACCCGTCACTAGCAAATACTTCTCATCACCCGCTGCTCGTTCCAACGGGGCTCTCCTTCATAACTTCTTCAACGGGGCTATTCCAAAGCACACGCCCACTGTGACTGCGACTGTTCACGGCCAAGTCCAATGCCAAAAAGAGCTTCCTGCTCCCTTTGCCTCCAGGTAACTCCCTCTTCCTCGTTGCTTGCTTCTCTCCACCGCTCCACCTCCCACCACTGCCACTCTGCCCCCTGCTGGCAACCTCCACTGGTCCCACTCAAGGACCGCTCCAGAAAGGGAAAAAGGGCTCAATGTTATTGTTAGTAATCCATACTGCAGCCGGAGAAGAGTAGCACCTCACCTCGTCGTTAGACTGGGTAAGCTATCCCAAGGAACACTGTTAGGCTATCCAAAGGAACACTGTTAATCACACGTTATACACACACAGGGAAAGTAACAGTTAGTTAGCACTACTGAATACTTTGTAGAATATTCAGGCTGCTACAAAGACGAAAGTCTTTCTCTGGTCTGCATCCCCTTAACAATTGTGTGTATTGAGCCGTACTGTATTGTACCCATTCTGCAATCTGTTAATAACGTCAATCAATCAAGTTAGTTTAGCTTCGGGGTTAGAGAGGGAAGCCTGGAGACTGGCCCGCACCCCAGGTTGGTAGATGGCGGTAATGCCCCAAACAGTTGGTGGCCGACCGCCGTAAAACCCCAAGAAGAAGAAGAAGAAGAAGAAGAAGAAGAAGAAGAAGAAGAAGAAGAAGAAGAAGAAGAAGAAGAAGAAGAAGAAGAAGAAGAAGAAGAAGAAGAAGAAGAAGAAGAAGAAGAAGAAGAAGAAGAAGAAGAAGAAGAAGAAGAAGAAGAAGAAGAAGAAGGAGAAGAAGAAGAAGAAAAAGAAGAAAAAGAAGAAAAAGAAGAAGAAGAAGTGGTTCCTTTAAGCATAGACATATATAGAACACTAGATAGCCTAAGGCGGAGTCACCAGCGTCGCTGAACCGCCGCTATCTTGCCCCAGTCAGCCTTGAGTGAGTGTGAGTGATCTGCACAGACAAAAATACTAATAACTCGCTGAAATATTGACGGATTTACAAACGTTTTGGTTTATTACAAGCATTATTAACGTGGCTATGATTCAAGCGGTTTGTAAAAAAACATCTTTAAAAAAAAAAAAATTATAAGTATGCAGTATCATAACTACACCTTTGATGTTTATAGCAAACCAACCCGTTTGAAAATCTGTAAAGAATTTAGCAATCTATGGTTATTTAAATAGTACATGCACCATAGACATTAATGTTATCAGTAGCTGAGCTGCCTGGGGCAAGATGGCCGCCCTACGACGACGTCGCTCTCCATTGGCCGGCAGCGCGGGTAAGCTATCTAGTGTTCTATATATATCTATGCCTTTAAGATTGTGTTAAGAGCTACAGGTAGTGTAACTGAGGGGTACAATTCCCTGACTGTATTGATAAGTATGGTATTATTAAACCACTACCTCTTGTACTTTAACTTCTGGCCATCCAGTACATGATATAGATATGATGAACACTTTCCCACCTGATGAAACGAAGTCCACACAAATGTACAAATCGAATATTTTATATAGCAAAGGGTATATACAACGTTCACTTGATGACATTTATGATTTGAAATGCACTTGTATGGCAAATGAGTATTCGTAGGTAAATCAACATTGAATGTCCAATCTCTGGTTACGCAGGGAGTAAGTATACAACCTGGTTCTTTAGGGAACTATAGCGATGGTACTTAAATGATTATAGCTGGATACACTAAGGGGGGGGGGGGGGTCCCGCTGGTTGTAAGACAGTAGGAGGGGGGGTTAGAAGAGCCGCTGGCGGTATCCCATCTGGCCGACGATTTCTTGGGAGAATTCAAAGTCTTGAACACGGTGCCCACAGAACCTCGGTCCGCAGATGAACACAGCGGGACCCTCTGGTGGACGGTAGCTGCCGGTCCACAACGGAGAGATGTGAGGCGACCTCACTGGTGTAGAGCGCCGTCTCACCTGGACTCCTCTCCGGGGGGTAGTTCCAACACTCAGCAGTGTTGGCCGTTATCCATGGAATAATCAAAGCACCCAAAGCATGTAGATAATCCAAGCCGTGGAAGGCTCGCCGTCGTCCGGGTAAAGTAATCCAATGTACAGGTCCACTCGTCCTGGCCCGGAGCTCCTCGGATGCAAGCACCACAAGTGGTCTGCCCAGCCTGGTTAAGACTCCAGATAATCGTCAGGAACGATGGGGGTGCTGCTCACTTTATAACTCTAACCGAACGATGCACCATACATAATAGACTATTATTAGCTTAATAGAAATACGTCCAACTCGACGGTATAGTGCCAAACTATGACAATTCAACTATTAATCCACACGATATCTCAATGCCTATTCTGAGGCCAAGTAGGCCTTACTGCACCACACGTGCGTCGTGGGTTAGGCTTCGCGTCTGTTACTAGGTTGGAGGGTAAAGAACTAATGGACTAAAAGAAAGTTCTACTTTACTTGCGCCATATATATATGCGCTGTGAACAAATAGTACCATTCGTATTTCGCCAGACGTATTCCTACGCGGAACCGGGCTTGCCACGACATGTTGGTCGGCACGATTGAACTTGAACCTAGGGGTATGGCTGCTGGCGCCAGGTTCTCGTCCAATGGTAGAATGAAACTATTATGGGCTGTTTAGTAGACTAAAGGGATATTCAGTGCATATTGTACAAGGAATATACAGGGGATATCAAACGATATACAAATACTATTAAATATATATCCATAAATAAATATATATATTCGGTTTAATCTGATCCTTCACAACAGGTAGTCTCTATATATCTCAATCACCTACTCGAGATATAAACCCGCGGCCGCTCGATATCCCCCGGCGAGGTGCTAAACTCGCCAAGTTCTCGAGTCAATTACTATTTCTGTCTAGATTACTTCAAGTCACTGGTCTAGTTATATCCAGTTGATATGAAATGTAATCATGAAGAGTTGTTAATCTCTTCTTGTTTGTAATAAACCGAATGTATGTCTTAGGAGAACTCTTATAGACTATAATAACAATTATATTGTTATCATCATCATTATCATCATTTTACGAAAGGACTTGTAATACTGCTCATTTGAAAGCTCGGTTGTATTACTACTTTGTTAATAAGTATTACCACTGTACTAACACGTAATCATTGTTTTCACGCCCCAGCACCTCCTGTCCTCCTCCTCCGCCAGCGGGATCGACCATCCAAATCCTGCAGTGATTTAGACGGATCGATTTCCCACATAACTCAACAGAGTTCGTCGGACACAGAGATACCGGAACACGCAATCAACACACATTTCCATGTATAGTATTTATACAGTACATAGCATATATATATATATATATATATATATCTTTTAGCTGAAAAGCATTAACCAGTCAATTGATTCAATCTGTATTAGGTTTACAGTACATTCATAGTCACCCTCCATAGGAACTCAGGGCGTCGGCTGGCATTGGAGCACATTGCTGGCCGGAATCAGTCCACGAAGTCAATGGATAATTATAGAAAGTCATCTTTATTTCAAATTACAAAAAAGGACTGTATAAAAATGTCCATTAGTTAAAAAGTTAAAAGATTATATAAAACAAAACATCACATCTCTTAAGATCGCAAAGGCCTAACACGGCTTGTGCCTGGTGTCTGCAAGCAAAATCTGAAAATCTTCAAAATCTGTGCTCCGAGGCTGGAGCAATCACTTTTATATCGATCCGGCATCACATTGCTATTGGTCTAAAAACAGTGACCTCACGGCGATGTCACTTCACTAGCCAACCAACGTACACTACACACCGATGAATTCTCCTCCCCCTGTATTCGTCACATTAACCTGCGCAACCGACTACCTTGTGCTGGAAAATCCCTATTTGTTACTAGCAGAGGCCCAAGGTCGTCTTCACATTCCCCAGTGGCCAAACAGTATTGACATGGAAGCAATTCACATAGTACATACATATACAGATATATACAGATACACATCCATGTACTATACAGTACACATATATATATAGTACATACAGTATATACATATATATACACATACTTGTACCAATCATTGGTTATAAGTCTACTCCACTGATTTGTAACTTAAAAAAGTAATTGTAACATTAACAGGGTGGAAAGTCCCTTCTGGAGCAGAGAGGCCCCGTACATTCCTCTGGGCTCCAGTCATTATTGAGAGGGAATAACTGGCCTGTGTTCCTACAATACCCAATATACCTGTACTATATACAACATACAATATATATTGTATATTGCATTGTATATATTGTATATATATATATAAATATACAATACACCTGTACCAATCATTGGTTTTACTCTATGCAGGCAGGACAGGGTTAACATGTGCCGACTTGCTCTCAGCTCGGGCCTGCTCTTAGCTCAAGGCCACAGATAGAGAGAAGCACATTCCCCCCCCCCTCTAAAAGAGACTGCACTTCTGCCTCCATTCCGACTGCACATTAACTGTAACATAGTTTTAAAGTGTATAAAGAATATACAGGTCACATACATAGCTCCAATCATACACAACAAACACAAGAACACTATACAAAGTGTCACTCGTTGACTTGTGGCACTTAACATGTGTTTACACATAATGTGTTTCTTCTCAATTCCTTTCTGACTGGGCGTTTACCAGCCAGAATGCATATCACATCTAGACACCTATAGTAACATATGCCTAGATTTAAAACAAATATATACAATAAACCTATTGTATTGATTCCATTGATTCCATTGTCCAGGAAGAATCTACAGACATTCCCCATAATCATATATAAGAGCAGGATGTCATAATAACCAGTGTCACTTGTTGGCTGTGACACTTTACACCCCCTCTGTCATCCTGGTCGGTCATTTTCCATTGTCTTAATAGCGTATGTACTGGGGGACGAGATGGCGATTGCGGGGTCACGTGGCTGTGACCCTCCACACCCCCTCTGTCATCTTGGTTCCCTGTTACCCTGGTAGCCGGCGGGAAGACTTGCATCTGTTGTTCCCTGGCTAGACGGCCCGACAGGATAGGGGTCACGTTGTTGCTTGGTATCCGGCGGGAAGACTTGCATCTGTTGTTCCCGGCCAACGCACCCAGGTGTTGTCGTCTGAATACAACACCTGGTGGTCATCTTGTGGTCACCCCCTCTGACCTCTTGGATCTCTCCCATAGTTTGAGGTAGGTTGAATTGTCACTTCTCGGGCGACCCCACGGGTCCCAGAGAATTGTAGCAGCAGTCCTCTATTGAAGTGTGGTTGGCCTGGTCGTGTGACCCTGTCCGTAGGCCTCACAGGACATCACAGATACAGTCCACAGAGGACTCATTTCTTTTCTCTCTTTCAGGTCCATTCAGGGCTCTCGTCGCCCTGTAACCTGGGTCCAGGCCGATGTCTCTCTGTCCGGTCTAGGAGGTCTAGGAGGTCTAGGAGGTCTAGGAGGTCTAGGAGGTCTGGGAGGTCTAGGTGAGGACCTTGAGGATGCTCTGGAGCTTGACCAATCCCGGTCTTCCTCCATTTCTGAGTTCTGATCTGGGTCAGTATATTCCTTTTTGCCATTCGCTGCGTCGTCCACTGACTCCGGGGGACAGCCCCCCCCCGTCCAAGAATGCTCCTGGCCCGAGATAGGGCAGGTTCTGATCCTTCCGGTCCGAACTGTACTGTCGGTCTCCTTGGTGTATCCTAAGGAGGGAGGTCGGTTCATTCCAGGATCGCAACATATTCACTTTGATCATCTGATCCTTCATAGAGCGTACAGCTCTCTCTGCCACCCCGTTCGTATTGGGCTGGTGGGGTACAGAGTATTGGGCTATTACACCCGCTGTCCACTTCCTTCTTGCACAGGGGGTCAACCCTGTGTTGTGCTTGTCTCGGTCCAGACTGGGTAGTTAGTTACTGTTATGTCTGGTATTAGCTCCGGCTAGTTAGCCCGCTGTAGATTCAGGCTATGTAGCCTCTTGTAGACTCAGCTCCTGCTGATAACACCAGCCTGTATGATTACGCTGGTTCCACTTCTGTCACAGTAGCAGGACTTATGCAGGACTTATTCTGATTTTAAGTAAACATTAGGTTACTTCTAGTTCTTTGAGTAGAACCTTCTACGTTAGGTTTTTGACTTTAAGTAAACATTATGTTACTTTTTTAGTCGTGAGTAAACTTTTACTGCAATCACAAAAATATACTTTAATTGTGATTCTTTCTTTGAGTAGAACCTTCTACGTTAGGTTTTTGACTTTAAGGCGAGACACCCCAGGTGAATAGTCAAATATACTTTTTTAGTTGATTTTGAGATTTTGTTATATTTTGCTTCCTAAACATGTCTTCTATGAAACTAGTGACAATAAAACGTCAATAACACACATTTAGTAGTTTATTTTACTTCATTTTGCCTTATTGCATCCATAAATGTGCACATATTTAATGGGGAAGTGCCTCATTTGCATATATAAACATACATTTCAGAAAACTTGCAATATATTTTTTCTTAGTTTATATGTACATAACAAACTGGGAAAGTTTCATAGTGATATCTATTCAAATATTTTTTGCCTATTAGGGGGTACTACACTGTACTACACTGTTTGTAGCCTGTGTGTAGTTCTGTTCAGTTCAATAACATAATTATTATTATTATTATTCAGTTATCAGGCATGTGTTTAGGTTGTCTATTACTAATGGTTTGATTAGGAATTGTGTTTGTAAATATCTGTTTTAAAAAAAAAAGTATGGCATTTTACAATACAGAACTTTGAAGGCGTTTTCCCAAAAATGAGTTTTAAGAGTTTTTCCTCATACTCTGAGCCAGAAATCTCCACTTCAGTAGCACTCACATACACCAAACCTTCCAGTTCTATTCATATCTATGTTCTGAAGGTATTTACAGAAGGGTTTGTTGATATCGCATTCATACCCTGATTTATATCACATTTTATTCCTAAAAACATGGCGAAATATGGAATTTTACCATAAAAATGGACTGAATGGAGTATTTTCTGATTTATGGAGTGATAAAAAGAGATATCCAAAATCCCCTCTGTAATAACCTTTGGCTCTAATATGTCAACAAAATGAAACTATAATTTTGAAAATGACTTTATCCAATGTTCAGATTTCTGTCCTGGAATTATATGCAAATTAGTGCATATTTAAGTAGATCATGCCTCATTTGCATATTTAAACATACAATTTTTTAAAGATTACTTCAAGTCACTGGTCTAGTTATATCCAGTTGATATGAAATGTAATCATGAAGAGTTGTTAATCTCTTCTTGTTTGTAATAAACCGAATGTATGTCTTAGGAGAACTCTTATAGACTATAATAACAATTATATTGTTATCATCATCATTATCATCATTTTACGAAAGGACTTGTAATACTGCTCATTTGAAAGCTCGGTTGTATTACTACTTTGTTAATAAGTATTACCACTGTACTAACACGTAATCATTGTTTTCACGCCCCAGCACCTCCTGTCCTCCTCCTCCGCCAGCGGGATCGACCATCCAAATCCTGCAGTGATTTAGACGGATCGATTTCCCACATAACTCAACAGAGTTCGTCGGACACAGAGATACCGGAACACGCAATCAACACACATTTCCATGTATAGTATTTATACAGTACATAGCATATATATATATATATATATATATATATATATATATATATATATATATATATATATATATATATATATATATATATATATATATATATATATATATATATATATATCTTTTAGCTGAAAAGCATTAACCAGTCAATTGATTCAATCTGTATTAGGTTTACAGTACATTCATAGTCACCCTCCATAGGAACTCAGGGCGTCGGCTGGCATTGGAGCACATTGCTGGCCGGAATCAGTCCACGAAGTCAATGGATAATTATAGAAAGTCATCTTTATTTCAAATTACAAAAAAGGACTGTATAAAAATGTCCATTAGTTAAAAAGTTAAAAGATTATATAAAACAAAACATCACATCTCTTAAGATCGCAAAGGCCTAACACGGCTTGTGCCTGGTGTCTGCAAGCAAAATCTGAAAATCTTCAAAATCTGTGCTCCGAGGCTGGAGCAATCACTTTTATATCGATCCGGCATCACATTGCTATTGGTTGCTATTGGCTATTACTGTACTACACTGTTTGTAGCCTGTGTGTAGTTCTGTTCAGTTCAATAACATTATTATTATTATTATTCAGTTATCAGGCATGTGTTTAGGTTGTCTATTACTAATGGTTTGATTAGGAATTGTGTTTGTAAATATCTGTTTTAAAAAAAAAAGTATGGCATTTTACAATACAGAACTTTGAAGGCGTTTTCCCAAAAATGAGTTTTAAGAGTTTTTCCTCATACTCTGAGCCAGAAATCTCCACTTCAGTAGCACTCACATACACCAAACCTTCCAGTTCTATTCATATCTATGTTCTGAAGGTATTTACAGAAGGGTTTGTTGATATCGCATTCATACCCTGATTTATATCACATTTTATTCCTAAAAACATGGCGAAATATGGAATTTTACCATAAAAATGAACTGAATGGAGTATTTTCTGATTTATGGAGTGATAAAAAGAGATATCCAAAATCCCCTCTGTAATAACCTTTGGCTCTAATATGTCAACAAAATGAAACTATAATTTTGAAAATGACTTTATCCAATGTTCAGATTTCTGTCCTGGAATTATATGCAAATTAGTGCATATTTAAGTAGATCATGCCTCATTTGCATATTTAAACATACAATTTCAGAAAACTTGTAATACAAAAAAGTCTTGTCTTAATATAAGTAATCAACTGGGGAAGTTTCATTGTGATATCTATTAGTTAATTCTTTTACCCTATTCACCTGCAGTGTCTCCCCTTAAGTAAACATTACGTTACTTTTTAGTTGTGAGTAAACTTGTACTGCAATCACAAAAATATACTTTAATTGTGATTCTTTCTTTGAGTAGAACCTTCTACGTTAGGTTTTTGACTTTAAGTAAACATTACGTTACTTTTTTTTTTGTCGTGAGTAAACTTTTACTGCAATCACAAAAATATACTTTAATTGTGATTCTTTCTTTGAGTAGAACCTTCTACGTTAGGTTTTTGACTTTAAGTAAACATTACGTTACTCTTTTAGTCGTGAGTAAACTTTTACTGCAATCACAAAAATATACTTTAATTGTGATTCTTTCTTTGAGTAGAACCTTTTTTAGGTTTTTGACTTTAAGTAAACATTACGTTACTTTTTAGTCGTGAGTAAACTTTTACTGCAATCACAAAAATATACTTTAATTGTGATTCTTTCTTTGAGTAGAACCTTCTACGTTAGGTTTTTGACTTTAAGTAAACATTACGTTACTTTTTAGTCGTTAGTAAACTTTTACTGCAATCACAAAAATATACTTTAAGTGTGATTCTTTCTTTGAGTAGAACCTTCTACGTTTTTGACTTTAAGTAAACATTACGTTACTTTTTAGTCGTTAGTAAACTTTTACTGCAATCACAAAAATATACTTTAAGTGTGATTCTTTCTTTGAGTAGAACCTTTTAGGTTTTTGACTTTAAGTAAACATTACGTTACGGGCTATTACACCCGCTGTCCACTTCCTTCTTGCACAGGGGGTCAACCCTGTGTTGTGCTTGTCTCGGTCCAGACTGGGTAGTTAGTTACTGTTATGTCTGGTATTAGCTCCGGCTAGTTAGCCCGCTGTAGATTCAGGCTATGTAGCCTCTTGTAGACTCAGCTCCTGCTGATAACACCAGCCTGTATGATTACGCTGGTTCCACTTCCGTCACAGTAGCAGGACTTATGCAGGACTTATTCTGATTTTAAGTAAACATTAGGTTACTTCTAGTTCTTTGAGTAGAACCTTCTACGTTAGGTTTTTGACTTTAAGTAAACATTATGTTACTTTTTTAGTCGTGAGTAAACTTTTACTGCAATCACAAAAATATACTTTAATTGTGATTCTTTCTTTGAGTAGAACCTTCTACGTTAGGTTTTTTCAAATCTGTAATTAATTTTACTCCAGAGGCACCTGACAGCAGTCATTTCGGTTCATATTCTTTCGGCTTTTGATATCTATTTAAATAGTATAAAGCCCAACTCACTTGAACTCATGTTCTAAGCCCCGGAACCTCCAATCCGTTTTGACAGACCTATAAACCAGTGACTTGGCCGCCCCAGCACTACAGCGTCCTGTATGCTGAAGCTTCCGAGCCCCCACAAATCTGATAGGCCCGTCGGATATAGAGACCCTGATGCTCGCTCTGTCCCCCCGAGTCAAGGTGCTAAGCTTGATGAGAGTTTGCAGAGTCTCAATTTGTATCCATAGGCGCTGGTGAGTGTACAGCTCATGCAGCTGATATGGTTGGTAGGGTGCTAACCTACCAAATAGTTACTGTCAGGAAATCCCTTCTGAATGAAATAGATTACAAATTCACTTTACTTTACTCTGGGTTTAGAGCAAGGACGGACATCTTTACATATTATACTTAAAATATATACAAAATGCATGTAGTATTCTATGTCATGTTTCTTCCTAAATGACAATAACACTATATATTATTCCTC
Source organism: Notolepis coatsorum (assembly GCF_963971535.1). Classification (NCBI taxonomy): domain Eukaryota; kingdom Metazoa; phylum Chordata; class Actinopteri; order Aulopiformes; family Paralepididae; genus Notolepis; species Notolepis coatsorum. The sequence goes on from NC_140170.1 coordinate 30,230,974, forward strand.
TTGACAGATGAGCTGTATGTCAAGTGCAGTTTGCACTTGCTTGAGTGTCATGTGTCAGGGCCCCAGAAGGTAAGGATACTATTGATTCTCCTTCCGGGCTTTGAATTCCTCCCTTTTTGTCCTCACCTCTGCTTGCTGTTCTGGGGTTAGTGCGGCCCACTCGTCTGCAGGTAGGTATTGGTACTTCTTTTTCCCTGTTCTGTCCTTGGTTGTTTTCGGGGGGAACTCCTGGGAGGCCCCCCTTTTGTCAGATAGCATTTTGACTTGGTCATACAGCATACATTCGATACGTAACTGGTCTTGTGACCATGCTGCGCATCGGGCTGCCAGTAGGTTACCCCCTGGGACTCCTCTGAATAGCTTTTCAAGCAGTAAGCATGATCCTTGCATAGGTGTTCCATTCATGACTGATCCTGCTGCAACATTGAGAGACATGCTCCCATCTCGCACCTGTGGGATTAGTTTCTCCACCATGTTATCCCCTGGATCTTGACCGGGGGTCCTTACTTCTCTTTCCATCAGTTGGGCCATTGAGGCCCTTTCGGGGATCTCTAGTCCTTTGAGATGTCTCAACATGCGAGCTAGCATCTCTTGTGCTTGCATCTCCTGAGCGAGCATCTGCTGCGCCAGCTTCTCATGAGCTAGCATCTGCTGCGCCAGCTTCTTCTGAGCTACCTGTGCCAACTTCTCCTGAGCTAGCATCTTCTGCGGCAGCTTCTTCTGAGCTAGCGTCTGTTGTCCTAGCATCTTCCGTGCTAGCATCTCTTGTGCTAGCTTCTCTTGAGCTAGCGTCTGATGCGCTAGCATCTGTTGTGCTAGCTTCTCTTGAGCTAGCGTCTGATGTGCTAGCATCTGTTGTGCTAGCTTCTCTTGAGCTAGCGTCTGATGCGCTAGCATCTGTTGTGCTAGCTTCTCTTGAGCTAACGTTGGTTGCGCCAGCTCCTCCTGAGCTAGCATCTCCTGGGCTAGCTTCTCTTGTGCTAGCTTCTCCTGAGCTAGCGTTGGTTGTGCCAGCTCCTCCTGAGCTAGCATCTCCTGGGCTAGCTTCTCTTGTGCTAGCTTCTCCTGAGCTAGCGTTGGTTGTGCCAGCTCCTCCTGAGCTAGCATCTCCTGGGCTAGCTTCTCTTGTGCTAGCTTCTCCTGAGCTAGCTTCTCTTGTGCTAGCTTCTCCTGAGCTAGCGTTGGTTGTGCCAGCTCCTCCTGAGCTAGCATCTCCTGGGCTAGCTTCTCTTGTGCTAGCTTCCCTTGTGCTAGCTTCTCCTGAGCTAGCGTTGGTTGTGCCAGCTCCTCCTGAGCTAGCATCTCTTGTGCTAGCTTCTCCTGAGCTAGCGTTGGTTGTGCCAGCTCCTCCTGAGCTAGCATCTCCTGGGCTAGCTTCTCTTGTGCTAGCTTCTCCTGAGCTAGCGTTGGTTGTGCCAGCTCCTCCTGAGCTAGCATCTCCTGGGCTAGCTTCTCTTGTGCTAGCTTCTCCTGAGCTAGCGTTGGTTGTGCCAGCTCCTCCTGAGCTAGCATCTCCTGGGCTAGCTTCACTTGTGCTAGCTTCTCCTGAGCTAGCATTGGTTGTGCCAGCTCCTCCTGAGCTAGCATCTCCTGGGCTAGCTTCTCTTGTGCTAGCTTCTCCTGAGCTAGCGTTGGTTGTGCCACCTCCTCCTGAGCTAGCATCTCCTGGGCTAGCTTCTCTTGTGCTAGCTTCTCCTGAGCTAGCGTTGGTTGTGCCAGCTCCTCCTGAGCTAGCATCTCCTGGGCTAGCTTCTCTTGTGCTAGCTTCTCCTGAGCTAGCATTGGTTGTGCCAGCTCCTCCTGAGCTAGCATCTCCTGTGCTAGCTTCTCTTGTGCTAGCTTCTCTTGCTAGCTCCGGCTATTTAGCCTGCTGTTAGCTCCTGGCTTTGTTAGCCTGTTGTGAGCTAGTTAGCTCTTGGCTAGTTAGCCATCAATTCACTCTTGGCTTGTTAGCCAGTGGGGAGCTAGTTAGCTCTTGGCTAGTTAGCCATCAATTCACTCTTGGCTTGTTAGCCTGCATTCCTGTGGACGCCGTTTTGGCAGCCTCACGTAGCCTCGGGCTAGGTAGCCATCCAGTTAGCATTCAGTTCGCTTGTGGCTAGTTAGCCTGCATTCCTGTGGATGCCGTTTTGGCAGCCTCACGTAGCCTCGGGCTAGGTAGCCATCCAGTTAGCATTCAGTTCGCTTGTGGCTAGTTAGCCTGCATTCCTGTGGACGCCGTTTTGGCAGCCTCACGTAGCCTCGGGCTAGGTAGCCATCCAGTTAGCATTCAGTTCGCTTGTGGCTAGTTAGCCTGTGTTCCAGTGAGCGCCGTTTTAGCAGCTTCACGTAGCCTCGGGCTAGGTAGCCATCCAGTTAGCATTCAGTTCGCTCCTGGCTTGTCAGCCCGTGTTCCAGTGGGCTAGGGCTATGTAGCCTCCTGTAGCCTCCAGTTAGCACCAGCTTATTAGCCGGCGCTGCCAGCCTGTATGGCTGCGCTGATGTCTCTCTAAACTGCCAGACATTTTAGAGAGAGGGTTTTCTTTACTTTCTTTTTCTTTAATCCAATTTTGCGGCCTCAACCGCTCCACCAGCAATGCCCCCACTATGCAGATGCCTTTAATTTGCCATTGCTTTCCACCGAGGGCCATACAGATCAAAATCCTTTGTCTGGTGTATTCTAAAGCTCGGTTCTCCGTTTTTCAATATTTCTAGTTTATTTTATTTTGGCTGTTATCTTACCGATCTCAGCCCTAACCCAAGGGACGCCATGTTAAGAGCTACAGGTAGTCTCTATATATCTCAATCACCTACTCGAGATATAAAGCCGCGGCCGCTCGATATCCCCCGGCGAGGTGCTAAACTCGCCAAGTTCTCGAGTCAATTACTATTTCTGTCTAGATTACTTCAAGTCACTGGTCTAGTTATATCCAGTTGATATGAAATGTAATCATGAAGAGTTGTTAATCTCTTCTTGTTTGTAATAAACCGAATGTATGTCTTAGGAGAACTCGTATAGACTTTAATAACAATTATATTGTTATCATCATCATTATCATCATTTTACGAAAGGACTTGTAATACTGCTCATTTGAAAGCTCGGTTGTATTACTACTTTGTTTATAAGTATTACCACTGTACTAACACGTAATCATTGTTTGCACGCCCCAGCACCTCCTGTCCTCCTCCTCCGCCAGCGGGATCGACCATCCAAATCCTGCAGTGATTTAGACGGATCGATTTCCCACATAACTCGACAGAGTTCGTCGGACACAGAGATACCGGAACCCGCAATCAACACACATTTCCATGTATAGTATTTATACAGTACATAGCATATATATATATATATATATATATATATATATATATATATATATATATATATATATATAATATATATCTTTTAGCTGAAAAGCATTAACCAGTCAATTGATTCAATCTGTATTAGGTTTACAGTACATTCATAGTCACCCTCCATAGGAACTCAGGGCGTCGGCTGGCATTGGAGCACATTGCTGGCCGGAATCAGTCCACGAAGTCAATGGATAATTATAGAAAGTCATCTTTATTTCAAATTACAAAAAAGGACTGTATAAAAATGTCCATTAGTTAAAAGATTATATAAAACAAAACATCACATCTCTTAAGATCGCAAAGGCCTAACACGGCTTGTGCCTGGTGTCTGCAAGCAAAATCTGAAAATCTTCAAAATCTGTGCTCCGAGGTTGGAGCAGTCACTTTTATATCGATCCGGCATCACATTGCTATTGGTCTAAAAACAGTGACCTCACGGCGATGTCACTTCACTAGCCAACCAACGTACACTACACACCGATGAATTCTCCTCCCCCTGTATTCGTCACAGTAACCTGAGCAACCGACTACCTTGTGCTGGAAAATCCCTATTCGTTACTAGCAGAGGCCCAAGGTCGTCTTCACATTCCCCAGTGGCCAAACAGTATTGACATGGAAGCAATTCACACTTCCTGCATGAGCATATAGTACATACATATACAGATATATACAGATACACATCCATGTACAATACAGTACACATATATATAGTACATACAGTATATAAATATATATACACATACTTGTACCAATCATTGGTTATAAGTCTACTCCACTGATTTGTAACTTAAAAAAGTAATTGTAACATTAACAGGGTGGAAAGTCCCTTCTGGGGCTGAGAGGCCCCGTACATTCCTCTGGGCTCCAGTCATTATTGAGAGGGAATAACTGGCCTGTGTTCCTACAATACACAATATACCTGTACTATATACAACATACAATATATATTGTATATTGCATTGTATATATTGTATATATATATAAATATACAATACACCTGTACCAATCATTGGTTTTACTCTATGCAGGCAGGACAGGGTTAACATGTGCCGACTTGCTCTCAGCTCGGGCCTGCTCTTAGCTCAAGGCCACAGATAGAGAGAAGCACATTCCCCCCCCCCTCTAACAGAGACTGCACTTCTGCCTCCATTCCGACTGCACATTAACTGTAACATAGTTTTAAAGTGTATAAAGAATATACAGGTCACATACAAAGAACACTATACAAAGTGGCACTCGTTGACTTGTGGCACTTAACATGTGTTTACACATGTGTTTACACATAACGTGTTTCTTCTCAATTCCTTTCTGACTGGGCGTTTACCAGCCAGAATGCATATCACATCTAGACACCTATAGTAACATATGCCTAGATTTAAAACAAATATATACAATAAACCTATTGTATTGATTCCATTGATTCCATTGTCCAGGAAGAATCTACAGACATTCCCCATAATCATATATAAGAGCAGGATGTCATAATAACCAGTGTCACTAGTTGGCTGTGACACTTTACAGATTGATTGATTGATTGAAAAGTGTATTAACAGATTGCAGAATGGGTACAGTACAGTACAGCTCAATACATACAATTGTTAAGGGGATGCAGACCAGAGAAAGACTTTCGTCTTGTTTACATCAGGGTCCCCCATTTTCAATTCATCATAACATATATGACATACATGACATACAGATAGACAGTACTGCTACTTCTATACATTTATGACATATCAGATTTGCAAATACAGTGATACAAAAAGTGTCCAGAAAAAGAGTGTATATAAATTTGACGTAGAAACTGTACATTGGGGGAGGTTGGGAGGGTGGGGGCTGTACATTGGAGGTGGGGGGGGGGGGGGGGGTAGGGACACACACACTGTACACTGTACATTGAAATACTGACAAAGCCATACTTGGTCATTTACTGTACAACTGGGTTAGGACATTTGTAGGGGCCAGTTTCGAATTGCAGTCTCCCGTAGGTGTTCTTGTTTTTGAAAGTGGGTAGTGATTCACATTCCTTTACAGCTTTGGGTAGGGCGTTCCACATTGATGTGGCATAATTGCGAAACGTGTTCCACATGATTTGTGGAGCTCCCTCTGGTGTTGTGATCGTGGTATTCACTGACCTTTGGGAAGTATTTTGACCTTGGTCGCGTAGTGTATCTTGTAGACCAGGCCCATTGCAAGTTGCTGTACTCTGTCGTCTACTCTAAGCCATCCTAGGTTGTCAAAGTGGGCAGGGGTGAGGTGGGTTCTAGGAGTCAGGTCAAGTAGAAGTCTGACCAGTTTGTTTGTGATGTTTGTAATCTTATTTTTAGCGCCTTTGAGGTGCTTTGGTACCATGAGGTGCAAGCATAGTCGTAGTACCCTTGAATGAGTGCTCCTGCCAGAGTCTTCAGGGTATTCTTGTTTACCAGAGAGGAGATCCGGTACAAGAATCTAGTTTGTTGGTTGACTTTTTTTATTACCTTGGTTGCCATTTTGTCACAGGAAAGATTAGCCTCTAGGATGGAACCCAGGTAGGTAATTTCTTCTTTCCTTGTGACAATATTGTCCCCCACTGTAACCGAGAAGCCGTCGGTCTTGCTGAGTTTGTTATTTGAACCGAAGAGAATGGACTCTGTTTTGCCCATGTGTAATGATAGTTTGTTGTCGGTGAGCCATATGCAGATTTTGCCTAGTTCCGAGCTGAGGGCTTTTTCAACCTGTAACTTGTTCTTGTCAGAGACCAGCAGGGCTGAGTCGTCCGCAAACAGGAACAAGTTGCAGTCACAAGCTGACGACATGTCATTTGCATAAATTAGGACTTGAATTAGAGACACAGGAAGTTGGTAACAGGAAGTCACCTTTGACCTCTGTAGTCAGGCAGTAACCAGCTGTGTTCATTATGACTGTTTCAATCATCTGTCCACATCTTGTGCCATTCAAAGCATATTTGGTATGGAAACTCATTATCATATCTCTATATTCAATTGCAATTAATTATTTGTTGTAAAAAGTTTTGTTTTCTGAGGTGTGATGTAAAAAGGCTACCAAGCTAGTCTCTCTTGATTTCATTGATGGTTTAGAAAATGTAATGCATATATAAACACGGGTTAAAAAGAGGTACTTTAATTAATGATAGTGTTTCAGTGCATGTACTAGGCATTTACAGTAAGCATAGTTTGATTAGGCGTAGTTGTCTGTTTTTAGTTGCACCCCTTTTTTAAATAAACAACAATAAACCTGTGGACAAACCCAACTGTCTCCAGAGTTGTGAGGAATGAAAGGGGTTTAACTTAATGCAAAGTTATATTCAGAACATGATGCAGGACACATGTATATAATCTTTCATTGCTAGCTGGTTTTGGCCACATGTGTCTTTAGACTTGAATGATCTATCTATGAATCCATTAAGATGATGTACAGTATGACATCTGCAGTGGACTTGCTGCATTTCTACGGTCTAGTTGATTTCATTCATTCATGGACTGTGGTCAGTTTTTGCTGTCCATGTATCCTGCAATGCTACAGTGATGATATCTCCAACTCTTACTGAATCAGCCTTTGAAGATACCACTTTACCAGATTCTGAGTAGCATAAAGGATAGCCCCTTTCGTGACTGCTGATGCACGCCTTGCTTTGAATATACAGTATGTCACGAAAGGGGCTACATAAAGGAGTTTAACATTCTGTGTCAGGCAGGACACTAAACACGATTAGGCCTTGTTACTAGATTAACATGTCAAAATTGGATTGAAAATGTTATTTAACAGATTGCAGAATGGTTACAATACAGTACGGCTCAATACACACAATTGTTAAGGGGATGCAGACCAGAGAAAGACTCTCGTCTTGTTTACATCAGGGTCCCCCATTTTCAATTCATCATAACATATATGACATACACGACATACAGATAGACAGTACTGCTACATCTAGACATTTATGACATACCAGATTTACAAATACAGTACTGTTTGTGGGGAGGAGACTGTCTATTATATGTATATTTCTCTCCCACCCACCCACCCCCTCCTAATGTACAGTCTCCTCCCCACCGTATGTATATATTCTCTCGCCACCGTATGTATATTTCTCTCCCACCCACCCCCTCCTAATGTACAGTCTCCTCCCCACCGTATGTATATATTCTCTCCCCACCATATGTATATTTCTCTCCCACCTACCCCCTCCTAATAGACAGTCTCCTCGCCACCGTATGTATATATTCTCTCCCCACCGTATGTATAATTTCTCTCCCCACCGTATGTATATATACCGCCATCTTTCTCCCGGGTTGGTGTGATCACATGACTGACAAAGCCGTGCAGTGATAGGCCAGAAGTCAGTTCGATTGCATCCAGGCTCGATTGCTTATCCTGCCTGGGTAGCCCGGATGCGTCTATGCCTTCTACAACGCCGCTCGGTTTCCGGGTTCCTCTGATTGGCCACGACGCCCACGTGACCGCACGCTAGCACGCCCCCTTATCGCGGCCAGTTATCGGTGCGGGCTTGCTCTGAGGGAAGAAGGCCGGTCATATTCATTTCTACATTTTATACATAATATCCCAGCGTTTCAACCATCTGCACATTATACTCACATTATGTGCTCATTAGAAGAAAATAATTGACGCATATTGGTCAGGAAATGGCGAAACGCTAACGTTATAAAATACCCTGACATTGGGTAGAAATGTAGCAGGGTTAGGGTGACCTATTGACGGGTCTGGGAGAGAGATGCGGGGGGGGGGCTGCCTCGCGCTGACGCTGCCCGCCTCGAGGTGCACACAAGCGGCCGTGCGTCTCACATCACCAGCCACACCTGAACGAATCTATCCCCCCCAAATCAGCAGCCCTTCTCGGCTAGAGACATTCGCCCTATATTGTGCCATGCAGTGCATGTGTGCACTACCTACTATCTGTTGATACAATTATATATAAAACGATATATTGTATATAATATATTTTAGGCAGTTTCGTGGCATGAATTGCATTTCGCTGTAGACCGCTGCGGTCTACAGCTAAATACAGCGAAATGCAATTCATGCCACGAAACTGCCTAAAATATAAATATCCCAATATTGCCAATTCTTCCCTCCCCTGTCTTGAACGTTGCTAGACTATGCCTCCCACTGGTCGGCTGTAGTGAGGATAGAAGCCTTGCATCACGTGTCCCCTCTGGTACACGAGGAAGCAGCCTGTCGCATCTTTTCACCAGACTGCGCGGACACTCAGTGGCGAGGAGTAACGTGTGGGAGGCTCACGCTGCCCCCAAATACTTCCTGTCTCTGCTGTGCTGGCGTCACCCAACCGACCTGTAGGAGTCGCTGTCCACAATGTCCAATCCCCACCCATCGACTTTCCACCCGCTACCTCTGTCAATTGAGATAGTATGACGACTGGCCCAAGCCGCAGGGAATGCTGACACCGGGATTCGAGACCGGAGTCTCTTGCATTGGTGACGAGCGCAATCTCCGCTACGCCATCCAGCCGCGCCACGTTCATTTTGATAAGTCCCACACTTTGCTTAGAAATGATCGTACGCACGGTTTACGCACATATCTGTGCATCGGCACCATTGATAAATGAGGGCCCTGGCCTTTGCCTCAGGTGTGAGGTGACTTATTGGAATCCTGATGGACGTGTGTAAACTGGTGTTGGAGCAATGACTGAGATACCCCTCTGATCCTTCTCGGAACCGCAATTCTGCAGCAAACTATTGTAAATCAAGGGATTGTCCTGCAGTGCTTCTCATGAGAATCTAATGGACTAACTAGAATCTGCCATTATATGCATGGTGATGCTTTCTACCAGTGGCGGCTGGCCACTAGGGGCGCTCGGGCGCCGCCCCCCCCTGGTTAACCCTGGTTAAAAGAGAGTAGAACAAGAAATATTTTTGTTTTTGTTTTTTGTTTTATAGCCCTATAAATAATATAAACATGTTTAAAATGAATAATATTTACTAATTTTAAGTATGTTTGTGTTTCCAATGCACAATATAACGTTAATATATCAAATATCAAATAATCGTTTTCCTGAACAGGAAGTGACTCACTGTCTGATAGAGAATACGTTCCGTTACCGTAGCCGCATTCTCCTCGCCGTATTTCTCTCGGGCTAGACGCAATAGCGCTCTGAGTGCGCGTGCACGCCGTGCACTGTTTCATCGCTGTATCCGTCGCAGCCAATCAGTGCGTAACGCGCTGTGCGTTGAAATATGATGTATTATGATGGAAGTCGGGCGCTTTTCCAAGCGATCTATTATCATTTAAGCAAGCAGCGCCAGTATTTTCCGTAGCCGCATTTCTCGGTTTTGTTTAGAAGTGGACAGTTTGCAGGATGTTCGATGCTGTGTGTTCATGTGTTGTGATGCAGTCTCGAGTCTGGACAGTGGGCAGTGGATATACATCGACAACAGTCTGGGGGACAGTCAGTGGACATACACTTTATCAAGCCCTCCGGCTGGACCACGTTTCAATTAAACAAAGTGAGTTAATTCTCTCTCTCTCTCTCTCTCTCTCTCTCTCTCTCTCTCTCTCTCTCTCTCTCTCTTAGCCACTCAGCTAACGTTAGCGGCTGTTAGCCACTCAGCTAATGCTAAACTAACTAACGTGATTCCGTTATTCTCTCTCTCTCTCTCTCTCTCTCTCTCTCTCTCTCTCTCTCTCTCTCTCTCTCTCTCTCTCTCTCTCTCTCTCTCTCTCCTCTAACTAACGTGATTCCGTGATTCTCTCTCTCTCTCTCTCTCTCTCTCTCTCTCTCTCTCTCTCTCTCTCTCTCTCTCTCTCTCTCTCTCTCTCTCTCTCTCTCTCTCTCTCTGAATGAAAACTTTATTTAACAGATTGCAGAATGGGTACAATACAGTACGGCTCAATACACACAATTGTTAAGGTGATGCAGACCAGAGAAAGACGTTTGTCTTGTTTACATATATACTACTACACATACTAGGTCTGATTGTGTAACGAATCGATTCCACGTCGCGCTGTGTGTGAGAGAGAGAAAGAGAGAGAAGGAGAGATAGAGGGGGATACTAATTAAGTCTAATCTCGAGTCTGGACAGTGGGCAGTGGATATACATCGACAACAGTCTGGGGGACAGTCAGTGGACATACACTTTATCAAGCCCTCCGGCTGGACCACGTTTCAATTAAACAAAGTGAGTTAATTCTCTCTCTCTCTCTCTCTCTCTCTCTCTCTCTCTCTCTCTTAGCCACTCAGCTAACGTTAGCCGCTGTTAGCCACTCAGCTAATGCTAAACTAACTAACGTGATTCCGTTATTCTCTCTCTCTCTCTCTCTCTCTCTCTCTCTCTCTCTCTCTCTCTCTCTCTCTCTCTCTCTCTCTCTCTCTCTCTCTCTCTCTCTCTCTCTCTCTCTCTCTCTCTGAATGAAAACTTTATTTAACAGATTGCAGAATGGGTACAATACAGTACGGCTCAATACACACAATTGTTAAGGGGTTGCAGACCAGAGAAAGACGTTTGTCTTGTTTACATATATACTACTACACATACTAGGTCTGATTGTGTAACGAATCGATTCCACGTCGCGCTGTGTGTGAGAGAGAGAAAGAGAGAGAAGGAGAGATAGAGGGGGATACTAATTAATTCCCCCCCCCCCCCCCCCCCCCCTTGAAGAATTCACGAGCCGCCACTGCTTTCTACTCTAAATCATTTAAAATGTCTTCTTCTGTTGACAGGTGCAGATGGGAGACTCTGTCTTGAGTGTTCCTGTGGTCCCGTTTTAACTGACTGGTATGTGATGTGTTCTCATTCACAAATATGTGGTAGTGAACTGTTTAATGCAAACTCGTTAAGCATTTTGTAGCATTGGACACTATTAATATTTCACATTTCTTTCCTAGTCCCTAAACTAAATCTTTGAGAAGTGATGAGTTTCTATTACCGCCCCAGTCTGAAAATTCATGACTGATTGTTGTCTCTGATCCAAGACCACTAATTAATGGCACATTGTTTTACCGTTACATTGTACTAAGAGAAATCTCCTTCAGGTCTTGTGATTCTGCTGAACAGCTGACAAACTGGGGAAACGGCAAGGTGTGTTTTTGATGGTGCTTCTCGTCTTCTGTTGACTTATTGCTAAGGGCGTTAAAAATGTTGCCATAATGTTTAAGTCTGAAAGGTTAAACTTGTATTAGAACCTTCTTTTGCCACTTTGCTTCAATGTTTGCTTGTATTAAATTGAGGTCAACATTTTTATAGGATGGGAAAATCTGCCTCATTAAATTGTAGAGGGGGGGAGAGGAGTAGTTTACCTCATTGTAAACAGTGTACTTTCCTCCTGGAAGTGATGAGTTCATTAGTACCGCCCCAGTCTGACACTTCATGACTGATTGGTCTTACCTCTGATCGCAGGAATTATTGAATGATGCTCCCATCAGCCATTTGTTCTACATTAACAACTGTTCTCATTCTCCTAGATCTCCTGCTTGAAGTGGACTTCATAGCTGCGGCTCATGGATGACTAGGTGTGTAAATTGTCAGAGTATTAGAGTCATTACGGTAACCTGCCGTACGTCACCATGGTAACACAGGGGTTTTACGACACTAGACCGACTTACGTACTGACTGAATGTGGCTCGCTTGTGTATATGCTCAACAACGTTATATAAAGTATTACCTCAACAAAGATACCTGACTGGACATTCCGTGTTTATTACATGGTGTCAGAAGTGGGGTATTTTCGTCTACTAAGAGAGTGAATCATGGCGAAGTTTAACCCACCAGAAAGTTTTTCTTTCGATAAACCAACGGAGTGGACAGACTGGAGGAGGCGGTTTGAGAGATATCGAACGGCTACGGAGCTCACCAAGAAGCCTGGTGATGTACAGGTTTCTGCGTTGATATGGGGAGTGAAGCTGAAAATATTTTCAAATCGTTCACGTTTACTGAGGAGGCACACGCGAACAACTACAAGATAGTGTTGGAGAATTTTGATGGCTATTTTTTTTCCCTAAGCGAAACGTGATTCATGAGCGTGCTGTGTTTCATCAGAGAGTGCAGCGGGCGGGAGAGCTGGCAGAGACATTTATCAGAGCTCTCTACGATCTATCAGAACACTGTGAGTTCGGTCAGTGTAGGGATGAAAACATCCGAGACCAGATCGTAGTGGAGATTCAGGATAAAGAACAGTCTCGTAAATTGCAAATGGATTTTGCCTCACCTTAGCGCTAAGACCTCACCTTAGCGCAAACTATACAGTCTGTACGCCAGTCAGATATGGTTAACATGCAAGTCAGTGCACAGGGGGAGACTACGGGAGCCGCCGCGGCCATACAAGAGGTACGGGGAGCGCGGAGAGAAAACCCCAGATGGCAAGGGAGGAGCTATGCCAAGGGAGGAGGAAAAGGTGCGGAACACGGAGGGAAGTGCGGCCGTTGTGGGAAAATGGCGCACAATGATCCAGAGTGGTGCCCCGCACAAAATTCAACTTGCAATAAATGCAACAGGACTGGGCACTGGCATGGTCAGTGCAAATCCAAAGCGGTGAGTGAAGTAACAGAGACAGATGAACAGAGTGAATACTTCTTGGGATCAGTGAATGCAAACACTGGTAATGAGCAGTGGACAGTGCAGCTCCTCATTGGTGCAACACCAGTGCAGTTCAAGATTGATACTGGGGCAGATGCTAGTGTTATGTGTGAGGAGACTTTTAATGTGCTTATCCCAGAGAGGGAACTAAGCCAGACCAGCGTATCACTGAGCAGCCCAGGAGGTAAATTAGATTGTCAAGGACAATTTCAAGTCAGCACTGCATACAAGGACAAATCATACTCATTCCCAGTGTTTGTCATCAGAGGGAAGTCTGTCAATAACTTACTCAGCCGGTCCACAGCAGCAGAGATGGGCCTCGTGAAACGGATCGAGGAGGTCCACGGTGCCTTTGGAGACCATGGCACACTAAAGACAGAGCCGGTAAGGATTAGGCTCAAGGACGACGCCATTCCATACGCGGTGCACACAGCACGCAGGTCAGGGAGGAGCTTCGCCGCATGGAGGAGAACGGCATCATAGAGGTGGTAACCGAGCCAACGGACTGGTGTGCCCCCATGGTGCCGGTGCTCAAAAAGACTGGAAAGGCGCGTGTATGTGTTGATCTTAAGAAGCTAAATGTACAGGTCAAGAGAGAGAGATTCATCCTACCTACAGCGGAAGAGATCACAGCCAAGCTGAGTGGAGCAACAATGTTCTCCAGCCTCGATGCAGCCTCAGGGTTCTTCCAGATACCTCTGCACAGCGAGAGCGCCCGGCTGACCACCTTCATCACTCCATTCGGCAGGTACTGTTTCCGGCGCCTACCGTTTGGAATAACAAGCGCGCCGGAGATATTCCAAAGGAAGATGACAGAGACACTCCAAGGCCTGCTAGGCGTCGCCGTCTATATGGACGACATCATAGTGTACGGGAAAGATGTGGAAGAACATGACCTCTGCCTCCAGAAGGTCCTAGAGAGAGTCGAGTTTGCTGGGCTCAAGCTCAACAAGGACAAGTGCGTTCTCAGGCAGAAGCAGATCCATTTCCTGGGGCAGGTGGTCGATGCCTCGGGCGTGCGGCCAGATCCAGCAAAAGTGCTGGCCATCAAGTCAAGTCAAGAGTCAAGAGTCAAGAGTTTTATTTGTCACGGCATACGAGTATACAATGAAATGCGGGTGGTCTTGCCCGCAACGATGTGCAATACAGTGGGTACAACATATAATAGAATCCAATAAAAAAATAATTGTGCAATAACAGGTAACAGGTAACATGGTGTGACATCAAAAACGGTATCTGTACATAGTTATTTACAGAGCATATAGGACATGCTAGGTAGCTTTGGTAGTGCAATACACTGTTACTGTTGCTAATACTGATTTAAAGTGGCCTTTCCTTTTGGCAATAAGTGTGAGTGTGTGCGCATGAGTGTGTGCCCGCTCATGTTGAAGTGTTAAAATGGCTGCTAGTGTGTGAGCGTGCACAGCGTGCGTGTCGTGCGTGTGCTCATGTGTGCTTATGTGTGGATAGTTCAGTGTTCTGTGGTACTCAATGTTCATTGTTCAGGACTCTGATGGCCTGGGGGAAGAAGCTAAGCCTAAGCCTCTCTGTCCTAGTAGCTGGGGTTCGCAGGCGTCTGCCTGACCTCAGCAGCTGAAACAGGCTGTTATTGGGGTGGTGGGGGTCTTTCATTATTCTGCAGGCTCTGGATTTGCACCTCTTGTTGTATAGAACCTGCAGGGGAGGTAGTGCAATACCCATGGTACGCTCGGCTGAGCGCACCATTCTCTGTAGGGCCTTCTTGTCCTGTGCCGTGCTGTTTCCATACCAGGCAGTGATGTTTCCGGTCAGGATGCTCTCTACAGCTCCTGAGTAGAAGGACTGGAGTATCTTCCCCGATACTCTGAACTTCCTTAACTGTCTCAGGTGGTAGAGGCGCTGTTTCGCCTTCTTTACTACTGTGTCTATGTGTGTTGACCATGTCAGGTCCTCTGAGATGTGGACCCCCAGGTACCCCCATCCGGGAGCTCGCCAAGCCCGAGAATGTGCACGAGCTCAAACGAGTCCTCGGCATGGTGAACTATCTGGGGAAGTACGTGCCAAACCTGTCCACAGTGGGCCAGCCACTGTACGAGTTGCTCCGGTCCAAAACAGTCTGGACCTGGGGCCCAGAACAACAAACAGCTTTTGAGAAGTTGAAAGAGCTCCTGATGACATCGCCGGTGTTAACCTTCTACGACGTCAACAGACCCACTGCAGTTTCGGCTGACGCAAGCAGCTATGGGATCGGTGCAGTGCTGCTGCAGCTCCATGGAGAAGACTGGAAGCCAGTCGCGTACTGCTCCAGGAGGCTGACTGATGCGGAAACTAGGTACTCGCAAATTGAAAAAGAGTGTTTGGCGAGTGTCTGGGCCTGTGAGAGGTTCGAGAAATACCTCTACGGCCTTGAGAGTTTCAAGCTAGTGACGGACCACAAGCCCCTGGTCCCACTAATGAACAGCAAGGATTTGGACAACGTCCCACTAAGGTGCCAAAGACTTCTCATGCGGCTCATGCGCTTCAAGCCAGTGGCAGAGTATGTGCCTGGGAAGACCCTTGTAGTGGCAGACACACTGTCAAGGAGCCCCCTGAGACACACAGAGAACCAGAAAGACACACACTCCGATGTGGAGTGCTACATCGCAGCTGTCATCAACAACGTGCCAGCTACTCCACAGAGGATGGACAGCATCCGAAAAGCTACAGCAGCTGATGAAAAGCTGCATACAGTGATCAGGTACATCAGGTCAGGATGTACTGAACACGTGAATACAGTACCAAGCGTCATAAGAGAGTACTTCCCGGCGAAAAGTGAACTTTCAGAGTATGACGGAATGGTCATCATAGGAAGTCGCATATTGATACCAGAGACACTGAGGACAGAAATCCTCGAGAGAATCCATGACGGACATCAAGAGCTCTCAAAGTGTCAGGAGAGGGCAAACGCCTCTGTCTGGTGGCCGGGCATTTCCTCGCAACTGAAACACAAGGTCTCATCGTGTCAGTCCTGCTGTGAGCTGAGAAGAGCGCAACAGAGGGAGCCGTTGATCTCGACTCCGCTCCCTGACAGACCATGGGAGCGTATAGCTCTAGATTTATGTGAGCATAACAAACAGAGCTACTTGATAATCTCAGACTACTACTCTAGATATATAGAGATACTGCACATGACAACGACAACCAGTTCTCAAGTCGCTCTGAAGCTTAAAACAATGTGTGCCCGTTATGGTGTCCCGGACGTGGTCGTAAGCGACAACGGGCCACAGTTCTCGAGCGCTGAGTTTCGAGACCTAGCCTGTGAGCTTGACTTCAAACATATCACCTCAAGCCCACACGACCCACAAGGCAATGGTCACGCGGAGAGGGCGGTGCAGACCGCAAAGCGAATCCTGAAACAGAAGGACCCTCTCATCGCACTCATGTGCTACAGGTAGACACCGTGTAGCACCACAGGGGCCAGCCCAGCGGAACTTCTGATGGGTCGGAAAATGAGAACGACACTGCCTACACTCGAGAGGAACTTGCAGCCCTCATGGCCAGACAAGCGACAGATCAAGCAGAAGGACGAGGCTGAAAAGAAGAAGCAAGCCTTCTATTACAACCGACGTCACGGGGCGAGACCCCTACCTCCACTACAGCCTGGTGGTAATGTCCTCACCAAGCTGGACCACCAGAAATCCTGGACAGCCCCTGCAGTAGTGACCAGCGAGAGTGTCACGCCACGCTCTTACATCATTGAGACGCAGCAGGGAGCGTCATTCCGGCGCACCCGACGCCACCTCTAGGGGGTACCCTCCCCAGCGCCAGTTGGGGGCACAGCACCAGTCTCACCAGTTCTCAAGGACACCGGTCAAGAGCCAGGTAACACCAGTGTCTACGTGCCTGCTGGTACTGAAGGACTGTCACAGTCCAGGTCTGGACGGATCCTTAGGCCAGTTGTCAGAAGTAAAATTAACACTATGGTCGCCAAAAACGCCGTAGGACGTCTTTCCTCGCCATGCTCATTCTGCCGAAGACGCCGTAACTTGTCTTTGATATCAATATTTCAAAAATCTGTGATCGAAATCATATTTCTCCTCCGGGGACCTGAGATATACTGCTGAGCTCCACTCAACCCTCTAACGGTTCAAGAGCGCCATCTGGTGGCCGATCGGCAGATCGCCCAAACAGCAAACCGGAAACAGGAAACTGGTGCTCATCCAAATTCGGTCCGACCACTCGCTATAGCTCCCGCGACGCCATCTTGACACACTGGATAATCGATCGCTCACCCTAACTCAATAAACAACATGATTTGGACGTATATACTATTATACAACCTGGAAATGGATCGGGTATTTCTCCATCCCATAATAGAAAAAATTCTGTTCCACACTCATGCCCCAACGGCGCGAGGAAGCCACGGTGAGTTTCAGCGTTATTTTCTAAAGTCCTCTATACTAACTACTCTAATGATCATAGCACCCACAGTAGATGAATGATATAACGTTGCCCACGGAATTATAAACGACCCCCCGCCCATCCGGTCAACATCAGATCATATGTAGTAACTTCTAGAAGTACGTGCAGTTGAAATTTTTTATCTGGCACCGATCGCTATCAAACTGTATTTGATCATCAATATAATGCATTTGGAGCTATAAATCACGTTCTGAAGAAAGCTGCAGAAAACGATAAAAACATACTTATACTTTAGACCGTATTTTAGTATGAATATGTGAATGAAAAAGTATAACATTGCTACACCCTGAACAATATATATAGGACATTGAATGGGCCATAATAATGTCAATTTAGCAATACAATTTAAAAAGTTATAGCCCTGCAAAGAAGGGGAACTTCTCCATAGACAAATAGAGCTGGCGAGGAATGGTAAATTATGAATTTAACCATGGCGATCAAAGTGTTAAAAGGGGGAGATGTCAGAGTATTAGAGTCATTACGGTAACCTGCCGTACGTCACCATGGTAACACGGGGGTTTTACGACACTAGACCGACTTACGTACTGACTGCATGTGGCTCGCTTGTGTATATGCTCAACAACGTTATATAAAGTATTACCTCAACAAAGATACCTGACTGGACATTCCGTGTTTATTACATAAATAACTGTTTTTTAAACTTAGTCTCATTGTGTTAATGCATTTGTTATTGTTTAACAAACTAGAAGTGATGAGTTTCTTTTACCGCCCCAGTCTGAAAATACATGACTGATTGGTGTCTCTGATCAGTTGCTTTTTAGCTAGATTTGTGTGCCACTAAAATGCTACAAACCCTCAATGCTCATATGATCTCTCCTCCTTCCAGAGTCTGGCTGTGAACCACCTGCAGGGCCGCAGGATTCCACCATCTCGCAGGATTCTAGTCATGGGTCCTGCCCAGTTTCTATCCCAGTCGCCTGATTTTTATATTTTTTATAAATAAAATGTGAAACGCTACTCTTGCGCTTGTTGTGTTTTGACTTTGGACTAGGTCCATAATGTTATTGGTTGAGCGAGGTAGCTTGAGTGGCCACACCTTGTATTTGGAATGCATTTGAGTAGTTTCTGAATGGAGATTGGAATTGTATTTGAACAGACTGCAACATCGTGGGTAAACTGACTGGGGAGTGGGATTTTAACCACATTAGCGCAGTCAATTTAGTTCAGGAGCCCAACTATTTAAATGATTGAATGCCCTAAACATGCCAGGCATATTTCTCACAAATAACTTGTGCTTTAGCTGGTAGTCTTTAAAAAGCTTGCCCTCTCCCCACCTACTGTAGACCGTTGTAGAGTTCTGAACAAGTTAGAAAAACTACATTTACTATTAAATGTAGGGTCGAGTTGTCTTATAAATGCTCGCACTGTAGAGCCCTGGCTTTGTGGCACCTAATAACCTGTAGAGGGGGACATTGTCTCAAGTCACTCATTCTCTTCTAGACTGGTTGCTGCAGGTCAGGTGTTTTCCTACGTTCAGTGGCTGAATTCCAGTGTTGAGATTTGTGGACTTCACTGAAGCATGTTGGAGAAGTGGATGCAAGGTTCTGACTGAAGGGGCAAATTTGCAACGTCTCTTTTCTCAATCTGGAGGCTCTGCCCCACACCTGGCATAAACTATAGCAGTCAAGTTCAATGGCCACTTTTCAAGTAGGCAGTGTGATTCTGGCAGACACAAGATTTGAATATTCAGGAATGTTGGTGCATAGTGGATGCATGTATCCTTTTAGTATGATAATTTGTGTAAGATGTAAATTGGATGTCGGTGCTTGTTGCACCTGGGTGTGGGGGGGGGGGCACCTGGGTGTGGGCATGAATTGTTTTGTGGTGTAAATAGGTGTCTGCAAAGCCAGACAGTATATATTGTGTGGCAATATACATATTGCATTGGGCAAGTAAAAACAAAATGGCCACTTTTCTGCCCGTCTGTTAAGAGGTTTTTAAGAGGTTCATAGAGTCAGAGGTTGGGTACTTTATAATCTGGTAACCATGTAACTGTGATTTGGATTTGAGTTTAGCAACCACAACTACAGCTGTCCAAAATATTAAAACAAAGTTGAATCAAAAAGAGACCAGGCTTATGCATGTGCTATAAGTATATAAAGTTACACTGTAAAATGGAAAATGGATGAGTGTGCATGGCCACTGACTTGAAAGTAGGAACAAAATACATTGTCATAAGGAGATAAAATATGATATTCCTTTATTGATCCCTTGGGGAGATTTCAGGCATCATAGCAGCAAAATATTACCAAACAAATGATAGTGCAGTACAAAAAAAGTAAAATGTTATCTTTCAAAAAGAGACCAGGCTTATGCATGTGTATAAAATTACACTATTCAAAAAACAGTATGCACTATGCAGTCTTCAAGTTTAAATTTAAATCCCAACCCCTGGTCAGAGGAGCTGTGAATGTCACTGATCTCTACTTCAGCTCACGGAACTCAGCCTTCGCAGGTTTAAATTGAAGCCCAAGTCCAGGATAGAGAGGCTGAGTGAATGTGGTGTTGACTCTGTGCAGGAGGGTCATGGTGTCAGAGACGCTGTAGAAGGACAGAGTACCTGCCCTGTGATCCAGGTACACTCCTATTCTGGAGGACCGCAGTGGCGAATCCTTGTGGAAGCCAACGGAAGCCATGCCTCCCTATAAATTTCATATCAAATTATGAAATATGAAAAAAAAAAAAAAAAAAAAATTAAAATATAATTTTTTTTTAATATAGTTTACATTCATTTTCATCTGTGCATCTGTGTTTTTTTTTTTTTTTTTTTTTTTTTAATGTCTCCCTCTTCTCCTTCTCACTCCCTCTAACACACTGTCAGACTGTGCTCACTACTGCAGCTAGTATAGGAGAGAAGCAGTGGGTAGGTCTCTTTCTCCAGGCTTCCAGCATTATAGAGTGAGTCCAAACTCCAAATCCGATCCTAGCCAATCAGATTCGAGCTGACTGCCACTGGCCACACCCTAAAAGTTTAAAACGGAGCTGGGAGGAAGACGTTCAGCATAATATTCCACCTGGAGGCGGGGCAGGTGCCATATTTTCCCCTCTGCACTCTGAACATTGTATTAACCCGTAACTGTTCCCACGGGCCGAATATTGCCCCGATCCTCGCGAGATTAAATCCACGGGGACCTCTCGGCGTGCCGAAGCTTTTCCTAAATCACTTCCATCATCGAAAACGAGGGGAAAAGGTCGGCTCGCGACCCTGAAAATGTCGCGTGATTTTAAAAATGCTGTATTAAGTGAGCCTATTATGGGATCCACGCGAGCTTTCTATCGTGGAAACATCTGGGCGTCCCGCAACTTTTACTGCTTCACATGTAGCCCCTAAAATGCTTAGAAAAGGAAAACAGAAAGCGTGGAATAAACTCGCCAAAACGGAAAAGTGTCCCACGGGCGCGCCGTGATTCCGATCCGCGTGAAACTATTCACGGCCATAGAGGAGACCGTGGGACACCTTTTTGCAACCGAATATGTGTCTCGAATTTGCTCCCACGCGGCGCGCAAAATCGTGCAAGGAAAAATCGGACCAAAAATTAACCAATGCTCCAGCAGTATTAATGACCCTGATGTAAACAAGACAAACGTCTTTCTCTGGTCTGCATCCCCTTATACAATTGTGTGTGAATGAATGAAAACTTTATTAACAGATTGCAGAATGGGTACAGTACAGTACAGCTCAATACATACAATTGTTAAGGGGATGCAGACCAGAGAAAGACTTTCGTCTTGTTTACATCAGGGTCCCCCATTTTCAATTCATCGTAAATGTGTATTGAGCCGTACTGTATTGTACCCATTCTGCAATCTGTTAAATAAATAAAAATAACGTTTGACTGGCCGCCGAGACATACTGTAGTGTACATGGTGACTGCTTGACTTAAAAAAAAAAAAAAAAAAAAAAATATTAATAAAAATATTGAATATTTTTTTTTTTAATAATTTTTTTTTGGCTTCCCCTGTTATTTTACCCACGCGACGCCACTGAGGACCGGGGGCCCGGTACTCTTATGTCCTCGTTATTGTGGCAGAAGCTGTAATCTCTTTGTGTGCACAATAAAGCCCAGGATTTGGAATTGAATCCAAATACACAGTTCTTCCCGGTGCCTCTTCTACTAATGTCTTTGTAGGAGGCTGCTACAGAAACCCCTCCACCACTCCACTCCACCTCCCAGTAACAGCGTCCAGTCAGACCTTCTGTACCCAGAAACTGTTGCCATTCAATAAATCTTTCTGGGTGATCAGGATATGACTGCTCTTCATCACTGTTGCTTTTCTGTTCCCCTCAGACAAAGACAGACATGTGTGTGTTGTGTTTGGGTCCAGTGTGATCTGAGAGGAATATTGTAAGAAGTCAGCTCTGGTCTTGGGCTCTGGTGGCAGTAAAACATGAACTGCATTCACTGGTGTTGAGATTCTGGGCCACTGCGCTTCCAGAACGTCCTGTAGTTTGTCTCTCAGCTCAGACACGACCTCAGTCACATCTGCAAAGTACAGGAGAGGAAGGACACCGATGCTGGGTAAGTCTGTAGACTCACTGGGACTGGAGAGGGGGGGGTGACTCTGTAGAAAGTGGATGTGGTCCTCTGTGTGTGAGAGCTGCTCCAGCTCAGTGGCTCTCCTCCTCAGGTCCGCTATCTCCTGCTCCAGTATCTTCTGCAGTTCTTCAGCCTGAGTCACTGTGGTCCTCTGTCGGGCTCTGATGACCTTCTTCAGCTCAGAGCACCTCGTCTCCAAGGAGCGTATCAGCTCAGTAAAGATTATCTCACCGTCCTCCACTGCTTTATCAGCAGAGCGATTGAGAGAATCAACAGCCTGTTGGGCCTCTTTGAGTTGCTTCTCTCTCTCCAGGGCCCTCATTCATCATCGTGGCGTAGAAAATGTTCTATTTCCACACGTAAGCACAGAATTTAGAATCAGTGCACGCACAAAAAAAACGGGATTTACCACACGTGCGTACGCAGGTTCTACGCACACCTGTCATGATAAATATCACCTTGGCCCTGCGCCGAGGCTCGTGCACACTTTCACGTATTTGCATACCAAAACCGCCCGATTAACCATATGCGGTAATGGACACCCCCATGAAATGTGGAAGAATGGACTAAACCGAGGGAAGCGTGTTATGAGACAGGCTGACAGACGTGAACACGTACGGTGATGTCGGATATGATATCTATTAACCATTGCTGCATGGGCAGCGCAAACACTAATAAAGACCGTGCTGGAATATGACTGCCTTTTTCCGTTTTGTTTGATTAATACCCAGGGATTAAAGTTCTCCTCAATTTTATTCCAAATCGCGACGGATTTTCCGTCAATTTTCTACCTGCTGCTGATGATTTCTAGAGGCATACAATCTATTTTGATGTCAGTATTGGGTAGCCTATATAAACAATAATACGAGAGCATATACAAGAACAATGAATCTTACTGCCATGTATGATGTAGCAGATACGCCATGTGTAGCCTGCCTATATGTGATCAATACAAACATGAACTTGAATTCCATCATGTCTGTGTGCGGGTCACTGCGGGAACTCACAAGGCTGTTGTCACAATGTAAATAAGAACGTGCACTGAAAAGTTACAGTATGTAGTTGGTTGATTATTTGTATGACAGTCAGTAAACCCTTGCAAAAAGTATCCGTTTTATTTAATTAATTGAAAACATGCAGCATGCCTTTCCTCCCGGCATGCAGCAACAACATGTATCAGGCAAATGCGCATCGCAACATTGACTGAGTGGAATCCCTTTCTATTCACATAACTGCATTTGTGATGGAGCTTTGACAGCTACAGTAACAGTCTATTGCTCGATCCATCTCCAATATCACGATGGACCGTGCCGGTGGCAAAGACCCGAGGGTGAAGAGGATCTTGAATGAATTCCATCATCATATTTATATGTTGTGAACTTGTGTCTGCCCACTATGTTTGTTATTGCAAGGGTTTTGTAATACACATACACCCTGGTGTCATTGCAATGCGTTTTTTATTATTTCTTATATGGCTGCGCCATTTTATTCTACAAAGACAAAAGACACTCTTAGTTTAGTTTTCTCAGGAAGAGTGAACTCTGATTGTGTGTTTGGTTTGGTGAGAGGTGCTTCCTGGTTATATAGCTGTCCAGGGGAGGAGTCGCTTTAAAGAGGCAGTGTCTATAGGGAGGAGGAGTCTGACGTCACTGGTTGTTCCACCTGTATAGGGAGGTGTAGTCTGACATCACTGGTTGTTCCACCCATATAAGGAGGTGTAGTCTGACGTTACTGGTTGTTCCACCTGTATAAGGAGGTGTAGTCTGACATCACTGGTTGTTCCACCCGTATAGGGAGGTGTAGTCTGACATCACTGGTTGTTCCACCCGTACAGGGAGGTGTAGTCTGACATCACTGGTTGTTCCACCTGTATATGGAGGTGTAGTCTGATGTCACTGGTTGTTCCACCCGTATAGGGAGGTGTAGTCTGACATCACTGGTTGTTCCACCCGTATAGGGAGGTGTAGTCTGACGTCACTGGTTGTTCCACCTGTATAGGGAGGTGTAGTCTGACGTCACTGGTTGTTCCACCTGTATAGGGAGGTGTAGTCTGACGTTACTGGTTGTTCCACCTGTATAGGGAGCTGTAGTCTGACGTCACTGGTTGTTGTTCCACCCGTATAGGGAGCTGTAGTCTGACGTCACTGGTTGTTGTTCCACCTGTATAGGGAGGTGTAGTCTGACGTCACTGGTTGTTCCACCCGTATAGGGAGGAGGAGTCTGACGTCACTGGTTGTTCCACCCGTATAGGGAGGTGTAGTCTGACGTCACTGGTTGTTCCACCCGTATAGGGAGGTGTAGTCTGACGTCACTGGTTGTTCCACCCGTATAGGGAGGAGGAGTCTGACGTCACTGGTTGTTCCACCCGTATATGGAGGAGGAGTCTGACGTTACTGGTTGTTCCACCCGTATAGGGAGGTGTAGTCTGACGTCACTGGTTGTTCCACCTGTATAGGGAGGAGGAGTCTGACGTCACTGGTTGTTCCACCTGTATAGGGAGCTGTAGTCTGACGTTACTGGTTGTTCCACCTGTATAGGGAGGAGGAGTCTGACGTCACTGGTTGTTCCACCTGTATAGGGAGCTGTAGTCTGACGTTACTGGTTGTTCCACCCGTATAGGGAGCTGTAGTCTGACGTTACTGGTTGTTCCACCTGTATAGGGAGGTGTAGTCTGACGTTACTGGTTGTTCCACCTGTATAGGGAGCTGTAGTCTGACGTTACTGGTTGTTCCACCCGTATAGGGAGCTGTAGTCTGACGTTACTGGTTGTTCCACCTGTATAGGGAGGTGTAGTCTGACGTTACTGGTTGTTCCACCTGTATAGGGAGGTGTAGTCTGACGTCACTGGTTGTTCCACCCGTATAGGGAGGAGGAGTCTGACGTCACTGGTTGTTCCACCCGTATAGGGAGGTGTAGTCTGACGTTACTGGTTGTTCCACCTGTATAGGGAGGTGTAGTCTGACGTCACTGGTTGTTCCACCCGTATAGGGAGGAGGAGTCTGACGTCACTGGTTGTTCCACCCGTATAGGGAGCTGTAGTCTGACGTCACTGGTTGTTCCACCCGTATAGGGAGGAGGAGTCTGACGTCACTGGTTGTTCCACCAGTATAGGGAGCTGTAGTCTGACGTCACTGGTTGTTCAGGACTTTCTATCGTCATCAACTACCTCTAATTAGTTTACTTTGTCAAGGAAAACCCACTAAAACTCATAAGCACAAAGAGAGACATAGAGAAAATGGTATACATACTCAATAAATCTCTCTCTCTCTCTCTCTCTCTCACACACACACACACACACACACACACACACACACACACACACACACACACACACACACACACACACACACACACACACACACACACACACACACACACACACACACACACACACACACACACACACACACACACACACACACACACACACATACACACTTTCTTCTCTCTCATTTAGGCCATGTCCAGACTAAAACGACAAAGTATTTGATCGTTTGCACCTTTCTGCCACACGGAACTGCATTCTGGCAGCCTGAAGACACTACTTTCTGATACCAGCTCCCAGAGTGTGCAATTCTGAAGACGCCCCCCATTGCGTCACCATCTTTACAAGCGATACACGTCTTCTCCTGAACCGATGACGCGATAGCCCACCTCTCCCTTACCCTGCATGCACAAACTATCAGCCAACATCACAACAACAACAACAATGGCGTCGTACAGAGTAGTTGCATTCGTGGTGCAGAAGCTATTGAGCTTGATCGAGCTTTTGCGGGAAAATGTAGAGCGCTTGTACCGTTATCGTGGACAACAGATTGACATGGAAAACAGCTACAGCATGTTCTACAACACACCGCGGAGACACACCAGCAGGGCAACCAGGCGACAGTTTTGGGTGAGACCGGTCAGAACCAGCAGTTGGTGGGATAATTTTGTGAATCGCATTGTCGTGGAGATTGAATGGAAGGAGAACGTTCGCATGTCTAGAGCCTCTGTTGTCGTGCTGAGCGAAGAACTGCGTCCATATATTGAACAGCAGACAACCAACATGAGGGCAGCAGTTGGTCCACTTAAAAGGGTGGCACTAACACTCTATTACCTGAGCGACCAGGGAAGGCTACGGAAGACTGCTAACGCCTTTGGCGTGTCGCGACAGTCTGTGTCCGTCATTGTTCGGCAGACATGCACAGTGATCACCACACACCTGGGTCCAAAGTACATAACGCTGCCTTTCACGGAGCCCGAGGCTGAGGATCTAGTTGTGGGCTTCCATCGTGCTCATGGCATGCCACAATGTTTTGGAGCAGTCGACGGCACCCACATAGAAGTCAAGCAGCCAACTAGCAACTCTATGGTCTACATCAGGGGTTCCCAAACTTTTCAGGCCGGGACCCAGAAAATAAGGCGTCAGAGAGCCATGGCCCAATGCACATCGTCAAGCTTTTTTTTTTTTTTTTTTTTTTGCCAGACGACCGATTTTTTAAGCCAAATATTACTTCAATCCTATTAAGTTAGTTCAAGTTAGTTATTCATTTATATGTGCTATTTATGAGAGGGCTAACTTGTTGAAAAATAATAATGATAATAATAATAATAATAATAATAATAATAATAATAATAATAATAATAATAATAATAATAATAATAATAATAATAATAATAATAATAATAATAATAATAATAATAATAATAATAATAATAATAATAATAATAATAATAATAATAATAATAATAATAATAATAATAATAATAATAATAATAATAATAATAATAATAATAATAATAATAATAATAATAATAATAATAGCCTCATTAAAATACTATTGTTGCTTCGGTTGTTTTCAGCGTTTTATGTGCATAATCTGTTATTTAGTTTGAAATGTTTGTTGAAATAAGTAGATTTTTCGTTTTTGTTTATTTATTAAGTTAATATAAAACCATATAGTCACATTTTAGAATACAATAGAATAGAATTTTAGAATACAACTAGAAACACTGTCCTGGCCTGCTTCTAAGTTCAGTGGCCTGACAAAAAAAAAAAAAAAAAATTGATTTTTTTTTTTTTTTTTAATTCATCTCGCGGCCCTCCAGTGGCTGCTCGCGGCCCACCTTTGGGTCGCGACCCCGACTTTGGGAACCACTGGTCTACATCAACAGGAAAGGCAAATATTCCCTTAATGTACAGGCAGTCTGTGATTACAAGTACAGATTATTGGATGTTGTGGTAAAATGGCCTGGGAGTGTGCATGATGCACTGGCCCCTGCAAATGTCCTAACCCAACCCCCTCCAATGTACAGTAAATTACCAAGTATGGCTTTGTCAATATTCCAATGTACAGTGTACAGTGTCCCCCACCCACCCACCCCCTACCCAACCCCCCTCCCCCACCCCACCCACCCACCACCTCCAATGTACAGTTTCTACGTCAAATGTATATACTCTCTTTTCTGGACTCTTTTTCTATCACAAATAGTACTGTATTTGCAAATCTGGTATGTCATAAATGTCTGGATGTAGCAGTACTGTCTATCTGGAATTGACATTCCCTAATAGATAGTGTGTACGTAAATGAAAATGTATGTGTCTGATAAAGAGATAGGTATATATGGATGAAAAGACATGTGTCTGATAGGGATATATTATTAAAATATTGTATATTTGGCTGATATGAACATAGATAATGTATGTAAAAGCTAAATAGTATATTATGCTGTATTGTATTATGAATTAATTATGAGTAGGTATTATTGTATTGTATTATGAATTCATAAGGCGTATATATTGTTATATTGTATTATGAATTTGATTAGGGTTTTTATTGTTGTTTTAATTGTCTGTATGACATGTAAATGTTGTGAGTGTATAAGTCTGTAACTGTATTTTATGTGTTATGGACCCCAGGAAGAATAGCCCAGCACTGCTGTGGCTAATGGGGATCCAAATAAACTTGTCGTGTGTCATATGTTATGATGAATTGAAAATGGGGGACCTTGATGTAAACAAGACGAAAGTCTTTCTCAGGTCTGCATCCCCTTAACAATTGTGTGTATTGAGCTGTACTGTACTGTACCCATTCTGACATCTGTTAATAAAGTTTTCAATCAATCAATCAGGTCTTTGCTAATTCAAATCTAAACTCCTACTTAAAGTCTGGCAAGATCCCTGCTCTCAAAAAACAGATTGTGGATGACGAGGAGGCCGTACCAATGTTTCTGCTTGGTGACCCTGCCTACCCACTATACCTGATGAAGGAATATTCCAACGGTGGCTCCCCACGTTAGGAGCAGTACTACGGGCTATGTTTGTGTAGAGCATGTGTGTTTGTGTAGAGCACGCATGGCCATTGAGTGTGCTTTTGGACGCCTCAAGGCCAGATTTTATGGACATAAACATGGCTGACCTGCCCTATGTCATTTACGCCTGCTTTGTCTTCCACAATTGTTGTGAGGCCAGTAAGGAGGCTACGGATGATCACTCTGTGTTGGGACCAATACATGGTGAACAGGACTCTCCCAGCCTCCTACACAGTGCAATGGGTATCTTACTGACTGTAATGAGGGCGAGGGAAAGAGAGTGAGGAGAGTGCTCACGCAGTACCTGGAGTGACTGACAGACAGATAATATCATTTGAATATATATTATTCTTTTGGTAAAATTTTATTTCTACCTAGCAGAAGTTTATGGCCCTCGTAACAGCGGGGCCTTGCCTCCACGTAGAGGAAGCAGTGTCTCTCTGGTTGGTGTTGTACTTCACCACCTTACTTTAGAAAGCTTTATGTCATTGCACAATACAGTACAACAGAATTTGTATATACCTATACATACAGTACCGTATGTATTACTATCTACTACCTACTATGCTGCTATGTCTATACTACTATCTACTATGTACTATGCTTAATACTATTACCTACTATGCTACTATGCCTTTTTTTCTTTTTTTTGTATCTGATGAACATTCTTTGTCACAAGACATGGTGCATTTTGGATGTTATCCTGAGGAAGAGGAAAACAAAGATAATGTTTTTTTTCTTTTCTTTTTTTTTCTTACTTTGCTTGAGTTGTGTGATGTTCCAAATTGAAATGAATAATAAAACAAATGGCTGCAACCATGTCCAGACCTCTTTCTTACAAAATCCGGTGTAACAAATGTGTGCAAATGCAGTATCACATTAACACTTTGAGTGCCACGGGTCCGGTGCCCCGGAACCCCGTTGCGTGCCACCACCCACTTCAATGATAGAGCTCTCATATTTGCGAACGCATAAACTATGTCTTAAATTATGGCTGTGTGTCTAATGCGACCGTCGCTTGTCAAGTCAACATTGTTGAAACTGATTGTTTTTTAATCGGTTCATTTCCGTTTTATACCATTTTGAAAAACCCTCGTTTTTTGAAACTTTCAGAAAAAATTAAAGATTCTGCAGGAATCGCGTTTTACTGTAATACACAAACACATTGTCATTTTTCGGCCTATTTACGAATAGTTTTCAAATAAACGCTAGATTATCGATAGTATATGTGTACTTATGCACGCTATAGAAGCGGGCTGAAAAATCGATTATCTCATTTCCTGATCAGCACACACACACACACACACACACACACACATACACATATGGCACATATTATCCCAAGACTGGTAAAATAGATTCCTCAGATCAGATGTTCTCCAAAAAGATTATTCCAATTTCTGATCGCCATTCCAAATATCGATCGCATTTATTGATCCAACGCTGGGTACTCGAAACACATTATTCTCCGCTGTAAAACGTGGAAGCCGGATTTTTTTCCTACATCCGTTTTCATTGACTCCATTCCAAAGGCTGCAATACCACGCGGAGAGACGATAGGGGGTGGTATTTTCCCAATGGAGCTCAGAGAGAGCTCCAGACCAAACGTGAGGCTAGATTGATGAAATATGAATGGAAATCGCTAATAAAAAAAAACTATTAAAAATGAGATCTCTCGTTGTTGGCACTCAACGGTTGGCATGAACTAACGAGAATTCTCGTCATTGGCACTCAAAGTGTTAATAACTGTCCTTTATGACATAAGCATTTATAATGGAACTAGTCAACTTGCGTACAACGCAACAAAGTGAGCGCAGTGCTTTTCCCATTCAAGAAACTTCAGAATGTTATCTTTCAAAAATGCTGTCAATATGATTAGGTGACTAGGTTCAAGATATTTATTTGTCATATGCACAGTTAAAACAGACTGTTACACAATACATAAAGTAGAAAAATAAGGCATGACTAACAGTATTACTACCAGTGTCTTTATACCTGTATCACTGTATTATACTACAACTCTGTACATACATCTGAGTAGTGATTAGCACTATTACTCAGTAGTACTCATTTATATATTTTACACAGAGTTTAATCACCTGTTCATTATATATCACTATTGCACTTTACTGTTACATTTGCACTCTGGTTGGATGTCAAACTTCTTTAGGTTGTGTGTTGGAGGACATGGTGATTTGAGAGGACCGTGTTTTGAATATGGTGTAATACTTACTTATAAACACACAATACGTATATGATACATTGAAAATGGGGGACCCTGATGTAAACAAGACGAAAGACTTTCTCTGGGCTGCATCCCCTTAACAATTGTATGTATTGAGCTGTACTGTACTGTACCCATTCTGCAATCTGTTAATAAAGTTTTCAATCAATCAATCACGTTAATGCACAACAGACGAGAGAAAGCTTGCAGACATGCATCGCTGTGGCAGAGGCTGGTGTTGTGCTTGTCGTCTGCCCTACACCTGGTGTAAACTATAGCAGTCAAGTTCAATGGCCACTTTTCAAGTAGGCACAGTGGCGGCTGGCCACTGGGGGCGCTCGAGCGCCGACTCCCCTGTTAAAAGAGAGAGAAGTATCTTTTTTGTAATTTTTTTATATAGCCCTATAAATAATATAAATGTTTAAAATGAATAATATTTACTCATTTTAAGTATGTTTGTGTTTCCAATGCACAATATAACGTTAATATATCAAATAAATAATAATCGTTTTCCTGAACAGGAAGTGACTCACTGTCGCACTCGCATAGCCGCATTTCTCCGTCCTAGCCGTATTTCTCGCCCGGGCTAGACGCAATAGCGCTCTGAGTGCGTCATCGCTGTATCCGTCGCAGCCAATCAGTGCGTAACGCGCTGTGCGTTGAAATATGATGTATTATGTTGGAAGCCGGGCGCGATTTGAAGCGGTCTAGGCAAGCAGCCTTAGCAGCGTCTAGAATTTCCGTAGCCGCATTTCGCGGAGACGCTCTCTGATTGGCCGACAAGTTTTTTCCGTAGCCGCATTTCGCGGAGAGACACTCTCTCTGATTGGCCAACGCCTGTTTCTGGTTAGTTACAGTAGATACTAGTCTCTATGCTGTTGTGTTGTTGTGATGCAGCTACTTGTCTTGGAGCGTGACGGCAAGTTCTTTCGACGGTTAAGCTTAGGCACTCTTTCAAAGTTGGTTAAGGTTAGAGTTTGTCTTAGAGCATGGCGATAGAACACCAGGTAGTTTGCAGGCTGTTTGACGCGGAAATGGACAAAGACACAGCTCTTCAATAGTACTTGTTGGCTAACAACAAGCTATATATGGATGCAGTGTGGAGGGACATGCATGGACAATGGACATCAACACAGTCTGGACAATGGAGTGGATATACTTTATCAAGCCCTTCTGCCTGCTGTCAACTTAACAACAAGGTAGATTTGCGATATCTCTCTCTCTCTCTCGCTCGCTCTCTCTCTCTCTCTCTCTCTCTCTCTCTCTCTCTCTCTCTCTCTCTCTCGCTCTCTCAACACAGCGTGTTAATTGCTGAATGAATGAATGGTAACTTGTTTAAAATGACTATATATATGTGTTCATTATTGATTTGATGATCATACGTGTACTAATGTAGTATGCATGTTATGAGTCCGTATTCGCTTGGTCAGCTTGGTCAGATGATTGCGAACACCCAGATGAAATTCATGTGTGTGTGTGTGTGTGTGTGTGTGTGTGTGTGTGTGTGTGTGTGTGTGTGTGTGTGTGTGTGTGTGTGTGTGTGTGTGTGTGTGTGTGTGTGTGTGTGTGTGTGTGTGTGTGTGTGTGTGTGTGTGTGTGCGTGAGAGAGAGTAATATATTACATGACTCTGGTGTGTGTATATATATATATATGCGTTTGTGTTTGTGTGTATACGTGTATATGTGTCTGTATGTCTGTGTGTGTGTGTGTGTTTGTGTGTATATGGGCGTTTATTTGATTTTGGGCAATTTTGGGAAAATTAATTTATCAAACATAAAATTGCATAAAACTATAATGATCAATTAAGCTTTATAGTCATTTTGTCAGGAATCATAATATGAACATTGTTGTAAACATCACTTTATGGAATTTAATATATTTAACACTTTTCCTAGAATGTCAGAGAACATTGTCATTACCATCACGTTACCAAATAAAGCGTAAAAGAAAAAGTTTAAAATGTGTGCTTTTAAGGCATTTATGTAACATTATACCTTACTTCTGATGTATTAGTGGTTTGAAATATTTTACTTGAATTTAAACATGCTTTAGATCTTTAGATATGCAGCCTCTTAAATATATTGATAGATCCTGTCAAGAAAGATACAATTACTACTATTCATACATTTAGGGAGGTTTGCCCTGGGTGGGAGGTTTGAAGGGTCAAAGTGGGTATAAAACAGGAGGGAAGACTGTCAGGTTTTAAACTGTGGATACCAAACAGAGAAGGTTAAGACGACTTTGAACTGTTGAACAGTAATCCAGAACTATTTTATTGCACTGTAAAAAAATGATTTTATCTATTCTATTCTACTATTTTATTGCACTGCACTACTATTTTACTCCGTCTATTTTATCTTACTCTTTTTATTATTGTCTATTTAAAACTGAATCAAACCATAAACAAGGTGGCCTGTTGGGATGTTAGATCCTAATGTGAAAAACTGTGATTTTATATGTCTCCACTTTATGTGCTCATTTTATGCATTTATGTCTTTTTTCTGTTGTGAAGCACTTTGAGCTGCAGTTTATGTATGAAAGGTGCTATATAAATAACGTTTATTATTATTATTCTAATTATTCAATGCCTTTTTGAAATGCCTGAATTAATGCCTGAAACCTTTTTTTTTCTTCTTTTTTTTAGATTATTATTAGTGACTATCACATACCATATTGATGTCTTTTTTTTATAATTTTGTATCCAGTACACACACACCTATTGTGAGAGTTTGTTATTGAAGGGCGGGGTTTGGCTTAATCATCTTTATCAGATGCAGGGAATGAACTGGCTGGGTCACCTCAGCTAAAGCAGTCCTCGGTACAATGAGCCAAAAAACACACACAGCATTTAAAATCATAACAATAAGACAACAAAACGGGGGGAAAAGGAAGGATAACAAATCGATTGAAACACGTACAACTTCATTGACAAAGGTTGGAGTTTTAAACTGTGCAACAGAGGGGAGAAGAAGCTGTTGCACAGGACTGTTGGAGTTCATTCCATGAGCTAGAGGGGCATCATAGCCAAATGCAGATTTACTCTGTGTAGATATTACGATTTACACAGAGTATGCCACCGGTTTCCAATTCCCGTCATGCAGCTGCAGCAGTACGCCACCTATGCCATAACTGCTGGCGTCAGCTGAAACAGCAGTAGGCCGATTCACATTGTAGAACATCAGGACTGGAGAGGTAGACAGAATGTCCTTGATGCGCTGGAATGCCTCCTGCTGTGCGTGGTCCCAAGTCCAAACAGTTTTGGATCTCAACAGTTCATACAGTGGCTGTCCCACTGTTGACAGGTTTGGGATGTACTGTACTTGCCCAGGTAATTGAACATGCCCAGGATACGTTTCAGCTCCTGCACATCCTGTGGCGATGGCAGCTCACGGATTGCTCTGACCTTTTCAGGGTCAGGCCTCACGCCTGATTTGTCAATCACTTGGCCCAGGAAATGAAGTTGTTCTTTCCTGAAAACACACTTATCTCTGTTTAACTTCAAGCCGGCTGACTCAACCCTCTTCAACACCTTGCTAAGGCGTTGGTCATGCTATTCTGGAGTGTCTCCATACACCAGTATATCATCCATGTAAACGGCTATTCCTTCCAGGCCGTTTAGAGTTTCAGCCATTTTCCGTTGGAAAATCTCCGGAGCGCTTGTGATTCCAAATGGGAGACGTTTGAAACAGTATCTCCCAAAAGGTGTTATGAAGGTGGTTAACTTGCTGCTTTCTGGGTGTAGAGGTATCTGCCAAAACCCTGAGGCTGCATCCAACGATGTAAACATGGTTGCACCACTCAGTTTGGCAGTGATTTCCTCGGCAGTAGGAAGGACGTACCTCTCTCTCCTTACAGCTTCATTTAACCTCTTCAAGTCCACGCAGATGCGCACTCTTCCATTTTTCCTCGGAACAGGCACCATAGGTGCACACCAGTCAGTGGGCTCTGTCACCTGTTCTATGACACCGTTCTTTTCCATGCGCTCTATCTCCTCCTCTACTTTTTTCACGAGAGGCAAGGGGACTGTGCGCACTGTATACAGTGCATATGGCTGAGCGTCCTCCCTTAACCGTATTTTAACTGGTTCTGTATCGAGTGTTCCATGCTCACCAAATGCATTGTGGACCTCTTCGATGCGCTTTACCAGCCCCATCGCAGTCGCTGTGTCTCGGCTTAGCAGGTTATTTGCATTCTGGCTGCGGACGACATACACTGGGAATGTGTACGGCTTCTCCTTGTAAGTCGTGTTGGCCTGAAATGTCCCCAAACAGTCCAACTGACCCCCAGGACTGCACAGTTTGACACTAGACTGCTCTAATGTCTTTTCAGGGGTTAACATGTTGAATGTCTCTTCACACATGATGTTTGCATCTGCACCCGTGTCAATAAAAAATTTGACAGATGTCGCTCCGATGAAAACATGTACGGTCCACTGTTCATCCTTTCTGTTGGGAGAGTGTTTGTTTGTGACTGCACCCAGGAAGTATGGTGTCTGTGAAACAGTCTCTGTCACTTCTCTGACTGACTTGCTCTGACATTTTATTCCCCAGTGACCCACCTTTTTACATTTGTTACACCTTGATGTCATGTCTGGGCACCTCTCCTGGGCCCTCATTCATCAATGTGTGCGTAGAACATGTTCTATTTCCACACGTAAGCACGGAATGTAGAACTAGTGTACGCACAGGGAAGTCGGGATTCATCACACGTGCGTACGCAGGCTCTACGCACACCTGTCATGATGAATCCCACCTTGGCTCTGCGCCGCGGCTCGTGCACGCTTTCACGTATTTGCATACCAGAAACGCCCCGATTAACCATATACGGTAATGGAATACACCCATGAAATGTGGAAAAATGGACTAAGCCGAGGGAAGCGTGTCATGAGACAGGCTGACAGACGTGTACACTTACGGTGATGTCGGATATGATATCTATTAACCATTGCTGCCTGGGCAGCGCAAACACTAATAAATACCGCGCTGGAATATGACTGCCTTTTCCCGTGTTGTTAATACCCAGGGATTAAAGTTCTCCTCAATTTTATTCCAAATCGCGATGGATCTCCCGTCAATTTTCTACCTGCTGCATATGATTTCTAGAGGCATACTACAATCTATTTTGATGTCAGTATTGGGTAGCCTATATAAACAATAATAGAGAGCATATACAAGAAAAATGAATCTCACTGCATGTATGATGTAGCCTGCCTTTCAATACATGAACTTGAATTCCATCATGTTTGTGTGCGGGACTCACAAGGCTGTTGTCACAATGGGTGGTACCGGTACAGTAATAATTACAGTCCACACAATATCACGATCCATGCCATAGCCTATTTTCTATTAGGACATGATCTGTGACGACAAATGTTCTAGAATGTTTGAAGATATCATACTCTGACAGCATGCCTATGATCAACAAAAACGCGAACTTGAATCCCATCATATACATAGTCTGTCCACTATCTGGTGTCATTGCAATGCGTTTTCTATTCTTTCTTATACAGTAAAAAGGGGGAAGAACACTATATTCATATGACTTGTATTCTGCTTACAGCTTCGAAATTCCACTTGTTTCGTTTAACGTAAAGCCTTTTAAATATAATCAAAACGTTCCCGTGTTTCTGCGGTCTGCGCAAAATAATAACGAGTTGAGCTTTATGATTTATGATGAATTGAAAATGGGGGACCCTGATGTAAACAAGACGAAAGTTGGTCTGCATCCCCAATTAACAATTGTATGTACTGAGCTGTACTGTACTGTACCCATTCTGCAATCTGTTAATAAACTTTTCAATCAATCAATCAATCAAGCTACGCAGAGCGCAGTCAGTCAGTAGCCTACACCCCGTATATTCCGATAACGCTATATAAACCATGCTGCATTCATTCTGAGAGAAAGATCTATTATTCCAAATGCTATTTATAGGGTTTTGACCATAATTACACTACTGTTGCTATTTTACAATGAACTATAATGAACTACGGTTCGTACAGAACATGCCAGTGTTATTATGCACAGAAGCTCATTTCCTTGTTGTAATAATATATTCTACCACTGGGCGCCAGGTACGCCTGGTCTGACCTGTGCGTAGATGTAAGCACGGAGTCAAGTTCAAATCGAAATTGATGAATCCCACTCTTTGCTTAGAAATGATCGTACGCACAGGGTAAGCACAGATCTGTGCGTAGAACACGTTGATGAATGAGGGCCCTGGTCTTTGTGCTTACATTTTACACATCTTCCACACTTTGGTTCTCTTTGCTCCCACTTTGGTTCTCTTTGCTCCTCACTTTCTCTCCTATTGGAATTCCACCTGGGTTTTCCCCTGTATGGCGTTTTTCCACGTGCAATCTCCTGCACTGCAGCGCATGCCTCTCCCTGCTGGTGAACTTGAAGTTGAACCTCCTCGGACTGACGGACAGTCTGAATAGTTTGGGCTAAAGTAAGCTCAGCCATTAGCTGCAGCCTATGTGACAGTTCCTTGTCAATAATGCCCACCACTATACGGTCACGAATATGTTCATCTTTGTTCACTCCAAAGTCACAGTGTTCTGACAAATCATAAAGAGCTCGAATAAACATTTCAGCGTTCTCACCGGGCCGCTGTCCTCTCAGGTGGAAACAGGCGCGCTCGTGAATTACATTCCGTTTGGGATAAAAGTACTCGTCATATTTCTTTAACACAACGTCCAGCCTATCCTTATCCTCCTCCTCCGGAAAAGTAAATGACTTGAATATGTTTTCTGCTTCATGGCCCATGGCATAAATCAAGGAACTGACCTGGACCTCGTCGATCTCGCTGTTTAGTTTTGTCGCCACTCGAAATCGCTGGAAACGCTGCTTCCTTTCGGCCCACTCTCCAGGACGATCAAAAAGCACTTTCTGACACCATGTAAAGTAAAGCATTCCACTGTCCACACACACTGTGTTTTATTCGAGTTTGTTTACTTCTGACGAGCCAATGAGCAACAGCATTGATTGATTGATTGAAAACTTTATTAACAGATTGCAGAATGGGTACAGTACAGTACAGCTCAATACATACAATTGTTAAGGGGATGCAGACCAGAGAAAGACTTTCATCTTGTTTACATCAGGGTCCCCCATTTTCAATTCATCGTAACATATATGACATACATGACATACAGATAGACAGTACTGCTACATCTATACATTTATGACATACCAGATTTGCAAATACAGTACTGTTTGTGATACAAAAAGAGTCCAGAAAAAAGAGTATATACATTTGACGTAGAAACTGTACATTGGATTGGGTAGGTGGGGGGGTGGGGGGGGTGGGGGTGGGGGGGACTGTACATTGGAGGTGGTTGGTTGGGGGGGGGGGGGGGGGTTGGGTAGGAGTGGGGGGGGGGTGAGCTTGGGTAGGAGGGGTGGGTGGGGGACACTGTACAACTGTACAAACAAAACTGTACATTGGAATATTGACAAGACCATACTTGGTAATTTACTGTACATTGGAGGGGGTTGTGTTCGGACATTTACAGGGGCCAGTTTCGAGTTGCAGTCTCCCTTAGGTGTTTTTTGAGAGTGTTTTTGAAAGTGGGTAGTGATTCACATTCCCGCGAGCTCACCGCTGCACTCACGTGATGCTCAGATCTGATCTATCTTTTGTTTGTGTTTAGGTTTTAATTTTATGTTATTAGGTTTGTATAGGGTGGTAATGTTAGGGTTGGGTTTTTTTTCTTTTTCTGGGTTTTGTTGGTTTTTCTTTATTGTTTTCTTTTCTTTGCCGGGTTCTTTCCGCGTGTAGCTTAATCCCAGCGGAAGAGTGCAAGAGCGCTTCCGCATTCTTCGCCATACGCCATGCGGTAATGCGCATTTCCTTTTCCTTCGCCCAGGTGCTCGCGCGCGCATGCGCATGAGATCCCCGCTTGGTTCGACGCTTTGGTTCATATTAATCACATATTAACACGCTTTGGTTCATATTAATCACATATTAACGCTAACGCGCCATATTAGCACACATATATACACGCGATGGACGCAGCAGGCGATCATATTAATCACATATTAACACGCTTTGGTTCATATTATTCACATATTAACGCTAACGCGCCATATTAGCACACATATATACACGCGATGGACGCAGCAGGCGATCATATTAATCACATATTAACACGCTTTGGTTCATATTAATCACATATTAACGCTAACGTGCCATATTAGCACACATATACACGCGATGGACGCAGCAGAGCTTGCGGCATTATGTAGCCGTAATCCCAGATGTTTTTCATTCAACACTTAGCTCAACTGGTATGCCACCGTCCTGTGGATCCTGCGGTCTGTTGGTGACAAGTTCCATTCCCTTAAATTTTTTTTATTTTTTTTAACATGCATTCTTTCGCCGGTTAAGTTTAGGCATGTTAACTTTAAGCATTGTTTCGGAGTTGGTTATGGTTAAGTTTAGGCGCTGTTAAGGAGCTGGTTAAGGTTAGAGGGACGCATACAGGTTACGTCACGAGTACTGAATATTACGTGAAACGTCAAAGACGTCAAAGGTCCAATTTACGCTAGTGTCGTAAAACAAGTTACTAAAGGCATAGTGCACATAAATATAAATACATATAATACATTCTATGACAGTATATATATATATTGTACCGGGAGTAGACATAACATAGAGTTAGTTATATTTGTACCGGGTGTAACTTAGCAGTTATTTGTATATTTATAACAGGGTGGGCTGTACATACACACATATTTGTATTATTGATACTGTAGAGTATACTTATGTTTCTATGAACTCTAACTCGTTTCATTTGAACACTATTGGATTTCAATGGTAATGTTAGATTTCAACTGAATTTCTCGTGTAGCTCATCATGGAAATAGTGAGTTCAAGTCAATTCCTTTGCGTTGTTTTCAAAGTTCTATATTGAGGTTCAGTCGGTGAAACGGCAAGTTTCAAGCAAATATCCACACGGGTCCTTCTGGGTTTAGATGTCCACGTTTATTTAGTAAGAATACAAGAACAAAAGACAAAGTGCACAATATTCAATGAATGGTCATTCTTCCTAAGCCAGCTCCTATCTAGGTCTGTCTCCCTGGAAGTCTGCCACCAGAAGAACAACTCTCTCTCTCTCTCCTTGAGCTCTTCTGATAACGCAGATGGGTCTGTTCTGAAACTAAATAGTTGCATTTACGACTGACCCATGCCCCACACATCTGACAAATCAACTCCATGGAGGTCCGGCCCCCACATTGTTACCAACTTGGAACAGAGAGAGGAGAGACGGACCCAAATCACACAGTAATTCAAAATGACCAAAGGTGATCAAATACAAATACAATGGTTGCATATTGTTGTCCAACCTACCCAGAGTATGAAAATAAAGAGTTTGACTTCCCTGCATGCAAAGGGCCAGAGGTATTGAAGATAGGAATCAATTATGTGAATATGCAAATATCCAATCAAACAAACTTTTAGGCTAGAAACTAGAAACAAAGCTAAACATAGTGTGTGTGTGTGTGTGTGTGTGTGTGTGTGTGTGTGTGTGTGTGTGTGTGTGTGTGTGTGTGTGTGTGTGTGTGTGTGTGTCCCTCAGAACAACATAGTGTGTGTTTGTGTGTGTGTGTGTGTGTGTGTGTGTGTGTGTGTCTCAGAACAACATAGTGTGTGTTTGTGTGTGTGTGTGTGTCCTTCAGAACAACAATAGAGTGACTGAGTGAATGAATGTAACCCCTAATTACCTCATCTTTCACAACTCAGAATATTCAAGGTCAATTTAAATCCCAACCCCTGGTTAGAGGAGCTGTGAATGTCACTGATCTCTACTTCAGCTCACAGAACTCAGCCTCTCCATATATATAATCTAACCTAAGTCCAGGATAGAGAGGCTGAGTGAATGTGGTCTTGACTCTGTGCAGGAGGGTCATAGTGTCAGAGACGCTGTAGAAGCACAGAGTACCTGCCCTGTGATCCAGGTACACTCCTATTCTGGAGGACCGGGGGCCCGGTACTGCTATGTACTCATTATTGTGGCAGAAGCTGTAATCTCTTTGTCTGCACGATAAAGCCCAGGATTTGGAATTGTATCCAAATACACAGTTCAACCAGTTGCCTGTTTACTAATGTCTTTGTAGGAGGCTGCTACATCAACCCCTCTACTCCACTCCACCTCCCAGTAACAGCGTCCAGTCAGACCTTCTCTACCCAGAACCTGAGCACATTCAATGAATCTTTCTGGGTGTTTAGGATATGACTGCTCTTGCTGCATCACTGTTGCTTTTCTGTTCCCCTCAGACAAACACATATATCCGTTTGTTGTGTTTGGGTCCAGTGTGATCTGAGAGGAATATTGTAAGAAGTCAGCTCTGGTCTTGGGCTCTGGTGGCAGTAACTGGTCCCAGTACAGATCAACTCCTTGCTGCGCCATTTTATTCTACAAATAGACAGTCTCAAGATGCAATGAGATCTTCTTCTTCTTCTTCTTCTTTAGAATTTCCGGCAGTGTAGACGCATCATGGCGTATTACTGCCCTCCGCAATTCTTTTGATGAGCTCTTCTTCTTCCTCTTCTTTCTTCTTTTGAATTTCCCGCAGGCGTATTGAGAATTGTTGAATATATACTGTACACGAATGTTCTAGAATGTTCTATTATGACATCATACTATGACATCACAAATGTTCTAGAATGTTCTATTATGACATGTGTGACATCACAAATGTTCTAGAACAGTGGTTCTCAACTGGTCTAGCCTCGGGACCCAACATTTTCCTTAGTCATTAAGTCGCGACCCAAAATTTTGAACCACTATGATTTATGTAAAAAAAAATATTTGCAGTAATACGCAATCTTTCAAAACATGAAATAAACACAAAAAAGTGGAACAAAAGTGCAACTATTGCTAAAAACCCAATGAAATAAAAGAATAATAAATAATATATGCTTCTTAGCAGATTTCTTAGCTTAACATAACAGACCTACATTTGGGGGAACTAATGGGATAACTGAGTTTGCAACAAAAGTGCAACTAGGGCTAAAACCCAATGAAATAAAATAATAATAAATAATATGCTTCTTAGCAGATTCCTCAGCTTATCATAACAGACCTAAGTTTGGGGGAACTAATGGTAAATGGCTGCTTTTTTATATAGCGCTTTTATCCAAAGCACTTTACAATTTGTTACTCACATTTGACCCATTCACACACCGATGGCGGAGGCAACCATGCAAGGTGCCAACCTGCTCATCGGGAGCAATTAGGGGTTAAGTGTCTTGCTCAAGGACACATCGACACGCTGCCTGGGAGGAGCAGGAATCGAACCGGGAACCTCCGGATTGCCAGACGACTGCTCTACCTCCTGAGCCACTGTCGCCCCTAATGGGATAACTGGGGTTGCAACAAAAGTGCAACTAGCGCTAAAAACCCAATGAAATTAAATAATAATAATAAATAATTATGCTTCTTAGCAGACTTCTTAGCTCATAACAGACCTAAGTTTGGGGGAACTAATGGGATAACTGGGATTGCAATAAAAGTGCAAAAAGGGCTAAAAACCCAATGAAATAAAATAATAATAAATAATATGCTTCTTAGCAGATTTCTTAGCTTAACATAACATACCTACGTTTGGGGGAACTAATGGGATAACTGGGGTTGCAACAAAAGTGCAACTAAGGGCTAAAAACACAATGAAATAAAATAATAATAATAATAATAATAATAATAATAATAATAATAATAATAATAATAATAATAATAATAATAATAATAATAATAATAATAATAATAATAATAATAATAATAATAATAATAATAATAATAATAATAATAATAATAATAATAATAATAATAATAATAATAATAATAATAATAATAATAAATAATATATCCTTCTTAGCAGACTTCTTAGCTTAACATGCAGGGAACTAATGGGATAACTGGGGATGATGTTTGCTCCTGACAAGAGTCTCAAAGTCTGGGGTGATGGTAGACAAAGCAACTCTGAGGTCATGCTCAATGTCCAATCTGTTCCCCCGCTTTGTCTTCAGCTGGACCAGAGCTGAGAAGCCACTTTCACAAAGATAGGTAGTGAAAAAAAAAATTAAAAAAAAAAAAAAAAAAAAAAAAAAAAAATCCTTTTTTTTTACACACACATCCGCGACCCACTCAAAATGGCCCCGCGACCCACTTTTGGGTCGCGACCCACCAGTTGAGAAACACTGTTCTAGAATGTGCTATTATGAGATCATACTGTGACATCACAAATGTTGTAGGATGTACTATTATGACATCATACTGTGACATCACTAATGTTCTAGAATGTTCTATTATGACATCATACTGTGACATCACAAATGTTCTAGAATGTTCTATTAGGACATCATACTGTGACATCACAAATGTTCTAGAATGTTCTATTATGACATGTGTGACATCACAAATGTTCTAGAATGGTCTATTATGACATCATACTGTGACATCACAAATGTTCTAGAATGTTATATTATGACATCATACTGTGACATCACAAATGTTCTAGAATGTTATATTATGACATCATAATGTGACATCACAAATGTTCTAGAATGTTCTATTATAACATCATACTGTGACATCACAAATGTTCTAGAATGTTATATTATGACATCATACTGTGACATCACAAATGTTCTAGAAT
The DNA here is from genome assembly GCF_963971535.1 of Notolepis coatsorum. Classification (NCBI taxonomy): domain Eukaryota; kingdom Metazoa; phylum Chordata; class Actinopteri; order Aulopiformes; family Paralepididae; genus Notolepis; species Notolepis coatsorum. The sequence goes on from NC_140170.1 coordinate 30,274,030, forward strand.
GTTATATTATGACATCATACTGTGAAATCACAACGGAACATGTTAAATAATAATGTTTGGTAAGGCTGTTTCCCTGAAGCCTGTTTTTGGGATTCAAACTTCGTCAGGGGTCTTCGAACGGACGTTCCAACCTTCGTTTTTAATTAAAAAAAATGTCATTATATGTTACGATGAATTGAAAATGGGGGACCCTGATGTAAACAAGATGAAAGTCTTTCTCTGGTCTGCATCCCCTTAACACAATGGCGCCCGACCACGGATAGATCCCTGTTTCGAATCCAACGGTTGAGGACCAACCACGGACATGGCCGTGGCAAGGTTGTTTTGGCTTTTATTATGCAGAAGTACCCTACTCTTTGAATTCGAAAAGTGCATTACCGGCCAGATCCTCTTAGGGGTGCTATCTCGATAATGCAGTGTTCCCTGTGGCAGAAGTTGTCTTGTTTTTTCTGGAACTCCAATGTAGTTTTCTGCTAACCTGAAGCGATGCCTATAGCCTGTTACACGGATTACGTTTTGGGACACAGATTTCACTATGCAGTAAAGGAATATAATATCATCAGCCAATGGACATATCGATCTACCAGATGGCGATCGATAACTGGGAAATGCTTTGGGGGATCCAACTGGCCCACTGTAAGATCTTTTTCACATAAATTACATGCTGATCAGGGCTTGTTATGATAGCCATCCACCCGGTCAACAAATGTGGCTACTGAGGCTAACACGGTTATTGGTAATCAATAATCAGAAACGACGTCCCCTGCTCCCCCCTTTCATGGATTCATGGTGGAACATCAATACCGATCATATGCAGTTTGAGTTTTAACTGTAGCTTCTGTATAGCCGAAATGCCATTGGATTTAACATTAGTAGCTTAGCAGCCTGTCTCTCGCCTTCCAGGAAATATCCCAGCCGAAATTCCTTATAACGCTTATATTCAAGACGCTATAAAATGAGATCGTATTTTTGATTTTTTTTTTTCTTTAAGCCATTTTGAAGGGACGGTTTATAATGTCAATTGACAACGAGAATGGACAGATAGCAATACTATAAAGTATAGATTTAGGTCTACAAAACAGCCCCACGGACTGTGCAAGTCTGTTTAGAAATGCTGGCTGTTTAGCGTGAGATTAGACGGATCCAAGTGGCCGGGAAAGTGTTAACAATTGTGTGTATTGAGCCGTACTGTATTGTACCCATTCTGCAATCTGTTAATAAAGTTTTCAATCAATCAATCAAGGGGGTAGGAATACATACGTTTACACTTCATCCTCCTACTCCTGCTTGTTTGTTTTTTAATCTGTTTATTACTTGTTTTTTATATTATTTATTTTCAATTTATGTTCGAAATAAATAAACGCATTCATTCAAGATATTGTGTGAGCAAAAGTATAGTTAATTTACTCATACAGTATACATCCTATGGCCTCGCGCGGATCTCACAGCTGTGCCCGCACAGTGCAATACTCCAATTCAGCCATTGGGTGGGTGGCGCTGCTGAGCTGCCCTCACAGCGCGGCCCTCACAGCGCAGCCGTCAGAGCGCAGCCCTGAGAGTGCCGCTGGCTCTGCGGCTCTGCAGCTGCATGCTTCTTGTTTTTACATAGTTCACTTTCTCTCGTCATCAACTACCTCTAATTAGTTTACTTTGTCAAGGAAAACCCACTAAAACTCATAAGCACAAACTGTACAACTTATTTTGAATAGAGTCCTTGTTATGTTCCACCTGGTCCTGCCCAGGTCCCCCTCCTGGACTTTTCCCTCCACCTCACTTCCCCCACCTATGCATGGACTCCTCTCCCCGCCTGCTCATGGACAGTTCCCTTCACCTCCTCTGGGACTCCTCTCCCCGCCTGCTCATGGACAGTTCCCTTCACCTCCTCATGGACTCCTCTCCCCGCCTGCTCATGGACAGTTCCCTTCACCTCCTCATGGACTCCTCTCCCCGCCTGCTCATGGACAGTTCCCTTCACCTCCTCTGGGGCTCCTCTCCCCGCCTGCTCATGGACAGTTCCATTCACCTCCTCTGGGACTCCTCTCCCCGCCTGCTCATGGACAGTTCCCTTCACCTCCTCATGGACTCCTCTCCCTGCCTGCACATGGACAGTTCCCTTCACCTCCTCATGGACTCCTCTCCCCGCCTGCTCATGGGCAGTTCCCTTCACCTCCTCATGGACTCCTCTCCCCGCCTGCTCATAGACAGTTCCCTTCACCTTCTCATGGACTCCTCTCCCCGCCTGCTCATGGACAGTTACCTTCACCTTCTCATGGACTCCTCTCCCCGCCTGCTCATGGACAGTTCCCTTCACCTCCTCTGGGACTCCTCTCCCCTCCTGCTCATGGACAGTTCCCTTCACCTCCTCTGGGGCTCCTCTCCCCGCCTGCTCATGGACAGTTCCCTTCACCTCCTCTGAGACTCCTCTCCCCGCCTGCTCATGGACAGTTCCCTTCACCTCCTCTGAGACTCCTCTCCCCGCCTGCTCATGGACAGTTCCCTTCACCTCCTCATGGACTCCTCTCCCCGCCTGCTCATGGACAGTTCCCTTCACCTCCTCTGAGACTCCTCTCCCCGTCTGCTCATGGACAGTTCCCTTCACCTCCTCTGGGGGGACTCCTCTCCCCGCCTGCTCATGGACAGTTCCCTTCACCTCCTCTGGGACTCCTCTCCCCGCCTGCTCATGGACAGTTCCCTTCACCTTCTCATGGACTCCTCTCCCCGCCTGCTCATAGACAGTTCCCTTCACCTCCTCATGGACTCCTCTCCCCGCCTGCTCATGGACAGTTCCCTTCAACTCCTCTGGGGCTCCTCTCCCCGCCTGCTCATGGACAGTTCCCTTCACCTCCTCTGGGACTCCTCTCCCCGCCTGCTCATGGACAGTTCCCTTCACCTCCTCATGGACTCCTCTCCCCGCCTGCTCATGGACAGTTCCCTTCACCTCCTCTGGGACTCCTCTCCCCGCCTGCTCATGGACAGTTCCCTTCACCTCCTCTGGGGCTCCTCTCCCCGCCTGCTCATGGACAGTTCCCTTCACCTCCTCTGGGACTCCTCTCCCCGCCTGCTCATGGACAGTTCCCTTCACCTCCTCTGGGACTCCTCTCCCCGCCTGCTCATGGACAGTTCCCTTCACCTCCTCTGCGACTCCTCTCCCCGCCTGCTCATGGACAGTTCCCTTCACCTCCTCTGGGACTCCTCTCCCCGCCTGCTCATGGACAGTTCCCTTCACCTCCTCTGGGGCTCCTTGTACAGCAGGTCTGAGCTATTTAACCATGTAAAGGTGCAGGCTCTACATAGAAAACATGTTCAACAAATTCACATGTTTCCCTTTGAAACTTGATTTGTGTTAACTCCGTCAGACACACAAAAAAGTATATAATTCTAATTATTCCAGTCCAACAAGAATCTAAAGTTCTGAAGTATGTTGTAATAGTGTTTAGTTACTCTGGTTTGCAATCAAATATAATATATAAACACTATTCTGAAAACCCAGATTTAGAAATATTTGCATTTTCAAACTTTGTTTTTAATTTTGATATGATAAAAAAATATCATTAAGTAAATAAGACAAGAGGATGAAGATCTGATGCTCTTTTATTACTTAAACAACATAAACTGAAGAAGGAATTTGTATTTTCCCCAAAATTAACAAAAACAAACATCTGACGGTGTTGACGAGAAACTGACGGAGTTGACAACATTTTATATGCATCTCTGATAAATGAACACATGCATTTTTTAAACAGATGGAAGTGACAATGATAACTCCTTGTCTTATACTGAACATTTTGTTAACTCAATTGTAATAACAACAAACTTTACATACACCGTTTCGACCTATTACAAAATGCACTGTTTCCAACAACAAAAACAGTAATGGAGACCAGGACCCCTTCTTCTCGTCCCTGTTTTCATCTACCTCTTCTACACCACTTCCTGATCTCCACTTTCTCACCCTGCACTTCTCCTCTTCGTTTTCCTTCTGCATTTCCGATTAGTTTCACTATGATGTCTTGAACTGGGCAGAAACAGAACTTTTTCTGTTGGACCATGGGGATGCAGAAATTTCACTTTCACATCTTGTTGATCAGTATCCACATCGATGATCTTGGCTAGCCACCAGTGGTCATCATATTCATATGAGGGGTGTCTAAAATATTCTTGTGGGGAATTCAAATATAGGAGAATTTTCCGGATATGATAACTCTAACCTACATAATTTTATATTTCAAAATGATTTTACCATTTTCACCCCTTCGCAGGGCTGGACTGGGGGAATTATAGCCAGGAAATATAGTGCGAAATATAGACCAAGTCAGGCCACTTTTTAAGCAGGGGGTCTGGGGGTCCCCCACCAGGAAGATTTTTGTTACAAAGACTTAATTCCCTGCATGCTGGTGCAGGACTTTTAACATATTTACCCTTTAAATGCCATTGTTTGTGATAGCATCACAAATTATTGTTAAAAACAAATATTTTCAATATATCTTAATGCAAAGTGGATTTTTCTGGGGGGGATTATTACAGGCTAATAATTGTTATAATCATCATGTGTCAATGGTTAGCAACAACACTGATTTTGATGGAATTTTACTTATACTTATGTCAGACTTAACAACAACTCTTATCAGAAAAGTGAGAGTATTTCATTTTTAATCTGACATTACAAGAAAAATGAAAAATAAAAATGGTTATGATCAGGACTGAAGTTGAATAAAAGATTTATGGAAAAAAAAGTGACAGGGGACGATCGTGATGCATGGTAACGTGAGCTATGTTAGCTAGCTAGCATGTTTATTTTGATCACTGACTAACCTGGTGGTCCCGTGGTGCATGGTAACGTTAGCTGTGTTAGCTAGCTGGCATGTTTATTTTGATCACTGACTAACCTGGTGGTCCCTTGGTGCAACCCTAACCCTAACCTGGTGGTCCTGTGGTGCAATCCTAACCCTAACTGACTAACCTGGTGGTCCCGTGGTGCAACCCTAACCCTAACTGACTAACCTGGTGGTCCCGTGGTGCAACCCTAACCCTAACCTGGTGGTCCTGTGGTGCAACCCTAACCCTAACCCTAACCTGGTGGTCCCATGGTGCAAGAAAACATTTGGTCAATGTTGCAACATTTAGCGGCATCTCCTGCAAGGGCCTTTCTTTTTTTTGTCTCCCCCTCTCTGCTCCATGCTTCTTCTTTTTTTCACTGTCGAAGTGTTAAAACATTTAATTTCCAGTAATTTCCATCTGACTGTTCTGTGAAATACAAGCAGTCAGCAGTATGTATTTTTCTCTCCCTCCCTCTCGGCCCCACCCTTCCTCTTTTTTCCACTGTTGAAACTTTTAAATTCTAGTCATTTCCATCTGACTGTTCTGTGAAATACAAGCAGTCAGCAGTATGTATTTTTCTCTCCCTCCCTCTCTGCTCCACCCTTCCTCTTTTTCCACTGTTGAAACATTTAATTTCCAGTAATTTTCATCTGACTGTTCTGTGAAATACAAGCAGTCAGCAGTATTTTTCTCTCCCTCCCTCTCGGATCCACCCTTCCTCTTTTCTCCACTGTTGAAACATTTCATTTCCAGTCATTTCCATCTGACTGTTCTGTGAAATACAAACAGTAAGCAGTATGTCTTTTTCTCTCTTTCCCTCTCTGCTCGACCCTTCCTCTTTTTCCACTGTCCATCTTCAAGCGCAGGTTATGCTTGACATTTTTTGTCTTTCGCTCTGTCTCTCCCTGTCATTTTGCAGAAGTGCCATCTGCCATTCCATTCGCCATCTCCACTGTCAATCAGTTGTATGGCCTGGTCCCGCCTCCACCAATCACATGCGGCTCCCTTTGTGTGTGTGTGACAGACAGAGCTCCCGATGGCCAGTCCGGGTCTTCGCCATACATGGATGCCAACATGAATGTGAAGGAAATCCTAACATGCAAGGTGTCTAAATGATGTGTTTCTTAATGGGGAATTTAAATATGATAGGATAATAGGATAATGGGATAGGATAACTCTAACCTACATCATTTTATATTGCAAAATTTCCAAATGTACCCATCCCCTTTCGAAGATTTTAAAAGATATGGGAAATCATTTATAATGACAAAGCCATCATTAGCACTATCCATCGTCACACATCGTCACACGTGCAGAGTTCAGGAAGAAATCCTGGACAGTCTGTGTTACACCCTGTATGAATGTTGGCCTTTTCTGAGGATGCTCCTTTTCTCTCATTAACTTATAGGTTAACCCAAAGTCTTTCATTTGTTGAAGAAGACGATACTTTTTAAGAATCGTGCCTGATGACACACTCAGTGGAGGTTTTTGGCGCCGTGGGCCAGGAGTTTGTTTGTTTGTCTTCAGCTCTCTTCTGAGGATGTGGTGGAATAGCAGGGCCTTTTGGATTTTCTGATTCCTTACTTTGCTTCCTGATAGCATCTTCTTTGTTTCCGTGCCTGGAGAGTCCAGTGGTGATGTACAGTATTTGTAGCCTTTTTTCAGCACATTATTGTTTTTCTCAGGTTTTTGTAATCTGTAATTTGTAATCTTCTCTTTCAAAGTTTGTATTTCTCTTGAATGCCTTTTTGGCGTTTTACTTTGTTTCTGTTCCTGTCTGAGAGACTCCCTGCACTGTCTGGCATTGTTATCTAGAATATCTTGATGCTGCAGACTATCTGGGGGGGTGTCTGCCTCCAGCACCGCACCGTCACAGGACCTTTTCTGTCGGCACCTTTTCTGGACCTCTCTCCAATATTTTCTCCGATACATTTGTGCCCTGTCTCCCATCTTGTCTATTTCTATTACTTTTTTGTCTTGAACCCTCTTCTTCCATCTTTGTCTTTCCTGCTCTTGCATGGCATGTTTGCTCTCTTCGTCACTGTGTAATGTTTCTCTTCTCTTTCATTGGTACTCTATTTCTTCTCCTTCGCTCCTCATCTGACAATTTTTGTCTAGCCATGCTTTCCTATAATACAAAAGTCATGAAAATATATTAGAATAAGACTATAAAATCAGGTGTCTATTTACTAAACATGATTGATTGATTGACATTAAATCTTTAAGCTGCAGTGCGTAGTTTCTACAACTAGATGTTGCAAACATCTTCACACTGGCTTGTGCAGACAACATCCATGTTCAGTGGAAGCAGTGGGAGCAAATACAGTCATTCCAATATTCCTAGGGTATATTAGAACTGATAAGAGTGTGACAACTGACTAGCAAAAAATTATCCTGTTGATCACTCCATACCATAATGTATTACACTATGGATGGAACGTCAGAGAAAGGATGATGCAGCAATCTAGACACGCATGGACCAGTCCTATATTAAGAATTATTATAAAGATATTAAGATGAAATATCCACAGTTTACCACCGTGCACCTTTGCTCTGATGATCTAAGTAAACAGTATAAGAACAAGAATAACTGTTTTCTTCTGTCTTGTATCCCTTCTGGGATATGAAAGGGCAACATGGAACTCCTTCCCCGCTCTATAAGAGGCAAGAGTGTAGATGTTTGGTAGTGAAAACTACACATATTTTACATCAATCAATCAATCAACATAGACAAGTGATATATTTATATTTATGTATTAACACATGTGCTGGGCAAGTAAGACAATTATTCAATAAGCAGACCACAGCCTGTCCATGCTCTAAAAGTCAGAAGTGTATTGTAATGCATGCTATTATATGCACACTTCTGTACAGATAAAACTCTGAAATAAAATTTAAATCCTTTACCGTGTTCAAAAATAGTATAATAATAGCATATTATGAGGTTATTGATGGATTTGTCAACTCCGTTAGCTTACACGTCAACTCTGTCAGACACAAAATCTGATGGAGTTGACGTCTGACGGAGTTGACAAAAGGGCACACATTTTCCCTCCAAGCCTGTATTGTGCACTACAGCTAGCTAGTTTTTTGGCAGTTGCTAGCTGTCTTAATAATCTCACTGAAACACTTGAATTCAATAAACTATTGTTTTTTAAAAGTATAATAACGGAGAGACAGTGTTGACATGTTCCAGCTGTGACCATCGGAATATTGACATTGTTTGTCTAAATATCAAAAAGTGTAAAACTTACCAGACCATGTGTGGTAGTGTTGCATTCACCACATTCAGGGGAAGGAACAGGGGTCATCAAGGATAGAGCTGACCATGCTATTGCCTAATTTAATTAGGTTTATGAAAAGGTCTGACAGAGTTGACATAAACTGAGGACACAACTTTGATAGGTAGATTTCTATGGAAAATATTATTTGAGTTTCATGGCATGCATTGTTTTATACATGTATAAGCCTTATCTTTGATTTGATATGTATGTTTTCAGTGGAGAGGTCTTTCAAGCTTTTTTGGGCTGGTCAATAATGTGACCCCTCGCTGAGGACAAGCTAATTAACATGGGAGCTTCTAACCACAGATTATACATTTAAACAAATATCCCCCAAAAAAACAAATATATGTGCTAAAATCAGTATACACAATACCTTTAGATGTAACTTTGTGAGTATGTCAATCATTATGAATTTCTTTATTTTTTATATAAATTAGACCTTTCTATGTAGGACATGTTTCGTCCCAACTCTCAAGAATCAGTGATATATAAAATAATAATACAGTGAAAAGAGCAAAGCTATTTTCTAAAGAATAATATTTTTTATTAGCTAGTTTTTGTTTATCCAGTTGCTATAGCAACATGGACACTGAGACAGCAGCACTGGCAGCAGCAGGCATGTTCCTTCCCTCACTATGAATTAAAAATGGGGGACCCTGATGTAAACAAGACACACGTCTTTCTCTGGTCTGCATCCCCTTAACAACTGTGTGTATTGAGCCGTACTGTATTGTACCCATTCTGCAATCTGTTAAATAAAGTTTTCATTCATTCATTCATTCATTCATTCATTCATTCATTCATTCATTCATTCATTCATTCATTCATTCATTCATTCATTCATTCATTCATTCATTCATTCATTCATTCATTCATTCATCCCTGTTTTTTTTTAATATCCAGAAGAGATCAAATCAGAGAACGGGAGAATACAGTTCAGACATAGATTACAATGATAATTCATTGATTGATTGATTGAAAACTGTATTAACAGATTGCAGAATGGGTACAATACAGTACAGCTCAATACACAAAATTGTTAAGGGGATGCAGACCAGAGAAAGACTTTCATCTTGTTTACATCAGGGTCCCCCATTTTCAATTCATCATAACATATATGACATACACGACATACAGATAGACAGTACTGCTACATCTATACATTTATGACATACCAGATTTGCAAATACAGTACTGTTTGTGATACAAAAAGAGTCTAAAAAAGAGAGTATATACATTTGACGTAGAAACTGTACATTGGAGGTGGTTTGTTGGGTGGGGGGGGGGGGGGGGGAACTGTACAACTGAATACCCAGATACTTTATATACTGACCGCTCTAAAAACACTGGTGTTGTTACCAACTTGCTCTTCTACACTGAGCATGTCACTGCATGGCAGACAGCCATATCAAAGCACTACAGCTTCATATCCAAGAGAGGGGTCTGCAAGGAGGGACAACTTCAGATCTTTGAGGACAGATCTTTGGGCCCCCTCCTCCCCCAACCCACCCACCACCCAGCCCCCACCACCCAGCGAGGATGCAGCAGAGAGAGGCTCTCAAGGCCTGCATGCCCCCTCCTCCCCCACCACCCTGAAAAAGGACACTGAGGTTGCTATCCTAATAGACTCAAATGGCAAGTTCATCCAAGAACAAACACTTTTCCCCAAGACAAAAGTGTCCAAAATCTGGTGCCCCACATTAGAGGATGCACTGCAAATCCTTGCGCACCCTGAGTTTGGCACACCAGGCCATATTATCATCCACACTGGCACCAACAACCTGCAGGAGGAACAGGACAAGGTTGGTAGTCTGGTCACCAGAGTAGCTGTAGTGGCTTAAACAAACAGCCACTCTGAGCGGGGTGACGACGCGCCATCCAAAAACCAGTGCATAATATTGTGATTTGCATAACTTATATAAACCAATAAATAATTTCTTTCAATATTCCATACATTTAACTAATTACCCTCTATAGGTATAACCATCAACCATAACATAAATAACAATAAGTCCAATCAAGTATTTCGGCTCCAACAGTAGCAGAGAAAGCAGCTGAGACCTTCCCAGACTCACGCATCACCATCTCAACCTTGCTACCCCGCAGAGACTTTCACCCCAAGACCATCAACAGGGTGAACGCTGACATCAGCAGAGGATGTGCCTCACTCCCAAATGTACACGTTGCACATCATATATCCATAACGCCTGAGCACCTGTACGACCACTCCCACTTAAAAAAGCAGGCAGTGGGCATGTTTACAAAAACACTAAAAGATGTGTTACACCAGCCTCCCAGGGACCCCCACTACGCCCCAGACCCCACCAGGAGCCAAAGACCTCCCAGACATCCAACAAGTGTGAACTCTGAAGGAATGAGTGAGATTAAACAGTTCCTCCAGTACATCTAAGCTGAACTAGTCTCATAATACACACACACACACACACACACACACACTCACACACACACACACACACACACACACACACACACACACACACACACACACACACACACACACACACACACACACACACACACACACACACACACACACACACACACACACACACACACACACACACGTGCTGTTATGATTGTGGACTCTTTTGAGCAGGTGTAATTACATGTGCCCACCACCAGATGGGAGCGTTTCTCATTTATAACAAACAAAGATGACAGTAGATGTCCACTGAAGATAACAACACGTGACTCTAGTGCTCTGAGATGTAATCGCTCAAATCCCAGACTAACTCTGGAGAAGCTGATCACACACATCAACAGAAAATAGGATTTATTGATCATCTGTTTAATTATATTGAAACCATGTTCGATTAAGGGCTTTGTAGACCAATTGTGAGGGCTGGTCCAGTACCGCACGCTTCCAGGTACCAATTACCTTGACGCTCCTGAAGGGAGTTTCAAATCAGCTCGAAGGGAGCCCTTATATACTCAGGGTTTCTGAACGTTCAGCGACGGGTCGTTTTGCTTACCTCCGCCTGCTGCTTGTTCCTCCTGTGTTGTTTCTCCAGTACGCCTTGGAGGTCGCCGCTGTTGCCCCTCTCTGCCTCCGTGGACCCGTGCCCCGTATCTCAGTTTGCCCCTTGGTGAGTTTTGGAAGTATATTTTTGATGCACTGTTTTTCCTCGTTTTTTCCTGGACTCAAGACCTTTCTGTTTATTGTGTGTTTGGTAAACATTGAAGAAGTGTCGCTTTGTGTTAGTACTGGACTCAGCTTTATTACTGCCTCGTAATCCCTACGCTCGTTTATTGACATTCTGTTATGGTTTGTAACCGACCCCAATCGCACAACACAAGACAGGTATGAGAGTAAGCCAAGAACTGGGCATTTATTGAAAACAACAGAAAACGGCACTGTCCCTTTAAGGGAGAACACAAATTACAGGAAAACATGAACTTGGGAAAATAGGCACAGTGCCTTTAAGAGGCGAGCTGGCTAAGGGGAAGGCTAAGGGAAGGCTAACGGACAGGGCCAGGGCAAGGGACAAGGCAGGAACAGGGAGGACTAGGAGGACTGGACAGGGAGGACTAGGAGGACTGGACAAGGAGGACTAGGAGGACTAGAAGGACTGGACAGGGAGGACTAGGAGGACTAGAGAGGGGAAACAGGGACAGAGGCCCGCGGAGGCGGGCTGGGGACAGGGAGGATTAGGAGGACTAGAAGGACTGGACAGGGAGGACTAGGAGGACTAGAGAGGGGAAACAGGGACAAAGGCCCGCGGAGGCGGGCTGGGGACAGGGATAGAGAAAACAGGGTAAGGCCTTGGACAGGGCGAGGGCTGGAGCTGCTTACAGGGAGGAGTAGGAGGGCGCAGGCTAGACGACTGGAGGAGAGCGCACCGGCAAACGGCGACAGGTGGCGAAGGCTTGAGCGCATCTCACGCCGGAGATGAAACAGCATAACAGACAGAAACAGAAACTCCCGTAGGAGCCTACAGATTGAGAACCTCCCGTAGGAGTTTGCTGATAGAGATATGATACGGAACGACCCGACCAGGACTGAGGGGAAGAGCGAGGTATTTAAACCCCACAGGGGCGCTAATTAGAATACACATCAGGTGCGTGAAGGTAATTGATACTTGAACTAGAAGAGTGTGTTCGGCACGAACCAATCAAACAGATACTGACAGATAGTCCAAGGGTGTGGGCTGCTGAAGAGCAGACGAGGCTAAACGAGCGCGAGGGTGGAGGCTGGAGAAGTGAGGAGAACAGGGAATTAAAGGTCCAGGGAAAGGCGAACCTCACAGTATTCCCCCCTCCACGGGAGCCACCGGGCGACCCAAAAATACAGACAGAGGGACAGGGGAAATGACAAGGCAACAAAACAAAAAGTACTGGGCCATGCTAGCAGGGGAAGCTACAACAAAAGTGGGGCTAGCAAAGGAACAGGGTAGCTGAGGGGTAACAAGGGTAGCTGAGGGGTAACTAGGGTAGCTGAGGGGTAACTAGGGTAGCTGAGGGGTAAGTAGGGTAGCTGAGGGGTAACTAGAGGAGCTGAGGGGTAACTAGGGTAGCTGAGGGGTAACTAGAGGAGCTGAGGGGTAACTAGAGGAGCTGAGGGGTAACTAGAGGAGCTGAGGGGTAACTAGAGGAGCTGAGGGGTAACTAGAGGAGCTGAGGGGTAACTAGAGGAGCTGAGGGGTAACAGCCAGGGCACTGATAGCTACAGGGCTTATGCTAGCTGTAATGCAACATTAACATATAGGCTGCGCAGGCTGCCGGAGCTAGGCTAGCAGACAGGGCTGGACCAGCATGAGAGAAACAAGCTAGCTGGAAGGACAGTCCTAGCTGTGGGGAACTGACCTTGCTAGCTGAAGGGGCAGTCCTAGCAGTGGGGATAACTGACCTTGCTAGCTGAAAGGGCAGTCCTAGCAGTGGGGAAAACTGACCTTGCTAGCTGAAGGGGCAGTCCTAGCAGTGGGGAAACTGACCTTGCTAGCTGAAGGGGCAGTCCTAGCAGTGGGAGAAAACTGACCTTGCTAGCTGAAAGGGCAGTCCTAGCAGTGGGGAAAACTGACCTTGCTAGCTGAAGGGGCAGTCCTAGCAGTGGGGAAACTGACCTTGCTAGCTGAAGGGGCAGTCCTAGCAGTGGGGAAAACTGACCTTGCTAGCTGAAGGGGCAGTCCTAGCAGTGGGAAAACTGACCTTGCTAGCTGAAGGGGCAGTCCTAGCAGTGGGGAAAACTGACCTTGCTAGCTGAAGGAGCAGTCCTAGCAGTGGGAAGGCTACACAAAATGTGGAGGCCATGCAGAGGGACCGGGTTAGCTGCCTGGGCATGGCTAGCTACAGGGCCTATGCTAGCAGCAAGGGCTGCATTAACATAGAGGCTGTGCTAGCAGCCGGGGCTAAGCTAGCAGACTGGGGCCATGCTGGTAGTAGAGGCCTAACAAGCTGCAGGGGAGCTAACGAGGCTAACAGGGAAGCAAACAGGGGAGTCAACAGGCTAACAGGGGAGCTAACAGGGAAGCTAACAGGGGAGTAAACAGGGGAGACTAACAGGGGAAACTAACAAGGCTAACAGGGGAGACTAACAGGGAAGCTAACAGGGGAGCTAACAGGAAAGACTAACAGGGGAACTAGAGAAAAAAAAAAAAAAAAGGCAAACTCAACATACACTGTCTGTACTGGCTGGGGTCGTCGACTGGTCGGGTCGTACTGTTATGGTTTGTAACCGACCCCAATCGTACAACACAAGACAGGTATGAGAGTAAGCCAAGAACTGGGCATTTATTGAAAACAACAGAAAACGGCACTGTCCCTTTAAGGGAGAACACAAATTACAGGAAAACATGAACTTGGGAAAATAGGCACAGTGCCTTTAAGAGGCGAGCTGGCTAAGGGGAAGGCTAAGGGAAGGCTAACGGACAGGGCCAGGGCAAGGGACAAGGCAGGAACAGGAAGGACTAGGAGGACTGGACAGGGAGGACTAGGAGGACTGGACAAGGAGGACTAGGAGGACTAGAAGGACTGGACAGGGAGGACTAGAGAGGGGAAACAGGGACAGAGGCCCGCGGAGGCGGGCTGGGGACAGGGAGGACTAGGAGGACTAGAAGGACTGGACAGGGAGGACTAGGAGGACTAGAGAGGGGAAACAGGGACAAAGGCCCGCGGAGGCGGGCTGGGGACAGGGATAGAGAAAACAGGGTAAGGCCTTGGACAGGGCGAGGGCTGGAGCTGCTTACAGGGAGGAGTAGGTGGGCGCAGGCTAGACGACTGGAGGAGAGCGCGCCGGCTCGGAGAGCGCATCTGGCGCGGAGGTCTGAGTGGTGCGCGTCTGCTTGGAGTACGCGCCGGTACGGAGAGCGCATCTGGCGCGGAGGTCTGAGTGGTGCGCGTCTGCTTGGAGTATGCGCCGGTACGGAGAGCTAATCTGGCGCGGAGGTCTGAGTGGTGCGCGTCTGCTTGGAGTACGCGCCGGTACGGTGAGCGCATCTGGCGCGGAGTCTGGATGCGCGTCTGGATGCGCGTCTGGAGTGAAGAGCGCGTCTGGCGCGGAGTCTGGATGCGCGTCTGGAGTGCGTCTGGATCGGAGGTCTGGAGTGGAACACTGGAATACCTCCCGTAGAGGATTAGAGAGCGCAGTACAGTATCTCCCTCCAGGCAAACGGCGACAGGTGGCGAAGGCTTGAGCGCATCTCACGCCGGAGATGAAACAGCATAACAGACAGAAACAGAAACTCCCGTAGGAGCCTACAGATTGAGAACCTCCCGTAGGAGTTTGCTGATAGAGATATGATACGGAACGACCCGACCAGGACTGAGGGGAAGAGCGAGGTATTTAAACCCCACAGGGGCGCTAATTAGAATACACATCAGGTGCGTGAAGGTAATTGATACTTGAACTAGAAGAGTGTGTTCGGCACGAACCAATCAAACAGATACTGACAGATAGTCCAAGGGTGTGGGCTGCTGAAGAGCAGACGAGGCTAAACGAGCACGAGGGTGGGGGCTGGAGAAGTGAGGAGAACAGGGAATTAAAGGTCCAGGGAAAGGCGAACCTCACACATTCCTTCTTTCTCTGTTCCTCCCTGAGTGGATATACAAGAAGCTGCAGAGCCGCAGAGCCAGGGCCGCAGCGCCACAGAGCCAACTCTGCTCTGGGCCGAGCTGCAGAGCCGCAGAGCCTACTCTGCTCAAGGACATTCCCCCTGAATGATTTATGTTGTTTTTGCTCTTTTCTGTTGGTAAATAAATACGCCCATAGTTTTTGGCTAACTCTGAACTACCTGTCTGTGTCGTGCTGTTGGGGTTGTTTACAAACCATAACACCAATAGGAGGACCTTGACGTCTATTCTATAGCACACCGGGAGCCAGTGGAGGGAGGCAAGAACAGGGGTGATGTACAGGGCAGGTAGTTGTAGCTCTGAGTGAGCTGTGTATCTTTGCCCTGTATGGGATGTTTGGGGAGTGGTTACCATGGTTACCCGCTGCCTTGCTGGGGGAAGGATTCTAAACATTCTGTGAGAAGTTGACAGTTGGTCAAACTACACCTCCAGTGAGAAATAGTTCCTTTTACTCATAATTTGAAAAAATGGCAACAAATAGCTAAAAGAAAAAGAAAAAAACAAGTACCTTTGACCCAGAAAAATACATTACACAGAATAATATCACTGAATAGTTTGTTTATACTTCAGAAGTATACTATTTAGACTAGGTCCTCAAATTGAATGGAAGTGAATGACACCTGGGAGGAACGGTGGTGTTGGCAGCAGACGACAGGGCAGGGGCGGACTGGGACACAAATTCAGCCCGGGACATTCAGACGCACCAGCCCACACACCGGCCCCGAAACTGGCCCACACAGCGGCCGTTATGGAACACTCGTCCAGTATTAAACAACCCAAGGCTGTGGCTAAGGAGTCAACATCAGGGAGACTAAATCTACACCCCGCCCCTAGATGTGCACTCGTGCACAGTGCACAGTGCACACACACACACACACACACACACACACACACACACACACACACACACACACACACACACACACACACACACACACACACACACACTCTCTTAGCTGTCCATCGTGTTCGATGATGACGCTTGCTCCAGGGATGGGGAGAGGGGGGGGTGGGGGGGGGAGTTAGCGACGCTGCCGCTGGTGCCACTTCTCGTGGGCGTTGAGTCCGATCCTTGAGCCGCACACCCGTCCACAGATGGCACAAGGGAAGCCAGATACCTGGGGGATGCCAGCCGCCCGCTGGTGTCGTTGCGTGCGCCTCTCAGATCTTCGGTCTTGGTTCGTTTGGTGTATTTGGGAAACTGCAGTGGCACAAGTGACTTGCCAGGCTGATCTGTCGAGTGCCAGAGTTTCAAGCTGCGTGATGTTTGCACACTTTAGGAGGTCCCTGGTGTAGTCCTTAAAGCGTCTCTTTTGGCTTCCAGCAGCCCGCTTTGCTCCTCTCAGTTGGCCATAGAGGACTTGGCGGGGCAGGCGGTGGTCAGGCATACGTATGGTGTGCCCTATCCAACGAAGATGTTTTTTGGCCACAGCTGCGGCCATACAGATTGAGTTGGTGTTGTTGAGGATGTCTGTGTGGGGGACTCGATCTTCCCAGGTCAGGCCGAGGATCCTTTGGAGGCAACGGATGTGGAAAGCGTCCAGGTTGGTGATGTGCCGGCGGTATGGGGTCCAGGATTCTGCTCCATAGAGCAGAGTGGAGAGACATACTGCGTTGTAAACGGCAACCTTGGTGCTGATCTTCAGGTTTCGGTTTTCAAAAACCCTGCTGCGTAGGCGTCCAAAGGATGATGCCGCTTTATTGATACGTGTGTGTATCTCCGCGTCAAGGGAGCAGCATGAGGACAGAGTGGAGCCGAGGTAGGTGAAATGATCCACTGTTTTGAGTGGAACACCGTTTATGTGAAAACTGGGAGGTGTAGAGGTTCGGGAAGTGAGTTGGGACATGACTTCGGTTTTTTGTATGTTGACCTGGAGACCGAAGGATTGGTACAGGCTGGATATGGTGTCGAGAGCATGCTGCATAGACTCTGGACTGTGAGCTAAGATGGCACAGTCATCAGCGTACTGTAGCTCACATACTTGGCAGGATTTTGTCTTTGTGTGTGCCTGGAGCCGGCGGATGTTGAAGAGGCTACCATCAAGGCGGTATTCCACATGGACACCGTCTTCATGTCCCATGGCTCGGCGGAAGAGGCAGGTGACGGCAGAGAGGAGGAGATTAAAGAGCACCGGAGCCAAGACACAGCCCTGCTTCACCCCAACATTAACCTTAAAGGATTCTGACTGGAGTTCACCCGTCTGGACTCTGGCTTGCATCCCGTCATGCAGCTGCTGAAGGATGGAGAGAAACTTGGGTGGTACCCCAAGTTTGTTGAGGTGTTTCCAGAGAAGTGAGGAGAACAGGGAATTAAAGGTCCAGGGAAAGGCGAACCTCACACATTCCTTCTTTCTCTGTTCCTCCCTGAGTGGATATACAAGAAGCTGCAGAGCCGCAGAGCCAGGGCCGCAGCGCCACAGAGCCAACTCTGCTCTGGGCCGAGCTGCAGAGCCGCAGAGCCTACTCTGCTCAAGGACATTCCCCCTGAATGATTTATGTTGTTTTTGCTCTTTTCTGTTGGTAAATAAATACGCCCATAGTTTTTGGCTAACTCTGAACTACCTGTCTGTGTCGTGCTGTTGGGGTTGTTTACAAACCATAACACCAATAGGAGGACCTTGACGTCTATTCTATAGCACACTGGGAGCCAGTGGAGGGAGGCAAGAACAGGGGTGATGTACAGGGCAGGTAGTTGTAGCTCTGAGTGAGCTGTGTATCTTTGCCCTGTATGGGATGTTTGGGGAGTGGTTACCATGGTTACCCGCTGCCTTGCTGGGGGAAGGATTCTAAACATTCTGTGAGAAGTTGACAGTTGGTCAAACTACACCTCCAGTGAGAAATAGTTCCTTTTACTCATAATTTGAAAAAATGGCAACAAATAGCTAAAAGAAAAAGAAAAAAACAAGTACCTTTGACCCAGAAAAATACATTACACAGAATAATATCACTGAATAGTTTGTTTATACTTCAGAAGTATACTATTTAGACTAGGTCCTCAAATTGAATGGAAGTGAATGACACCTGGGAGGAACGGTGGTGTTGGCAGCAGACGACAGGGCAGGGGCGGACTGGGACACAAATTCAGCCCGGGACATTCAGACGCACCAGCCCACACACCGGCCCCGAAACTGGCCCACACAGCGGCCGTTATGGAACACTCGTCCAGTATTAAACAACCCAAGGCTGTGGCTAAGGAGTCAACATCAGGGAGACAAAATCTACACCCCGCCCCTAGATGTGCACTCGTGCACAGTGCACAGTGCACAGTGCACACACACACACACACACACACACACACACACACACACACACACACACACACACACACACACACACACACACACACACACACACACACACACACACACACACACACACACACACACACACACACACACACACACACACACACCTATACCGTTACTTCCTGTCATTGGCATACGTTTTCTTTTTTTTAGCCTAGGGATTAAGGATACATGAAGTATTAACTACACCATAATAATATTGAGGTTTTGATCCATAGAAAGGTCTGTCTGTCTGTCTGTCTGTCTGTCTGTCTGTCTGTCTGTCTGTCTGTCTGTCTGTCTGTCTGTCTGTCTGTCTGTCTGTCTGTCTGTCTGTCTGTATGTATGTCTGTCTGTCTGTCTGTCTGTCTGTCTGTCTGTCTGTCTGTCTGTCTGTCTGTCTGTCTGTCTGTCTGTCTGTCTGTCTGTCTGTCTGTCTGTCTGTCTGTCTGTCTGTCTGTCTGTCTGTCTGTCTGTCTGTCTGTCTGTCTGTCTGTCTGTCTGTCTGTCTGTCTGTCTGTCTGTCTGTCTGTCTGTCTGTCTGTCTGTCTGTCTGTCTGTCTGTCTGTCTGTCTGTCTGTCTGTCTGTCTGTCTGTCTGTCTGTCTGTCTGTCTGTCTGTCTGTCTGTCTGTCTGTCTGTCTGTCTGTCTGTCTGTCTGTCTGTCTGTCTGTCTGTCTGTCTGTCTGTCTGTCTGTCTGTCTGTCTGTCTGTCTGTCTGTCTGTCCGTCCGTCCGTCCGTCCGTCCGTCCGTCCGTCCGTCCGTCCGTCCGTCCGTCCGTCCGTCCGTCCGTCCGTCCGTCCGTCCGTCCGTCCGTCCGTCCGTCCGTCCGTCCGTCCGTCCGTCCGTCCGTCCGTCCGTCCGTCCGTCCGTCCGTCCGTCCGTCCGTCCGTCCGTCCGTCCGTCCGTCCGTCCGTCCGTCCGTCCGTCCGTCCGTCCGTCCGTCCGTCCGTCCGTCCGTCCGTCCGTCCGTCCGTCCGTCCGTCCGTCCGTCCGTCCGTCCGTCCGTCCGTCCGTCCGTCCGTCCGTCCGTCCGTCCGTCCGTCCGTCCGTCCGTCCGTCCGTCCGTCTGTCTGTCTGTCTGTCTGTCTGTCTGTCTGTCTGTCTGTCTGTCTGTCTGTCTGTCTGTCTGTCTGTCTGTCTGTCTGTCTGTCTGTCTGTCTGTCTGTCTGTCTGTCTGTCTGTCTGTCTGTCTGTCTGTCTGTCTGTCTGTCTGTCTGTCTGTCTGTCTGTCTGTCTGTCTGTCTGTCTGTCTGTCTGTCTGTCTGTCTGTCTGTCTGTCTGTCTGTCTGTCACTCTCTCTGTCTCTCCCCCAATTAAACTGTCCTACTCTACATCACCAGCATGTTTTGCAGCAAGTCACTTGTTGTTTTTGTTTTTTAATTCTAGCTTTTTCAGCTCCACCATTTTTTTTTTTTACAGGTGCCAATTTTGAATTGCATATCATTCTTGGTTGACACTGAAGTTAGTAAAATGCCATCCAAATTATGAAAAAGCTTTCTTGATGGGAGAAACAGTGTATCAAAAATCTGAAAGAAGGAAAGATAGCCTACTGTTTGAAATTCTCAGTTGTTAGATTACTGCTTCCCTCTGCTGATCAGCTCTTCCACCTTAGAGCTATATCTCCAGGCAGCCTCACGTTGTTCACTAAGTACAACATTTGACGACAAGCACTGTCCCCGACTAAGGATTTGGATAGTCGACTTTGATTGGCAGAAATTAGCAGATAGTCGACTATTAGTCGACTATGAAAAAAAAAAGTTGAAAAAAAATAAGTATAATATATATATTTTTTATCATTCCACAAAAGGCTTCTTGTCCTCTGCAAAAGCATGCAATTGGTCCACTGATGGATACATCTTGATATTTGTCTAGTCTAGTGTGTTCATTAGATGGGTGAAATCCTCTTTCAGTGCCTCTGTGCCTGTTTTCTCAGGCAGTTAGCCTCTGGTATGCGTGCCATTAGTGTTAGCCACGCTTCTAGGCCTATTTTCTTTTGGAAAGAATGATAAAAAATGTTAAAAAAATAAAAAAATAAATACATTTTTTATAATTTTTTTGCATTCGACTGTCTGCTCCTTTCGATCGATTAGTCGACTATTCGACTAATAAGGGTCAGCCTTAGATGACACAAGCAAATCTTCATTCAAACAGCAATGGCAGGCAGCTCGCACAGTAGAAGCAATCGTCTGTGTTATCTGATTTGGAGAGTATTCCTTCATTAAAAGGACAACAAAAAACGTTTCTCAAGGCTTATATTGTCAGAGAATAGGCTACAGTGTCGGAGAATTAGGCTACGCTACGGTATGCTCCAAGAGGCATTGAATTTCTCTCGTTCGATGTCACGGATAGGCTAGGGGACACAAATTCAGCCTGAGACGTTCAGAGTCACTCCGACCCGCGCGCACACACACTATTGTCACCTATGAGTGTCGTTGCGCTCTGGGTAGTGTATCTGTAGTAGAGCGCTGTGTAGGCTACATCATCTGGACGGACTGTTTCTGTGCGAGCAAGCATGCGTACTATGGAATTTAATCCTGCCGGCGCCACTGCCGGCCCACACTCCGGCCCACACACGGGCCCACACACCGGCCCATACTGGCCCACATACCGGCCCACATTAGTGGCCCACACACCGACCCACACACTGGCCCACACACCAGCCCACACACCAGCCCACACACTGGCCCACACACCACCCCACACACCGCCCCACACACCGGCCCACACACTGGCCCACACACTGGCCCACACATTGGCCCACATTAGTGGCCCACACACCGGCCCACACACCAGCCCACCGGCCCACACACTGGCCCACATACCGGCCCACATTAGTGGCCCACACACCGACCCACACACCGGCCCACACACCGACCCACACACCGGCCCACACACCGGCCCACATACCGGCCCACATTAGTGGCCCACACACCAGCCCACACACTGGCCCACACACCGGCCCACACACCGGCCCACATTAGTGGCCCACACACTGGCCCACACACTGGCCCACACACCACCCCACACACCGCCCCACACACCGGCCCATACTGGCCCACATACCGGCCCACATTAGTGGCCCACACACCGACCCACACACTGGCCCACACACCAGCCCACACACCAGCCCACACACTGGCCCACACACCGGCCCACACACTGGCCCACACACTGGCCCACACACCAGCCCACACACCAGCCCACACACCGCCCCACACACCGGCCCACACACTGGCCCACACACTGGCCCACACATTGGCCCACATTAGTGGCCCACACACCGGCCCACACACCAGCCCACCGGCCCACACACTGGCCCACATACCGGCCCACATTAGTGGCCCACACACCGACCCACACACCGGCCCACACACCGACCCACACACCGGCCCACACACCGGCCCACATACCGGCCCACATTAGTGGCCCACACACCAGCCCACACACTGGCCCACACACCGGCCCACACACCGGCCCACATTAGTGGCCCACACACTGGCCCACACACTGGCCCACACACCGACTCACACACCGCCCCACATTAGTGGCCCACACACTGACTCACACACTGGCCCACACACTGGCCCACACACTGGCCCACACACTGGCCCACACACTGGCCCACACACCGACTCACACACCGCCCCACATTAGTGGCCCACACACTGACTCACACACTGGCCCACACACTGGCCCACACACTGGCCCACACACTGGCCCACACACTGGCCCACACACTGGCCCACACACTGGCCCACACACCGGCCCACACACCGGCCCACATACCGGCCCACATTAGTGGCCCACACACCGACTCACACACTGACTCACACACTGGCCCACACAACAGCCCACACACCGGCCCACATACCGGCCCACATTAGTGGCCCACACACTGGCCCACACACCGGCCCACATACCGGCCCACATACCGGCCCACATTAGTGGCCCACACACTGGCCCACACACCGGCCCACACACCGGCCCACATACCGGCCCACATACCGGCCCACATTAGTGGCCCACACACTGACTCACACACTGGCCCACACCGGCCCGCCGTACAGACCATGTAGCCTGGGAGATGACTGAAATCACTGCAAGAGCTAGTAGGCTATTTTTAAGCATCTTTCAGTGGCAATTTTCATTTTTACATCTAACTTTTTCAGCCCTATCCTACCAAAGTGGGCCGATCGGAGTGGACTAAATGGGCCAGTCGAACCCCCCCATAAAAAAAAAAAAAAAAAGAAAAACATCCCGATGGCCAGTCCGGGCCAGCGACAGGGACAGCAGTGGAGACTAATTTACTAGTAGATGACTTTACATAGACTGCTAGTTTACTAGTAGATGACTTTACATAGAGACTGCTAGTTTACTAGTAGAGGACTTTACATAGAGACTGCTAGTTTACTAGTAGATGACTTTACATAGAGACTGCTAGTTTACTAGTAGAGGACTTTACATAGAGACTGCTAGTTTACTAGTAGAGGACTTTACATAGAGACTGCTAGTTTACTAGTAGAGGACTTTACATAGAGACTGCTAGTTTACTAGTAGAGGACTTTACATAGAGACTGCTAGTTTACTAGTAGATGACTTTACATAGAGACTGCTAGTTTACTAGTAGAGGACTTTACATATAGACTGCTAGTTTACTAGTAGAGGACTTTACATAGAGACTGCTAGTTTACTAGTAGAGGACTTTACACAGAGACTGCTAGTTTACTAGTAGAGGACTTTACATAGAGACTGCTAGTTTACTAGTAGATTACTTTACATAGAGACTGCTAGTTTACTAGTAGAGGCCTTTACATAGAGACTGCTAGTTTACTAGTAGAGGACTTTACATAGAGACTGCTAGTTTACTAGTAGAAGACTTTACATAGAGACTGCTAGTTTACTAGTAGAGGACTTTACATAGAGACTGCTAGTTTACTAGTAGATGACTTTACATAGAGACAGCTAGTATAATAGTAGAGGACTTTACATAGAGACTGCTAGTTTACTAGTAGATGACTTTACATAGAGACAGCTAGTATAATAGTAGAGGACTTTACATAGAGACTGCTAGTTTACTAGTAGAGGACTTTACATAGAGACTGCTAGTTTACTAGTAGAGGACTTTACATAGAGACTGCTAGTTTACTAGTAGAGGACTTTATATAGAGACTGCTAGTTTACTAGTAGATGACTTTACATAGAGACTGCTAGTTTACTAGTAGAGGACTTTATATAGAGACTGCTAGTTTACTAGTAGAGGACTTTACATAGAGACTGCTAGTTTACTAGTAGAGGACTTTACATAGAGACTGCTAGTTTACTAGTAGATGACTTTACATAGAGACTGCTAGTTTACTAGTAGGGGACTTTACATAGAGACGGCTAGTTTACTAGTAGAGGACTTTACATAGAGACTGCTAGTTTACTAGTAGAGGACTTTATATAGAGACTGCTAGTTTACTAGTAGATGACTTTACATAGATACTGCTAGTTTACTAGTAGAGGACTTTACATAGAGACTGCTAGTTTACTAGTAGAGGACTTTATATAGAGACTGCTAGTTTACTAGTAGATGACTTTACATAGAGACTGCTAGTTTACTAGTAGATGCCTTTACATAGAGACTGCTAGTTTACTAGTAGAGGACTTTACATAGAGACTGCTAGTTTACTAGTAGATGACTTTACATAGAGACTGCTAGTTTACTAGTAGAGGACTTTACATAGAGACTGCTAGTTTACTAGTAGAGGACTTTACATAGAGACTGCTAGTTTACTAGTAGAGGACTTTACATAGAGACTGCTAGTTTACTAGTAGAGGACTTTACATAGAGACTGCTAGTTTACTAGTAGATGACTTTACATAGAGACTGCTAGTTTACTAGTAGAGGACTTTACATATAGACTGCTAGTTTACTAGTAGAGGACTTTACATAGAGACTGCTAGTTTACTAGTAGAGGACTTTACACAGAGACTGCTAATTTACTAGTAGAGGACTTTACATAGAGACTGCTAGTTTACTAGTAGATTACTTTACATAGAGACTGCTAGTTTACTAGTAGAGGCCTTTACATAGAGACTGCTAGTTTACTAGTAGAGGACTTTACATAGAGACTGCTAGTTTACTAGTAGAAGACTTTACATAGAGACTGCTAGTTTACTAGTAGAGGACTTTACATAGAGACTGCTAGTTTACTAGTAGATGACTTTACATAGAGACAGCTAGTATAATAGTAGAGGACTTTACATAGAGACTGCTAGTTTACTAGTAGATGACTTTACATAGAGACAGCTAGTATAATAGTAGAGGACTTTACATAGAGACTGCTAGTTTACTAGTAGAGGACTTTACATAGAGACTGCTAGTTTACTAGTAGAGGACTTTACATAGAGACAGCTAGTTTACTAGTAGATGACTTTACATAGAGACTGCTAGTTTACTAGTAGGGGACTTTACATAGAGACGGCTTATTTACTAGTAGAGGACTTTATATAGAGACTGCTAGTTTACTAGTAGATGACTTTACATAGAGACTGCTAGTTTACTAGTAGAGGACTTTACATAGAGACTGCTAGTTTACTAGTAGAGGACTTTACATAGAGACTGCTAGTTTACTAGTAGATGACTTTACATAGAGACTGCTAGTTTACTAGTAGGGGACTTTACATAGAGACGGCTAGTTTACTAGTAGAGGACTTTACATAGAGACTGCTAGTTTACTAGTAGAGGACTTTATATAGAGACTGCTAGTTTACTAGTAGATGACTTTACATAGAGACTGCTAGTTTACTAGTAGAGGACTTTACATAGAGACTGCTAGTTTACTAGTAGAGGACTTTATATAGAGACTGCTAGTTTACTAGTAGATGACTTTACATAGAGACTGCTAGTTTACTAGTAGATGACTTTACATAGAGACTGCTAGTTTACTAGTAGATTACTTTACATAGAGACTGCTAGTTTACTAGTAGAGGACTTTACATAGAGACTGGTAGTTTACTAGTAGAGGACTTTACATAGAGACTGCTAGTTTACTAGTAGATGACTTTACATAGAGACTGCTAGTTTACTAGTAGAGGACTTTACATATAGACTGCTAGTTTACTAGTAGAGGACTTTACATAGAGACTGCTAGTTTACTAGTAGATGACTTTACATAGAGCCTGCTAGTTTACTAGTAGAGGACTTTACATAGAGACTGCTGGTTTACTAGTAGAGGACTTTATATAGAGACTGCTAGTTTACTAGTAGAGGACTTTACATAGAGACTGCTAGTTTACTAGTAGAGGACTTTACATAGATACTGCTAGTTTACTAGTAGATGACTTTACATAGAGACTGCTAGTTTACTAGTAGAGGACTTTACATAGAGACTGCTAGTTTAATAGTAGAGGACTTTACATAGAGACTGCTAGTTTACTAGTAGAGGACTTTACATAGAGACTGCTAGTTTACTAGTAGAGGACTTTACATAGAGACTGCTAGTTTACTTGTAGAAGACTTTACATAGAGACTGCTAGTTTACTAGTAGAGGAATTTACATAGAGACTGCTAGTTTACTAGTAGATTACTTTACATAGAGACAGCTAGTATAATAGTAGAGGACTTTACATAGAGACCGCTAGTTTACTAGTAGTACTAGTAGAGGATTTTATATAGAGACTGCTAGTTTACTAGTAGAGGACTTTACATAGAGACTGCTAGTTTACTAGTAGAGGACTTTACATAGAGACTGCTAGTTTACTAGTAGAGGACTTTATATAGAGACTGCTAGTTTACTAGTAGAGGACTTTACATAGAGACTGCTAGTTTACTAGTAGAGGACTTTACATAGAGACTGCTAGTTTACTAGTAGAGGACTTTACATAGAGACTACTAGTTTACTAGTAGATTACTTTACATAGAGACCGCTAGTTTACTAGTAGAGGACTTTACATAGAGACTGCTAGTTTACTAGTAGAGGACTTTACATAGAGACCGGTAGTTTACTAGTAGAGGACTTTACATAGAGACTGCTAGTTTACTAGTAGAGGACTTTACATATAGACTGCTAGTTTACTAGTAGAGGACTTTATATAGAGACTGCTAGTTTACTAGTAGATTACTTTACATAGAAACTGCTAGTTTCCTAGTAGAGGACTTTATATAGAGACTGCTAGTTTACTAGTAGAGGACTTTACATAGAGACTGCTAGTTTACTAGTAGAGGACTTTACATAGAGACTGCTAGTTTACTAGTAGAGGACTTTACATAGAGACTGCTAGTTTACTAGTAGAGGACTTTACATAGAGACTGCTAGTTTACTAGTAGAGGACTTTATATAGAGACTGCTAGTTTACTAGTAGAGGACTTTACATAGAGACTGCTAGTTTACTAGTAGAGGACTTTACATAGAGACTGCTAGTTTACTAGTAGATGACTTTACATAGAGACTGCTAGTTTACTAGTAGAGGTTTTTACATAGAGAATGCTAGTTTAATAGTAGAGGACTTTACATAGAGACTGCTAGTTTACTAGTAGAGGACATTACATAGAGACTGCTAGTTTACTAGTAGAGGACTTTACATAGAGACTGCTAGTTTACTAGTAAAGAGGTCTTTACATAGAGACTGCTAGTTTACTAGTAGAGGACTTTACATAGAGACTGCTAGTTTACTAGTAGAGGACTTTACATAGAGACTGGTAGTTTACTAGTAGAGGACTTTACATAGAGACTGCTAGTTTACTAGTAGATGACTTTACATAGAGACTGCTAGTTTACTAGTAGAGGACTTTACATATAGACTGCTAGTTTACTAGTAGAGGACTTTACATAGAGACTGCTAGTTTACTAGTAGATGACTTTACATAGAGCCTGCTAGTTTACTAGTAGAGGACTTTACATAGAGACTGCTGGTTTACTAGTAGAGGACTTTATATAGAGACTGCTAGTTTACTAGTAGAGGACTTTACATAGAGACTGCTAGTTTACTAGTAGAGGACTTTACATAGATACTGCTAGTTTACTAGTAGATGACTTTACATAGAGACTGCTAGTTTACTAGTAGAGGACTTTACATAGAGACTGCTAGTTTAATAGTAGAGGACTTTACATAGAGACTGCTAGTTTACTAGTAGAGGACTTTACATAGAGACTGCTAGTTTACTAGTAGAGGACTTTACATAGAGACTGCTAGTTTACTAGTAGAAGACTTTACATAGAGACTGCTAGTTTACTAGTAGAGGACTTTACATAGAGACTGCTAGTTTACTAGTAGATGACTTTACATAGAGACAGCTAGTATAATAGTAGAGGACTTTACATAGAGACCGCTAGTTTACTAGTAGGGGACTTTACATAGAGACTGCTAGTTTACTAGTAGATGATTTTATATAGAGACTGCTAGTTTACTAGTAGAGGACTTTACATAGAGACTGCTAGTTTACTAGTAGAGGACTTTACATAGAGACTGCTAGTTTACTGGTAGAGGACTTTATATAGAGACTGCTAGTTTACTAGTAGAGGACTTTACATAGAGACTGCTAGTTTACTAGTAGAGGACTTTACATAGAGACTGCTAGTTTACTAGTAGAGGACTTTACATAGAGACTACTAGTTTACTAGTAGATTACTTTACATAGAGACCCCTAGTTTACTAGTAGAGGACTTTACATAGAGACTGCTAGTTTACTAGTAGAGGACTTTACATAGAGACCGGTAGTTTACTAGTAGAGGACTTTACATAGAGACTGCTAGTTTACTAGTAGAGGACTTTACATATAGACTGCTAGTTTACTAGTAGAGGACTTTATATAGAGACTGCTAGTTTACTAGTAGATTACTTTACATAGAGACTGCTAGTTTCCTAGTAGAGGACTTTATATAGAGACTGCTAGTTTACTAGTAGAGGACTTTACATAGAGACTGCTAGTTTACTAGTAGAGGACTTTACATAGAGACTGCTAGTTTACTAGTAGAGGACTTTACATAGAGACTGCTAGTTTACTAGTAGAGGACTTTACATAGAGACTGCTAGTTTACTAGTAGAGGACTTTATATAGAGACTGCTAGTTTACTAGTAGAGGACTTTACATAGAGACTGCTAGTTTACTAGTAGAGGACTTTACATAGAGACTGCTAGTTTACTAGTAGATGACTTTACATAGAGACTGCTAGTTTACTAGTAGAGGTTTTTACATAGAGAATGCTAGTTTAATAGTAGAGGACTTTACATAGAGACTGCTAGTTTACTAGTAGAGGACATTACATAGAGACTGCTAGTTTACTAGTAGAGGACTTTACATAGAGACTGCTAGTTTACTAGTAGAGGTCTTTACATATAGACTGCTAGTTTACTAGTAGAGGACTTTACATAGAGACTGCTAGTTTACTAGTAGAGGACTTTACATAGAGACTGCTAGTTTACTAGTAGAGGACTTTATATAGAGACTGCTAGTTTACTAGTAGAGGACTTTACATAGAGACTGCTAGTTTACTAGTAGAGGACTTTACATAGAGACTGCTAGTTTACTAGTAGAGGTTTTTACATAGAGAATGCTAGTTTAATAGTAGAGGACTTTACATAGAGACTGCTAGTTTACTAGTAGAGGACATTACATAGAGACTGCTAGTTTACTAGTAGAGGACTTTACATAGAAACTGCTAGTTTACTAGTAGAGGACTTTACATAGAGGCAAGACTGCTTGTTTACTAGTAGAGGACTTTACATAGAGGTAAGACTGCTAGTTTACTAGTAGAGGACTTTACATAGAGACTGCTAGTTTACTAGTAGAGGAATTTACATAGAGACTGCTAGTTTACTAGTAGATGACTTTACATAGAGATTGCTAGTTTACTAGTAGATGACTTTACATAGAGACTGCTAGTTTACTAGTAGAGGACTTTACATAGAGACTGCTAGTTTACTAGTAGAGTACTTTACATAGAGACTGCTAGTTTACTAGTAGAGGACTTTACATAGAGACTGCTAGTTTACTAGTAGAGGACTTTACATAGAGACTGGTAGTTTACTAGTAGAGGACTTTACATAGAGACTGCTAGTTTACTAGTAGATGACTTTACATAGAGACTGCTAGTTTACTAGTAGAGGACTTTACATATAGACTGCTAGTTTACTAGTAGAGGACTTTACATAGAGACTGCTAGTTTACTAGTAGATGACTTTACATAGAGCCTGCTAGTTTACTAGTAGAGGACTTTACATAGAGACTGCTGGTTTACTAGTAGAGGAATTTACATATAGACTACTAGTTTACTAGTAGATTACTTTACATAGAGACCGCTAGTTTACTAGTAGAGGACTTTACATAGAGACTGCTAGTTTACTAGTAGAGGACTTTACATAGAGACTGGTAGTTTACTAGTAGAGGACTTTACATAGAGACTGCTAGTTTACTAGTAGATGACTTTACATAGAGACTGCTAGTTTACTAGTAGAGGACTTTACATATAGACTGCTAGTTTACTAGTAGAGGACTTTACATAGAGACTGCTAGTTTACTAGTAGATGACTTTACATAGAGTCTGCTAGTTTACTAGTAGAGGACTTTACATAGAGACTGCTGGTTTACTAGTAGAGGACTTTATATAGAGACTGCTAGTTTACTAGTAGAGGACTTTACATAGAGACTGCTAGTTTACTAGTAGAGGACTTTACATGGAGACTGCTAGTTTACTAGTAGATGACTTTACATAGAGACTGCTAGTTTACTAGTAGAGGACTTTACATAGAGACTGCTAGTTTAATAGTAGAGGACTTTACATAGAGACTGCTGGTTTACTAGTAGAGGACTTTACATAGAGACTGCTAGTTTACTAGTAGAGGACTTTACATAGAGACTGCTAGTTTACTAGTAGAAGACTTTACATAGAGACTGCTAGTTTACTAGTAGAGGACTTTACATAGAGACAGCTAGTATAATAGTAGAGGACTTTACATAGAGACCGCTAGTTTACTAGTAGGGGACTTTACATAGAGACTGCTAGTTTACTAGTAGAGGATTTTATATAGAGACTGCTAGTTTACTAGTAGAGGACTTTACATAGAGACTGCTAGTTTACTAGTAGAGGACTTTACATAGAGACTGCTAGTTTACTAGTAGAGGACTTTATATCGAGACTGCTAGTTTACTAGTAGAGGACTTTACATAGAGACTGCTAGTTTACTAGTAGAGGACTTTACATAGACACTGCTAGTTTACTAGTAGAGGACTTTACATAGAGACTACTAGTTTACTAGTAGATTACTTTACATAGAGACCGCTAGTTTACTAGTAGAGGACTTTACATAGAGACTGCTAGTTTACTAGTAGAGGACTTTACATAGAGACTTGTAGTTTACTAGTAGAGGATTTTATATAGAGACTGCTAGTTTACTAGTAGAGGACTTTACATAGAGACTACTAGTTTACTAGTAGATTACTTTACATAGAGACCGCTAGTTTACTAGTAGAGGACTTTACATAGAGACCGGTAGTTTACTAGTAGAGGACTTTACATAGAGACTGCTAGTTTACTAGTAGAGGACTTTACATATAGACTGCTAGTTTACTAGTAGAGGACTTTATATAGAGACTGCTAGTTTACTAGTAGATTACTTTACATAGAGACTGCTAGTTTCCTAGTAGAGGACTTTATATAGAGACTGCTAGTTTACTAGTAGAGGACTTTACATAGAGACTGCTAGTTTACTAGTAGAGGACTTTACATAGAGACTGCTAGTTTACTAGTAGAGGACTTTACATAGAGACTGCTAGTTTACTAGTAGAGGACTTTACATAGAGACTGCTAGTTTACTAGTAGAGGACTTTATATAGAGACTGCTAGTTTACTAGTAGAGGACTTTACATAGAGACTGCTAGTTTACTAGTAGAGGACTTTACATAGAGACTGCTAGTTTACTAGTAGATGACTTTACATAGAGACTGCTAGTTTACTAGTAGAGGTTTTTACATAGAGAATGCTAGTTTAATAGTAGAGGACTTTACATAGAGACTGCTAGTTTACTAGTAGAGGACATTACATAGAGACTGCTAGTTTACTAGTAGAGGACTTTACATAGAAACTGCTAGTTTACTAGTAGAGGTCTTTACATATAGACTGCTAGTTTACTAGTAGAGGACTTTACATAGAGACTGCTAGTTTACTAGTAGAGGACTTTACATAGAGACTGCTAGTTTACTAGTAGAGGACTTTATATAGAGACTGCTAGTTTACTAGTAGAGGACTTTACATAGAGACTGCTAGTTTACTAGTAGAGGACTTTACATAGAGACTGCTAGTTTACTAGTAGAGGTTTTTACATAGAGAATGCTAGTTTAATAGTAGAGGACTTTACATAGAGACTGCTAGTTTACTAGTAGAGGACATTACATAGAGACTGCTAGTTTACTAGTAGAGGACTTTACATAGAAACTGCTAGTTTACTAGTAGAGGACTTTACATAGAGGCAAGACTGCTTGTTTACTAGTAGAGGACTTTACATAGAGGTAAGACTGCTAGTTTACTAGTAGAGGACTTTACATAGAGACTGCTAGTTTACTAGTAGAGGAATTTACATAGAGACTGCTAGTTTACTAGTAGATGACTTTACATAGAGATTGCTAGTTTACTAGTAGATGACTTTACATAGAGACTGCTAGTTTACTAGTAGAGGACTTTACATAGAGACTGCTAGTTTACTAGTAGAGTACTTTACATAGAGACTGCTAGTTTACTAGTAGAGGACTTTACATAGAGACTGCTAGTTTACTAGTAGAGGACTTTACATAGAGACTGGTAGTTTACTAGTAGAGGACTTTACATAGAGACTGCTAGTTTACTAGTAGATGGCTTTACATAGAGACTGCTAGTTTACTAGTAGAGGACTTTACATATAGACTGCTAGTTTACTAGTAGAGGACTTTACATAGAGACTGCTAGTTTACTAGTAGATGACTTTACATAGAGCCTGCTAGTTTACTAGTAGAGGACTTTACATAGAGACTGCTGGTTTACTAGTAGAGGACTTTACATATAGACTACTAGTTTACTAGTAGATTACTTTACATAGAGACCGCTAGTTTACTAGTAGAGGACTTTACATAGAGACTGCTAGTTTACTAGTAGAGGACTTTACATAGAGACTGCTAGTTTACTAGTAGATGACTTTACATAGAGACTGCTAGTTTACTAGTAGAGGACTTTACATATAGACTGCTAGTTTACTAGTAGAGGACTTTACATAGAGACTGCTAGTTTACTAGTAGATGACTTTACATATAGTCTGCTAGTTTACTAGTAGAGGACTTTACATAGAGACTGCTGGTTTACTAGTAGAGGACTTTATATAGAGACTGCTAGTTTACTAGTAGAGGACTTTACATAGAGACTGCTAGTTTACTAGTAGAGGACTTTACATGGAGACTGCTAGTTTACTAGTAGATGACTTTACATAGAGACTGCTAGTTTACTAGTAGAGGACTTTACATAGAGACTGCTAGTTTAATAGTAGAGGACTTTACATAGAGACTGCTGGTTTACTAGTAGAGGACTTTACATAGAGACTGCTAGTTTACTAGTAGAGGACTTTACATAGAGACTGCTAGTTTACTAGTAGAAGACTTTACATAGAGACTGCTAGTTTACTAGTAGAGGACTTTACATAGAGACAGCTAGTATAATAGTAGAGGACTTTACATAGAGACCGCTAGTTTACTAGTAGGGGACTTTACATAGAGACTGCTAGTTTACTAGTAGAGGATTTTATATAGAGACTGCTAGTTTACTAGTAGAGGACTTTACATAGAGACTGCTAGTTTACTAGTAGAGGACTTTACATAGAGACTGCTAGTTTACTAGTAGAGGACTTTATATCGAGACTGCTAGTTTACTAGTAGAGGACTTTACATAGAGACTGCTAGTTTACTAGTAGAGGACTTTACATAGACACTGCTAGTTTACTAGTAGAGGACTTTACATAGAGACTACTAGTTTACTAGTAGATTACTTTACATAGAGACCGCTAGTTTACTAGTAGAGGACTTTACATAGAGACTGCTAGTTTACTAGTAGAGGACTTTACATAGAGACTTGTAGTTTACTAGTAGAGGATTTTATATAGAGACTGCTAGTTTACTAGTAGAGGACTTTACATAGAGACTGCTAGTTTACTAGTAGAGGACTTTACATAGAGACTGCTAGTTTACTAGTAGATGACTTTACATAGAGACAGCTAGTATAATAGTAGAGGACTTTACATAGAGACCGCTAGTTTACTAGTAGGGGACTTTACATAGAGACTGCTAGTTTACTAGTAGAGGATTTTATATAGAGACTGCTAGTTTACTAGTAGAGGACTTTACATAGAGACTGCTAGTTTACTAGTAGAGGACTTTACATAGAGACTGCTAGTTTACTAGTAGAGGACTTTATATAGAGACTGCTAGTTTACTAGTAGAGGACTTTACATAGAGACTGCTAGTTTACTAGTAGAGGACTTTACATAGAGACTGCTAGTTTACTAGTAGATGACTTTACATAGAGACTGCTAGTTTACTAGTAGAGGACTTTACATAGAGACTGCTAGTTTACTAGTAGATGACTTTACATAGAGCCTGCTAGTTTACTAGTAGAGGACTTTACATAGAGACTGCTGGTTTACTAGTAGAGGACTTTATATAGAGACTGCTAGTTTACTAGTAGAGGACTTTACATAGAGACTGCTAGTTTACTAGTAGAGGACTTTACATAGATACTGCTAGTTTACTAGTAGATGACTTTACATAGAGACTGCTAGTTTACTAGTAGAGGACTTTACATAGAGACTGCTAGTTTAATAGTAGAGGACTTTACATAGAGACTGCTAGTTTACTAGTAGAGGACTTTACATAGAGACTGCTAGTTTACTAGTAGAGGACTTTACATAGAGACTGCTAGTTTACTAGTAGAAGACTTTACATAGAGACTGCTAGTTTACTAGTAGAGGACTTTACATAGAGACTGCTAGTTTACTAGTAGATGACTTTACATAGAGACAGCTAGTATAATAGTGGAGGACTTTACATAGAGACCGCTAGTTTACTAGTAGGGGACTTTACATAGAGACTGCTAGTTTACTAGTAGAGGATTTTATATAGAGACTGCTAGTTTACTAGTAGAGGACTTTACATAGAGACTGCTAGTTTACTAGTAGAGGACTTTACATAGAGACTGCTAGTTTACTAGTAGAGGACTTTATATAGAGACTGCTAGTTTACTAGTAGAGGACTTTACATAGAGACTGCTAGTTTACTAGTAGAGGACTTTACATAGAGACTGCTAGTTTACTAGTAGAGGACTTTACATAGAGACTACTAGTTTACTAGTAGATTACTTTACATAGAGACCGCTAGTTTACTAGTAGAGGACTTTACATAGAGACTGCTAGTTTACTAGTAGAGGACTTTACATAGAGACCGGTAGTTTACTAGTAGAGGACTTTACATGGAGACTGCTAGTTTACTAGTAGATGACTTTACATAGAGACTGCTAGTTTACTAGTAGAGGACTTTACATAGAGACTGCTAGTTTAATAGTAGAGGACTTTACATAGAGACTGCTAGTTTACTAGTAGAGGACTTTACATAGAGACTGCTAGTTTACTAGTAGAGGACTTTACATAGAGACTGCTAGTTTACTAGTAGAAGACTTTACATAGAGACTGCTAGTTTACTAGTAGAGGACTTTACATAGAGACTGCTAGTTTACTAGTAGATGACTTTACATAGAGACAGCTAGTATAATAGTAGAGGACTTTACATAGAGACCGCTAGTTTACTAGTAGGGGACTTTACATAGAGACTGCTAGTTTACTAGTAGAGGATTTTATATAGAGACTGCTAGTTTACTAGTAGAGGACTTTACATAGAGACTGCTAGTTTACTAGTAGAGGACTTTACATAGAGACTGCTAGTTTACTAGTAGAGGACTTTATATCGAGACTGCTAGTTTACTAGTAGAGGACTTTACATAGAGACTGCTAGTTTACTAGTAGAGGACTTTACATAGACACTGCTAGTTTACTAGTAGAGGACTTTACATAGAGACTACTAGTTTACTAGTAGATTACTTTACATAGAGACCGCTAGTTTACTAGTAGAGGACTTTACATAGAGACTGCTAGTTTACTAGTAGAGGACTTTACATAGAGACTGGTAGTTTACTAGTAGAGGATTTTATATAGAGACTGCTAGTTTACTAGTAGAGGACTTTACATAGAGACTGCTAGTTTACTAGTAGAGGACTTTACATAGAGACTGCTAGTTTACTAGTAGATGACTTTACATAGAGACAGCTAGTATAATAGTAGAGGACTTTACATAGAGACTGCTAGTTTACTAGTAGGGGACTTTACATAGAGACTGCTAGTTTACTAGTAGAGGATTTTATATAGAGACTGCTAGTTTACTAGTAGAGGACTTTACATAGAGACTGCTAGTTTACTAGTAGAGGACTTTACATAGAGACTGCTAGTTTACTAGTAGAGGACTTTATATAGAGACTGCTAGTTTACTAGTAGAGGACTTTACATAGAGACTGCTAGTTTACTAGTAGAGGACTTTACATAGAGACTGCTAGTTTACTAGTAGAGGACTTTACATAGAGACTGCTAGTTTACTAGTAGATGACTTTACATAGAGACTGCTAGTTTACTAGTAGAGGACTTTACATATAGACTGCTAGTTTACTAGTAGAGGACTTTACATAGAGACTGCTAGTTTACTAGTAGATGACTTTACATAGAGTCTGCTAGTTTACTAGTAGAGGACTTTACATAGAGACTGCTGGTTTACTAGTAGAGGACTTTATATAGAGACTGCTAGTTTACTAGTAGAGGACTTTACATAGAGACTGCTAGTTTACTAGTAGAGGACTTTACATGGAGACTGCTAGTTTACTAGTAGATGACTTTACATAGAGACTGCTAGTTTACTAGTAGAGGACTTTACATAGAGACTGCTAGTTTAATAGTAGAGGACTTTACATAGAGACTGCTGGTTTACTAGTAGAGGACTTTACATAGAGACTGCTAGTTTACTAGTAGAGGACTTTACATAGAGACTGCTAGTTTACTAGTAGAAGACTTTACATAGAGACTGCTAGTTTACTAGTAGAGGACTTTACATAGAGACAGCTAGTATAATAGTAGAGGACTTTACATAGAGACCGCTAGTTTACTAGTAGGGGACTTTACATAGAGACTGCTAGTTTACTAGTAGAGGATTTTATATAGAGACTGCTAGTTTACTAGTAGAGGACTTTACATAGAGACTGCTAGTTTACTAGTAGAGGACTTTACATAGAGACTGCTAGTTTACTAGTAGAGGACTTTATATCGAGACTGCTAGTTTACTAGTAGAGGACTTTACATAGAGACTGCTAGTTTACTAGTAGAGGACTTTACATAGACACTGCTAGTTTACTAGTAGAGGACTTTACATAGAGACTACTAGTTTACTAGTAGATTACTTTACATAGAGACCGCTAGTTTACTAGTAGAGGACTTTACATAGAGACTGCTAGTTTACTAGTAGAGGACTTTACATAGAGACTTGTAGTTTACTAGTAGAGGATTTTATATAGAGACTGCTAGTTTACTAGTAGAGGACTTTACATAGAGACTACTAGTTTACTAGTAGATTACTTTACATAGAGACAGCTAGTTTACTAGTAGAGGACTTTACATAGAGACCGGTAGTTTACTAGTAGAGGACTTTACATAGAGACTGCTAGTTTACTAGTAGAGGACTTTACATATAGACTGCTAGTTTACTAGTAGAGGACTTTATATAGAGACTGCTAGTTTACTAGTAGATTACTTTACATAGAGACTGCTAGTTTCCTAGTAGAGGACTTTATATAGAGACTGCTAGTTTACTAGTAGAGGACTTTACATAGAGACTGCTAGTTTACTAGTAGAGGACTTTACATAGAGACTGCTAGTTTACTAGTAGAGGACTTTACATAGAGACTGCTAGTTTACTAGTAGAGGACTTTACATAGAGACTGCTAGTTTACTAGTAGAGGACTTTATATAGAGACTGCTAGTTTACTAGTAGAGGACTTTACATAGAGACTGCTAGTTTACTAGTAGAGGACTTTACATAGAGACTGCTAGTTTACTAGTAGATGACTTTACATAGAGACTGCTAGTTTACTAGTAGAGGTTTTTACATAGAGAATGCTAGTTTAATAGTAGAGGACTTTACATAGAGACTGCTAGTTTACTAGTAGAGGACATTACATAGAGACTGCTAGTTTACTAGTAGAGGACTTTACATAGAGACTGCTAGTTTACTAGTAGAGGTCTTTACATATAGACTGCTAGTTTACTAGTAGAGGACTTTACATAGAGACTGCTAGTTTACTAGTAGAGGACTTTACATAGAGACTGCTAGTTTACTAGTAGAGGACTTTATATAGAGACTGCTAGTTTACTAGTAGAGGACTTTACATAGAGACTGCTAGTTTACTAGTAGAGGACTTTACATAGAGACTGCTAGTTTACTAGTAGAGGTTTTTACATAGAGAATGCTAGTTTACTAGTAGAGGACTTTACATAGAAACTGCTAGTTTACTAGTAGAGGACTTTACATAGAGGCAAGACTGCTTGTTTACTAGTAGAGGACTTTACATAGAGGTAAGACCGCTAGTTTACTAGTAGAGGACTTTACATAGAGACTGCTAGTTTACTAGTAGAGGAATTTACATAGAGACTGCTAGTTTACTAGTAGATGACTTTACATAGAGATTGCTAGTTTACTAGTAGATGACTTTACATAGAGACTGCTAGTTTACTAGTAGAGGACTTTACATAGAGACTGCTAGTTTACTAGTAGAGTACTTTACATAGAGACTGCTAGTTTACTAGTAGAGGACTTTACATAGAGACTGCTAGTTTACTAGTAGAGGACTTTACATAGAGACTGGTAGTTTACTAGTAGAGGACTTTACATAGAGACTGCTAGTTTACTAGTAGATGACTTTACATAGAGACTGCTAGTTTACTAGTAGAGGACTTTACATATAGACTGCTAGTTTACTAGTAGAGGACTTTACATAGAGACTGCTAGTTTACTAGTAGATGACTTTACATAGAGCCTGCTAGTTTACTAGTAGAGGACTTTACATAGAGACTGCTGGTTTACTAGTAGAGGACTTTACATATAGACTACTAGTTTACTAGTAGATTACTTTACATAGAGACCGCTAGTTTACTAGTAGAGGACTTTACATAGAGACTGCTAGTTTACTAGTAGAGGACTTTACATAGAGACTGGTAGTTTACTAGTAGAGGACTTTACATAGAGACTGCTAGTTTACTAGTAGATGACTTTACATAGAGACTGCTAGTTTACTAGTAGAGGACTTTACATATAGACTGCTAGTTTACTAGTAGAGGACTTTACATAGAGACTGCTAGTTTACTAGTAGATGACTTTACATATAGTCTGCTAGTTTACTAGTAGAGGACTTTACATAGAGACTGCTGGTTTACTAGTAGAGGACTTTATATAGAGACTGCTAGTTTACTAGTAGAGGACTTTACATAGAGACTGCTAGTTTACTAGTAGAGGACTTTACATGGAGACTGCTAGTTTACTAGTAGATGACTTTACATAGAGACTGCTAGTTTACTAGTAGAGGACTTTACATAGAGACTGCTAGTTTAATAGTAGAGGACTTTACATAGAGACTGCTGGTTTACTAGTAGAGGACTTTACATAGAGACTGCTAGTTTACTAGTAGAGGACTTTACATAGAGACTGCTAGTTTACTAGTAGAAGACTTTACATAGAGACTGCTAGTTTACTAGTAGAGGACTTTACATAGAGACAGCTAGTATAATAGTAGAGGACTTTACATAGAGACCGCTAGTTTACTAGTAGGGGACTTTACATAGAGACTGCTAGTTTACTAGTAGAGGATTTTATATAGAGACTGCTAGTTTACTAGTAGAGGACTTTACATAGAGACTGCTAGTTTACTAGTAGAGGACTTTACATAGAGACTGCTAGTTTACTAGTAGAGGACTTTATATCGAGACTGCTAGTTTACTAGTAGAGGACTTTACATAGAGACTGCTAGTTTACTAGTAGAGGACTTTACATAGACACTGCTAGTTTACTAGTAGAGGACTTTACATAGAGACTACTAGTTTACTAGTAGATTACTTTACATAGAGACCGCTAGTTTACTAGTAGAGGACTTTACATAGAGACTGCTAGTTTACTAGTAGAGGACTTTACATAGAGACTTGTAGTTTACTAGTAGAGGATTTTATATAGAGACTGCTAGTTTACTAGTAGAGGACTTTACATAGAGACTGCTAGTTTACTAGTAGAGGACTTTACATAGAGACTGCTAGTTTACTAGTAGATGACTTTACATAGAGACAGCTAGTATAATAGTAGAGGACTTTACATAGAGACCGCTAGTTTACTAGTAGGGGACTTTACATAGAGACTGCTAGTTTACTAGTAGAGGATTTTATATAGAGACTGCTAGTTTACTAGTAGAGGACTTTACATAGAGACTGCTAGTTTACTAGTAGAGGACTTTACATAGAGACTGCTAGTTTACTAGTAGAGGACTTTATATAGAGACTGCTAGTTTACTAGTAGAGGACTTTACATAGAGACTGCTAGTTTACTAGTAGAGGACTTTACATAGAGACTGCTAGTTTACTAGTAGATGACTTTACATAGAGACTGCTAGTTTACTAGTAGAGGACTTTACATAGAGACTGCTAGTTTACTAGTAGATGACTTTACATAGAGACAGCTAGTATAATAGTGGAGGACTTTACATAGAGACCGCTAGTTTACTAGTAGGGGACTTTACATAGAGACTGCTAGTTTACTAGTAGAGGATTTTATATAGAGACTGCTAGTTTACTAGTAGAGGACTTTACATAGAGACTGCTAGTTTACTAGTAGAGGACTTTACATAGAGACTGCTAGTTTACTAGTAGAGGACTTTATATAGAGACTGCTAGTTTACTAGTAGAGGACTTTACATAGAGACTGCTAGTTTACTAGTAGAGGACTTTACATAGAGACTGCTAGTTTACTAGTAGAGGACTTTACATAGAGACTACTAGTTTACTAGTAGATTACTTTACATAGAGACCGCTAGTTTACTAGTAGAGGACTTTACATAGAGACTGCTAGTTTACTAGTAGAGGACTTTACATAGAGACCGGTAGTTTACTAGTAGAGGACTTTACATGGAGACTGCTAGTTTACTAGTAGATGACTTTACATAGAGACTGCTAGTTTACTAGTAGAGGACTTTACATAGAGACTGCTAGTTTAATAGTAGAGGACTTTACATAGAGACTGCTAGTTTACTAGTAGAGGACTTTACATAGAGACTGCTAGTTTACTAGTAGAGGACTTTACATAGAGACTGCTAGTTTACTAGTAGAAGACTTTACATAGAGACTGCTAGTTTACTAGTAGAGGACTTTACATAGAGACTGCTAGTTTACTAGTAGATGACTTTACATAGAGACAGCTAGTATAATAGTAGAGGACTTTACATAGAGACCGCTAGTTTACTAGTAGGGGACTTTACATAGAGACTGCTAGTTTACTAGTAGAGGATTTTATATAGAGACTGCTAGTTTACTAGTAGAGGACTTTACATAGAGACTGCTAGTTTACTAGTAGAGGACTTTACATAGAGACTGCTAGTTTACTAGTAGAGGACTTTATATCGAGACTGCTAGTTTACTAGTAGAGGACTTTACATAGAGACTGCTAGTTTACTAGTAGAGGACTTTACATAGACACTGCTAGTTTACTAGTAGAGGACTTTACATAGAGACTACTAGTTTACTAGTAGATTACTTTACATAGAGACCGCTAGTTTACTAGTAGAGGACTTTACATAGAGACTGCTAGTTTACTAGTAGAGGACTTTACATAGAGACTGGTAGTTTACTAGTAGAGGATTTTATATAGAGACTGCTAGTTTACTAGTAGAGGACTTTACATAGAGACTGCTAGTTTACTAGTAGAGGACTTTACATAGAGACTGCTAGTTTACTAGTAGATGACTTTACATAGAGACAGCTAGTATAATAGTAGAGGACTTTACATAGAGACTGCTAGTTTACTAGTAGGGGACTTTACATAGAGACTGCTAGTTTACTAGTAGAGGATTTTATATAGAGACTGCTAGTTTACTAGTAGAGGACTTTACATAGAGACTGCTAGTTTACTAGTAGAGGACTTTACATAGAGACTGCTAGTTTACTAGTAGAGGACTTTATATAGAGACTGCTAGTTTACTAGTAGAGGACTTTACATAGAGACTGCTAGTTTACTAGTAGAGGACTTTACATAGAGACTGCTAGTTTACTAGTAGAGGACTTTACATAGAGACTACTAGTTTACTAGTAGATTACTTTACATAGAGACCGCTAGTTTACTAGTAGAGGACTTTACATAGAGACTGCTAGTTTACTAGTAGAGGACTTTACATAGAGACTGGTAGTTTACTAGTAGAGGACTTTACATAGAGACTGCTAGTTTACTAGTAGAGGACTTTACATATAGACTGCTAGTTTACTAGTAGAGGACTTTATATAGAGACTGCTAGTTTACTAGTAGATTACTTTACATAGAGACTGCTAGTTTCCTAGTAGAGGACTTTATATAGAGACTGCTAGTTTACTAGTAGAGGACTTTACATAGAGACTGCTAGTTTACTAGTAGAGGACTTTACATAGAGACTGCTAGTTTACTAGTAGAGGACTTTACATAGAGACTGCTAGTTTACTAGTAGAGGACTTTATATAGAGACTGCTAGTTTACTAGTAGAGGACTTTACATAGAGACTGCTAGTTTACTAGTAGAGGACTTTACATAGAGACTGCTAGTTTACTAGTAGATGACTTTACATAGAGACTGCTAGTTTACTAGTAGAGGACTTTACATAGAGACTGCTAGTTTACTAGTAGAGGACATTACATAGAGACTGCTAGTTTACTAGTAGAGGATTTTATATAGAGACTGCTAGTTTACTAGTAGAGGACTTTACATAGAGACTGCTAGTTTACTAGTAGAGGACATTACATAGAGACTGCTAGTTTACTAGTAGAGGACTTTACATAGA
Source organism: Notolepis coatsorum (assembly GCF_963971535.1). Classification (NCBI taxonomy): domain Eukaryota; kingdom Metazoa; phylum Chordata; class Actinopteri; order Aulopiformes; family Paralepididae; genus Notolepis; species Notolepis coatsorum. Next base: position 30,316,648 of record NC_140170.1, read on the forward strand.
AACTGCTAGTTTACTAGTAGAGGACTTTACATAGAGGCAAGACTGCTACTTTACTAGTAGAGGACTTTACATAGAGGTAAGACTGCTAGTTTACTAGTAGAGGACTTTACATAGAGACTGCTAGTTTACTAGTAGAGGAATTTACATAGAGACTGCTAGTTTACTAGTAGAGGACTTTACATAGAGACTGCTAGTTTACTAGTAGATGACTTTACATAGAGACTGCTAGTTTACTAGTAGAGGACTTTATATAGAGACTGCTAGTTTACTAGTAGAGGACTTTACATAGAGACTGCTAGTTTACTAGTAGAGGACTTTACATAGAGACTGCTAGTTTACTAGTAGATGACTTTACATAGAGACTGCTAGTTTACTAGTAGAGGTTTTTACATAGAGAATGCTAGTTTAATAGTAGAGGACTTTACATAGAGACTGCTAGTTTACTAGTAGAGGACATTACATAGAGACTGCTAGTTTACTAGTAGAGGACTTTACATAGAAACTGCTAGTTTACTAGTAGAGGACTTTACATAGAGGCAAGACTGCTAGTTTACTAGTAGAGGACTTTACATAGAGGTAAGACTGCTAGTTTACTAGTAGAGGACTTTACATAGAGGTAAGACTGCTAGTTTACTAGTAGAGGACTTTACATAGAGACTGCTAGTTTACTAGTAGAGGACTTTACATAGAGACTGCTAGTTTACTAGTATAAGACTTTACATAGAGACTGCTAGTTTACTAGTAGAGGACTTTACATAGAGACTGCTAGTTTACTAGTAGATAACTTTACATAGAGACTACTAGTTTAATAGTAGAGGACTTTACATAGAGACTGCTAGTTTACTAGTAGAGGACTTTACATAGAGACTGCTAGTTTACTAGTAGATGACTTTACATAGAGACTGCTAGTTTACTAGTAGATTACTTTACATAGAGACTGCTAGTTTACTAGTAGAGGACTTTACATAGAGACTGCTAGTTTAATAGTAGAGGACTTTACATAGAGACTGCTAGTTTACTAGTAGATGACTTTACATAGAGACTGCTAGTTTACTAGTAGGGGACTTTACATAGAGACTGCTAGTTTACTAGTAGAGGACTTTACATAGAGACTGCTAGTTTACTAGTAGAGGACTTTACATAGAGACTGCTAGTTTACTAGTAGATTACTTTACATAGAGACTGCTAGTTTACTAGTAGAGGACTTTACATAGAGACTGCTAGTTTACTAGTAGAGGACTTTACATATAGACTACTAGTTTAATAGTAGAGGACTTTACATAGAGACTGCTAGTTTACTAGTAGAGGACATTACATAGAGACTGCTAGTTTACTAGTAGAGGACTTTACATAGAAACTGCTAGTTTACTAGTAGAGGACTTTACATAGAGACTGCTAGTTTACTAGTAGAGGACTTTACATAGAGGCAATACTGCTAGTTTACTAGTAGAGGACTTTACATAGAGGTAAGACTGCTAGTTTACTAGTAGATGACTTTACATAGAGACTGCTAGTTTACTAGTAGAGGAATTTACATAGGGACTGCTAGTTTACTAGTAGATGACTTTACATAGAGACTGCTAGTTTACTAGTAGATGACTTTACATAGAGACTGCTAGTTTACTAGTAGAGGACTTTACATAGAGACTGCTAGTTTACTAGTAGAGGACTTTACATAGAGACTGCTAGTTTACTAGTAGAGGACTTTACATAGAGACTGCTAGTTTACTAGTAGAGGACTTTACATAGAGACTGCTAGTTTACTAGTAGAAGACTTTACATAGAGACTGCTAGTTTACTAGTAGAGGACTTTACATAGAGACTGCTAGTTTACTAGTAGTTACTTTACATAGAGACTACTAGTTTAATAGTAGAGGACTTTACATAGAGACTGCTAGTTTACTAGTAGAGGACTTTACATAGAGACTGCTAGTTTACTTGTAGATTACTTTACATAGAGACTGCTAGTTTACTAGTAGATGACTTTACATAGAGACTGCTAGTTTACTAGTAGAGGACTTTACATAGAGACTGCTAGTTTAATAGTAGAGGACTTTACATAGATACTGCTAGTTTACTAGTAGAGGACTTTACATAGAGACTGCTAGTTTACTAGTAGAGGAATTTACATAGGGACTGCTAGTTTACTAGTAGATGACTTTACATAGAGACTGCTAGTTTACTAGTAGATGACTTTACATAGAGACTGCTAGTTTACTAGTAGAGGACTTTACATAGAGACTGCTAGTTTACTAGTAGAGGACTTTACATAGAGACTGCTAGTTTACTAGTAGAGGACTTTACATAGAGACTGCTAGTTTACTAGTAGAGGACTTTACATAGATACTGCTAGTTTACTAGTAGAAGACTTTACATAGAGACTGCTAGTTTACTAGTAGAGGACTTTACATAGAGACTGCTAGTTTACTAGTAGTTACTTTACATAGAGACTACTAGTTTAATAGTAGAGGACTTTACATAGAGACTGCTAGTTTACTAGTAGAGGACTTTACATAGAGACTGCTAGTTTACTAGTAGATTACTTTACATAGAGACTGCTAGTTTACTAGTAGATGACTTTACATAGAGACTGCTAGTTTACTAGTAGAGGACTTTACATAGAGACTGCTAGTTTAATAGTAGAGGACTTTACATAGAGACTGCTAGTTTAATAGTAGAGGACTTTACATAGATACTGCTAGTTTACTAGTAGAGGACTTTACATAGAGACTGCTAGTTTACTAGTAGATGACTTTACATAGAGACTGCTAGTTTACTAGTAGGGGACTTTACATAGAGACTGCTAGTTTACTAGTAGAGGACTTTACATAGAGACTGCTAGTTTATTAGTAGAGGACTTTACATAGAGACTGCTAGTTTACTAGTAGATTACTTTACATAGAGACTGCTAGTTTACTAGTAGAGGACTTTACATAGAGACTGCTAGTTTACTAGTAGAGGACTTTACATATAGACTACTAGTTTACTAGTAGATTACTTTACATAGAGACCGCTAGTTTACTAGTAGAGGACTTTACATAGAGACTGCTAGTTTACTAGTAGAGGACTTTACATAGAGACTGGTAGTTTACCTGTAGAGGACTTTACATAGAGACTGCTAGTTTACTAGTAGATGACTTTACATAGAGACTGCTAGTTTACTAGTAGAGGACTTTACATATAGACTGCTAGTTTACTAGTAGAGGACTTTACATAGAGACTGCTAGTTTACTAGTAGATGACTTTACATAGAGCCTGCTAGTTTACTAGTAGAGGACTTTACATAGAGACTGCTGGTTTACTAGTAGAGGACTTTATATAGAGACTGCTAGTTTACTAGTAGAGGACTTTACATAGAGACTGCTAGTTTTCTAGTAGATGACTTTACATAGAGACTGCTAGTTTACTAGTAGAGGACTTTACATAGAGACTGCTAGTTTAATAGTAGAGGACTTTACATAGAGACTGCTAGTTTACTAGTAGAGGACTTTACATAGAGACTGCTAGTCTCGCGAGAGGTGCAGAAATGGGATTTGACGTCAGAGGAGACGCTCCAGGCTGCGTTTGACTGCACAGACTGGAGCGTGTTCCGCGACACAGATAACATTCATGTCTACACGGAGACAGTGCTGGACTATGTTCGTACTTTGGTGGAAGAAACAATCCCCACTACCACAATGAGAGTTTACCCAAATCAAAAACCCTGGGTAGACAAATCCGTCCGTGAAGCTCTGAGAGAGCGCACCAAAGCATACAACGACGGCCTAGTGGCAGGCAACATGAATGACCACAAGGTGGCGCGATACAACGTAAGGAGGACAGTGACAGAGGCCAAACGGCGCTACAAGGATAAAATTGAACTCCAGTTTGAACAGGCTGACTCTAGAGCTATGTGGCAGGGGCTCAAAACGATGACAGACTACAAAGGCGCCTCCCTCAAACTGAACAGTGACATCTCCTTAGCAAATGACCTCAATACCTTCTATGCGAGGTTTGATGCTGGTAATAACAACACCAGCCCACAAGCCACGGCAATGGGGGGGGGGGGGTCTGCTGCTGATGGAGACTCAGTGTTCAGGGTAACAGAGCATGAGGTGAGGCGGACCTTTAAAAAAGTGAATATCAGGAAGGCAGCAGGTCCGGACGGCATCCCTGGCCGCGTCCTAAAAGTCTGTGCCGACCAACTGGCCCCGGTATTCACGGACATATTTAACCTGTCCTTAGAACAGGCTGCCATCCCCACCTGCCTGAAGAAGTCCACTATTATCCCTGTACCCAAAAAATCCAAGCCTGCTTGCCTCAACGACTACCGCCCTGTAGCTCTCACCTCCATAGCCATGAAGTGCTTTGAGAAGCTAGTAAAGGGCTACATCTGCTCCTCCCTCCCTATCAACATGGACCCCCTGCAATTTGCATACCGCCCCAACAGGTCCATGGAGGATGCCATAGCCCATGTGCTGCACACAGCAGCATCACACCTGGACAAGAGGCAGGGGAACTATGTGAGAATGCTATTCTTCGACTACAGCTCGGCATTCAATACCATAGTCCCCTCCATACTCATAGCCAAGCTCAGGGACCTGGGCTTGAACTATGACCTCTGCCAGTGGGTCTTGGACTTCCTGACGGGCAGACCCCAGGTGGTGAGAGCAGGCAACTGCACCTCCTCATCCATCACCCTCAACATAGGGGCCCCCCAGGGCTGTGTTCTGAGTCCCCTCCTCTACTCCCTGTACACACACGACTGTGTGGCTCAGCGGAGTAGCAATACAATCATCAAATTTGCTGACGACACAGTGGTGGTGGGCCTGATCTCTGCCAACGACGAGAGGGCCTACCTGGAAGAGGTCAAGGTCCTGGCGGGATGGTGCCAGGAAAACAGCCTCTCCCTGAACGTCAGCAAAACAAAGGAGATGATTGTGGACTTCAGGAGGTCGGGGGTCAAGGACTACAGCCCCCTCAGCATCGACGGGGCACCGGTTGAGAGACTCAACAGCTTTAAGTACCTCGGAGCCTACATATCCGAGGACTTGACATGGACCACACACATTGACAGTGTTGTGAAGAAGGCACGACAACGCCTCTACTTCCTCAGGCGCCTACGGAAGTTCCAAGTCAGTCAGAAGATCCTTAAGAACTTCTACTCATGTACAATAGAGAGCATCCTGACTGGCAACATCACCTCCCGGTTTGGGAATAGCACTGCACAAGACCAAAGCAGACTACAAAGAGTGACACGTTCAGCCGAACGCACAATTGGAGGGGGGCTCCCCACCCTCCAGAACATTTACAACAAGCGTTGCAGGGGCAAGGCTAAGAGAATAATTAAAGACTCCAGTCACCCGAACAACTGCCTCTTTGAACTGCTGCGGTCAGGCAAGCGATACCGGAGTCTCAAGGCGAGCACAGAAAGACTCAGAAGAAGCTTCTATCCCCAGGCCATCAGGCTGCTAAACGAACAATGAACACTACACAACAACAACCATCAAACGCACATAGCACACACATCCACACGCACACACTCACTTTAAACAAACACACTGTAGCACCCACTCCACACACTTTATAGCACACACCCACTTTAAACAAACACACTGTAGCACCCACTCCCCACACTTTATATTTATTGATGAAGGATTGCACTACAACTCGTACACCTTACTGTAAATTGTACCTAAATTGTACCTCATCCCATTTCTGCTTGCACTATATAGTACTGTACATTAGTACACTGCATAGTATTGTATATTATATGGTAACTCAGTTACGTCTATTCTGCATTGAACATTGTACATATGTCTATACTGAACACTGTGACCTCATTTTCTACTTCTAAATTACATGCTATACTATGTTATTTGACACTATCTTGTCTAGCACAGTCTCTGGAGCGTAACAGTAAGAAGCATTTTGTATGAAAGTATTCTGTACTTCTGTATGACAACTATTAAATAAACTTGAAACTTGAACTTGAAAACTAGTTTACTAGTAGAGGACTTTACATAGAGACTGCTAGTTTACTAGTAGAAGACTTTACATAGAGACTGCTAGTTTACTAGTAGAGGACTTTACATAGAGACTGCTAGTTTACTAGTAGATGACTTTACATAGAGACAGCTAGTATAATAGTAGAGGACTTTACATAGAGACCGCTAGTTTACTAGTAGGGGACTTTACATAGAGACTGCTAGTTTACTAGTAGAGGATTTTATATAGAGACTGCTAGTTTACTAGTAGAGGACTTTACATAGAGACTGCTAGTTTACTAGTAGAGGACTTTACATAGAGACTGCTAGTTTACTAGTAGATGACTTTATATAGAGACTGCTAGTTTACTAGTAGATGACTTTACATAGAGACTGCTAGTTTACTAGTAGAGGACTTTACATAGAGACTGCTAGTTTACTAGTAGAGGACTTTACATAGAGACTACTAGTTTACTAGTAGATTACTTTACATAGAGACCGCTAATTTACTAGTAGAGGACTTTACATAGAGACTGCTAGTTTACTAGTAGATGACTTTATATAGAGACTGCTAGTTTACTAGTAGAGGACTTTACATAGAGACTGCTAGTTTACTAGTAGAGGAATTTACATAGGGACTGCTAGTTTACTAGTAGATGACTTTACATAGAGACTGCTAGTTTACTAGTAGATGACTTTACATAGAGACTGCTAGTTTACTAGTAGAGGACTTTACATAGAGACTGCTAGTTTACTAGTAGAGGACTTTACATAGAGACTGCTAGTTTACTAGTAGAGGACTTTACATAGAGACTGCTAGTTTACTAGTAGAGGACTTTACATAGATACTGCTAGTTTGCTAGTAGAAGACTTTACATAGAGACTGCTAGTTTACTAGTAGAGGACTTTACATAGAGACTGCTAGTTTACTAGTAGTTACTTTACATAGAGACTACTAGTTTAATAGTAGAGGACTTTACATAGAGACTGCTAGTTTACTAGTAGAGGACTTTACATAGAGACTGCTAGTTTACTAGTAGATTACTTTACATAGAGACTGCTAGTTTACTAGTAGATGACTTTACATAGAGACTGCTAGTTTACTAGTAGAGGACTTTACATAGAGACTGCTAGTTTAATAGTAGAGGACTTTACATAGAGACTGCTAGTTTAATAGTAGAGGACTTTACATAGATACTGCTAGTTTACTAGTAGAGGACTTTACATAGAGACTGCTAGTTTACTAGTAGATGACTTTACATAGAGACTGCTAGTTTACTAGTATCGGACTTTACATAGAGACTGCTAGTTTACTAGTAGAGGACTTTACATAGAGACTGCTAGTTTACTAGTAGAGGACTTTACATAGAGACTGCTAGTTTACTAGTAGATTACTTTACATAGAGACTGCTAGTTTACTAGTAGAGGACTTTACATAGAGACTGCTAGTTTACTAGTAGAGGACTTTACATATAGACTACTAGTTTACTAGTAGATTACTTTACATAGAGACCGCTAGTTTACTAGTAGAGGACTTTACATAGAGACTGCTAGTTTACTAGTAGAGGACTTTACATAGAGACTGGTAGTTTACCTGTAGAGGACTTTACATAGAGACTGCTAGTTTACTAGTAGATGACTTTACATAGAGACTGCTAGTTTACTAGTAGAGGACTTTACATATAGACTGCTAGTTTACTAGTAGAGGACTTTACATAGAGACTGCTAGTTTACTAGTAGATGACTTTACATAGAGCCTGCTAGTTTACTAGTAGAGGACTTTACATAGAGACTGCTGGTTTACTAGTAGAGGACTTTATATAGAGACTGCTAGTTTACTAGTAGAGGACTTTACATAGAGACTGCTAGTTTTCTAGTAGATGACTTTACATAGAGACTGCTAGTTTACTAGTAGAGGACTTTACATAGAGACTGCTAGTTTAATAGTAGAGGACTTTACATAGAGACTGCTAGTTTACTAGTAGAGGACTTTACATAGAGACTGCTAGTCTCGCGAGAGGTGCAGAAATGGGATTTGACGTCAGAGGAGACGCTCCAGGCTGCGTTTGACTGCACAGACTGGAGCGTGTTCCGCGACACAGATAACATTCATGTCTACACGGAGACAGTGCTGGACTATGTTCGTACTTTGGTGGAAGAAACAATCCCCACTACCACAATGAGAGTTTACCCAAATCAAAAACCCTGGGTAGACAAATCCGTCCGTGAAGCTCTGAGAGAGCGCACCAAAGCATACAACGACGGCCTAGTGGCAGGCAACATGAATGACCACAAGGTGGCGCGATACAACGTAAGGAGGACAGTGACAGAGGCCAAACGGCGCTACAAGGATAAAATTGAACTCCAGTTTGAACAGGCTGACTCTAGAGCTATGTGGCAGGGGCTCAAAACGATGACAGACTACAAAGGCGCCTCCCTCAAACTGAACAGTGACATCTCCTTAGCAAATGACCTCAATACCTTCTATGCGAGGTTTGATGCTGGTAATAACAACACCAGCCCACAAGCCACGGCAATGGGGGGGGGGGGTCTGCTGCTGATGGAGACTCAGTGTTCAGGGTAACAGAGCATGAGGTGAGGCGGACCTTTAAAAAAGTGAATATCAGGAAGGCAGCAGGTCCGGACGGCATCCCTGGCCGCGTCCTAAAAGTCTGTGCCGACCAACTGGCCCCGGTATTCACGGACATATTTAACCTGTCCTTAGAACAGGCTGCCATCCCCACCTGCCTGAAGAAGTCCACTATTATCCCTGTACCCAAAAAATCCAAGCCTGCTTGCCTCAACGACTACCGCCCTGTAGCTCTCACCTCCATAGCCATGAAGTGCTTTGAGAAGCTAGTAAAGGGCTACATCTGCTCCTCCCTCCCTATCAACATGGACCCCCTGCAATTTGCATACCGCCCCAACAGGTCCATGGAGGACGCCATAGCCCATGTGCTGCACACAGCAGCATCACACCTGGACAAGAGGCAGGGGAACTATGTGAGAATGCTATTCTTCGACTACAGCTCGGCATTCAATACCATAGTCCCCTCCATACTCATAGCCAAGCTCAGGGACCTGGGCTTGAACTATGACCTCTGCCAGTGGGTCTTGGACTTCCTGACGGGCAGACCCCAGGTGGTGAGAGCAGGCAACTGCACCTCCTCATCCATCACCCTCAACATAGGGGCCCCCCAGGGCTGTGTTCTGAGTCCCCTCCTCTACTCCCTGTACACACACGACTGTGTGGCTCAGCGGAGTAGCAATACAATCATCAAATTTGCTGACGACACAGTGTGGTGGGCCTGATCTCTGCCAACGACGAGAGGGCCTACCTGGAAGAGGTCAAGGTCCTGGCGGGATGGTGCCAGGAAAACAGCCTCTCCCTGAACGTCAGCAAAACAAAGGAGATGATTGTGGACTTCAGGAGGTCGGGGGTCAAGGACTACAGCCCCCTCAGCATCGACGGGGCACCGGTTGAGAGACTCAACAGCTTTAAGTACCTCGGAGCCTACATATCCGAGGACTTGACATGGACCACACACATTGACAGTGTTGTGAAGAAGGCACGACAACGCCTCTACTTCCTCAGGCGCCTACGGAAGTTCCAAGTCAGTCAGAAGATCCTTAAGAACTTCTACTCATGTACAATAGAGAGCATCCTGACTGGCAACATCACCTCCCGGTTTGGGAATAGCACTGCACAAGACCAAAGCAGACTACAAAGAGTGACACGTTCAGCCGAACGCACAATTGGAGGGGGGCTCCCCACCCTCCAGAACATTTACAACAAGCGTTGCAGGGGCAAGGCTAAGAGAATAATTAAAGACTCCAGTCACCCGAACAACTGCCTCTTTGAACTGCTGCGGTCAGGCAAGCGATACCGGAGTCTCAAGGCGAGCACAGAAAGACTCAGAAGAAGCTTCTATCCCCAGGCCATCAGGCTGCTAAACGAACAATGAACACTACACAACAACAACCATCAAACGCACATAGCACACACATCCACACGCACACACTCACTTTAAACAAACACACTGTAGCACCCACTCCACACACTTTATAGCACACACCCACTTTAAACAAACACACTGTAGCACCCACTCCCCACACTTTATATTTATTGATGAAGGATTGCACTACAACTCGTACACCTTACTGTAAATTGTACCTAAATTGTACCTCATCCCATTTCTGCTTGCACTATATAGTACTGTACATTAGTACACTGCATAGTATTGTATATTATATGGTAACTCAGTTACGTCTATTCTGCATTGAACATTGTACATATGTCTATACTGAACACTGTGACCTCATTTTCTACTTCTAAATTACATGCTATACTATGTTATTTGACACTATCTTGTCTAGCACAGTCTCTGGAGCGTAACAGTAAGAAGCATTTTGTATGAAAGTATTCTGTACTTCTGTATGACAACTATTAAATAAACTTGAAACTTGAACTTGAAAACTAGTTTACTAGTAGAGGACTTTACATAGAGACTGCTAGTTTACTAGTAGAAGACTTTACATAGAGACTGCTAGTTTACTAGTAGAGGACTTTACATAGAGACTGCTAGTTTACTAGTAGATGACTTTACATAGAGACAGCTAGTATAATAGTAGAGGACTTTACATAGAGACCGCTAGTTTACTAGTAGGGGACTTTACATAGAGACTGCTAGTTTACTAGTAGAGGATTTTATATAGAGACTGCTAGTTTACTAGTAGAGGACTTTACATAGAGACTGCTAGTTTACTAGTAGAGGACTTTACATAGAGACTGCTAGTTTACTAGTAGATGACTTTATATAGAGACTGCTAGTTTACTAGTAGATGACTTTACATAGAGACTGCTAGTTTACTAGTAGAGGACTTTACATAGAGACTGCTAGTTTACTAGTAGAGGACTTTACATAGAGACTACTAGTTTACTAGTAGATTACTTTACATAGAGACCGCTAATTTACTAGTAGAGGACTTTACATAGAGACTGCTAGTTTACTAGTAGAGGACTTTATATAGAGACTGCTAGTTTACTAGTAGAGGACTTTACATAGAGACTGCTAGTTTACTAGTAGAGGAATTTACATAGAGACTGCTAGTTTACTAGTAGAGGACTTTACATATAGACTGCTAGTTTACTAGTAGAGGACTTTACATAGAGACTGCTAGTTTACTAGTAGAGGACTTTACATAGAGACTGCTAGTTTACTAGTAGAGGACTTTATATATAGAGACTGCTAGTTTACTAGTAGATGACTTTACATAGAGACTGCTAGTTTACTAGTAGAGGACTTTACATAGAGACTGCTAGTTTACTAGTAGATTACTTTACATAGAGACTGCTAGTTTACTAGTAGAGGACTTTACATAGAGACTGCTAGTTTAATAGTAGAGGACTTTACATAGAGACTGCTAGTTTACTAGTAGAGGACTTTACATAGAGACTGCTAGTTTACTAGTAGAGGACTTTACATAGAAACTGCTAGTTTACTAGTAGAGGACTTTACATATAGACTGCTAGTTTACTAGTAGAGGACTTTACATAGAGGCAAGACTGCTAGTTTACTAGTAGAGGACTTTACATAGAGGTAAGACTGCTAGTTTACTAGTAGAGGACTTTACATAGAGACTGCTAGTTTACTAGTAGAGGAATTTACATAGAGACTGCTAGTTTACTAGTAGATGAGTTTACATAGAGACTGCTAGTTTACTAGTAGAGGACTTTACATAGAGACTGCTAGTTTACTAGTAGAGGACTTTACATAGAGACTGCTAGTTTACTAGTAGAGGACTTTACATAGAGACTACTAGTTTACTAGTAGATGACTTTACATAGAGACTGCTAGTTTACTAGTAGAATACTTTACATAGAGACTGCTAGTTTACTAGTAGAGGACTTTACATAGAGACTGCTAGTTTACTAGTAGACGACTTTACATAGAGACTACTAGTTTAATAGTAGAGGACTTTACATAGAGACTGCTAGTTTACTAGTAGAGGACTTTACATAGAGACTGCTAGTTTACTAGTAGATGACTTTACATAGAGACTGCTAGTTTACTAGTAGATGACTTTACATAGAAACTGCTAGTTTACTAGTAGAGGACTTTACATAGAGACTGCTAGTTTACTAGTAGAGGACTTTATATAGAGACTGCTAGTTTACTAGTAGATGACTTTACATAGAGACTGCTAGTTTACTAGTAGAGGACTTTACATAGAGACTGCTAGTTTACTAGTAGATGACTTTACATAGAGGTAAGACTGCTAGTTTACTAGTAGATGACTTTACATAGAGACTGCTAGTTTACTAGTAGAGGAATTTACATAGGGACTGCTAGTTTACTAGTAGATGACTTTACATAGAGACTGCTAGTTTACTAGTAGAGGACTTTACATAGAGACTGCTAGTTTAATAGTAGAGGACTTTACATAGAGACTGCTAGTTTACTAGTAGAGGACTTTACATAGAGACTGCTAGTTTACTAGTAGAGGACTTTACATAGAGACTGCTAGTTTACTAGTAGAGGACTTTACATAGAGACTACTAGTTTACTAGTAGATGACTTTACATAGAGACTGCTAGTTTACTAGTAGAATACTTTACATAGAGACTGCTAGTTTACTAGTAGAGGACTTTACATAGAGACTGCTAGTTTACTAGTAGACGACTTTACATAGAGACTACTAGTTTAATAGTAGAGGACTTTACATAGAGACTGCTAGTTTACTAGTAGAGGACTTTACATAGAGACTGCTAGTTTACTAGTAGATGACTTTACATAGAGACTGCTAGTTTACTAGTAGATGACTTTACATAGAAACTGCTAGTTTACTAGTAGAGGACTTTACATAGAGACTGCTAGTTTACTAGTAGAGGACTTTATATAGAGACTGCTAGTTTACTAGTAGATGACTTTACATAGAGACTGCTAGTTTACTAGTAGAGGACTTTACATAGAGACTGCTAGTTTACTAGTAGATGACTTTACATAGAGGTAAGACTGCTAGTTTACTAGTAGATGACTTTACATAGAGACTGCTAGTTTACTAGTAGAGGAATTTACATAGGGACTGCTAGTTTACTAGTAGATGACTTTACATAGAGACTGCTAGTTTACTAGTAGAGGACTTTACATAGAGACTGCTAGTTTACTAGTAGAGGACTTTACATAGAGACTGCTAGTTTAATAGTAGAGGACTTCACATAGAGACTGCTAGTTTACTAGTAGAGGACTTTACATAGAGACTGCTAGTTTACTAGTAGAGGACTTTACATAGAGACTGCTAGTTTACTCGTAGATTACTTTACATAGAGACTGCTAGTTTACTAGTAGGGGACTTTACATAGAGACTGCTAGTTTACTAGTAGAGGACTTTACATAGAGACTGCTAGTTTACTAGTAGAGGACTTTATATAGAGACTGCTAGTTTACTAGTAGATGACTTTACATAGAGACTGCTAGTTTACTAGTAGAGGACTTTACATAGAGACTGCTAGTTTACTAGTAGAGGACTTTACATAGAGACTGCTAGTTTACTAGTAGAGGACTTTACATAGAGAATGCTAGTTTACTACTAGAGGACTTTACATAGAGACTACTACTTTACTAGTAGATGACTTTACATAGAGACCGCTAGTTTACTAGTAGAGGACTTTACATAGATACTGCTAGTTTACTAGTAGAGGACTTTACATAGAGACTGCTAGGTTAATAGTAGAGGACTTTACATATAGACTGCTAGTTTACTAGTAGAGGACTTTACATAGAGACTGCTAGTTTACTAGTAGAGTACTTTACATAGAGACTGCTAGTTTACTAGTAGAGGACTTTACATAGAGACTGCTAGTTTACTAGTAGAGGACTTTACATAGAGACTGGTAGTTTACTAGTAGAGGACTTTACATAGAGACTGCTAGTTTACTAGTAGATGACTTTACATAGAGACTGCTAGTTTACTAGTAGAGGACTTTACATATAGACTGCTAGTTTACTAGTAGAGGACTTTACATAGAGACTGCTAGTTTACTAGTAGATGACTTTACATAGAGCCTGCTAGTTTACTAGTAGAGGACTTTACATAGAGACTGCTGGTTTACTAGTAGAGGACTTTACATATAGACTACTAGTTTACTAGTAGATTACTTTACATAGAGACCGCTAGTTTACTAGTAGAGGACTTTACATAGAGACTGCTAGTTTACTAGTAGAGGACTTTACATAGAGACTGGTAGTTTACTAGTAGAGGACTTTACATAGAGACTGCTAGTTTACTAGTAGATGACTTTACATAGAGACTGCTAGTTTACTAGTAGAGGACTTTACATATAGACTGCTAGTTTACTAGTAGAGGACTTTACATAGAGACTGCTAGTTTACTAGTAGATGACTTTACATAGAGCCTGCTAGTTTACTAGTAGAGGACTTTACATAGAGACTGCTGGTTTACTAGTAGAGGACTTTATATAGAGACTGCTAGTTTACTAGTAGAGGACTTTACATAGAGACTGCTAGTTTACTAGTAGAGGACTTTACATGGAGACTGCTAGTTTACTAGTAGATGACTTTACATAGAGACTGCTAGTTTACTAGTAGAGGACTTTACATAGAGACTGCTAGTTTAATAGTAGAGGACTTTACATAGAGACTGCTGGTTTACTAGTAGAGGACTTTACATAGAGACTGCTAGTTTACTAGTAGAGGACTTTACATAGAGACTGCTAGTTTACTAGTAGAAGACTTTACATAGAGACTGCTAGTTTACTAGTAGAGGACTTTACATAGAGACTGCTAGTTTACTAGTAGATGACTTTACATAGAGACAGCTAGTATAATAGTAGAGGACTTTACATAGAGACCGCTAGTTTACTAGTAGGGGACTTTACATAGAGACTGCTAGTTTACTAGTAGAGGATTTTATATAGAGACTGCTAGTTTACTAGTAGAGGACTTTACATAGAGACTGCTAGTTTACTAGTAGAGGACTTTACATAGAGACTGCTAGTTTACTAGTAGAGGACTTTACATAGAGACTGCTAGTTTACTAGTAGATGACTTTACATAGAGACAGCTAGTATAATAGTAGAGGACTTTACATAGAGACCGCTAGTTTACTAGTAGGGGACTTTACATAGAGACTGCTAGTTTACTAGTAGAGGATTTTATATAGAGACTGCTAGTTTACTAGTAGAGGACTTTACATAGAGACTGCTAGTTTACTAGTAGAGGACTTTACATAGAGACTGCTAGTTTACTAGTAGATGACTTTATATAGAGACTGCTAGTTTACTAGTAGATGACTTTACATAGAGACTGCTAGTTTACTAGTAGAGGACTTTACATAGAGACTGCTAGTTTACTAGTAGAGGACTTTACATAGAGACTACTAGTTTACTAGTAGATTACTTTACATAGAGACCGCTAATTTACTAGTAGAGGACTTTACATAGAGACTGCTAGTTTACTAGTAGAGGACTTTATATAGAGACTGCTAGTTTACTAGTAGAGGACTTTACATAGAGACTGCTAGTTTACTAGTAGAGGAATTTACATAGAGACTGCTAGTTTACTAGTAGAGGACTTTACATATAGACTGCTAGTTTACTAGTAGAGGACTTTACATAGAGACTGCTAGTTTACTAGTAGAGGACTTTACATAGAGACTGCTAGTTTACTAGTAGAGGACTTTATATATAGAGACTGCTAGTTTACTAGTAGATGACTTTACATAGAGACTGCTAGTTTACTAGTAGAGGACTTTACATAGAGACTGCTAGTTTACTAGTAGATTACTTTACATAGAGACTGCTAGTTTACTAGTAGAGGACTTTACATAGAGACTGCTAGTTTAATAGTAGAGGACTTTACATAGAGACTGCTAGTTTACTAGTAGAGGACTTTACATAGAGACTGCTAGTTTACTAGTAGAGGACTTTACATAGAAACTGCTAGTTTACTAGTAGAGGACTTTACATATAGACTGCTAGTTTACTAGTAGAGGACTTTACATAGAGGCAAGACTGCTAGTTTACTAGTAGAGGACTTTACATAGAGGTAAGACTGCTAGTTTACTAGTAGAGGACTTTACATAGAGACTGCTAGTTTACTAGTAGAGGAATTTACATAGAGACTGCTAGTTTACTAGTAGATGAGTTTACATAGAGACTGCTAGTTTACTAGTAGAGGACTTTACATAGAGACTGCTAGTTTACTAGTAGAGGACTTTACATAGAGACTGCTAGTTTACTAGTAGAGGACTTTACATAGAGACTACTAGTTTACTAGTAGATGACTTTACATAGAGACTGCTAGTTTACTAGTAGAATACTTTACATAGAGACTGCTAGTTTACTAGTAGAGGACTTTACATAGAGACTGCTAGTTTACTAGTAGACGACTTTACATAGAGACTACTAGTTTAATAGTAGAGGACTTTACATAGAGACTGCTAGTTTACTAGTAGAGGACTTTACATAGAGACTGCTAGTTTACTAGTAGATGACTTTACATAGAGACTGCTAGTTTACTAGTAGATGACTTTACATAGAAACTGCTAGTTTACTAGTAGAGGACTTTACATAGAGACTGCTAGTTTACTAGTAGAGGACTTTATATAGAGACTGCTAGTTTACTAGTAGATGACTTTACATAGAGACTGCTAGTTTACTAGTAGAGGACTTTACATAGAGACTGCTAGTTTACTAGTAGATGACTTTACATAGAGGTAAGACTGCTAGTTTACTAGTAGATGACTTTACATAGAGACTGCTAGTTTACTAGTAGAGGAATTTACATAGGGACTGCTAGTTTACTAGTAGATGACTTTACATAGAGACTGCTAGTTTACTAGTAGAGGACTTTACATAGAGACTGCTAGTTTAATAGTAGAGGACTTTACATAGAGACTGCTAGTTTACTAGTAGATGACTTTACATAGAGACTGCTAGTTTACTAGTAGATGACTTTACATAGAAACTGCTAGTTTACTAGTAGAGGACTTTACATAGAGACTGCTAGTTTACTAGTAGAGGACTTTATATAGAGACTGCTAGTTTACTAGTAGATGACTTTACATAGAGACTGCTAGTTTACTAGTAGAGGACTTTACATAGAGACTGCTAGTTTACTAGTAGATGACTTTACATAGAGGTAAGACTGCTAGTTTACTAGTAGATGACTTTACATAGAGACTGCTAGTTTACTAGTAGAGGAATTTACATAGGGACTGCTAGTTTACTAGTAGATGACTTTACATAGAGACTGCTAGTTTACTAGTAGAGGACTTTACATAGAGACTGCTAGTTTACTAGTAGAGGACTTTACATAGAGACTGCTAGTTTAATAGTAGAGGACTTCACATAGAGACTGCTAGTTTACTAGTAGAGGACTTTACATAGAGACTGCTAGTTTACTAGTAGAGGACTTTACATAGAGACTGCTAGTTTACTCGTAGATTACTTTACATAGAGACTGCTAGTTTACTAGTAGGGGACTTTACATAGAGACTGCTAGTTTACTAGTAGAGGACTTTACATAGAGACTGCTAGTTTACTAGTAGAGGACTTTATATAGAGACTGCTAGTTTACTAGTAGATGACTTTACATAGAGACTGCTAGTTTACTAGTAGAGGACTTTACATAGAGACTGCTAGTTTACTAGTAGAGGACTTTACATAGAGACTGCTAGTTTACTAGTAGAGGACTTTACATAGAGAATGCTAGTTTACTACTAGAGGACTTTACATAGAGACTACTACTTTACTAGTAGATGACTTTACATAGAGACCGCTAGTTTACTAGTAGAGGACTTTACATAGATACTGCTAGTTTACTAGTAGAGGACTTTACATAGAGACTGCTAGGTTAATAGTAGAGGACTTTACATATAGACTGCTAGTTTACTAGTAGAGGACTTTACATAGAGACTGCTAGTTTACTAGTAGAGTACTTTACATAGAGACTGCTAGTTTACTAGTAGAGGACTTTACATAGAGACTGCTAGTTTACTAGTAGAGGACTTTACATAGAGACTGGTAGTTTACTAGTAGAGGACTTTACATAGAGACTGCTAGTTTACTAGTAGATGACTTTACATAGAGACTGCTAGTTTACTAGTAGAGGACTTTACATATAGACTGCTAGTTTACTAGTAGAGGACTTTACATAGAGACTGCTAGTTTACTAGTAGATGACTTTACATAGAGCCTGCTAGTTTACTAGTAGAGGACTTTACATAGAGACTGCTGGTTTACTAGTAGAGGACTTTACATATAGACTACTAGTTTACTAGTAGATTACTTTACATAGAGACCGCTAGTTTACTAGTAGAGGACTTTACATAGAGACTGCTAGTTTACTAGTAGAGGACTTTACATAGAGACTGGTAGTTTACTAGTAGAGGACTTTACATAGAGACTGCTAGTTTACTAGTAGATGACTTTACATAGAGACTGCTAGTTTACTAGTAGAGGACTTTACATATAGACTGCTAGTTTACTAGTAGAGGACTTTACATAGAGACTGCTAGTTTACTAGTAGATGACTTTACATAGAGCCTGCTAGTTTACTAGTAGAGGACTTTACATAGAGACTGCTGGTTTACTAGTAGAGGACTTTATATAGAGACTGCTAGTTTACTAGTAGAGGACTTTACATAGAGACTGCTAGTTTACTAGTAGAGGACTTTACATGGAGACTGCTAGTTTACTAGTAGATGACTTTACATAGAGACTGCTAGTTTACTAGTAGAGGACTTTACATAGAGACTGCTAGTTTAATAGTAGAGGACTTTACATAGAGACTGCTGGTTTACTAGTAGAGGACTTTACATAGAGACTGCTAGTTTACTAGTAGAGGACTTTACATAGAGACTGCTAGTTTACTAGTAGAAGACTTTACATAGAGACTGCTAGTTTACTAGTAGAGGACTTTACATAGAAACTGCTAGTTTACTAGTAGATGACTTTACATAGAGACAGCTAGTATAATAGTAGAGGACTTTACATAGAGACCGCTAGTTTACTAGTAGGGGACTTTACATAGAGACTGCTAGTTTACTAGTAGAGGATTTTATATAGAGACTGCTAGTTTACTAGTAGAGGACTTTACATAGAGACTGCTAGTTTACTAGTAGAGGACTTTACATAGAGACTGCTAGTTTACTAGTAGAGGACTTTACATAGAGACTGCTAGTTTACTAGTAGAGGACTTTATATCGAGACTGCTAGTTTACTAGTAGAGGACTTTACATAGAGACTGCTAGTTTACTAGTAGAGGACTTTACATAGACACTGCTAGTTTACTAGTAGAGGACTTTACATAGAGACTACTAGTTTACTAGTAGAGGACTTTACATAGAGACTGCTAGTTTACTAGTAGAGGACTTTACATAGAGAATGCTAGTTTACTACTAGAGGACTTTACATAGAGACTACTACTTTACTAGTAGATGACTTTACATAGAGACCGCTAGTTTACTAGTAGAGGACTTTACATAGATACTGCTAGTTTACTAGTAGAGGACTTTACATAGAGACTGCTAGGTTAATAGTAGAGGACTTTACATATAGACTGCTAGTTTACTAGTAGAGGACTTTACATAGAGACTGCTAGTTTACTAGTAGAGTACTTTACATAGAGACTGCTAGTTTACTAGTAGAGGACTTTACATAGAGACTGCTAGTTTACTAGTAGAGGACTTTACATAGAGACTGGTAGTTTACTAGTAGAGGACTTTACATAGAGACTGCTAGTTTACTAGTAGATGACTTTACATAGAGACTGCTAGTTTACTAGTAGAGGACTTTACATATAGACTGCTAGTTTACTAGTAGAGGACTTTACATAGAGACTGCTAGTTTACTAGTAGATGACTTTACATAGAGCCTGCTAGTTTACTAGTAGAGGACTTTACATAGAGACTGCTGGTTTACTAGTAGAGGACTTTACATATAGACTACTAGTTTACTAGTAGATTACTTTACATAGAGACCGCTAGTTTACTAGTAGAGGACTTTACATAGAGACTGCTAGTTTACTAGTAGAGGACTTTACATAGAGACTGGTAGTTTACTAGTAGAGGACTTTACATAGAGACTGCTAGTTTACTAGTAGATGACTTTACATAGAGACTGCTAGTTTACTAGTAGAGGACTTTACATATAGACTGCTAGTTTACTAGTAGAGGACTTTACATAGAGACTGCTAGTTTACTAGTAGATGACTTTACATAGAGCCTGCTAGTTTACTAGTAGAGGACTTTACATAGAGACTGCTAGTTTACTAGTAGAGGACTTTATATAGAGACTGCTAGTTTACTAGTAGAGGACTTTACATAGAGACTGCTAGTTTACTAGTAGAGGACTTTACATGGAGACTGCTAGTTTACTAGTAGATGACTTTACATAGAGACTGCTAGTTTACTAGTAGAGGACTTTACATAGAGACTGCTAGTTTAATAGTAGAGGACTTTACATAGAGACTGCTGGTTTACTAGTAGAGGACTTTACATAGAGACTGCTAGTTTACTAGTAGAGGACTTTACATAGAGACTGCTAGTTTACTAGTAGAAGACTTTACATAGAGACTGCTAGTTTACTAGTAGAGGACTTTACATAGAGACTGCTAGTTTACTAGTAGATGACTTTACATAGAGACAGCTAGTATAATAGTAGAGGACTTTACATAGAGACCGCTAGTTTACTAGTAGGGGACTTTACATAGAGACTGCTAGTTTACTAGTAGAGGATTTTATATAGAGACTGCTAGTTTACTAGTAGAGGACTTTACATAGAGACTGCTAGTTTACTAGTAGAGGACTTTACATAGAGACTGCTAGTTTACTAGTAGAGGACTTTACATAGAGACTGCTAGTTTACTAGTAGAGGACTTTATATCGAGACTGCTAGTTTACTAGTAGAGGACTTTACATAGAGACTGCTAGTTTACTAGTAGAGGACTTTACATAGACACTGCTAGTTTACTAGTAGAGGACTTTACATAGAGACTACTAGTTTACTAGTAGATTACTTTACATAGAGACCGCTAGTTTACTAGTAGAGGACTTTACATAGAGACTGCTAGTTTACTAGTAGAGGACTTTACATAGAGACTGGTAGTTTACTAGTAGAGGATTTTATATAGAGACTGCTAGTTTACTAGTAGAGGACTTTACATAGAGACTGCTAGTTTACTAGTAGAGGACTTTACATAGAGACTGCTAGTTTACTAGTAGATTACTTTACATAGAGACAGCTAGTATAATAGTAGAGGACTTTACATAGAGACCGCTAGTTTACTAGTAGGGGACTTTACATAGAGACTGCTAGTTTACTAGTATAGGATTTTATATAGAGACTGCTAGTTTACTAGTAGAGGACTTTACATAGAGACTGCTAGTTTACTAGTAGAGGACTTTACATAGAGACTGCTAGTTTACTAGTAGAGGACTTTATATAGAGACTGCTAGTTTACTAGTAGAGGACTTTACATAGAGACTGCTAGTTTACTAGTAGAGGACTTTACATAGAGACTGCTAGTTTACTAGTAGATGACTTTACATAGAGACTGCTAGTTTATTAGTAGAGGACTTTACATATAGACTGCTAGTTTACTAGTAGAGGACTTTACATAGAGACTGCTAGTTTACTAGTAGATGACTTTACATAGAGCCTGCTAGTTTACTAGTAGAGGACTTTACATAGAGACTGCTAGTTTACTAGTAGAGGACTTTACATAGAGACTGCTAGTTTACTAGTAGAAGACTTTACATAGAGACTGCTAGTTTACTAGTAGAGGACTTTACATAGAGACTGCTAGTTTACTAGTAGATGACTTTACATAGAGACTGCTAGGTTAATAGTAGAGGACTTTACATATAGACTGCTAGTTTACTAGTAGAGGACTTTACATAGAGACTGCTAGTTTACTAGTAGAGTACTTTACATAGAGACTGCTAGTTTACTAGTAGAGGACTTTACATAGAGATTGCTAGTTTACTAGTAGAGGACTTTACATAGAGACTGGTAGTTTACTAGTAGAGGACTTTACATAGAGACTGCTAGTTTACTAGTAGATGACTTTACATAGAGACTGCTAGTTTACTAGTAGAGGACTTTACATATAGACTGCTAGTTTACTAGTAGAGGACTTTACATAGAGACTGCTAGTTTACTAGTAGATGACTTTACATAGAGCCTGCTAGTTTACTAGTAGAGGACTTTACATAGAGACTGCTGGTTTACTAGTAGAGGACTTTACATATAGACTACTAGTTTACTAGTAGATTACTTTACATAGAGACCGCTAGTTTACTAGTAGAGGACTTTACATAGAGACTGCTAGTTTACTAGTAGAGGACTTTACATAGAGACTGGTAGTTTACTAGTAGAGGACTTTACATAGAGACTGCTAGTTTACTAGTAGATGACTTTACATAGAGACTGCTAGTTTACTAGTAGAGGACTTTACATATAGACTGCTAGTTTACTAGTAGAGGACTTTACATAGAGACTGCTAGTTTACTAGTAGATGACTTTACATAGAGCCTGCTAGTTTACTAGTAGAGGACTTTACATAGAGACTGCTAGTTTACTAGTAGAGGACTTTATATAGAGACTGCTAGTTTACTAGTAGAGGACTTTACATAGAGACTGCTAGTTTACTAGTAGAGGACTTTACATGGAGACTGCTAGTTTACTAGTAGATGACTTTACATAGAGACTGCTAGTTTACTAGTAGAGGACTTTACATAGAGACTGCTAGTTTAATAGTAGAGGACTTTACATAGAGACTGCTGGTTTACTAGTAGAGGACTTTACATAGAGACTGCTAGTTTACTAGTAGAGGACTTTACATAGAGACTGCTAGTTTACTAGTAGAAGACTTTACATAGAGACTGCTAGTTTACTAGTAGAGGACTTTACATAGAGACTGCTAGTTTACTAGTAGATGACTTTACATAGAGACAGCTAGTATAATAGTAGAGGACTTTACATAGAGACCGCTAGTTTACTAGTAGGGGACTTTACATAGAGACTGCTAGTTTACTAGTAGAGGATTTTATATAGAGACTGCTAGTTTACTAGTAGAGGACTTTACATAGAGACTGCTAGTTTACTAGTAGAGGACTTTACATAGAGACTGCTAGTTTACTAGTAGAGGACTTTACATAGAGACTGCTAGTTTACTAGTAGAGGACTTTATATCGAGACTGCTAGTTTACTAGTAGAGGATTTTATATAGAGACTGCTAGTTTACTAGTAGAGGACTTTACATAGAGACTGCTAGTTTACTAGTAGAGGACTTTACATAGAGACTGCTAGTTTACTAGTAGATTACTTTACATAGAGACAGCTAGTATAATAGTAGAGGACTTTACATAGAGACCGCTAGTTTACTAGTAGGGGACTTTACATAGAGACTGCTAGTTTACTAGTATAGGATTTTATATAGAGACTGCTAGTTTACTAGTAGAGGACTTTACATAGAGACTGCTAGTTTACTAGTAGAGGACTTTACATAGAGACTGCTAGTTTACTAGTAGAGGACTTTATATAGAGACTGCTAGTTTACTAGTAGAGGACTTTACATAGAGACTGCTAGTTTACTAGTAGAGGACTTTACATAGAGACTGCTAGTTTACTAGTAGATGACTTTACATAGAGACTGCTAGTTTATTAGTAGAGGACTTTACATATAGACTGCTAGTTTACTAGTAGAGGACTTTACATAGAGACTGCTAGTTTACTAGTAGATGACTTTACATAGAGCCTGCTAGTTTACTAGTAGAGGACTTTACATAGAGACTGCTGGTTTACTAGTAGAGGACTTTATATAGAGACTGCTAGTTTACTAGTAGAGGACTTTACATAGAGACTGCTAGTTTACTAGTAGAGGACTTTACATAGATACTGCTAGTTTACTAGTAGATGACTTTACATAGAGACTGCTAGTTTACTAGTAGAGGACTTTACATAGAGACTGCTAGTTTAATAGTAGAGGACTTTACATAGAGACTGCTAGTTTACTAGTAGAGGACTTTACATAGAGACTGCTAGTTTACTAGTAGAGGACTTTACATAGAGACTGCTAGTTTACTAGTAGAAGACTTTACATAGAGACTGCTAGTTTACTAGTAGAGGACTTTACATAGAGACTGCTAGTTTACTAGTAGATGACTTTACATAGAGACAGCTAGTATAATAGTGGAGGACTTTACATAGAGACCGCTAGTTTACTAGTAGGGGACTTTACATAGAGACTGCTAGTTTACTAGTAGAGGATTTTATATAGAGACTGCTAGTTTACTAGTAGAGGACTTTACATAGAGACTGCTAGTTTACTAGTAGAGGACTTTACATAGAGACTGCTAGTTTACTAGTAGAGGACTTTATATAGAGACTGCTAGTTTACTAGTAGAGGACTTTACATAGAGACTGCTAGTTTACTAGTAGAGGACTTTACATAGAGACTGCTAGTTTACTAGTAGAGGACTTTACATAGAGACTACTAGTTTACTAGTAGATTACTTTACATAGAGACCGCTAGTTTACTTGTAGAGGACTTTACATAGAGACTGCTAGTTTACTAGTAGAGGACTTTACATAGAGACCGGTAGTTTACTAGTAGAGGACTTTACATGGAGACTGCTAGTTTACTAGTAGATGACTTTACATAGAGACTGCTAGTTTACTAGTAGAGGACTTTACATAGAGACTGCTAGTTTAATAGTAGAGGACTTTACATAGAGACTGCTAGTTTACTAGTAGAGGACTTCACATAGAGACTGCTAGTTTACTAGTAGAAGACTTTACATAGAGACAGCTAGTATAATAGTAGAGGACTTTACATAGAGACCGCTAGTTTACTAGTAGGGGACTTTACATAGAGACTGCTAGTTTACTAGTAGAGGATTTTATATAGAGACTGCTAGTTTACTAGTAGAGGACTTTACATAGAGACTGCTAGTTTACTAGTAGAGGACTTTACATAGAGACTGCTAGTTTACTAGTAGAGGACTTTATATCGAGACTGCTAGTTTACTAGTAGAGGACTTTACATAGAGACTGCTAGTTTACTAGTAGAGGACTTTACATAGACACTGCTAGTTTACTAGTAGAGGACTTTACATAGAGACTACTAGTTTACTAGTAGATTACTTTACATAGAGACCGCTAGTTTACTAGTAGAGGACTTTACATAGAGACTGCTAGTTTACTAGTAGAGGACTTTACATAGAGACTGGTAGTTTACTAGTAGAGGATTTTATATAGAGACTGCTAGTTTACTAGTAGAGGACTTTACATAGAGACTGCTAGTTTACTAGTAGAGGACTTTACATAGAGACTGCTAGTTTACTAGTAGATGACTTTACATAGAGACAGCTAGTATAATAGTAGAGGACTTTACATAGAGACCGCTAGTTTACTAGTAGGGGACTTTACATAGAGACTGCTAGTTTACTAGTAGAGGATTTTATATAGAGACTGCTAGTTTACTAGTAGAGGACTTTACATAGAGACTGCTAGTTTACTAGTAGAGGACTTTACATAGAGACTGCTAGTTTACTAGTAGAGGACTTTACATAGAGACTGCTAGTTTACTAGTAGAGGACTTTACATAGAGACTGCTAGTTTACTAGTAGAGGACTTTACATAGAGACTGCTAGTTTACTAGTAGAGGACTTTACATAGAGACTACTAGTTTACTAGTAGATTACTTTACATAGAGACCGCTAGTTTACTAGTAGAGGACTTTACATAGAGACTGCTAGTTTACTAGTAGAGGACTTTACATAGAGACTGGTAGTTTACTAGTAGAGGACTTTACATAGAGACTGCTAGTTTACTAGTAGAGGACTTTACATATAGACTGCTAGTTTACTAGTAGAGGACCTTATATAGAGACTGCTAGTTTACTAGTAGATTACTTTACATAGAGACTGCTAGTTTCCTAGTAGAGGACTTTATATAGAGACTGCTAGTTTACTAGTAGAGGACTTTACATAGAGACTGCTAGTTTACTAGTAGAGGACTTTACATAGAGACTGCTAGTTTACTAGTAGAGGACTTTACATAGAGACTGCTAGTTTACTAGTAGAGGACTTTATATAGAGACTGCTAGTTTACTAGTAGAGGACTTTACATAGAGACTGCTAGTTTACTAGTAGAGGACTTTACATAGAGACTGCTAGTTTACTAGTAGATGACTTTACATAGAGACTGCTAGTTTACTAGTAGAGGACTTTACATAGAGACTGCTAGTTTAATAGTAGAGGACTTTACATAGAGACTGCTAGTTTACTAGTAGAGGACATTACATAGAGACTGCTAGTTTACTAGTAGAGGATTTTATATAGAGACTGCTAGTTTACTAGTAGAGGACTTTACATAGAGACTGCTAGTTTACTAGTAGAGGACATTACATAGAGACTGCTAGTTTACTAGTAGAGGACTTTACATAGAAACTGCTAGTTTACTAGTAGAGGACTTTACATAGAGGCAAGACTGCTACTTTACTAGTAGAGGACTTTACATAGAGGTAAGACTGCTAGTTTACTAGTAGAGGACTTTACATAGAGACTGCTAGTTTACTAGTAGAGGAATTTACATAGAGACTGCTAGTTTACTAGTAGAGGACTTTACATAGAGACTGCTAGTTTACTAGTAGAGGACTTTACATAGAGACTGCTAGTTTACTAGTAGAGGACTTTATATAGAGACTGCTAGTTTACTAGTAGAGGACTTTACATAGAGACTGCTAGTTTACTAGTAGAGGACTTTACATAGAGACTGCTAGTTTACTAGTAGATGACTTTACATAGAGACTGCTAGTTTACTAGTAGAGGTTTTTACATAGAGAATGCTAGTTTAATAGTAGATGACTTTACATAGAGACTGCTAGTTTACTAGTAGAGGACATTACATAGAGACTGCTAGTTTACTAGTAGAGGACTTTACATAGAAACTGCTAGTTTACTAGTAGAGGACTTTACAAAGAGGCAAGACTGCTAGTTTACTAGTAGAGGACTTTACATAGAGGTAAGACTGCTAGTTTACTAGTAGAGGACTTTACATAGAGGTAAGACTGCTAGTTTACTAGTAGAGGACTTTACATAGAGACTGCTAGTTTACTAGTAGAGGACTTTACATAGAGACTGCTAGTTTACTAGTATAAGACTTTACATAGAGACTGCTAGTTTACTAGTAGAGGACTTTACATAGAGACTGCTAGTTTACTAGTAGATAACTTTACATAGAGACTACTAGTTTAATAGTAGAGGACTTTACATAGAGACTGCTAGTTTACTAGTAGAGGACTTTACATAGAGACTGCTAGTTTACTAGTAGATGACTTTACATAGAGACTGCTAGTTTACTAGTAGATTACTTTACATAGAGACTGCTAGTTTACTAGTAGAGGACTTTACATAGAGACTGCTAGTTTAATAGTAGAGGACTTTACATAGAGACTGCTAGTTTACTAGTAGATGACTTTACATAGAGACTGCTAGTTTACTAGTAGGGGACTTTACATAGAGACTGCTAGTTTACTAGTAGAGGACTTTACATAGAGACTGCTAGTTTACTAGTAGAGGACTTTACATAGAGACTGCTAGTTTACTAGTAGATTACTTTACATAGAGACTGCTAGTTTACTAGTAGAGGACTTTACATAGAGACTGCTAGTTTACTAGTAGAGGACTTTACATATAGACTACTAGTTTAATAGTAGAGGACTTTACATAGAGACTGCTAGTTTACTAGTAGAGGACATTACATAGAGACTGCTAGTTTACTAGTAGAGGACTTTACATAGAGACTGCTAGTTTAATAGTAGAGGACTTTACATAGAGACTGCTAGTTTACTAGTAGATGACTTTACATAGAGACTGCTAGTTTCCTAGTAGGGGACTTTACATAGAGACTGCTAGTTTACTAGTAGAGGACTTTACATAGAGACTGCTAGTTTACTAGTAGAGGACTTTACATAGAGACTGCTAGTTTACTAGTAGATTACTTTACATAGAGACTGCTAGTTTACTAGTAGAGGACTTTACATAGAGACTGCTAGTTTACTAGTAGAGGACTTTACATATAGACTACTAGTTTAATAGTAGAGGACTTTACATAGAGACTGCTAGTTTACTAGTAGAGGACATTACATAGAGACTGCTAGTTTACTAGTAGAGGACTTTACATAGAAACTGCTAGTTTACTAGTAGAGGACTTTACATAGAGACTGCTAGTTTACTAGTAGAGGACTTTACATAGAGGCAATACTGCTAGTTTACTAGTAGAGGACTTTACATAGAGGTAAGACTGCTAGTTTACTAGTAGATGACTTTACATAGAGACTGCTAGTTTACTAGTAGAGGAATTTACATAGGGACTGCTAGTTTACTAGTAGATGACTTTACATAGAGACTGCTAGTTTACTAGTAGATGACTTTACATAGAGACTGCTAGTTTACTAGTAGAGGACTTTACATAGAGACTGCTAGTTTACTAGTAGAGGACTTTACATAGAGACTGCTAGTTTACTAGTAGAGGACTTTACATAGAGACTGCTAGTTTACTAGTAGAGGACTTTACATAGAGACTGCTAGTTTACTAGTAGAAGACTTTACATAGAGACTGCTAGTTTACTAGTAGAGGACTTTACATAGAGACTGCTAGTTTACTAGTAGTTACTTTACATAGAGACTACTAGTTTAATAGTAGAGGACTTTACATAGAGACTGCTAGTTTACTAGTAGAGGACTTTACATAGAGACTGCTAGTTTACTTGTAGATTACTTTACATAGAGACTGCTAGTTTACTAGTAGATGACTTTACATAGAGACTGCTAGTTTACTAGTAGAGGACTTTACATAGAGACTGCTAGTTTAATAGTAGAGGACTTTACATAGATACTGCTAGTTTACTAGTAGAGGACTTTACATAGAGACTGCTAGTTTACTAGTAGAGGAATTTACATAGGGACTGCTAGTTTACTAGTAGATGACTTTACATAGAGACTGCTAGTTTACTAGTAGATGACTTTACATAGAGACTGCTAGTTTACTAGTAGAGGACTTTACATAGAGACTGCTAGTTTACTAGTAGAGGACTTTACATAGAGACTGCTAGTTTACTAGTAGAGGACTTTACATAGAGACTGCTAGTTTACTAGTAGAGGACTTTACATAGATACTGCTAGTTTACTAGTAGAAGACTTTACATAGAGACTGCTAGTTTACTAGTAGAGGACTTTACATAGAGACTGCTAGTTTACTAGTAGTTACTTTACATAGAGACTACTAGTTTAATAGTAGAGGACTTTACATAGAGACTGCTAGTTTACTAGTAGAGGACTTTACATAGAGACTGCTAGTTTACTAGTAGATTACTTTACATAGAGACTGCTAGTTTACTAGTAGATGACTTTACATAGAGACTGCTAGTTTACTAGTAGAGGACTTTACATAGAGACTGCTAGTTTAATAGTAGAGGACTTTACATAGAGACTGCTAGTTTAATAGTAGAGGACTTTACATAGATACTGCTAGTTTACTAGTAGAGGACTTTACATAGAGACTGCTAGTTTACTAGTAGATGACTTTACATAGAGACTGCTAGTTTACTAGTATCGGACTTTACATAGAGACTGCTAGTTTACTAGTAGAGGACTTTACATAGAGACTGCTAGTTTACTAGTAGAGGACTTTACATAGAGACTGCTAGTTTACTAGTAGATTACTTTACATAGAGACTGCTAGTTTACTAGTAGAGGACTTTACATAGAGACTGCTAGTTTACTAGTAGAGGACTTTACATATAGACTACTAGTTTACTAGTAGATTACTTTACATAGAGACCGCTAGTTTACTAGTAGAGGACTTTACATAGAGACTGCTAGTTTAACTAGTAGAGGACTTTACATAGAGACTGGTAGTTTACCTGTAGAGGACTTTACATAGAGACTGCTAGTTTACTAGTAGATGACTTTACATAGAGACTGCTAGTTTACTAGTAGAGGACTTTACATATAGACTGCTAGTTTACTAGTAGAGGACTTTACATAGAGACTGCTAGTTTACTAGTAGATGACTTTACATAGAGCCTGCTAGTTTACTAGTAGAGGACTTTACATAGAGACTGCTGGTTTACTAGTAGAGGACTTTATATAGAGACTGCTAGTTTACTAGTAGAGGACTTTACATAGAGACTGCTAGTTTTCTAGTAGATGACTTTACATAGAGACTGCTAGTTTACTAGTAGAGGACTTTACATAGAGACTGCTAGTTTAATAGTAGAGGACTTTACATAGAGACTGCTAGTTTACTAGTAGAGGACTTTACATAGAGACTGCTAGTCTCGCGAGAGGTGCAGAAATGGGATTTGACGTCAGAGGAGACGCTCCAGGCTGCGTTTGACTGCACAGACTGGAGCGTGTTCCGCGACACAGATAATATTCATGTCTACACGGAGACAGTGCTGGACTATGTTCGTACTTTGGTGGAAGAAACAATCCCCACTACCACAATGAGAGTTTACCCAAATCAAAAACCCTGGGTAGACAAATCCGTCCGTGAAGCTCTGAGAGAGCGCACCAAAGCATACAACGACGGCCTAGTGGCAGGCAACATGAATGACCACAAGGTGGCGCGATACAACGTAAGGAGGACAGTGACAGAGGCCAAACGGCGCTACAAGGATAAAATTGAACTCCAGTTTGAACAGGCTGACTCTAGAGCTATGTGGCAGGGGCTCAAAACGATGACAGACTACAAAGGCGCCTCCCTCAAACTGAACAGTGACATCTCCTTAGCAAATGACCTCAATACCTTCTATGCGAGGTTTGATGCTGGTAATAACAACACCAGCCCACAAGCCACGGCAATGGGGGGGGGGGGGTCTGCTGCTGATGGAGACTCAGTGTTCAGGGTAACAGAGCATGAGGTGAGGCGGACCTTTAAAAAAGTGAATATCAGGAAGGCAGCAGGTCCGGACGGCATCCCTGGCCGCGTCCTAAAAGTCTGTGCCGACCAACTGGCCCCGGTATTCACGGACATATTTAACCTGTCCTTAGAACAGGCTGCCATCCCCACCTGCCTGAAGAAGTCCACTATTATCCCTGTACCCAAAAAATCCAAGCCTGCTTGCCTCAACGACTACCGCCCTGTAGCTCTCACCTCCATAGCCATGAAGTGCTTTGAGAAGCTAGTAAAGGGCTACATCTGCTCCTCCCTCCCTATCAACATGGACCCCCTGCAATTTGCATACCGCCCCAACAGGTCCATGGAGGACGCCATAGCCCATGTGCTGCACACAGCAGCATCACACCTGGACAAGAGGCAGGGGAACTATGTGAGAATGCTATTCTTCGACTACAGCTCGGCATTCAATACCATAGTCCCCTCCATACTCATAGCCAAGCTCAGGGACCTGGGCTTGAACTATGACCTCTGCCAGTGGGTCTTGGACTTCCTGACGGGCAGACCCCAGGTGGTGAGAGCAGGCAACTGCACCTCCTCATCCATCACCCTCAACATAGGGGCCCCCCAGGGCTGTGTTCTGAGTCCCCTCCTCTACTCCCTGTACACACACGACTGTGTGGCTCAGCGGAGTAGCAATACAATCATCAAATTTGCTGACGACACAGTGATGGTGGGCCTGATCTCTGCCAACGACGAGAGGGCCTACCTGGAAGAGGTCAAGGTCCTGGCGGGATGGTGCCAGGAAAACAGCCTCTCCCTGAACGTCAGCAAAACAAAGGAGATGATTGTGGACTTCAGGAGGTCGGGGGTCAAGGACTACAGCCCCCTCAGCATCGACGGGGCACCGGTTGAGAGACTCAACAGCTTTAAGTACCTCGGAGCCTACATATCCGAGGACTTGACATGGACCACACACATTGACAGTGTTGTGAAGAAGGCACGACAACGCCTCTACTTCCTCAGGCGCCTACGGAAGTTCCAAGTCAGTCAGAAGATCCTTAAGAACTTCTACTCATGTACAATAGAGAGCATCCTGACTGGCAACATCACCTCCCGGTTTGGGAATAGCACTGCACAAGACCAAAGCAGACTACAAAGAGTGACACGTTCAGCCGAACGCACAATTGGAGGGGGGCTCCCCACCCTCCAGAACATTTACAACAAGCGTTGCAGGGGCAAGGCTAAGAGAATAATTAAAGACTCCAGTCACCCGAACAACTGCCTCTTTGAACTGCTGCGGTCAGGCAAGCGATACCGGAGTCTCAAGGCGAGCACAGAAAGACTCAGAAGAAGCTTCTATCCCCAGGCCATCAGGCTGCTAAACGAACAATGAACACTACACAACAACAACCATCAAACGCACATAGCACACACATCCACACGCACACACTCACTTTAAACAAACACACTGTAGCACCCACTCCACACACTTTATAGCACACACCCACTTTAAACAAACACACTGTAGCACCCACTCCCCACACTTTATATTTATTGATGAAGGATTGCACTACAACTCGTACACCTTACTGTAAATTGTACCTAAATTGTACCTCATCCCATTTCTGCTTGCACTATATAGTACTGTACATTAGTACACTGCATAGTATTGTATATTATATGGTAACTCAGTTACGTCTATTCTGCATTGAACATTGTACATATGTCTATACTGAACACTGTGACCTCATTTTCTACTTCTAAATTACATGCTATACTATGTTATTTGACACTATCTTGTCTAGCACAGTCTCTGGAGCGTAACAGTAAGAAGCATTTTGTATGAAAGTATTCTGTACTTCTGTATGACAACTATTAAATAAACTTGAAACTTGAACTTGAAAACTAGTTTACTAGTAGAGGACTTTACATAGAGACTGCTAGTTTACTAGTAGAAGACTTTACATAGAGACTGCTAGTTTACTAGTAGAGGACTTTACATAGAGACTGCTAGTTTACTAGTAGATGACTTTACATAGAGACAGCTAGTATAATAGTAGAGGACTTTACATAGAGACCGCTAGTTTACTAGTAGGGGACTTTACATAGAGACTGCTAGTTTACTAGTAGAGGATTTTATATAGAGACTGCTAGTTTACTAGTAGAGGACTTTACATAGAGACTGCTAGTTTACTAGTAGAGGACTTTACATAGAGACTGCTAGTTTACTAGTAGATGACTTTATATAGAGACTGCTAGTTTACTAGTAGATGACTTTACATAGAGACTGCTAGTTTACTAGTAGAGGACTTTACATAGAGACTGCTAGTTTACTAGTAGAGGACTTTACATAGAGACTACTAGTTTACTAGTAGATTACTTTACATAGAGACCGCTAATTTACTAGTAGAGGACTTTACATAGAGACTGCTAGTTTACTAGTAGAGGACTTTATATAGAGACTGCTAGTTTACTAGTAGAGGACTTTACATAGAGACTGCTAGTTTACTAGTAGAGGAATTTACATAGAGACTGCTAGTTTACTAGTAGAGGACTTTACATATAGACTGCTAGTTTACTAGTAGAGGACTTTACATAGAGACTGCTAGTTTACTAGTAGAGGACTTTACATAGAGACTGCTAGTTTACAAGTAGAGGACTTTATATATAGAGACTGCTAGTTTACTAGTAGATGACTTTACATAGAGACTGCTAGTTTACTAGTAGAGGACTTTACATAGAGACTGCTAGTTTACTAGTAGATTACTTTACATAGAGACTGCTAGTTTACTAGTAGAGGACTTTACATAGAGACTGCTAGTTTAATAGTAGAGGACTTTACATAGAGACTGCTAGTTTACTAGTAGAGGACTTTACATAGAGACTGCTAGTTTACTAGTAGAGGACTTTACATAGAAACTGCTAGTTTACTAGTAGAGGACTTTACATATAGACTGCTAGTTTACTAGTAGAGGACTTTACATAGAGGCAAGACTGCTAGTTTACTAGTAGAGGACTTTACATAGAGGTAAGACTGCTAGTTTACTAGTAGAGGACTTTACATAGAGACTGCTAGTTTACTAGTAGAGGAATTTACATAGAGACTGCTAGTTTACTAGTAGATGACTTTACATAGAGACTGCTAGTTTACTAGTAGAGGACTTTACATAGAGACTGCTAGTTTACTAGTAGAGGACTTTACATAGAGACTGCTAGTTTACTAGTAGAGGACTTTACATAGAGACTGCTAGTTTACTAGTAGAGGACTTTACATAGAGACTACTAGTTTACTAGTAGATGACTTTACATAGAGACTGCTTGTTTACTAGTAGAATACTTTACATAGAGACTGCTAGTTTACTAGTAGAGGACTTTACATAGAGACTGCTAGTTTACTAGTCGACGACTTTACATAGAGACTACTAGTTTAATAGTAGAGGACTTTACATAGAGACTGCTAGTTTACTAGTAGAGGACTTTACAAAGAGACTGCTAGTTTACTAGTAGATGACTTTACATAGACACTGCTAGTTTACTAGTAGATGACTTTACATAGAAACTGCTAGTTTACTAGTAGAGGACTTTACATAGAGACTGCTAGTTTACTAGTAGAGGACTTTATATAGAGACTGCTAGTTTACTAGTAGATGACTTTACATAGAGACTGCTAGTTTACTAGTAGAGGACTTTACATAGAGACTGCTAGTTTACTAGTAGATGACTTTACATAGAGGTAAGACTGCTAGTTTACTAGTAGATGACTTTACATAGAGACTGCTAGTTTACTAGTAGAGGAATTTACATAGGGACTGCTAGTTTACTAGTAGATGACTTTACATAGAGACTGCTAGTTTACTAGTAGAGGACTTTACATAGAGACTGCTAGTTTACTAGTAGAGGACTTTACATAGAGACTGCTAGTTTAATAGTAGAGGACTTCACATAGAGACTGCTAGTTTACTAGTAGAGGACTTTACATAGAGACTGCTAGTTTACTAGTAGAGGACTTTACATAGAGACTGCTAGTTTACTCGTAGATTACTTTACATAGAGACTGCTAGTTTACTAGTAGGGGACTTTACATAGAGACTGCTAGTTTACTAGTAGAGGACTTTACATAGAGACTGCTAGTTTACTAGTAGAGGACTTTATATAGAGACTGCTAGTTTACTAGTAGATGACTTTACATAGAGACTGCTAGTTTACTAGTAGAGGACTTTACATAGAGACTGCTAGTTTACTAGTAGAGGACTTTACATAGAGACTGCTAGTTTACTAGTAGAGGACTTTACATAGAGAATGCTAGTTTACTACTAGAGGACTTTACATAGAGACTACTACTTTACTAGTAGATGACTTTACATAGAGACCGCTAGTTTACTAGTAGAGGACTTTACATAGATACTGCTAGTTTACTAGTAGAGGACTTTACATAGAGACTGCTAGGTTAATAGTAGAGGACTTTACATATAGACTGCTAGTTTACTAGTAGAGGACTTTACATAGAGACTGCTAGTTTACTAGTAGATGACTTTACATAGAGCCTGCTAGTATACTAGTAGAGGACTTTACATAGAGACTGCTAGTTTACTAGTAGAGGACTTTATATAGAGACTGCTAGTTTAATAGCAGAGGACTTTACATAGAGACTGCTAGTTTACTAGTAGAGGACTTTATATAGAGACTGCTAGTTTACTAGTAGATAACTTTACATAGAGACTGCTAGTTTACTAGTAGAGGACTTTACATAGAGACTGCTAGTTTACTAGTAGAGGACTTTACATAGAGACTGCTAGTTTACTAGTAGAGGACTTTACATAGAGAATGCTAGTTTACTACTAGAGGACTTTACATAGAGACTACTACTTTACTAGTAGATGACTTTACATAGAGACCGCTAGTTTACTAGTAGAGGACTTTACATAGATACTGCTAGTTTACTAGTAGAGGACTTTACATAGAGACTGCTAGGTTAATAGTAGAGTATTTTACATATAGACTGCTAGTTTACTAGTAGAGGACTTTACATAGAGACTGCTAGTTTACTAGTAGATGACTTTACATAGAGCCTGCTAGTATACTAGTAGAGGACTTTACATAGAGACTGCTAGTTTACTAGTAGAGGACTTTATATAGAGACTGCTAGTTTAATAGCAGAGGACTTTACATAGAGACTGCTAGTTTACTAGTAGAGGACTTTACATAGAGACTGCTAGTTTACTAGTAGATGACTTTACATAGAGACTGCTAGTTTACTAGTAGATGACTTTACATAGAGACTGCTAGTTTACTAGTAGGGGACTTTACATAGAGACGGCTAGTTTACTAGTAGAGGACTTTACATAGAGACTGCTAGTTTACTAGTAGATTACTTTACATAGAGACTGCTAGTTTACTAGTAGAGGACTTTATATAGAGACTGCTAGTTTACTAGTAGAAGACTTTACATAGAGACTGCTAGTTTACTAGTAGAGGACTTTACATAGAGACTGCTAGTTTACTAGTAGATGACTTTACATAGAGACAGCTAGTATAATAGTAGAGGACTTTATATAGAGACTGCTAGTTTACTAGTAGATGACTTTACATAGAGACTGCTAGTTTACTAGTAGAGGACTTTATATAGAGACTGCTAGTTTACTAGTAGAGGACTTTACATAGAGACTGCTAGTTTACTAGTAGAGGACTTTACATAGAGACTGCTAGTTTACTAGTAGATGACTTTACATAGAGACTGCTAGTTTACTAGTAGGGGACTTTACATAGAGACGGCTAGTTTACTAGTAGAGGACTTTACATAGAGTCTGCTAGTTTACTAGTAGAGGACTTTATATAGAGACTGCTAGTTTACTAGTAGATGACTTTACATAGAGACTGCTAGTTTACTAGTAGAGGACTTTACATAGAGACTGCTAGTTTACTAGTAGAGGACTTTATATAGAGACTGCTAGTTTACTAGTAGATGACTTTACATAGAGACTGCTAGTTTACTAGTAGAGGACTTTACATAGAGACTGCTAGTTTACTAGTAGATTACTTTACATAGAGACTGCTAGTTTACTAGTAGAGGACTTTACATAGAGACTGGTAGTTTACTAGTAGAGGACTTTACATAGAGACTGCTAGTTTACTAGTAGATGACTTTACATAGAGACTGCTAGTTTACTAGTAGAGGACTTTACATATAGACTGCTAGTTTACTAGTAGAGGACTTTACATAGAGACTGCTAGTTTACTAGTAGATGACTTTACATAGAGCCTGCTAGTTTACTAGTAGAGGACTTTACATAGAGACTGCTGGTTTACTAGTAGAGGACTTTATATAGAGACTGCTAGTTTACTAGTAGAGGACTTTACATAGAGACTGCTAGTTTACTAGTAGAGGACTTTACATAGATACTGCTAGTTTACTAGTAGATGACTTTACATAGAGACTGCTAGTTTACTAGTAGAGGACTTTACATAGAGACTGCTAGTTTAATAGTAGAGGACTTTACATAGAGACTGCTAGTTTACTAGTAGAGGACTTTACATAGAGACTGCTAGTTTACTAGTAGAGGACTTTACATAGAGACTGCTAGTTTACTAGTAGAGTACTTTACATAGAGACTGCTAGTTTAATAGTAGAGGACTTTACATAGAGACTGCTAGTTTACTAGTAGAGGACTTTACATAGAGACTGCTAGTTTACTAGTAGATGACTTTACATAGAGACAGCTAGTATAATAGTAGAGGACTTTACATAGAGACCGCTAGTTTACTAGTAGGGGACTTTACATAGAGACTGCTAGTTTACTAGTAGATGATTTTATATAGAGACTGCTAGTTTACTAGTAGAGGACTTTACATAGAGACTGCTAGTTTACTAGTAGAGGACTTTACATAGAGACTGCTAGTTTACTAGTAGAGGACTTTATATAGAGACTGCTAGTTTACTAGTAGAGGACTTTACATAGAGACTGCTAGTTTACTAGTAGAGGACTTTACATAGAGACTGCTAGTTTACTAGTAGAGGACTTTACATAGAGACTACTAGTTTACTAGTAGATTACTTTACATAGAGACAGCTAGTTTACTAGTAGAGGACTTTACATAGAGACTGCTAGTTTACTAGTAGAGGACTTTACATAGAGACTGGTAGTTTACTAGTAGAGGACTTTACATAGAGACTGCTAGTTTACTAGTATAGGACTTTACATATAGACTGCTAGTTTACTAGTAGAGGATTTTATATAGAGACTGCTAGTTTACTAGTAGATTACTTTACATAGAGACTGCTAGTTTCCTAGTAGAGGACTTTATATAGAGACTGCTAGTTTACTAGTAGAGGACTTTACATAGAGACTGCTAGTTTACTAGTAGAGGACTTTACATAGAGACTGCTAGTTTACTAGTAGAGGACTTTACATAGAGACTGCTAGTTTACTAGTAGAGGACTTTACATAGAGACTGCTAGTTTACTAGTAGAGGACTTTATATAGAGACTGCTAGTTTACTAGTAGATGACTTTACATAGAGACTGCTAGTTTACTAGTAGAGGACTTTACATAGAGACTGCTAGTTTACTAGTAGAGGACTTTACATAGAGACTGGTAGTTTACTAGTAGAGGACTTTACATAGAGACTGCTAGTTTACTAGTATAGGACTTTACATATAGACTGCAGGGTGTTTTTTCAATGATTGAATCTGCTTTGTGGGACCGGCGCACCTTGCCAACATCATAAAAACTGCGTTTTTTATGCGGTCGGCTGGGAAGGAGATTTTTGTCTCTACCGATCGCCAGTGCACTAGGTTAGACTCAGGGCTCACGTACATCTCCCGGGGGAGATGACGGAGTAGATCAAAACATTGTCAGGGGGGTCTCACGCCCGTTGGGTGGGCCACCGGGAGCAGTGCGTTGGGCCACCCACACGGTGGCGCCCTCTGTGATGTTTTTGGATCGACACGCGTACCTAACCCCCTCTTAGGACTGGGGGCGGCGGCGTGACGAGGGCACAGGACTTGTCCTGGTCGCGCCGGACTGGATCAGTTTAACCCGTTGTCCGCCGGGGCGCAGACAAGTTCTGGTGCCCCGAAGGACCCTGAGCTTTTCCAAGGGAAAATGCCTGGGCGGGCCGGACGTCACAGGGGTTGATGTCATGGATGTGTGTGTCATATACATGTCACTACGAGTTGCCCTTAATGGTGGTGTGCATTGGTCCATACTGTACTTTTTTGCACAATGTTAGGTGGGTGGTCCTTCTCCATTCATTTCACCCCTCCCTCCCTGCTGAGCTGGGGATGGGAGGGGGCTGTCGGGGAGGCTGTTTCTGTCAACTCCTCTATGCATCCCTGTGTAGGTCCCGGTCCTCCAGGCCCAGGTCGGGCCTCCCCCTCAATGACCTGTGGCCTGGGTTAACCCTTTTTAAACCTGAAACGCTTGAACTGCATTGTATAGCCTGTGTATATGCACAGTTATGTTTCCGGGGTTTCTTAGTGGATTAAGGCAGCAACCACTCTCTGTTAATAAACATAGGGGGGTGGTTGTCTCTCCGGTGTGTTGGTAGCAGAGTCGACTCTCAGGTTGAGCCCGGGTCTGACCCCGGCTGCCCGAGAGTATGCCCCTGCATCTTTCATGACGTCTGCCAATTGTGTCAAACTCTTTATCTGAACCTCGACCCCGCGGGATTAATAAATTGGCAGGGTCAGGGTTTCGTGGTGGAATCTGTTTGCTGGCGGGGTTGGCTAACTCCGAGTGTGCGAGGTTCGTGGCCCCATGAGATTGTGACATGGTGCACAGCATACCGAACACCCTTTCCGCCGGGATACTGTTCTTACAGTAGGCCCCTTAGGCGCCTGTCTAGTCCACAGTGCTCCAGGCGCAGGTCGAGTTCTGCTCTTAAGACCTGTCGACCTGGATTGAGGGATCAACCTCCTTGGAGGGTTGTCTCCCCGGCGCGCCAGCTGGCCCACAACATTGTGGGGGGGAAGCCTCCTTGGGAGCGCTTCGGGGCAGCGTGCCAGGGGGAGAAGGGCCTTCACCTATTTTAGGCCCTGTCCGATACGCTGGCGATGTGGGGGGTGGTGTCACCAGTGACCGTCTGGTGGGTTCCCGATGCCGTGGCCTTGTTTACCTCACCAGGCCCCTTTTTCAGGGGGTCCTAGCCCCCGGGATGTGGCCTGGGGATGGGACCTCCTCCGCGCCCCACTGCTACGGCCTTGCCGCGGGGTTGGGGCCTTTTGACCTCGACCACGCGATGTTGGGGGTTTGCTTCACGTCCGTTCCCTGGTGGCGTGCGGGATGTGCGTCCGAGTAGTCACAGGCCCTTCTATATGAAGGTAAGTCCCACGGTCTGCTCACCCTGTGCGTTTGAGGTGCTAAACACTCTTCGCACAGTCGGGTCTGGTCTCCCTCCTGTCCCTCACTAGGGGGGGCCAGGGGGCCCAGATCCTCCCCGGTATTCTGATGGTTGTAGGGGGCCTTAGCGGGTACATCTGTCGAGCTTTCCGCTCTGCTCCACTCCTGTGTTCCAGTAGGCAGAGCGCAAAGCCATAAATGAAATATAACGGGGGTTATCCTATAACCCTAGTTATATGAATTATGGCGAACGCTCTGCTTCGACTCACTGAGGACCCCACGGTCTTCCGTTTTGGTGGTAAAAGACTGGGGAAGGAGCTGGTAGTGTGGCCATGACCCTGCGTGGTCAGGCAGGTGGGTGCGTACACGTGAGTGAACGTTTTCATGATAGTATATGATTAAAGGGATAGTTCCGGTAGGCAGAGCGCTTGCCCTAATTCATATAACTAGGGTTATAGGATAACCCCCATTACCATAGCTTCTTTAATCTGTGGTTACCATAGCTTCTTTAATCTGTGGTTACCATAGTTTATTTAATCTGTGGTCACCATAGCTTCTTTAATCTGTGGTTACCATAGCTTCTCCAAACGTTGTCAAATAGTCTAATTTAACACAATTTAGTTTACTGTATGCCTGGAGTTTCTACATTTTGAAGCCTATTTTTGTGAATGCTAGTTTCTCATTCTTATCTTCAATTTAATGAAAAGGTGCTAACCTGTTAAACGGTAGCCCTATTTTCAGAAATCTCGCCTAAAGGTACATGCCCAAGTAAATGGGAGATTGCTACACTTCTACAAGGTACATTTGCATGTTCTTGGTATCTAGGAACATCTAGTGACCTGGGGGAATGTATTCCCAGTGTCAGAACCATTGTGTCTGTTACTAGGCTTGAATAAATTGTGATGAAACAAAGGAGAATATAAATTATGAATTTTATTTGCATCTTTGCCGGTGAATAACACCATGTTACAATTGTGCAACCACCGAGCTCGCTCACTGAGCTCATTCACCACCTTCTTGAGTTCAAGTGTACAAAAAAATCCAATTAGGGGACCCTACAGCTAAGAACGAGGCTGGTTCATTGGCTGGTGAACTTCACTTGTGACGTGCTGAATGTAGAATGGGCTGAATGTAGTCCAGTCAACAGCATGGGAACCAAAGCCAGTCTTGCACTGAAGTGTACACAGTGTAAACTTGGGTATTAACTAGGGATGTGCATCTCCTCACTGAGGCCGATGCGATGTGCATCTCGATACGGTGAAACGATACGATACATTAACGATACATTTGAAGCACCGGGCGATGCGATGCGATATGATTCACCCCCTGTTGAGATACGATACGATTCGATACGATTTGATTCAACATAATGCGATTCGGGGCGATACGATGCGATTCAACACGATGCAAAATAATAATAATAATAATAATAAATAATATAATTTTATGGTATGACAGAGGATTTGGTTGTATTCCTTATATGCAGCTTATATTATTATTAAAAATAAAAGAATCTACTGTAAGACAATTTATATAAAAACTCTTGGGTGCCTAAGAAGACTTTTGCATAAACTGTCTTTTCTATCCACTTTAGCTAAAAACACACGAGAGAGAGAGAGAGGAGAGAGAGAGAGAGAGAGAGAGAGCCCCTCCCCGTCTGAGCGGCCGTCGACAGTTGATGATGTCACACACTAGACTAGGTCACTAGGATGCGTCAGATACTTTCCGACCGTAGCATTATTGTCAACAACACGGAGCTGGATGGATTGCATGAAGCGATATAATTAAGAAATGAATAACCAATAAATGTGAAGTTATCTTTGAACCCCTGTTGTCAAGCGTCTTCAATATACCCCCCCCTCCTCACTAATGTTACTGGTGTTGCAGAGTCACTTTAGTTAGTTTAGCGTTAGCTGAACGGCTAACTGGCGTTAGCATGTTGGGCAATTCTATTCATGTCTCCTCGACTTCCACTGTTTGTTGATAACTGTGACGCGGCTCTCGCCTTATATGTAGTAGCAAAGCAATAGTATCTGCTGTGTGTGTGTGCAGTCACAGTGCACTGCTGACAAGTGGATGAGAGGAAATTATATCAATGCATCGGTTTTGACCGGTGCAAAGACGCTACAACAAGATGCATCGCGAGTTCAGCTTGACATTTTGCCGACGCGGACTTATTCCACCGGTGCACTTGCATCGTCAACGTGTATGCCGGCGCACCGATGCAAATCGATGAATCGTCACATCACTAGTATTAACAGGCACGTGTACGGAAAACTAAACAAGTTTAGCTTTTTTTCATATTTTTATTTGATTTGAACAATTTATATATTGCCATTTCATACATACTGTAGCATACATATTCATTTGTTTTATTGTGACTCCCTGTGACACAACAGTGCATGGTAGTCCTTGTAAAACCATTAAAACAAAGCACAAATTCAATGGCTAGAGCCCCAACATCACCACGGCAACAAGGTCATCAGTGTGCATTGGCCTATGATTATCCCTCTGACATACATCATTTACATGTAGGCATTTCAGCAGAAGGGTCTGAACAACTATTGCTCGACCAAAATGAAGGTGTCTGTCATGTCTGGTAACAAGGTTTCTGTCATGTCTGGTAACAAGGTTTCTGTCATGTCTAGTAACAAGGTTTCTGTCATGCCTGTAACAAGGTTTCTGTCATGTCTGGTAACAGTCTGTCATGTCTGGTAACAAGGTTTCTGTCATGTCTGGTAACATGGTTTCTGTCATGTCTGGTAACAGTCTGTCATGTCTGGTAACAAGGTTTCTGTCATGTCTGGTAACAAGGTTTCTGTCATGTCTGGTAACACGGTTTCTGTCATGTCTGGTAACAAGGTTTCTGTCATGTCTGGTAACAAGGTTTCTGTCATGTCTGGTAACACGGTTTCTGTCATGTCTGGTAACAAGGTTTCTGTCATGTCTGGTAACAAGGTTTCTGTCATGTCTAGTAACAAGGTTTCTGTCATGTCTGGTAACAAGGTTTCTGTCATGTCTGGTAACAAGGTTTCTGTCATGTCTGGTAACAAGGTTTCTGTCATGTCTGGTAACAAGGTTTCTGTCATGTCTGGTTACAAGGTTTCTGTCATGTCTAGTAACAAGGTTTCTGTCATGTCTGGTAACAAGGTTTCTGTCATGTCTGGTAACAAGGTTTCTGTCATGTCTGGTAACAAGGTTTCTGTCATGTCTGGTAACAAGGTTTCTGTCATGTCTGGTAACAAGGTTTCTGTCATGTCTGGTAACAAGGTTTCTGTCATGTCTGGTAACAAGGTTTCTGTCATGTCTGGTAACAGTCTGTCATGTCTAGTAACAAGGTTTCTGTCATGTCTGGTAACAAGGTTTCTGTCATGTCTAGTAACAAGGTTTCTGTCATGTCTGGTAACAAGGTTTCTGTCATGTCTGGTAACAAGGTTTCTATCATGTCTGGTAACAAGGTTTCTGTCATGTCTGGTAACAGTCTGTCATGTCTGGTAACAAGGTTTCTGTCATGTCTGGTAACAGTCTGTCATGTCTGGTAACAAGGTTTCTGTCATGTCTGGTAACAAAGTTTCTGTCATGTCTGGTAACAATGTTTCTGTCATGTCTGGTAACAAGGTTTCTGTCATGTCTGGTAACAAGGTTTCTGTCATGTCTGGTAACAAGGTTTCTGTCATGTCTGGTAACAAGGTTTCTGTCATGTCTGGTAACAAGGTTTCTGTCATGTCTGGTAACAAGGTTTCTGTCATGTCTGGTAACAAGGTTTCTGTCATGTCTGGTAACAAGGTTTCTGTCATGTCTAGTAACAAGGTTTCTGTCATGTCTGGTAACAAGGTTTCTGTCATGTCTGGTAACAAGGTTTCTGTCATGTCTGGTAACAAGGTTTCTGTCATGTCTGGTAACAAGGTTTCTGTCATGTCTGGTAACAAGGTTTCTGTCATGTCTGGTAACAAGGTTTCTGTCATGTCTGGTAACAAGGTTTCTGTCATGTCTGGTAACAATGCTTCTGTCATGTCTGGTAACAAGGTTTCTGTCATGTCTGGTAACAAGGTTTCTGTCATGTCTGGTA
Organism: Notolepis coatsorum; assembly: GCF_963971535.1. Lineage (NCBI taxonomy): Eukaryota > Metazoa > Chordata > Actinopteri > Aulopiformes > Paralepididae > Notolepis > Notolepis coatsorum. The sequence goes on from NC_140170.1 coordinate 30,360,955, forward strand.
ACAAGGTTTCTGTCATGTCTGGTAACAAGGTTTCTTTCATGTCTGGTAACATGGTTTCTGTAATGTCTAGTAACAAGGTTTCTGTCATGTCTGGTAACAAGGTTTCTGTCATGTCTGGTAACAAGGTTTCTGTCATGTCTGGTAACAAGGTTTCTGTCATGTCTGGTAACAAGGTTTCTGTCATGTCTGGTAACAGTCTGTCATGTCTGGTAACAAGGTTTCTGTCATGTCTGGTAACAAGGTTTCTGTCATGTCTGGTAACAAGGTTTCTGTCATGTCTGGTAACAAGGTTTCTGTCATGTCTGGTAACAAGGTTTCTGTCATGTCTGGTAACAAGGTTTCTGTCATGTCTGGTAACAAGGTTTCTGTCATGTCTGGTAACAAGGTTTCTGTCATGTCTGGTAACAAGGTTTCTGTCATGTCTGGTAACAAGGTTTCTGTCATGTCTAGTAACAAGGTTTCTGTCATGTCTGGTAACAAGGTTTCTGTCATGTCTGGTAACAAGGTTTCTGTCATGTCTGGTAACAAGCTTTCTGTCATGTCTGGTAACAAGGTTTCTGTCATGTCTGGTAACAAGGTTTCTGTCATGTATGGTAACAAGGTTTCTGTCATGTCTGGTAACAAGGTTTCTGTCATGTCTGGTAACAATGCTTCTGTCATGTCTGGTAACAAGGTTTCTGTCATGTCTGGTAACAAGGTTTCTGTCATGTCTGGTAACAAGGTTTCTGTCATGTCTGGTAACAAGGTTTCTGTCATGTCTGGTAACATGGTTTCTGTAATGTCTAGTAACAAGGTTTCTGTCATGTCTGGTAACAAGGTTTCTGTCATGTCTGGTAACAAGGTTTCTGTCATGTCTGGTAACAAGGTTTCTGTCATGTCTAGTAACAAGGTTTCTGTCATGCCTGTAACAAGGTTTCTGTCATGTCTGGTAACAGTCTGTCATGTCTGGTAACAAGGTTTCTGTCATGTCTGGTAACATGGTTTCTGTCATGTCTGGTAACAGTCTGTCATGTCTGGTAACAAGGTTTCTGTCATGTCTGGTAACAAGGTTTCTGTCATGTCTGGTAACACGGTTTCTGTCATGTCTGGTAACAAGGTTTCTGTCATGTCTGGTAACAAGGTTTCTGTCATGTCTGGTAACACGGTTTCTGTCATGTCTGGTAACAAGGTTTCTGTCATGTCTGGTAACAAGGTTTCTGTCATGTCTAGTAACAAGGTTTCTGTCATGTCTGGTAACAAGGTTTCTGTCATGTCTGGTAACAAGGTTTCTGTCATGTCTGGTAACAAGGTTTCTGTCATGTCTGGTAACAAGGTTTCTGTCATGTCTGGTTACAAGGTTTCTGTCATGTCTAGTAACAAGGTTTCTGTCATGTCTGGTAACAAGGTTTCTGTCATGTCTGGTAACAAGGTTTCTGTCATGTCTGGTAACAAGGTTTCTGTCATGTCTGGTAACAAGGTTTCTGTCATGTCTGGTAACAAGGTTTCTGTCATGTCTGGTAACAAGGTTTCTGTCATGTCTGGTAACAAGGTTTCTGTCATGTCTGGTAACAGTCTGTCATGTCTAGTAACAAGGTTTCTGTCATGTCTGGTAACAAGGTTTCTGTCATGTCTAGTAACAAGGTTTCTGTCATGTCTGGTAACAAGGTTTCTGTCATGTCTGGTAACAAGGTTTCTATCATGTCTGGTAACAAGGTTTCTGTCATGTCTGGTAACAGTCTGTCATGTCTGGTAACAAGGTTTCTGTCATGTCTGGTAACAGTCTGTCATGTCTGGTAACAAGGTTTCTGTCATGTCTGGTAACAAGGTTTCTGTCATGTCTGGTATCAAGGTTTCTGTCATGTCTGGTAACAAGGTTTCTGTCATGTCTGGTAACAAGGTTTCTGTCATGTCTGGTAACAAGGTTTCTGTCATGTCTGGTAACAAGGTTTCTGTCATGTCTGGTAACAAGGTTTCTGTCATGTCTGGTAACAAGGTTTCTGTCATGTCTAGTAACAAGGTTTCTGTCATGTCTGGTAACAAGGTTTCTGTCATGTCTGGTAACAAGGTTTCTGTCATGTCTGGTAACAAGGTTTCTGTCATGTCTGGTAACAAGGTTTCTGTCATGTCTGGTAACAAGGTTTCTGTCATGTCTGGTAACAAGGTTTCTGTCATGTCTGGTAACAAGGTTTCTGTCATGTCTGGTAACAATGCTTCTGTCATGTCTGGTAACAAGGTTTCTGTCATGTCTGGTAACAAGGTTTCTGTCATGTCTGGTAACAAGGTTTGTGTCATGTCTGGTAACAAGGTTTCTGTCATGTCTGGTAACATGGTTTCTGTAATGTCTAGTAACAAGGTTTCTGTCATGTCTGGTAACAAGGTTTCTGTCATGTCTGGTAACAATGTTTCTGTCATGTCTGGTAACAAGGTTTCTGTCATGTCTGGTAACAAGGTTTCTGTCATGTCTGGTAACAGTCTGTCATGTCTGGTAACAAGGTTTCTGTCATGTCTGGTAACAAGGTTTCTGTCATGTCTGGTAACAAGGTTTCTGTCATGTCTGGTAACAAGGTTTCTGTCATGTCTGGTAACAAGGTTTCTGTCATGTCTGGTAACAAGGTTTCTGTCATGTCTGGTAACAAGGTTTCTGTCATGTCTGGTAACAAGGTTTCTGTCATGTCTGGTAACAAGGTTTCTGTCATGTCTGGTAACAAGGTTTCTGTCATGTCTAGTAACAAGGTTTCTGTCATGTCTGGTAACAAGGTTTCTGTCATGTCTGGTAACAAGGTTTCTGTCATGTCTGGTAACAAGCTTTCTGTCATGTCTGGTAACAAGGTTTCTGTCATGTCTGGTAACAAGGTTTCTGTCATGTCTGGTAACAAGGTTTCTGTCATGTCTGGTAACAAGGTTTCTGTCATGTCTGGTAACAATGCTTCTGTCATGTCTGGTAACAAGGTTTCTGTCATGTCTGGTAACAAGGTTTCTGTCATGTCTGGTAACAAGGTTTCTGTCATGTCTGGTAACAAGGTTTCTGTCATGTCTGGTAACATGGTTTCTGTAATGTCTAGTAACAAGGTTTCTGTCATGTCTGGTAACAAGGTTTCTGTCATGTCTGGTAACAAGGTTTCTGTCATGTCTGGTAACAAGGTTTCTGTCATGTCTGGTAACAAGGTTTCTGTCATGTCTGGTAACAGTCTGTCATGTCTGGTAACAAGGTTTCTGTCATGTCTGGTAACAAGGTTTCTGTCATGTCTGGTAACAAGGTTTCTGTCATGTCTGGTAACAAGGTTTCTGTCATGTCTGGTAACAAGGTTTCTGTCATGTCTGGTAACAAGGTTTCTGTCATGTCTGGTAACAAGGTTTCTGTCATGTCTGGTAACAAGATTTCTGTCATGTCTGGTAACAAGGTTTCTGTCATGTCTGGTAACAATGCTTCTGTCATGTCTGGTAACAAGGTTTCTGTCATGTCTGGTAACAGTCTGTCATGTCTGGTAACAATGCTTCTGTCATGTCTGGTAACAGACTGTCATGTCTGGTAACAAGGTTTCTGTCATGTCTGGTAACAAGGTTTCCGTCATGTCTGGTAACAAGGTTTCTGTCATGTCTGGTAACAAGGTTTCTGTCATGTCTGGTAACAAGGTTTCTGTCATGTCTGGTAACAGTCTGTCATGTCTGGTAACAAGGTTTCTGTCATGTCTGGTAACAAGGTTTCTGTCATGTCTGGTAACAGTCTGTCATGTCTGGTAACAAGGTTTCTGTCATGTCTGGTAACAAGGTTTCTGTCATGTCTGGTAACAAGGTTTCTGTCATGTCTGGTAACAAGGTTTCTGTCATGTCTGGTAACAAGGTTTCTGTCATGTCTGGTAACAAGGTTTCTGTCATGTATGGTAACAGTCTGTCATGTCTGGTAACAAGGTTTCTGTCATGTCTGGTAACAAGGTTTCTGTCATGTCTGGTAACAAGGTTTCTGTCATGTCTGGTAACAAGGTTTCTGTCATGTCTGGTAACAAGGTTTCTGTCATGTCTGGTAACAATGCTTCTGTCATGTCTGGTAACAAGGTTTCTGTCATGTCTGGTAACATGGTTTCTGTCATGTCTGGTAACAAGGTTTCTGTCATGTCTGGTAACAAGGTTTCTGTCATGTCTGGTAACAAGGTTTCTGTCATGTCTGGTAACAAGGTTTCTGTCATGTCTAGTAACAAGGTTTCTGTCATGTCTGGTAACAAGGTTTCTGTCATGTCTGGTAACAAGGTTTCTGTCATGTCTGGTAACAGTCTGTCATGTCTGGTAACAAGGTTTCTGTCATGTCTAGTAACAAGGTTTCTGTCATGTCTGGTAACAAGGTTTCTGTCATGTCTGGTAACAAGGTTTCTGTCATGTCTGGTAACAGTCTGTCATGTCTGGTAACAAGGTTTCTGTCATGTCTGGTAACAAGGTTTCTGTCATGTCTGGTAACAAGGTTTCTGTCATGTCTGGTAACAAGGTTTCTGTCATGTCTGGTAACAAGGTTTCTGTCATGTCTGGTAACAGTCTGTCATGTCTGGTAACAAGGTTTCTGTCATGTCTGGTAACAAGGTTTCTGTCATGTCTGGTAACAAGGTTTCTGTCATGTCTGGTAACAAGGAACAAGGTTTCTGTCATGTCTGGTAACAAGGTTTCTGTCATGTCTGGTAACAAGGTTTCTGTCATGTCTGGTAACAAGGTTTCTGTCATGTCTGGTAACAAGGTTTCTGTCATGTCTGGTAACAGTCTGTCATGTCTGGTAACATGGTTTCTGTCATGTCTGGTAACAAGGTTTCTGTCATGTCTGGTAACAAGGTTTCTGTCATGTCTGGTAACATGGTTTCTGTCATGTCTGGTAACAGTCTGTCATGTCTGGTAACAAGGTTTCTGTCATGTCTGGTAACAGTCTGTCATGTCTGGTAACAAGGTTTCTGTCATGTCTGGTAACAAGGTTTCTGTCATGTCTGGTAACAAGGTTTCTGTCATGTCTGGTAACATGGTTTCTGTCATGTCTGGTAACAAGGTTTCTGTCATGTCTGGTAACAAGGTTTCTGTCATGTCTGGTAACAGTCTGTCATGTCTGGTAACAAGGTGTCTGTCATGTCTGGTAACAAGGTTTCTGTCATGTCTGGTAACAAGGTTTCTGTCATGTCTGGTAACAAGGTTTCTGTCATGTCTGGTAACAAGGTTTCTGTCATGTCTGGTAACAAGGTTTCTGTCATGTCTGGTAACAAGGTTTCTGTCATGTCTGGTAACATGGTTTCTGTCATGTCTGGTAACAAGGTTTCTGTCATGTCTTGTAACATGGTTTCTGTCATGTCTGGTAACATGGTTTCTGTCATGTCTGGTAACATGGTTTCTGTCATGTCTGGTAACAAGGTTTCTGTCATGTCTGGTAACAAGGTTTCTGTCATGCCTGGTAACAAGGTTTCTGTCATGTCTGGTAACAAGGTTTCTGTCATGTCTGGTAACAAGGTTTCTGTCATGTCTGGTAACAGTCTGTCATGTCTGGTAACAAGGTTTCTGTCATGTCTGGTAACAAGGTTTCTGTCATGTCTGGTAACAGTCTGTCATGTCTGGTAACAGTCTGTCATGTCTGGTAACAAGGTTTCTGTCATGTCTGGTAACATGGTTTCTGTCATGTCTGGTAACAAGGTTTCTGTCATGTCTGGTAACAAGGTTTCTGTCATGTCTGGTAACAAGGTTTCTGTCATGTCTGGTAACAAGGTTTCTGTCATGTCTGGTAACAAGGTTTCTGTCATGTCTGGTAACAAGGTTTCTGTCATGTCTGGTAACAAGGTTTCTGTCATGTCTGGTAACAGTCTGTCATGTCTGGTAACAAGGTTTCTGTCATGTCTGGTAACATGGTTTCTGTCATGTCTGGTAACATGGTTTCTGTCATGTCTGGTAACAAGGTTTCTGTCATGTCTGGTAACAAGGTTTCTGTCATGTCTGGTAACAAGGTTTCTGTCATGTCTGGTAACAAGGTTTCTGTCATGTCTGGTAACAGTCTGTCATGTCTGGTAACAAGGTTTCTGTCATGTCTGGTAACAAGGTTTCTGTCATGTCTGGTAACAGTCTGTCATGTCTGGTAACAAGGTTTCTGTCATGTCTGGTAACAAGGTTTCTGTCATGTCTGGTAACAAGGTTTCTGTCATGTCTGGTAACAAGGTTTCTGTCATGTCTGGTAACAAGGTTTCTGTCATGTCTGGTAACAAGGTTTCTGTCATGTCTGGTAACAAGGTTTCTGTCATGTCTGGTAACAGTCTGGCATGTCTGGTAACAAGGTTTCTGTCATGTCTGGTAACAAGGTTTCTGTCATGTCTGGTAACAGTCTGTCATGTCTGGTAACAAGGTTTCTGTCATGTCTGGTAACAGTCTGTCATGTCTGGTAACAAGGTTTCTGTCATGTCTGGTAACAAGGTTTCTGTCATGTCTGGTAACTAGGTTTCTGTCATGTCTGGTAACAAGGTTTCTGTCATGTCTGGTAACAAGGTTTCTGTCATGTCTGGTAACAAGGTTTCTGTCATGTCTGGTAACAAGGTTTCTGTCATGTCTGGTAACAGTCTGTCATGTCTGGTAACAAGGTTTCTGTCATGTCTGGTAACAAGGTTTCTGTCATGTCTGGTAACAAGGTTTCTGTCATGTCTGGTAACAAGGTTTCTGTCATGTCTGGTAACAAGGTTTCTGTCATGTCTGGTAACAGTCTGTCATGTCTAGTAACAAGGTTTCTGTCATGTCTGGTAACAAGGTTTCTGTCATGTCTGGTAACAAGGTTTCTGTCATGTCTGGTAACAAGGTTTCTGTCATGTCTGGTAACAAGGTTTCTGTCATGTCTGGTAACAAGGTTTCTGTCATGTCTGGTAACAAGGTTTCTGTCATGTCTGGTAACAAGGTTTCTGTCATGTCTGGTAACAAGGTTTCTGTCATGTCTGGTAACAAGGTTTCTGTCATGTCTGGTAACAAGGTTTCTGTCATGTCTGGTAACAGTCTGTCATGCTGAACAATGGTTCTGAAAATATCAAGCAACAAAGCTGTAGCCATGGCAGCATATTATGTACAGAGAGGTATCTGATACTCTACGGTCATCTCCAGTACCAAATGCATCTCTTAGTGTAGAAAGATGAACGGTGCTATTTTGGTCATTCTACCACTTGGTGTCGTTTGTACCAATGACCGATTTGCAATTGAAACAGCCATCATGTGGTAATTTGCGTGCATACAGCTGGTTAACCCTTTCACTGCCGCACTACAGAAGGTTAACCCTAACCCTAACCATCGGTAGTGTGATAGTAAAGGGTTAACCTTCTGTAGTGTGGCAGTGAAAGGGTTTACCCTTAGTCGTGTGGCAGTGAAAGGGTTAACCTGCTGTCATGTTGCAGTGAAAGGGTTAAAAATCACTAATGCTCTGAGGTACCGACATCAAGGCGTGCGTTTCAATCTGGAGACCACTGTATGCCTTATAATGCAACACTAGTTGATCTTAGTCATTGAGATGCCTTGTTACAGTAGAGAGTGGTTGCTCTTTGTTATAAATGTGCAATCCCGACAAGCGTAATGTCATTGGAACACACAAGTGCGATCATGCCCAGTGCAAATTAAGGAAATAATAAAAAATAAAAGAAAAGGAATAACTTAAGAATAAATCGGCAACTGAATGTGTGCATATCACTCATTGGCAAAGAAAAACAATCTCCAACACTCATATCTTGGAAAGAAAGGAAGAACAAGGATAAATGCTATGTCTAAAATACTATATACTGTCAAATATCATACAGGTATCATTCTTATACTTTAAAATATACGATTATCATTCTTATACTGTCAGATATCATACAGGTATCATTCTCATACTGTCAGATATAATACCGGTATCATTCTCATACTGTCAGATATAATACCGGTATCATTCTCATACTGTCAGATATCATACCGGTATCATTCTCATACTGTCCGATATCATACCGGTATCATTCTCATACTGTCAGATATCATACAGGTATCATTCTTAGTGCAATTTCATGTGTCATACCATGGTCTGTTCTCTGTCGTCTATACAAGCATGTGCACTGAGGAAAACGACGCTAGCAAAACGCTAACTTCACTCACAAAAAATAGGCAGCAACTTAAATCAGCTTTTCGAAGAACTGTCTGCATGATATGTAACAAAATGTGTTTTTTATTCAAGTTTGATACTTTTGACTTATTTTCCCCTCTACCTAAATCTGTAAAACGTGAATTCAAATTGCTGCCTCAAGACTACTTTAACAGCAGGTTAGGCGACCCTTTGCAGTACACACCACACGAGATCTATACTGTACATCACCAGATGAGAGCTTCTGCATCGTGTCACCTTGGCTGCTCCGTGTCGTTTATAGACGTTGGGTTGGATTTAAAGGTGCTATAGATAACATCGAGCCACTAGATGGTGCTATAGATAACATCAAGCCACTAGATGGTGCTATAGATAACATCGAGCCACTAGATGGTGCTATAGATAACATCGAGCCACTAGATGGTGCTATAGATAACATCGAGCCACTAGATGGTGCTATAGATAACTTTGAGCCACTAGATGGTGCTATAGATAACATCGAGCCACTAGATGGTGCTATAGATAACATTGAGCCACTAGATGTCGCACTAGATGTCGCAGTAGGGAGGGGATACCGTGCACGCAACATGTAAACAACAACACTCCTTTTGGACCCGCAAAAATCTTTTAAATGATAAATTCATTCATCAGTAAGTTTTTTGGAAAAAAGCAATACTTTTATTCCGCACCTTTCCAAAAGCTCTGTGGATGTATTGTTTAAAAAAAGAAAAGAAAAAAATATTACTCTACATAAAACTGTTATCTATAGCAGCTTTAACCTTGTCTGGTCCGCCACACAGCTCCACTGACCCATACATTCCTATGGTCCTCCATGTATTGCAACCCCTCAGCATTGTATTGCACAGTATAATATAGTTCAGGGGGCCAGGCTTCACCTCACAGTATAATATAGTTCAGGGGGCCAGGCTTCACCTCACAGTATAATATAGTTCAGGGGGCCAGGCTTCACCTCACAGTATAATATAGTTCAGGGGGCCAGGCTTCACCTCACAGTATAATATAGTTCAGGGGGCCAGGCTTCACCTCACAGTATAATATAGTTCAGAGAGCCAGGCTTCACCTCACAGTATAATATAGTTCAGAGAGCCAGGCTTCACCTCACAGTATAATATAGTTCAGAGAGCCAGGCTTCACCTCACAGTATAATATAGTTCAGGGGGCCAGGCTTCACCTCACAGTATAATATAGTTCAGGGGGCCAGGCTTCACCTCACAGTATAATAGAGTTCAGGGGGCCAGGCTTCACCTCACAGTATAATATAGTTCAGAGAGCCAGGCTTCACCTCACAGTATAATATAGTTCAGAGGGCCAGGCTTCACCTCACAGTATAATATAGTTCAGAGAGCCAGGCTTCACCTCACAGTATAATATAGTTCAGGGGGCCAGGCTTCACCTCACAGTATAATATAGTTCAGAGGGCCAGGCTTCACCTCACAGTATAATATAGTTCAGGGGGCCAGGCTTCACCTCACAGTATAATATAGTTCAGAGAGCCAGGCTTCACCTCACAGTATAATATAGTTCAGAGAGCCAGGCTTCACCTCACAGTATAATATAGTTCAGAGAGCCAGGCTTCACCTCACAGTATAATATAGTTCAGAGAGCCAGGCTTCACCTCACAGTATAATATAGTTCAGAGAGCCAGGCTTCACCTCACAGTATAATATAGTTCAGAGAGCCAGGCTTCACCTCACAGTATAATATAGTTCAGGGGGCCAGGCTTCACCTCACAGTATAATATAGTTCAGGGGGCCAGGCTTCACCTCACAGTATAATATAGTTCAGGGGGCCAGGCTTCACCTCACAGTATAATATAGTTCAGGGGGCCAGGCTTCACCTCACAGTATAATATAGTTCATGGGGCCAGGCTTCACCTCACAGTATAATATAGTTCAGGGGGCCAGGCTTCACCTCACAGTATAATATAGTTCAGAGAGCCAGGCTTCACCTCACAGTATAATATAGTTCAGGGAGCCAGGCTTCACCTCACAGTATAATATAGTTCAGAGAGCCAGGCTTCACCTCACAGTATAATATAGTTCAGAGAGCCAGGCTTCACCTCACAGTATAATATAGTTCAGGGGGCCAGGCTTCACCTCACAGTATAATATAGTTCAGAGAGCCAGGCTTCACCTCACAGTATAATATAGTTCAGAGAGCCAGGCTTCACCTCACAGTATAATATAGTTCAGAGAGCCAGGCTTCACCTCACAGTATAATATAGTTCAGAGAGCCAGGCTTCACCTCACAGTATAATATAGTTCAGGGGGCCAGGCTTCACCTCACAGTATAATATAGTTCAGAGAGCCAGGCTTCACCTCACAGTATAATATAGTTCAGAGAGCCAGGCTTCACCTCACAGTATAATATAGTTCAGAGAGCCAGGCTTCACCTCACAGTATAATATAGTTCAGGGGGCCAGGCTTCACCTCACAGTATAATATAGTTCAGGGGGCCAGGCTTCACCTCACAGTATAATATAGTTCAGGGGGCCAGGCTTCACCTCACAGTATAATATAGTTCAGGGGGCCAGGCTTCACCTCACAGTATAATATAGTTCAGAGAGCCAGGCTTCACCTCACAGTATAATATAGTTCAGGGGGCCAGGCTTCACCTCACAGTATAATATAGTTCAGAGAGCCAGGCTTCACCTCACAGTATAATATAGTTCAGGGGGCCAGGCTTCACCTCACAGTATAATATAGTTCAGGGGGCCAGGCTTCACCTCACAGTATAATAGAGTTCAGAGAGCCAGGCTTCACCTCACAGTATAATATAGTTCAGAGGGCCAGGCTTCACCTCACAGTATAATATAGTTCAGAGAGCCAGGCTTCACCTCACAGTATAATATAGTTCAGGGGGCCAGGCTTCACCTCACAGTATAATATAGTTCAGAGAGCCAGGCTTCACCTCACAGTATAATATAGTTCAGAGAGCCAGGCTTCACCTCACAGTATAATATAGTTCAGGGGGCCAGGCTTCACCTCACAGTATAATATAGTTCAGGGGGCCAGGCTTCACCTCACAGTATAATATAGTTCAGGGGGCCAGGCTTCACCTCACAGTATAATATAGTTCAGAGAGCCAGGCTTCACCTCACAGTATAATATAGTTCAGGGGGCCAGGCTTCACCTCACAGTATAATATAGTTCAGAGGGCCAGGCTTCACCTCACAGTATAATATAGTTCAGGGGGCCAGGCTTCACCTCACAGTATAATATAGTTCAGGCTTCACCTCACAGTATAATATAGTTCAGGCTTCACCTCACAGTATAATATAGTTCAGGCTTCACCTCACAGTATAATATAGTTCAGGCTTCACCTCACAGTATAATATAGTTCAGGCTTCACCTCACAGTATAATATAGTTCAGAGAGCCAGGCTTCACCTCACAGTATAATATAGTTCAGGCTTCACCTCACAGTATAATATAGTTCAGGCTTCACCTCACAGTATAATATAGTTCAGGCTTCACCTCACAGTATAATATAGTTCAGGCTTCACCTCACAGTATAATATAGTTCAGGGGGCCAGGCTTCACCTCACAGTATAATATAGTTCAGAGAGCCAGGCTTCACCTCACAGTATAATATAGTTCAGGCTTCACCTCACAGTATAATATAGTTCAGGGGGCCAGGCTTCACCTCACAGTATAATATAGTTCAGAGAGCCAGGCTTCACCTCACAGTATAATATAGTTCAGAGAGCCAGGCTTCACCTCACAGTATAATATAGTTCAGGGGGCCAGACTTCACCTCACAGTATAATATAGTTCAGGGGGCCAGGCTTCACCTCACAGTATAATCTAGTTCAGGGGGCCAGGCTTCACCTCACAGTATAATATAGTTCAGGCTTCACCTCACAGTATAATATAGTTCAGAGGGCCAGGCTTCACCTCACAGTATAATATAGTTCAGAGAGCCAGGCTTCACCTCACAGTATAATATAGTTCAGAGAGCCAGGCTTCACCTCACAGTATAATATAGTTCAGGGGGCCAGGCTTCACCTCACAGTATAATATAGTTCAGAGAGCCAGGCTTCACCTCACAGTATAATATAGTTCAGGGGGCCAGGCTTCACCTCACAGTATAATATAGTTCAGGGGGCCAGGTTTCACCTCACAGTATAATATAGTTCATGGGGCCAGGCTTCACCTCACAGTATAATATAGTTCAGGCTTCACCTCACAGTATAATATGTTTTAATGATCCTGGCTCCCACATGATAAGAGTACTAGTATGTTGTAATGAGCCTGGCTCCCACATGATAAGAGTACTAGTATGTTTTACTGAGCCTGGCTCCCACATGATAAGAGTACTAGTATGTTTTACTAAGCCTGGCTCCCACATGATAAGAGTACTAGTATGTTTTATTGAGCCTGGCTCCCACATGACAAGAGTACTAGTATGTTTTACTGAGCCTGGCTCCCACATGATAAGAGTACTAGTATGTTTTACTGAGCCTGGCTCCCACATGATAAGAGTACTAGTATGTTGTAATGAGCATATAGCTCCCACATGATAAGTGTACTAGTATGTTTTACTGAGCCTGGCTCCCACATGATAAGAGTACTAGTATGTTGTAATGAGCATATAGCTCCCACATGATAAGAGTACTAGCATGTTGTAATGAGGCTGGCTCCCACATGACAAGAGTACTAGTATGTTGTAATGGGCCTGGCTCCCACATGATAAGAGTACTAGTATGTTGTAATGAGCCTGGCTCCCACATGATAAGAGTACTAGTATGTTTTACTGAGCCTGGCTCCCACATGATAAGAGTACTAGTATGTTGTAATGAGGCTGGCTCCCACATGACAAGAGTACTAGCATGTTGTAATGAGCCTGGCTCCCACATGATAAGAGTACTAGTATGTTGATGAGCATGGCTCCCACATGATAAGAGTACTAGTATGTTGTAATGAGCCTGGCTCCCACATGATAAGAGTACTAGTATGTTTTACTGAGCCTGGCTCCCACATGATAAGAGTACTAGTATGTTGATGAGCCTGGCTCCCACATGATAAGAGTACTAGTATGTTGTAATGAGCCTGGCTCCCACATGATAAGAGTACTAGTATGTTGATGAGCCTGGCTCCCACATGATAAGAGTACTAGTATGTTGTAATGAGCCTGGCTCCCACATGATAAGAGTACTAGTATGTTGTAATGAGCCTATAACTCCCACATGACAAGAGTACTAGTATGTTTTGTTGAGCCTGGCTCCCACATGATAAGAGTACTAGTATGTTGTAATGAGCCTGGCTTCCACATGATAAGAGTACTAGTATGTTGTAATGAGGCTGGCTCCCACATGATAAGAGTACTAGTATGTTGTAATGAGCCTGGCTTCCACATGATAAGAGTACTAGTATGTTTTAATGAGCCTGGCTCCCACATGATAAGAGTACTAGTATGTTGTAATGAGCCTGGCTCCCACATGATAAGAGTACTAGTATGTTTTACTGAGCCTGGCTCCCACATGACAAGCGTACTAGTATGTTGTAATGAGCCTGGCTCCCACATGATAAGAGTACTAGTATGTTGTAATGAGCCTGGCTCCCACATGATAAGAGTACTAGTATGTTGTGATGAGCCTGGCTCCCACATGATAAGAGTACTAGGATGTTTTACTGAGCCTGGCTCCCACATGATAAGAGTACTAGTATGTTGATGAGCCTGGCTCCCACATGATAAGAGTACTAGTATGTTGTAATGAGCCTGGCTCCCACATGATAAGAGTACTAGTATGTTGTAATGAGCCTGGCTCCCACATGATAAGAGTACAAGTATGTTGTAATGAGCCTGGCTCCCACATGATAAGAGTACAAGTATGTTGTAATGAGCCTGGCTCCCACATGACAAGAGTACTAGTATGTTGTGATGAGCCTGGCTCCCACATGATAAGAGTACTAGTATGTTTTACTGAGCCTGGCTCCCACATGACAAGAGTACTAGTATGTTGTAATGAGCCTGGCTCCCACATGATAAGAGTACTAGTATGTTTTACTGAGCCTGGCTCCCACATGATAAGAGTACTAGTATGTTGTAATGAGCCTGGCTCCCACATGATAAGAGTACTAGTATGTTGTAATGAGCCTGGCTCCCACATGATAAGAGTACTAGTATGTTGTAATGAGCCTGGCTCCCACATGATAAGAGTACAAGTATGTTGTAATGAGCCTGGCTCCCAGGGTGAGACTATAATTCTCATCAGTTGCAGACAAAAGATGAATTAAACAAGCTAGCAGTTTCCACAGACAGCAGCATAGACACCAACAAACTCCACCAGTGCAGTCATTTAAAATAGTACTAGGTGAAAGAGAATATATATGGTCTGTTGTCGCCACTAAGAATAAATAGTGATACAAATTGTGCAAAAAAAGCAATGTATGTTTTTTTTCATAGTTTTGTCAAATGAGAAGTAAATGTCTACCCATTGGGAGTCCTCACATCGACACAGATAGAAGATGAGAAGCAGGGTGTTGACATGGCCGGCCTGTGCAAAGATACATAAAAAAAAACTGGTGCTATTTTTTTTTTTTTTTACGTATTTTGGGACCACCTTCTGGCCCGTCTTTTTGTTTGTGACTAAAGAAGAGCATTTTAAACCAAAGATCACACAATCCTGTCCTGTTAAATGAATACCTGGACATTTTTTTTTGTTTTCACCAGTTTCCACCAAAAGACAACGCTGACATCATAAGCGGAGCGACGACTTTGATCGCAGCAGCTAGTATGTCCTGCAATAAAGATGGAATGGTAATGGCATTTTTGCCTTTTGATGAGGCGGGACGGACAGTTAGGATTTGATTGTGTAACATGTCGCCCAGCCTCCATTTTAAAACGGCTTCAGACGCTGTGTGAACAACATGAGGTGGTGCGTCTGGCTTCTCCTCGGTGTCCCCTGAACGCTCAGATCTCCTCAACATTCTCTCAAATATCTGAAACCTTTTCACTGACTGCGTCGCCAGTCCATCGGCAGCATCGTGGCATCGTAAGATACAAATATAAGATATTTCTGCCGCCAGAATATGATAATTAAAGTATTTGCATACAACCATAATAGGCTATTCTCATACACAACCTGAAACTCTCACTCACAAAAAGACTAAAGTGCTTACAAGCTGAAGCCAGCGGGTTGACAAGCAGCTGCTCCCGCTGGTGTGATGGTCAAGAATGTTTTGGCTTTTTTACGCGAACACCATTTTGTGACGCCCAGTTGAATTAAACCAAATGATCTTGGCGGGATGGAGGGAGAGCTGGAGAGCACTGACACAGGGTGGAAGGTGTGGTGGTGCTGCTTATAATGGTTCTTATCCTCTTCCACCCTCCAACTTCCTGATTCAATAAAAAATTATCGGAATTACAAGTCTACTACAGTCATCTGATTGGTTGATCGGTCTGTCCATCAAGACCGGCGGCACGTCCAGTTGGCTCCGTGGATGTAGCTCTGCCCATCCCCCCAGGGAGAAAAGTCATCCCATTGGCCGGTACATTCAGGTGACTGTCTTTTCCCATCAGTCCAATGCTCAGCATCAGCGATGGAAATCCAGACAATCGATAATAATCCATAATAATCCATAATAATCCACAATAATCCAAAAAGATTTCCAAGAAACAAAATAGGGCTGACTGTTCGTTGGTTGTAGAGAATAGGGCATCTCTTAAAACCACGGAGAACTTCTGAAGGCAGCATGTTTCCTCAAGCAGATGGTGGGCATGTCCTCAAAGGCTGCACCTGATAGGGCTACGTTGATCAGGCGGTCAGGAAGTGTAGGTCTTGAAATTTCCAGAAAAAAAGGGACACTTTTCTTTCCACTGCTGCCCTGTCTGTGTGCTGACCTGAAAGAAAGACAGGAAACACTATGAGTCGACAGAATGGACCTCATTCATCTCATCTTGCGTTCGACTCATAAAGTGAGAAATGTATCATGTGATATAGACCAAACATAGAGTGTGCACGTTAAATTAAGTTACATTTTTTAATTATCTTTCCCCCCCCCTCTTTTTCCGTTTTTCTCCCCTCCCAATGTTAGTCGTTATGCCAATTCCCAATCCCCTTCCTGGTCGTTGCACACTCTACCCCCTACCGTCGGTCTGGGAGGGCGGAGACTATCACATGCTTCATCCGACACATGTGTACCCAGCCCACCACTTCTTTTCACCTGGCAGCGCGGAGTCTCACTGGGGGAGTGTAATGTGTGGAAGGTCACACTACCTCCCTCCAGATCCTTCCCTTGCTGTGCAGGCGCCTCGACCGAACTGTAGGAATCGCTGTTTACAACGACCAGGACCCACCCACGCCGGCTTCCCACCCGCTAACACTGCCAATTGTGTTAGTATGGACGGTCGGCCAACCCGGAAGCACTACAGCCGGATTCGATCCCACTGGCTCTGTGGTGGACGTTACATTTATTAATGCTCTTGGGGAAATTCGTTCTCTGCATTTGACCCATCCTCACTATTTAGGAGCAGTAGGCACACAGTGCCGCACACGGGGACCAACTCCAACTGTAACACCAGTACCTTGGTCAAGAGACCAACTCCAGTTGTAATGCCAGTACCTTGGTCAAGGGACCAACTCCAGTTGTAATGCCAGTACCTTGGTCAAGGGACCAACTCCAGTTGTAATGTCAGTACCTTGGTCAAGGGACCAACTCCAGTTGTAATGCCAGTACCTTGGTCAAGGGAACAACTCCAGTAGTAATGCCAGTACCTTGGTCAAGGGACCAACTCCAGTTGTACTGCCAGTACCTTGATCAAGGGACCAACTCCAGTTGTAATGCCAGTATCTTGGTCAAGGGAACAACTCCAGTTGTAATGTCAGTACCTTGGTCAAGGGAACAACTCCAGTTGTAATGCCAGTACCTTGGTCAAGGGACCAACTCCAGTTGTAATGCCAGAACCTTGGTCAAGGGACCAACTCCAGTTGTAATGCCAGTACCTTGGTGAAGAGACCAACTCCAGCTGTAATCCCAGTACCTTGATCAAGAGACCAACGCCAGTAGTAATGCCAGTACCTTGATCAAGGGACCAACTGCAGTTGTAATGCCAGTACCTTGGTCAAGAGACCAACTCCAGTTGTAATGCCAGTACCTTGGTCAAGGGACCAACTCCAGTAGTAATGTCAGTACCTTGGTCAAGGGACCAACTCCAGTTGTAATGCCAGTACCTTGGTCAAGGGACCAACTGCAGTTGTAATGCCAGTACCTTGGTCAGAGGACCAACTCCAGTAGTAATGCCAGTACCTTGGTCAAGGGACCAACTCCAGTTGTAATGCCAGTACCTTGGGCAAGGGGCCAACTCCAGTAGTAATGCCAGTACCTTGGTCAAGGGACCAACTCCAGCTGTAATGTCAGTACCTTGATCAAGGGACCAACTCCAGCTGTAATGTCAGTACCTTGATCAAGGGACCAACTCCAGTAGTTTGAGACTCTACCCTCTGTTTTCTTATTGTTAGACCAGTATAAGATCATAATAGAAGCCCCTTTGTTTGCTATGTTGGATAAGACAGTGGTTACTATGAAAACAGACAACATTGACAAATAACAATCATTAGCAACAATGTAGGAGTCAAATCTAAATTGTACAAGGGGCAAACATTTTACGCATCATGTCATATGCAGCCATTGATTGTTCACTTACCTTAGTTGGGGTGGTTCATCACTGCTCCTCACAGCCAGTGGGTGGGTAGGCCTCTGCTTCCTGGTTCTGAAACATGTACTGTGTTGCAAAACAAACACACACAAACACACACACACACATACACACACACATACATTAACTTAGAGCATTATACTGCCATTATTTTAAGTATGTGTGTATATATTAATACTATTGGTTTAGAGCAGTGGTTTGCATCAGGCTAATTGGGACAACTGTCATAATATTGGCAGATGCTATTAGCACCCAGGTGTCCGTAGCGAACAAAATGGACCTCAAACATTTTCGTAAGTGTTTTCTTAAATATCTTCTTACGAACTTCATAAGAACAAACTTAAGAAAGATCCCAGACGGATTCATGAATGCGTAAACATTTGTGCTTAAAGAGCCAGTATGTTCTCAGCTACACTCCCCCGAATGAGGAATGTCACTGATTCTTAAATTGAATGTGCGTTCTCGTACACCTGAATTTGCATACATCACCAGGTCCTTATTCCCACCCCAGATCCCCACCACCCCAACAACAGCCTGTTCAAGCTGATGCGGTCAGGCAAGCGCCTACGTACACACGCAACAAGAACAGAGAGACTACGGCTCAGCTTCTTCCCCCAGGCCATCATAACACTGAACACTGACAAACTCGCAATTGTTCCTGGTCATTGTTGCATAGTTCAACAGAATATCGTGCCCTTTCCTGTCAACTAAGTCCGTCTCTGTAGGTTCTAGCAGCTTCCATGCGCTTTCCTGAACTTTTCTGTGGTTTAAACATCCTAAAATCCTAAAGATCTCTTCCACCCGACAGGACCGGTACCGGTCCCAAAATTACATCATGTCATAAATCAAGCTCTCTACACTGTCTGACATAATTATCGTTTTTTTTTTCAAACGTATTCAAGAATAAACATCATAACCATGTCACAACAGCAGTTAAAATGTATATTTTCAGCAATACGTTTGTTTACCAATAGGTTAAAGTGTTATTAGTGAGATTTTTGTTGTTGAAATGTGTTGTTGTGATTGCGGAGAAACAGCCATTTTGAATTAGCGGCTGTCGCTGAATGATGGATATTGTAGTCATTCACAGGACAGCCAGAGCTTTCAATGAGCGGTGGAATTTTTTAAAACTACATTTCCCAAAGGCTTCTAGCTCCCTTCAAGCAAATTACTATCTTATGATTTTTTTTAATTCTCTTATTACTCAGGATTATATACCACAAAACCGAACGTTATTGGCATATATAGGAGCGCAGTTAGTTTGTCTCCCCTATTGTGAACATTTAGCAACCATCCGATTTGAAATTAGTAAAAAAATGGCGGAGCTGTCGCAAGAATAAAAAACCTACTGTACATATAGTAGATTTCATTCTCTGTTCTTCATGCACGCCTGGTGATACTAAATCCTAATTGAACTCTGCCATTGGAAAGAGTAGATTTGGCCTGATTCATAGTGTGCAAGTTGGCTATAATAAAGTAATTTATAGGCCTGCTATTCTATATTATATAATAATATTTCAAATTGCATTGGTCCGGATGGGAGAATTCAGTACTGTATCTACAAAACCTTCTGTTTAATCATCTTCCCTTTATTCATTTACTTAGATTTTTTTGTACACGTGAGCTCAAGAAGGTACTCAGGAACGAGCTCAGTGGCAGTTTTTCATGTCTGGTCATTGTTAACATGGTATTATTCACTGTAAAAGATGCAAAGAAAAATCATAATTCATATTCTCCTTTGTCTCATCACAACTTAAGCAAGCCTAGTAATAGACACAATATTTCTGACACTGGGAATACATTCACTGAGGTCCATAGATGTCTCTAGATACCAAGAACATGCAAATGGGCCTTGTAGAAGTGGAGCAATATTCCATTTACTTAGGTATGTATTTTAGGCGGATTTTCAGAAAATAGGGCTCCGGGCTGAAGAGGTTAAGTGATATTATAGTTTATTTTTCAAATGTAGCCAAGAGTAAAGACCATAACCCTATCAAAAAAGTGTATATTTTAGTTTGTT